>NC_134277.1:38751606-39404731 GCF_949628215.1 Phalacrocorax aristotelis
TCACCTTTTAACTGTCCTTGAAAATAACAAGCACAAGAAGTAAAAGTTTAAAATAAATGTATATTTTATAATTGTGGAATATTTTTATACTTCCTGGTGCATGAAGCTGACATAGTTGCTCACTGTCTCTGTGAGCATCAAGTAATGATGAAATGAAGCAAAAACTTGGCAAAAATATAGCTTCATTTGGGGCGGCTAATAGGGCAGCACACTGTCTCAGTTGTTAGCTACAAACCTTTGGTGATGCCAAAAAACCTGCAGACAAACAGCAACCTCAGCCTCTGGATTCTCAAGAAAATCTATATTTTGGGAGTTTAGCTACTAGGATGATCTGACAAGCTCTGACAAGCTTTCCTATATGATATAAAAAACATATAAGAAAAGCAGGAAAATCTTTTTTTAAAAGTGTTCTACATGGGTTGTTATATCTATGAGATGAAATATCCATCCTAGCTTGGGTGGTGTCGGAGTTGAGAGCATTAGCTCATCTTTTTACCCAGCTTTCCTGTCTCCCAAGGTGGGAGCAGAGCGGTGGTTGCTACTAAGACTTGCAGTTCTTACTCGGCACCAACCCTTCCTCTTAGATTAAAAAAAATTGCATCATATCGCTTTGGAGATTCGCCAGATCTTCCCAAAGGAAAGGCCTGAATTTGTTTTGTTCTTCCCTCTCTGCTCCGGAGTAACATTAGTCTAACTATGCTGATAGCTTTGAGTCTCTGAGCATGTAGACACATGTTCACTCTTCAGGAGTCAAAAAATGCTTGAACCTGAACCTCTTTTTGTTGGACAAAGACTGGTACGTTATCAGAGGAGCAAAGCTCTCCTTGTTTTCATTGCTAGGAAGCAATTGGTGGAAAGCATCTTTTTTGTGTCCATAGCTATTGAAATTCTGACACATTTGCTGTTTAAAGAGAAGCCTGTGCTGGATCATAAAGATCAGCTGCTGATTTTGGCCCACAGTAAAAAAGAATTGGGATATTTGACATCTAAACTTTATCATTTGGCATAGAAATCACATTAGAAAGTGTACTTGCTTACTGATACTGTACTGAGTACTGGTTATTATCTAACTGCTGGAAGCTTATTGCAAATATACTTGCTAAGCTTTTGATGAATATTGCTTCTTTTCCCTGCGCCTCTGCCATGAAATATAGTAAATATTATTGTGCCAAAACCATAGGCTTATTCATAATTAATTGACCTTACATAAAGTGTTTTAGTGGGATGAGTTAGAAGGTTTGTTCAAAATTGTGGCAGCTATGTGTATCTTTAAAAATAACTCCAAGGATGAGGATTTTTTTTCTTACTGTACTGATTTTATGATCAAAGATCTGATGGATGAGCTTTTAAGTACTGGCTTGACTGTCTTCTGAGTGTATCTGCAAGATGAGTGTGGTATAGTGGGATAAGAAACAAGTTTGCTTCGTTATTTCTACAAGGGTGAAAAAAAATTCCAGAAAAGTTATTGAGAAAAATTGTGCTTTCTACTCGCTTTGTAATTTATTTGGGTAAAAATAACCGGCCTACCTCTGATTATACAGAAGCAAAATTAATTTTTATATTGGGAATTACTGCTTTCACTGTATTTTATTTACTTGTCACATATAAAGAACCTTCATGCGTTCTAAGACACTTAAATACAGTATCCTTATGTTATATGCATTTTTAAAATTTGCGAACTAGGAAATCAGCGTGTTAGCCAGGCTACACTTGCATTTTCCTTTATACATCACAGGTGGCTAAATTCTGTCCTCCCACTCAATGCCACTGGAGGCACTCGTACATCTGTCCCGTGAGCACTGGTTTGGCTGTGTTTTAATTTGATAGTTAAAATATTATGGAGACATGGGGTTTGCCTCATAAGATGTGCCATTAACCACAGTGTTTCTCTAGGGAAAACACAGTCAAGTTGCAAAGCTGCAAAGCAAAATTGTCACCCACGCCCAGGCATCAGGATATTTTGCACAGCCCTGTTGGTTAGTTTGATAAAACTTGTGGAACACTTAAGTGTATTTTAAATTTTATAGTGTTTCATACAAGGTATTTTGCAACTATATGGTACTGTAAGAACTCATTATCAACTGTAGAAGTGCCAAGCTATAGTAAAAAGCTCCTGAAAGAATTACAGACTTCCAGAAAGCAATTAAAACTCCTCCTGAGTAGGGAAACAATACAGAAAACATATTCTTCTCGGAGGGAATAGTCCATTACAGTTTTCTAGTGATCTTAAATATTGGTAGTAACTCTGTTATTGCTAAGATTGCAGGGAGGAAAGTGTAGTCTTGTCAGCATAAACTTCTTGTTATGGAACCTACTTTTAAGAAGATAAACATTTCTCTATTATTTAGATCCAAACTAATAACTGTAGGAACAGCAGTACTAGGGGAGCAGTTAATTGGTGGGTGGCAATACAATAGAAAAGACTGTGAAGTGTTTGTCCATTTGTACAATGTATATGAAGAGAAGATGGGTGCCTCATAAATATCTGACATTGATTAATCAAAACTATTTTTTTAAAAATAAGTTGAAGATCCAGAAACTAACTTTGCATAAAATAATAATTCAATTGGCCTTGAATGTGATTAGCACACTTAAATCCAGCAAAGAGTGTAATTAAAAGTCCGCCAAAAGACTCCAATTAAAGGAAAAATGTTGTGGTTTTGTAACAGTGGACGTACACAGGTACAGTGTTGCCTTTTATTCTAGGAGCCCTGATTATTCAGTTTTATCAGAGAGCTGTGGGAATGATTAATATGCTCTGCAGGTGGGTGGTGTTTTTCCTGTTTTTCATGCTTTTATGTATAGAAGCAAATATTGCAGCAAATGCTACAGGACCGGTAAAGGAAGCCAAAGAAAGATCTAATTATTTGCTAACCTTTTATTCTTCGGCAGGTCATTATGCATGCTCTGCATGGCAGAATGGTTCTCATCTCTGATGTCCAAGCCTTGAAACTGAATTTAGGCTGCAGAGTTCAGTAAAGTCCCTAGCATATAAGTAGTCTCTGAGCAGAGTACAACTAATTTTATGATTTTTGTAAGCTACCAACATAAATTCTCTAAATCACATGGCTTTCCTGAGGGATATGAGTGACTAGGTTTCCACTTGATTCAGAGTCTGCAGTTTTGGCCTTTAAAATACTTACATTTCTCTATCCAGAGAAGGGCAAATGCAGGGCTAGATGGAGAAGACCGAGATGATCTCTGAAAAGCTGTTGAACAGCCTCCACAGGCAGCTGCGGGACTAGGACCACCTCATATCCTTGAATAGTCAAAAGCAAACACCCGTGCCCTTGGTTAGAGAGATGATAAAATAACACATGTCAGAAACAACAGAGTTACCAAAAGCGATGATTTGGATTTTGCTAAAGGTTAATAAGTTTTCAGGGCATGTGCTGGCTCCTTTGACAGGCGAGATAAACGGGCATCATGTCAATGTATGAGTGCATTTCTGGAACGGGGAATGTGCTGACACTACTTCAACATAAATGCTCTAATTGAAATACTTCACAGCGACCCTTTTAATGCCATTTTTTGGCATTATTGCAGTTATTTCAGTCACATGCGTTTTTATACAATGCCTAGACTGCTTTGCTGAGTCCAGTGATCATTGGCTAGAGGGTTTGGTTTTTGTTTTTTGGGGTTTTTTTTTTTAGGATGCAATAAGTAAATGACTGGAAATGCATTGCCACATTCTGCACAGTGATCAAATTCCTTCAGCGGAGCTGTTCTCATATTTGCCAGTTATCTGGTCTTGATTTTTAGCCAGGAACTACCTGGTCATTTGTTAGAAGGTAGAGGATATCTGTGTAAGATAGGAGGTCTGCTGATGTAATGTGATTTAACTTATGTCGTGCGTTTATTCCTACCAAAGAAATGTCAATCTCTCAGTCAAGCAGAGCCCTGATTGTGCCATTTCAATGTCTTGATACCTCTGGTTTATAGATGAAAAACATGAAAATGTGAAAATAGCCATCTTACATTTTAATTACACTGTCAGTAGTGTTAACATGGAGAATGGTAACAAGCATTGGGGAGTAATTTTTAGTGACCAGATTAAATTTAATGGCAGCCATTAACTCAAACAGATTTTTGGAAATCAAGCATGAAGGAGATATTTTGTGGTTTTTTTCATTGTCTACCTTTCTAGTTTTTAGACATAAATGCTTGGTGACTTGGATGAGGAAATTCTTCCTTGTTGCTTGGTGAACAAAATGTTTCAAAGCACCTCAATCGTGGAGGATCTTCAATGCCATCCAAGGTCAAATAGACTCAGTGTGATTCAGCATTAAAAAGGACCTACCTGCCTAAGATTAGGCAGTGTGAGTACCCCTCTGCACTATTAAATCTTACAGATTTCCCAGGAAATATTTAAAGCATTGGGAATATTTGCATCAGCTTACTTAGACCTCTGTCGGGTTCTTGGGTTTGCTTTCTGGAAGAGCCTGTTTAATTCTATTTCTTGGGCCCCATAGTGTAGCCCTAAGAAAGACTAGTCTGCTAAAGAGACTTCTAAACCTAGAGTTGTACAAATACCCTGCCCTTTTACACTTCTCCTATTGCTATTGAGAGCCCTGCTTATTCCTTCTCTCCATTTTGAAATTTTGAATATTTCCAACACTTTTAATTCACTTTAAATCTGTGCAGAATAAAAAAAGCAGATTTTTTAATTAAATGGGATATTGCTCCAGTTGGATGGTCATAGCTGGCAGAACACCCCTCACATGGCTTCTTAAGCTTTTGTTGTACAGGTTTAGCCGTGGATTCAAATTTTTCATATCTCCTGTGATCTGTTGGACTAGGTCCCTAATAATTCAGTTATTTCACAGCCATATTTTTTTTTTTACTTGATAACTCTTCTAACTTGTTAAAGTCACCTATTTGCATGACCTTTCATCTGCATTTTAGTAAGACAGACAAGTGCATTTAAAAAATTAGCCATGGAGTGACCACCTGTCTATTAGTGGAAAGGTGCTGTTTTGAAATCTGAAGCAAAAGCAGGAGAGAGCACAATTTGGAAAGACTCTGATTCATAGAATGGACTAAATGAGCTATCTTTACAGCAATGGCTTCTAACAACAAGTTTATGGTAGGCAAAATTAAAAGATATAAAATAGCTGTCAATTTATATTGTGCTTATTAAAAGCTTACTGTTTCAGTCTAATTGCTGTGCAAGACAGAACTCCACCCCTTTTGTCAGCATTTTTTGACATTTTAAATTACACACTATTGCTGAATTTTTTTTCTAAAAGAGAATAGCACAGTGGGAAGCACCCATCATCTGAATTAATACACCAATTATTAACTATGTTGCAAATAAACAGTGATCACTTCTGTTTCTGTGCCTTACACTGAAAGTTGAAGTGTCTCATTAAAACCAAAGTTGAAGTCTCATTCCATATTTTCGCTGTCCATGTACTGATGATGAGAAAGTTCAGCTATAAAGCTGGCAACTGCTGGCTCCTCCATGGGCAACTGTGCATTCTGAACGAAATGTTAAACAGAGCTTTTGACATGCTGAAATGTTTCAACAGCTACATTGCTAATTACTAACTGCAAGATAATTCATTTTGCTCTTCAAAGGAACTGTGACTTTTCAGGAGTTACAGAGATCTGCTCATTTGACAGTATGATTACTTGCAACTTGAAAAATAAGAATGTTCTTTTCTCAACGTGTAGTCAGATGTGCCTGCAAGGACAGTTACTGAATATAATAGAAGTAATCGTAACGCCCAAAGGTATATGCCAAATGACAATCAAACACAGAAAAAAGCGCCTATTTAAAATAGTTTGCAAATTGACTGCAATGTGAGATAGTTGTGTATGCATATATATTAATTGGTGAGAGGGCAAAATAGATGAAAATAGCCATCTACCATCCACAAGATTAGCCATTAGGGGTTCAGATAAGATGAAAATGAGCTTCTAGAATTGATAAGTTTTAAGCACAGAGTGGACATTAAAGAATGCAGTGATATTTTATGTGTTGAAAAAGAACTGACCTTATCAAAGAAGCCCCATTATTACTCTTTCACTTAATCTTCATCCACCAATATATGCTGAGGACCACGCAGCTGGAAAACAGCTTGGCAGAAAAGGACCTGGGGGTCCTGGTGGACACCAAGTTGAAAATGAGCCAGCAACATGCCCTTCACTCAAAGAAGGCTGATGGTATCTGGGGCTGCATTAGCAAGAGTGTTGCCAGCAAGTTGAGGGGGGTGATCCTTCCCCTCTGCCCGGCACCAGTGAGGCCACACCTGGAGCACTGTGTCCAGTTCTGGGCTCCCCAGTACAAGAGAGAAATGGTCATACTGGAGAGACTCCTACAAAGGGCCACAAAGGTGATGCAGGGGTTGGAACATCTCTCCTATGAGGAAAGGCTGAGAGAGCTGGGGCTGTTCAGCTTGGAGAAGAGAAGGCTCAGGGGGATCTTATCGAAGCACATGAATACGTGAACGGAGAGTGCAAAGAGGACAGAACCAGGCTCTTTTAGGTGGTGCCCAGTGACATGACCAAAGGCAAGGGGTGCAAAAATAAAACACAGGAGGCTCTGTATGAACATCTGGAAATACTCTTTCACTGTAAGGATGACCAAGCACTAGCACAGGTTACCCGAGGAGGTTGTGCCGTCTCCATCTTTGCAGAGACTCAAAAGCCATATGGACACGGTCCTGGGCAAGTGGTTGTAAGTGGCCCTGCTTGAGCAGGGGCGGTTGGACTAGATGACCTCCAGAGAGTACAAACACTGTTCATCTTCACGTAGCCTTTTACTCAACAGTTAGATATATATAATTACATACATGAAAATAAGAAAAAGGTATTTAATAATATATGCTAACTTAATGTTTTGGAAACAAAGCTATAAATATGAAAGTGTATATGGTAAAACTGAAAAATCTCTTTGAAGGAAATATACAAAAGGCATTAAAATACTAATAATTATTAGTCTTGGTCCTGAAAATAACAATGGAAGATGAAAAACTTAGTAACTAGACTTATTCGTCCGGTGAATCATTTATCTGCACACTGCCAGTAAGCTAGTGGCTTCCAAATTGGCTCTTCCTCACACACAAGTGTGTTTTCTTGCACATGCAGAGTTTTAAAATTAGTTGTTACTGGAAAGGAAGTCCAAACTTCAGACAATGGTGGCAGAAACTCCAGGCTCAGGCAGTTCTTCCAAGGTGAACTGCAGTATGTTTTTTATAATCCTATAGTAAGGACAAAGAGAAAAAAAAAACCTTTTCTCCTCTTTCACAGTGACTATGAAGAAATTAGCCAAGAATGATGGTCACCCGTTGGTAGCTGTCTTGCTACTACTCTGCATAATTCCTTCCTACCATAGGAATCATTAACACTTTTTAGAATATCTAGAACTGGACATGGTATATAGCTACAGTACGGAAATCTGTTACTGTTCCCCGTATAATTAGAATTGTTACTTACAAGTCAAATATTTGATTCATGTGACATAATATGTGATCTTTCCTGTAAAACTGTTTCCTCTTTCTAGCACATTAGCCCTCTTGCTACTTCGAAGCATCAAAGTTTTAGCTTAATCAGTATCTTATTAGACCTGCTTTAGCTAGGTCAGTGCCAGTGCTGGTAGCACAAAACCACAAGCATTGGCATTACGTCATCACCTTCACAAAGTACAAGGAAGTAGTGAAAAGCAATTCAGTCATTCCAGTGTCTTGCACAACTACATCCAGAAAGGTGCCACCTTTGGTATGAAGCCAGGCATGGTGAAGAACAAGGTTTGAAGTCCATGGATAACTTTACTTACTATGTAATTAACGTAAGCCCATTTCTCAGAAATTGCTTAAGAATGGCTCTGAGTAATGCATTAACCATTTACCACACATCATTTGCAGAAATACTGTCTTCTGTCTTCTTGTTTCTTTAAAAAAAAACTTACATAGTTTTACTTGTTATCTGTCTGCTTAAAGGTTTGTCAACTTTTCAGTACTCCCTTTACTGTAGTCTTTTTACACTTATACAGGTCTACAGTGCTCCATCAGCTTTATGAAAATATTTTATTCCTAAGATGCTTTTTATCCTCTCTACTCTGTGAAGAGTAAAGCAAATTAAGTGAAGAATTAACCTGCTTTTCCTTACTCCCAGCTTCCAATTCCATAGTCTCATTTTTGGTTTGATGGTTCTCTCCAGTATCTTTTCACGTCAATTATGCATGCAGTGAGAAACCTTCTGGTAGCTGCAATATTATCCAAGAGTCAGCATTCACCATTCCTTTTGCCTTTCTGTTTAGCATACAACTAACTTCTAGTTACTTTTTTAGGTCTAATAATTATTAACCTTCTCAACTGGTGTGTTTCAAAGCTTTTAGTTAACAATAGTGCCTGTAATATTGTTCGTGGAAGTCTCTCAGGCTTTTTTGCCAGTTCTAGTCTTTCCCTGAGTTCTGCATAGCTTTTCTGGCTTTGCTAAGGTCATTTCTGATACAGTATGGGTAAGACTTGAAACAATAAAGAAGACCTAAACTGGGCATTCTGTAATTCTTTTATGGTGAGTCTCTCTAGATTCAGAAAGGTGTCTCATAGCTGGCCCTGTGACATTTTGTTGAGTTTTTCAGAACTGAAACTCACCTTCTGCTCTGAGTTTCTCCTGTGACAAGTGCTTTCAACCTTAGCCGGCTCAATCTCTGAATTTAGACAAGAAGTCACTGTTGGAAGTGTGAACCCTTCAAGAAGGCAGCAATAGGAGAGATCCTGTCTTGTCAGCTAAGGATATCTCAGTGAATCCTTTTTCCCATGCTGCCAGTCGCAGTTGTGATAGGCATGATGATTGAAGTTCATATTAGGAATATCATTTAATGAGAGCTGAGTGTGGACACTTGTCATTTGTGCCAAGTCTGATTGATTCATTCATTCATTCATTCATTCATTGATTCATTGATTGATTGATTGATTTTTGCTGCATGGCTCAAAACTGAGGTCTGTGGTCCTTGCTGAGACTGTTACCAGAAGTGAAGGCAGAAACTGTGGGAGTTGAGGTGTGTTTCATAGTAACTGAGCCAACCACCCAAACTGTTTGTGGCAATTTCTGTGAACCTGCTGTGTTTAGTCCAGTGATAGAGAGTAGAGCACAATTTAATGAGTAGAGCTACCTTACAGTAAAAGAGGACAAATAAAAAAGAAGCACAGCAGAAATCTCAGAAAAGGGCAAATAATAATAATCCAGTCTGCTCAGGTAAGATTTGTCTCACTTGATCTCTGACTTAAGAAGGGCTGACATTTAGTCTAATCTAGTCATCCAGGATGGGACTCCTAAGACTGTATCATACAAGGAGGAGAGTCAGTGTATTCCTGGGGTGACTCAGACATGGTCATCGCTGTCCTAAGGCTAATTTCCACGCTGAGAGCCGTGTAGAATGGTATCTTCAGCAGTACATGGCCCACGTCTAGATGGGCCCAGTGGCCTCCTTCCACAGAGAGAGCAAGAGGTTTAGATTTGGGCTTTATTAAGCATCTTCCTGATCCTTAAGTGTGACCTCTGTCTCCAGGTTGTATTTAAACTAATTGTTCTTTATTTCCCTACAAATGGGTGCCATCAAATGTCATGCATGATAGCTTGACCAGAAATGGGATTAATGCTATCACCTATATGGAGTTTTGTTCCCTGATTTAGGGGTGTGTTATCAGCTGAAGGGATCACAGAGGATGTTGCACTGCCTCATAAGGGTGAATGTGGAGCCAGTGACCCATGGTTTTCCTCCAAGTGTGCTGCCCTCAAGAATTATTTTAGCTGTTGAGGAATGGTTCTGTCCACTCTTTCCTGGCCTGACAGATTCATAACCATGACAAATCTAATGTAATCACCAGGAGTTTTGTTTTATGACTATCTCCTGGATGATTGTTCTCCACCTAGGCTGCAGTGTTTCCACATCATCAGTCTGTCTCAAGCTAATGAAGCACTTTATGGCCACTTGTAGATTGCTTTCAGTGTTCAATTTACTGTGCTCTTTTTAATTAATTTGGAAGACTAAAGCAACAACTGGTACTTGGCGGTTTGTCATTGTTTCTCCCTCAAGTATTTCCTTTTCTGGAGTTACAAGTATAGATAATCAGATATTTGCATTATCTCAATGTTTCTCCTATTGGAAAAATATATTAAGTGAACAGGCAAATTCAGAAATTCTCTTGCAGTAGTGCAGAAGTATGACAGAGGAATTTAATACACAATATTCTGGTGTTAGAGTAAACTATATGTGGAGCAACAGATGTATAGGAAAAAAGAGTAATATATTACCATTCTAATGCAAGAAGAGAAAAAATTAGCTTTTGCATGAATAATTTTCACTGGTCTCATGAATAGCTTCATATAATTTAAAATAATCCTTACGTATAATGAACTTGCAAGCTAATTACTCTTGGATTGCCACAGCATGGTATAACTCTGTTAGTCTGGGAGTGTTTTAAATTTTGCCAAAGTTGTGAAGCGGATACAGTTGAAACTGGAACTGAATGGGTCTGCTGATCAATATCTCTGCAAATTGTTGCAGGGCGTTATTCCAGGCAGTAACTGTGATCATTGCTAGGTATACCCTTTTTTTAAAACAATAGAGTTAAAAGTGGCAGATGGTAGTTAATGATTAACATTCCTAGTAAACAAACTTTTGCAGGGATATAGTTAAAGTGGTTGTGTGTATATAAATAGACAGGGAGCATGAGCTATGCAACTATAATTGAATTACATTAGCATAACATAAGTATAAGTTTAGTAAATACCCAACACCTTCATTAACTTGCACAGTATTAAGAGGTTAATGACATACCCCCTGTAAATGACTCTTCCATGTGTGTGTTTGGCAGCATGGCAGTTTAGAGCCAAACTAGTACCCACCCTTTGTGGCTGGTAACTTATTTAACTCCTACCACTCAAGCTTGGCCTCTTCTGGGATTTCTGGAGGTTGAAGCAACAGCCTTTTTGCAGAGAGCTGGAAACCTCCCTGTGGAGTAGGATCATACACTTGCTATGCCCTCCAGTTGCAGAAGTCTGCCTCCCAGCCTGGAGAGCATTTTGCTCACTAGGCTTTTAAGATAGGGGTTTTTATTAGCTCAGATTCTATGAACTTACACTTTTAAACACAGAAGCTCTGGTGCCCCTGCCAAAAATTTACCCAGCACCAACTGTCTTTGTGCCCCTTCAGTCAATAAGGGCAATGATTGTCTGTTTCCAGTTGCAGATTTTGCAGTCTTTCCTATTTCTAACTTTTTATTATTATTTTTGCTGATGTAGTTTCTGAAAAATATGCCAATTACATATTCTAGTGGGTTCGAGAAGTGTAATTGAATCTCGTTGTTGGAACTGTCGGGTCTGTGCATCAAAGTCCAGCCTGAGCCGTGCATCTCTTTAGCTAAGGCATGTGTTATTCATTGATGCTCATTCTAAAATCTTAATAGTGTGGTTAGAAGCCTGATTGAAAACCACTAGTGATTTGTCTGTTTATCGTGCCAAGTAAAGTAAATAAAGAACGTAGTTACCAGTCTAGTTAATTATTTTAATAATACTGATGAGTTGGGAAACTATATGCAAATTGGTAAGAAATTAATTCCTGTTACATTTGAATAATTTGGAAGAAGCACATTGGTTCCACAAGTGGTTGAAATTTATATTCTTCTCTCGCATAGGAAACTGTACTGTAAATGAGCTAGTATCTCTCTAGGGAAAGAAATATGAATTTTGCTGACAAGCTGAGGTCCCTCAGCAGAAAAATGCATGCTGACAGTTTGACCCAGTGGCCAATTGACTGAATTCTGTCCCCCTTTTTTTCTTCTATTTCAGATGCTGAAGAATACCAGCCTCCAATATGGAAATCATACTGTGAGTATACCAGGAATTTGACTAGTCTTAGTACCTTACTAAGGTGTCACTGTTAGGTCTTTTCCCTTTCTTTGTTTAGGAAAAAGACATAAATGTACTAGATGCTTGTAGAAATTACTGTATGAGACAGCAGCGAAACCTGAACTTTTCTGGTTCTCCATGGAGCAAGTGCAGGAGGGTTATGAGTGCCAGACTCTGGGTTGCCTTACAAGTGTGCAAGTCCTGTGTTTCATGGTTTCTCTGCTGAGATTTTCAGGAAGGATTCCAGAGGTAGAGGTTAATGCTTCATGTGTTTAGTAAAGGTCAGGCTTGAGTATACTTGTCTTTTTATGCAGGTCACCAAATCACTCTAAGATAATCATATTTTTGATCCTAGCAATAGAAGCTGATTTTTGAAGTGGTGGCTTAGAAATTGGAGACACCATTATCAGTTCTTTGAACCTTCCTCTCTGCCTTTAGAAAAACCATTTACATAGAGTGCAGTGCAGAAGTACATATTTAATGCTCTTTTTGCTTTGTTCCAAATTTATTTTCTAATAAAATAGCACAGATCTAAGACAAAATATTGGCTTTTAAAACCCTTACTAAAGATGACCTTTAAATTTGATCATTTTATTTTAAACCCTTACTGGAACTTTAATGAAACTTGTGGTTTTGGGTGCGGAGGGGTTGTTTTTGCTGTTTTCAGATACAGAAGTATCCTAAGCAAAAGTCATCTCTTTTATTGTGGCAACTTCAAATTCAGTACAGTGCCGTTAACAAAACGTAACTACAAAAAGACAATGATCACAGTAGTTACATGCATGTACATGTATAATTTTAATGACTGGAATAAACTTGTTGGCCTCACTTATGCACATTAAACTACCTTGCTGCCTTCAAAGGCATCACCTCTGTGTAACCTAAGAATGACATTCTGCCTCAGAAGGGACTGGGAATTTTTCAACCAGAATTTAGGGATGCCATTAAATTACAAAAATTGTTTCTCAGAACACTGTTTTCCATAGACTTATTTTTTGTTGCGGTACAAGAAAAACTTCCTTAAACGTCAGCAAGAGTGTATTTATTTGAGTTGGACCATTCCAGTGTACTTTCCTGGGCACTTGGAAAGAAACAGCCACTTGAGTGGGTTTTTTTAGAAGAGGAACTTGGCTTACTCAAAATCAATGGAAAAGCTCCCATTGACTCTGATGAGACCAGAATTTGAAATGACAGATATTTCCTCTTTTTTGCAGGAAGTTTTCATTAGAGACTCAGGGAATAAGCACATGTCTTTACTTACCTTCTCTTAGTTGCCCCACTGGTGCAGCAGACAGATCACTGCATGTAGCAAAAAGGTGTTGTTACTTTTCCTGATAGTCCAATAGTCCAAGGAAATATTTTTAAAAATTTAAAAAAAAACAGAATGAACTAATAGAATATGAATATGTCATTTCCTATTCAGATATATGTAGGTTGCCAGTATTGTGGTAATGGCAAAGTCATGGCCTCAGCATCTGAACCACACGCATGAATGACCTTGGAAAAAGTTACACAACTCCAAAATGCAGAAAAGAGTTCAAGGTTACAGAGATTTACTGCTGAGGCTGCGTAGCCACAGACTTAAGTTTTTCATTGCAATGTTAGGTAATGTATGCTTCTTTGCTCTGCTGGAGAAATCCCTATCTGGTAAATTAATTATAGAGGTTATGTCCAACAATAACATTAATCTATGATGCAATCTACTGTCTTGTCTCATTACAGTTTTAACTTAGTGTACGTATTTCAATCTTAGCAGTTTGTGTTTACTGACTACGTAACAATTATTTTAAGTGTATTTTAGCTAGTAACTTTTAAAGTTTGCTAACATACTATCAAAATACTTTGCATACAGTTTTGATTTCTTTTTTAAGTCCTGGATAAATTTAGATGAACTAAATTTAGGTGCCTTTTATTGACATCATGATCAAGGCTTCAATCCTTCTAGCTTCTCAACAAAGGCAGATTTTCCTGTTTATGCAGGCAAAGTATTCAGATAAACAGTATTGCACATATCCATGGGCAAGCGCTGATCAAAGTGGAACAGCTTTCAGAATCCAAGCCTTACTTTTCAGGATAATGTACAAGGTTGTTTCAACTGTATTTTGAAAAGATGGACACTTCTAATGCTGAAGATCCTCACTTGTTTATGACAAATTGTTAGAAGGTATATAGGTTTCACAGATCACAAGGTTTTTCAGACTTTTCCTGATAGCCCTGGGATACAGAGACTAAAAGAAATGGCAAGAATAATTTTGTATTACCAGGAAGGAACTTGGGGGGAAAAAATTGGAAAGTTACTAGCAGCCAGCAGTCACTAGGCAGTGGATTTGACTGCATTTACACTTGAGTAACAGATCAACAAATAAATATCCAATAACAGACTTCTTTTTGTAGTCTGCTGTGTGTTAGGAATATTATGCGAAATGGCATTTTGTCTTTCTACCATCACTGAAGTAGTAAAGAAAGGAAGATAAGAATTACAAACGTGTTGACAGAGACTGCTGGGGTGAGCTGATCCAGCTTTCCACACAAAGCATGACTCTAGAGCAGAACAGCCATGGCTTTATCCAGCCACATCCTGAAAACCTTCAGGGATGGAGCCTCTGCCACCTTTGTGGGTAACCTGCTCCAGCGCTGCACTGCCCTCTTAGAGCAGAACCAATGGTCTTACCTGCTTCATGTGACAAGTAGGCAATTTGTTTGACTGCTGAAACAGCATAGTCATTTTTGACTTCCAGCTAAAGCATCTACATGCTTGAATTTTGAAGAGATGTAAAACCGCTCTTTGTCTCCTTTTACCACTGTTGAGATTGGCATGTGACAAGCGAGTCTAATGTCAATGCTACTTCAATGTTTATTTGCATTATTTAAGATCAGTACACTGGTGTGAAGCAATGTGGCAAGGCACAGAACATCAGCTGATGCCATGCTTCAGCTCCTCGCAAAGTTTCCCTGCCTTCTGCCCTTCATCAAATAATAAGCGCAGTGTCTGAGACTCCGTTTTGTTAGAAATTGAGGCTTTATTTCGGGCAGGCACTTAGGTTCCTAATTAAGCATGTGAGTAATCTTGCAGAAGTAGGACAGCTCATATTGTTCAAGCTCAGCACGTGGATAAATGCCTGACTGAGATGAGGCTGAGGAGGTAAAACTAAGGAACTCTGTGAAACATTTTCAGAGAGAAGGCAGCATGTTTCTTTGCTGCTTTATAAAAGCAATAATAGGAATTTCTCTCTGCTGGAACATCACTGAACACTAGTCATAGGTGAGTTAAAGGAGAAAGCCTGAGTTCCTGACACACTGCAGCATGAAAAAAGTGTGAAGAGTTTGGTGATAGTCCTTTTTCCCTGGCAGAAAAGGAGTAAGTGCTGATTTTTGCATGTTACCCCTTTGTTTCTTAGATCAGATTTCAGAATTAGACAGTCCTTTCTGAAACATGTTGTAGAATTTACCTTGTTCATCCCATGAGACAAGACTCGTCCTGTAGCAGGAACAAAAGAGATATATATTCTGACTAGTTACTTTACATCTCAAAGAAATGTTCCCCTAGAAATTCAATAATAATTTAAAGTTTTGTTAACTTTATAGGATCCCAGGTGATCATGATACTATGAATGCTGACAAACTCTCTGAATTGTGAAACTGATAAAAATGTTCAAGGGCCAATTAAAAGCTACTGCATTTTTCTATTGCAGTGCTGCTTTTTGGTCTAATATTTACTGTGTATTATTACTGTGCATTTCATTTGCATCTGATGCTGAACAAAAAGCTACTCCCACTCTGATGCTGTTCTCTAAGCAGTAATAATACATTTTCTTTTTGCATGCAGTTGACTTTTTATAAGGTTAATTTTCTCAGAGCTAAAGTAATAATGCATCATTGTGTTCAAGTATCATCTTTTCTATGATTGCAGTGGGTTTGTCTCTATCCTGCCTGAAAGTTCTAAATGCTGGAATAGACTGGGTCAGATGTCGATCACTGTTTAACACTGTATTATATAAGTGTGTTTTCCTATTATTTCAGTTAACCATATCCTTATACATTGGATTCTGTTTTAAGATTTTTCAGAGGTGGAGGGGGGGAAAACGAGGCAGAAAGGCAAGGCTTGTTTGTTATTCGAGCAAGTAAATGAGGGGCATGTGCTTTCTGAACTTCTGACCATCCCCTGGACTCTGCTGGGGTCTCAGCAATGTCAGCCAGAGTGTGAGTGCCCAGCACTTCGGAAAAAGTATGTAATGAAATTGGGCAGAGCTGCAGAATGTTCAGCACTTCTGAAAATGAGGTCACTTAATGAGGTGTCTACACTCATTGGAACTTAGCTGTAGGGCACGTTTTTCTCAAGTCACCTTAGCCATAATATTGCACTTGTATTCATAGCCCATTAGCAGGCTTTCATATAGCAATCATTTGAAGCAGAAACAGGAGAGAACCTTTCTAGAGAAGAATACAGCTTTTGGTAGGGTCACACTTGCTTTGCTCCTTAATACTTAGTCTGTGAGATACTGCTTTTTCCTGGTTTTTCCCTGAACTGCTCTTTCACTGTTGTTTTACTTCTTCCACCCTTGCCTTGCTGTGTGCCTTTTCTGGGCATCCTTGGCAGCTGTGTGCCTATCTCTCTCTTCTCTCTTGTCTCCCATTGAACTGCTTGGCATCCCATACCACGATGCCACTGGTTGTTCTCAGTCCTTTTCTTTCTGTTCCCAGTCTGTCTTCTCTCCCTCCAATAGTTCTGCATCTCTCTCCAGTAGTTCCACTGGGTTGTCAGTTTAATGTCTTTCAATTTAAAGCTAATACGGCCAAATCCAAATTCTTTATCTTTCCCAGGAAACCATTTTCCATTCATAATGTTTTCTGTGATTACCACCATTCACAATCTCAACTATGCTTGTTACTTGGGGCCATTTTCTCATCCTGCACATTTAAGGCAGCATATTATTTATCATCATCATCATTATTATTATTTATTTGTATACTTATAATTTTACATTTTCCTCTGATGTATTTCTAAATCAGATATCTTTCTCAGTTCAGATTATTGTGCAGATTAATTACCCATGCCTGAGAGTGGCAGCAACCTTTCCCAGTCTATCCAAAATACAGTTGTTAGGATGATTTGTCTTCCTTGCATTCATCATGAATCCCTGCATCCTATCAGCATCCAGTTTTTTGTGTTTGCTTTCAAGTCTTTCATATATCTGCCCCCTCCTGTTAGTCATTCCTTCCTTTGTTTTGTGAAATGCTGACTCTTCTCCCTACCCTTGCTTCTCCAGTGCTATCAGCCTCAGAGATCCATTTGGTCATTTCAGAGAGCACTTTGCTTTTCTCATTTCTTAGAAATGAAATCACATCGTAGGCTTCCTGTGTATTCTTCAGACCAACTTGTTTTGCACCACAGCTATCAAGGTTATCTTAGAAACAGCTCCACTAGCTTCATTTGCTATGTCAGTCAATATTTAACAGGTTTGATTATTGAAAAACAGGATTTTTATGAAGTATGATTTTTCAATTAAAATTAATAAATTGGAGAAATAGATCTTTTACTTTAAATAGGAAGCAGTCATATTCTTGCAATATTTTGAATCCTTAGAGCTCCTTCTCTCTACTGGAAAAGTATGGGGGAAGAAAAAAGTTACTGGTTTCCTCTTGGATATGTTTAATATTAAACATCAATAACTTGCTGAATCAATGGTTATGCTGATTTCAGACATTCAGAAATGGACTCTAAAGTCATGGTATTGGGCTCCAGACTAATCAGGAGTTTTAAAAAAATTATCTTTGGTTTTTGAAGCAAAATTTTCACACTTTGCTTGGCAATTCTTTTGGATACACAAGTCATTTGATCACAAAAGAGTAAAAGGAAGGCTTTGAATTTTAGTCACACAGTTACAAGAGGTAAGAAGGACCACGTGTTATCATGAATCTTGTGCAAAAGTAGTGGGAGATCTGGCAGTGCTGAATGATGCAGGATTAATCCAAAGCCTTAGTACAGATTCAGAGCTGGATCACGTACATATGCATTAAAAGTGATAGGGATTATAAGAAATTATGAACTCTCTTTCTGTGCCCCTCTGAGGAACCAGGGATGAAGGCTGGGTTAGGAAAAGGAGAGGTGATGGGTTTTTCCACTTTGACATTACCAGAGATCAGAAGCCCCCAAAGCTTTCACATCCCCTGGGTGACAAACTTGGGTGCAAGCTGGCGACTTCCCCACTTCTCAGATTTCATTACTCCTAGCCTCCTAGCCCCATTTAAAGAGAAGGTGCAGAAGGTGAGAGAAGGTACTGAAGAGTAACACCTACCATTTCAGTTCACTTTCTGCAACAGGGCTTCGCTGTTTATCAAACCTACAGGCATTTATATTCCTCCCATAATCTACCACTTTTTGGGGCATAATTCTGAGCTTCACAAACATTATGAAGAGACCTGTTTTAGAAACTCGGTCTTTTAAAAATATTCATTGACACGACATGATCTTTCTAAATACAAGGAGGTCAGCATACAGAAGGCCTTTCTCAAGGGACGCAGTCCAAACCTCTGGGATTTTTACTGGAGTTATGGAGAGACAGTCTGTCTGTGCTGGAATTGATTACTGTCATTGCATGTCAGCTTCTTTTCACGACTCTGGACTGGAAAGGAAGGAGAGGATCTCATTAAATACATGCAGTGAAGAGGCTGGGGGCTAGGGTTCAGCGACTACCCCTAGCCTCAGGTCTCTCTCCTCCAGCCCTCAGAAGATTTGCAAAATTGATCCAGGGCCTTTTGAATAGGGCGTAATTGCTCTGAAAGGAATGTTTGCTTGCTTGTCAGTAATTGCCAGCAAATCTTGAAATAAATTATGAGATTGTGGTGAATCCTTTCAAACGTGCTGAACTTCTGCTTGGCCTATCCAAAAAACTGCTGGTGTTACTGGTAAGAAGTCTGTTCTTGAGCTGTTACAGCATGGTATATGCAAAAGTGAGATTTTATCCTGAGATACACCTAGTAAATCTTTCTAGCTTGTCTTCCCTGGTATAGCAATCTAATAACAAGTACAAAAGGAGATAATACTTCTAAAAGTTAAAGCAATGATCACTTTAGTTAGTTTGCAGGTCAACAACTGATTTTCATATAAATGACTCAGATACACTGAAATACCTCCGTTTGCTGTCCTTTTCTTTATATTTGCATTTTTCTCTGCAGCCTCTGGCTAAGAAGACTCATCTCAATAAAAGTTTTTGTAATTTGCCATCTTCTAATGGTCTGTACATTTTTGTGTTTGACAGTGTATCAGTTGCAACAAGAGGCGCCACGTCCCAAGAGAATCATCTGTCCTCGGGAGGTTAGTTCTTGTTTTGCTCTACCTTGTTAAATCTGATGAATTGTCAGCAGCATATGATTACCAAAAAAACTTTTGTACACTCTGCGGGTAGTATTTTCTTTAATTTTTCAAAGCCATTATTTTATATAATAATTTTTCTTAAGGTTGATTAATTAAGGCAGATTAATATTTGCTAATTAGGCATGGAGGCCTCATTCTACCACTAGAAGCCCCTCCATTAGACAAATGCTCATTAATCATTGTTTAGTGTGCTTTTCTGTATACTGCCTGAAGCTTTGTGCTTCGTTGTCAAAATGAAGGTGTATTTTCTTCCTGCATCTGCGTATTAACATCTGTGTGATATGTTTCAACATGATACATGTAGCTCCAGTTTGTTGAATGCATTCTGCCAAGGATTATGTTCAAGTTAAAATACTGACGTAATAGCCAGAAAGCTTGGTTATGTCACAGGAATTTCAAAGGTTACAGGATATTTAGAAATGTGTAAGGCTGCAGGTTTGGCTGAGTCATCTTGTCTCCCTGTTCTCTTTTTCTGTATTTCTCCATTTCTACTTAAATATGTCAGTTCCTCAACCTGCATGGCGTAATAGTAATGGAAAACATATGTAGATGTCTCTGCTCAATCAATAAAGCTGTGATAGCTTTATCATCTATAATGTCAGGGACAAATTTTGTGCAAATAGACATGTAATACTAGTAATAGAAATATTAAACGCATGAAGTGACTGCCGGAGGTATGAAAGATGATGTGGAAGAAGATAGAAACCGCAGTTCATCGGCATGATATATAGCCCTACTCTCAAATATCATCGTGAGCTCTGACCTGCTTCCCACACTGCGTAGCCATTGAAGTAGAGCCCTTGCGCAGTGTCTGTCAAATACTAACAGATACGGTTTTGCGTGGGGCGGGAGTTTTTGTACCAATGCACAGGTAGTTGCCCAGGGTTGTGAAGCAGATCCACTGTGAAGCCAGGAATTTAATCCAGTTTTCCTGAGTCCAACCAGTGCCTTAACTTTTTAAAAGGCTGTTGCATTTTCCTCTCACGTGCCATCTACCAGTTGTTTCAGGGCAGGGAGAGCAGGGTCTTGGCCTCAGACTGGAAGTCTTCAACCCCTGTCAGTTTAGGATCGTCCCAAGACATATACACAGGATGCTGAGAAGGGCAAGCAAAACACCAGAGTGGGTGAACCCTCATGTCATCTTTTCTCCCTGTCAAATATAAGGCTCGGGGAGAAGGAGCACGCTGTAGCCCTGTGGGACTTCAGTGCATGTGTGCTGAAGGGTTTTAATAAGACCTTCCTCTCCAAAATTCTCATGCAGATCAAATGATGGGTGTCTGTGGCTGATATTCTCTAAAGAAGAGTACGTTAAGGGTTTTACTAAATGAATATCTCATAACAGGTATTAAACTAGTAGTGATATAGTTGAAAATAGTTAAGGTAAACAATTTATTTACTTCCAGTGCGCCCTTAGAGGAGCTTCTCGCTTTGTGTGAGATAATAGTTATCTAACATTTTATTTATCTATTTCATACTGGAACTACTTTGAGGAATAACTTGTCTTGAGAAAATCTGATTAGTAAGCATTGAATGCTTTGGAAGCCTTGTCTACAATTTGAACTCATCTTTGTGGGGATACAAGTGACTTAGTCTGAATAAGTTTAATCCAAAATTTATTATGCTAACTCAAAGCATTTTTACCTTGCCTCCAGAAGTGAAAATTTGAATCAAGGTTAAATGTGCTTTTAAAGTGGAGTAGCAATTGTATTCTTGTTCTAGAAACAAGATCATCTACACAAGTGGAGTATATGTGCAGCTACGAACTCTTTACCAGTGTGCTGTATTGAACTTCTTTCCTTAGACTCAAGAACTGAAGTTAGACTTTGCTCCCTTTGCCTGATGTTTAAACACCATACATATTTAGTGCCTATTCAGGTCACTTCCAAAGATTTGCAGAAAGACGCTAAGATCATATTATATTAACCAAATTAATATGTAATTGGCAAAGCAGTACATAACAAAATAAGTAAAAACTGTCTGATTCACATAATCTGGGTTTGGTTCTGACTCATTAACCATTTTTAGTGGCTCACTTCATGGACTGAAGACTATTCCGGTTTGGTTTGACTTTTTTTTTTAATTTAGTTAAACAGCTGAAAATAAGAGACTCTACTGTATGTGTTCACAACCTGATTGCTAGAAACACAGATTCTCTGATCCAAGAATCAGAAAACACTACAACTCTGATGATGTGCTTTATTTTTACATATAGCTGTGGAGGTGGGGGCAGGTGGGGTGTCCTGATACCTAGATTGTTCCTTGCGGTTCATATTATCAGTTTTATATAAAGTAGAGCTACATACTGATTTTATAGAGCATCACAGGTTGGTTTAGAGAGGAAATTCAGCACTATGTTCCTATCACACCTATTCGCTTTTCCTTAGCACACAGACTATAAGGTGTGTGTTTTGGAGTTGTTTTTCTTGATTCTAGTTGGACTTCAGTGTAATCTGATGATTGTATAGGCCTGCCTCACTAAAGATCCCACATTTCTTTCAGATACATAGAAAGATCTCAAAATCTAATTTTGCATTTTGTATGTGAAAGTGTATTAATTGGCAATACGGTAGTTATTTAGTATGCAATGTGATGCTCATCCAACATCTGGGGAGCAGGTGTCAGCAGGATGTGTGACTGATGGGAGAAAGATTTATCTTTCCATGTCCGTATTATAGGAACTGGACTTCGTTGATGGTGTTCTGTTGTATAATTCAGGATTCAGACTGCTTCAGCCAAATGTAAAAATTGCAAATAATTTTAAATCCTTCACATGTATGGGAAGATGTCTTTAATTCATAATTGCCAAATTCTGCACTGTTCGCAAGGAACTTGAAGCATCTGCTGCAAACAAAATCTGTAACACCAACAGATAAACTTGTGAAGGGTTGCAGGTTTTTTTTTTCTCCAGCACTTGGCATTTTCATCATTCCTCCATCTTTTCCATTGCAATCTTCCACATTCTCTGCATTCATTTGCTCTTCCATTACCTCTCTGTTACCCCATAGTCACAGGGGTTTTAGCTTCAGATCTCTGCAGTTCTGCCATCTGATTTGTGTGGATTTCTTGATTAACTGTACTGTGGAGACAGAAATCACCTCTCCTGATATGCAAACCACCAGACTAAAAGCTGGGACCGTAAATAAAACATGAACATTTATATCTTTGTGTCTTTGAGCTTTGCTATCGTGATTTTCCTTTTCTTTCCTTTTTATTTTTTGCCTGCATAAATATCTTGTCAGCAAAAGCAGGTCATTCCTACAATGGGAATCATATTGAATGAACTGTTAGGGCTTCAGGTATCTAACGGCTTTTAATTAATCACCACTGGCAGCAGAACTAGTGTGAATATCCTATCTTCCCAATAACACTGGATTTCTGCCAATATCCTAATTTGTAACCGTATTCCTCCCAGCAATGTTTTAATGATTTATTTTTTAAACAGAAAAAAATTTCGTTTAAAAGCACTATTCAGGTGGAGGAGTAGCTTTTAAATATTGTGCAAGTGCGATGACAGGCACCGAAGAACCAGATTCGTGTTGTAAGGAATTCACATTATAAAGCATCTTTCAGGGTTTATGCTGCAGAAATACTGATAAAAGATTACATTCTCAGAAAATAATTCAAGCATTGAACTTCCTGGTTTTATTCGAAAGTAACATTTTAAAGAACTCTTAGTTTTAAGAAATATTTCAGGAGTAGACTATTCAATGTTAAAATATCTTTTAAAGAAATAGAGGCTTTAACAAAGTAAAAGAATTAAGGAAGGATGGTGACATTATTTGGGAATGTTGTTGGTTAAACAATAGGCTTGTTATCAATTTCCGTCGAAGAGGGAGCAATTCTTACCTGTGAGTTTTTGGATTACTTGTGGAGAGATATTCATACCTGTGAATGCTATTCCTGTTATGTTCAAAGAAAGCCTTAATTGCTGACAGCAATTTTTGAGGCTGGTGAGTTTGTCTGCATTAGACCTTGCATATTCCTAACAGTGCCTTGGCCAAGTCAGTGTCAGCAACACTGAGAAACTCATCTAAATTTCCCTAGTGTAGACAAAGCCTTAGAGCCCTAACTTATATTATTATGTAGAAAAATGTCAGTTAATTGCCTTCCTTGTCGTTCTGAATTCCAAATAAGTTGTGTCAGAAGTGGTAGAAATTATTGTCTCTACCCTTAAAGTATCAAAATTATGGTTTCTTGATTAAAAGCAAATATGATTACAAAAGGGAGACTTTTCTCTGAAAAAAAAAACAACCCACCCCATTTCCTTTTTGCTTAAGTGATTGTAAGAGACTAAAATAATGATGGCATACTCAGACCTGACCGCTGAGAGTCTTTCACTCTAACCATCCAGAGGGTCAGGAACTGTTTTGACTCTCTGGGTATCAATTACCCAGCTTTATCAAAACAGTGTATAAATAGTGACATTTCACAGAACATAACTGTTGCAGTGGTCACTAGCAGGTTTGTAATGATACTGCCATCTTGTACATTACCAGCAGAGAATATACAGGATCATTGCACATCACCAAAACTGAACCACTGCAAATTTTCCTTTACTCATTTATCCTCAGAGTTTATTCTGAAGCATGGGATTCAAGCTAAGAACAATGCAATTAGCAGAGCATCATTTAAACAATAGCGATATTGAAAAGTGCTTTAAAAATGCTGGTTACTTTTGTCAGTCCTTTCAGGTACAAAAATGTTTTATATTGGTATGTAAGAAAAAGCTTGTGATTAGGTAAGCTTGAGCAAGGTTGTTAAAATTAAGCCTTAGGAAGATGTTTGCAGAGTGTATCTGACTGGATAATAAGTATTTAATCATTGCAATAAGTCTTCCATTAATTCCCTTATTCTGCTTACTTAGTGACCTTTACAAGCTGAATATTTCCTCTTTTCCTCTGCCCTCATCTTTCTAAGAACAATGTCTATACTGTGGTAAAGTACGAGAGAGCTGTAATAGGCATTGAAATTGGTCATGAAATTGGTGGTAAATAATGGGAGTAAATGGGAATTTTCATGGCACTTGTTCAAATCACTCTACTGCAAAAAGTCAGACACTACCATGAGAAGGTGTCTCTTACTGTCAGTCCTGAGGGCTTATCTAGGATAATTCATAATATTATCTTTCCTTAGAAAGAAACCTCAGGACGCGCACAGTGACACACCAAGAGACCCCATTAGCCAGCAACTGAGTGAAAATGAGGAGAATTGTTCTGAAACCTATTTTCATTAATGAAAATGTTTGTACATGTAAGACTTAATGGAGCCTATATCTTCAAATTCTTATAATATTGCTGCTGCTTTAATTGTGTTTTTATAATCCTATCTTTATGATAGAAACAAGGAGGACACAGCAGTAGTCTGTGGGTTGCAGTGAAGCTGAAGAGCAATTTTGAATAGACATTGACAAAAGGAGGAAAGTTCTTCAGCTGAAATCCATAGCGAAAATAGAAAGCCTGGCTGTGCTGGAGGGGACTGAAAAGGGCCAGGAAGGGTCTTTGGTTAAATTGGTGCAGAGGACCCATGGAATGTCAAAATGCATTGTATCCAGCATCCCTCTAAGCTGGCCACATGCAGGTTTTTCTGTTAGGTTTAAAATGTGGTTTGACACCCGGTATCATTTTTCAGTGGTGTCTCCATAGTGAATTTTGTCCCACAGAATGCCTGTGATTTGCAGCAGTGGATGAAAGAAATAAGGGAGACTGGATTATTGCTTGCCCAAAATTCTCTTATATTCATCACACCAGAGAAAGTTGCCAGTGTGTTTTTTTCCCAAGGCACTTTAAGGACTGACAGCAAATCTCATCTCTCCTAAAATCCATAAAGTCTCACCCCACTGCAGTAGTAGGGTGGTGGAGCACTCAGATGAAGCCACATCATCTTCATTTTAACAGTCCATTGGCTACTGAATGGAGGAGAAAGCTTTCTAATTATTCTGTAGACACGATAGTAAATATTTCATTTAAGTAGCTACAGCTAAACAAAACTAGAAGAGGTTTGTCTGTTCCACTTGAATTTAATCAAGTTTGATTTACTAATGTTCTAAGTTATGATTTTCAAATTAGACTGGTGTTCATCTTCATCAGAGGAATACAGTGTGAACCAGTTGGTGCGTTTATTAATCACTGTGAAATGGAATAGTTAAAGCCATCTTTTTGGAAGACAAGATGGCAACTTCTGACTAATGAAACTGTATGTAGCTGTCTTTCTGGACTGATGAGCTTGCTAATTATCCCTCTGGTCTTGGTTGAAAGCTTTTTTGGGAAGTTTTACCCGCCTCTCCATTTTCCCTTGGAAGTGTGTGATACGTATGTGTGGTTATGATTTTGCTATTCTCCTAATATTTTGTTTCCTTTTATTCTTGTTACATATCAGTCTTTTCACCGAGTTCTCTTTATTTTGACATGATGTCAAATATAAATAGTTTTCAAGCCAAAATAAATGAAAGCCTTTTTCATATCTTGCCTTAGTAGTTCATCAGTAAGTCTGTGTGTAGGTGAAAATCCTATGTGCTTGTATAGATTTGCATATCTGTTCCAATTTAGGCCAGTATTCCTTGTGTCTGGTTAAAATAATAGGTAGAAGGGAGTCTCACTCTCTCTGCTTTCTGACTGATGCTCTGTGAGGTGTCTGATATCTTTTTTTCAAGATTTAAGATAAGAACACAGAGTTTTGAACAGTTGATGAATTTATATTTCTTATATATACACCTGTCTTGCTTCCTATCTTCCTGTATATGTACGTATATACCTACACACAGAATGAATGAACACATCAGCCAGTTGGTACAGGTCTATTTGGAACATCGAAGAGAAGTGGTCATGAACATGGTGGAGTTTGTATTGTGTTCAAATAAGGACTCCTGAATTTCAGGGTTCAAAATGAAAATTCAGAAGGTTTGCAATGTAGATTTATAATATATCCTTCGTTTCCAAAATATTTGCATATCTGTTTGAAGTACCGTCATGACTATTATACACAAACATGTCAACTACCCTGTACAAATAAGTGAGTGTGTGTGTGTGTATGTGATAGAGATGTTTTTATTGATAGTATATCTCATAAATAGGTCTCAAAATATTCAGCTTTGTTGAAATGAAAGCATTTGTAGGTTACCAGATTGTTCATCATATGGAAATATTCTCCTACTTAGTATTTTGCAGAGGAGCTAATAGGATCTCCACCCTTTCCAGACTCAGGAAAAGCAGCCAGTGCTGTCTAAGCTCCCTTATTCCTGTTCAGACTCTGCAGATAGCCTGACTTAAGAGAAATGTCTCCTGTTCTCAAGTACGGAGCAGAAGTATTCATAAAATAAATGACAGGAGATTAACTGAATGAATATTATTATTTCTCCTTGGATTTTTGCTTTCATCCTTCCCCTGTCCCCATGCACAGGCATTCTCCCAGTGTAATGAAGTGGCAGTGTGTCTCACACCCCACGACGCTACGCAGGGGCTTGTCTAAGGCCCCCTCCTCCTCACTTCCCACCTACCCCATCCACTCTCAGTTCTGATGAGTTGTTTCCTGATTTTCCTTCCAAACCTCCAGCCCGTCCTCGAGTTTATAACCAGTCTCCAGCAGGTTGGTTATAAATGTCCGCTTGGCACTTCCCAAGTGCATCACTAGGCACCTTGCTGAAGGGCTGCATGTTTGCATCAAATAGTAGCAGTGAGCTGGTTAGGAAACAGAGCTTTTGGGGTGCATTAAGGTAGGTGACATGACACCAGTAGGTTTGTGCAGATGCGCTGTGGACTGTTGTGGCTTGTGTCAGGAATTTTTAAATCCTTCTCGCTGGTTACAGAATTGCAAGCAGCATTTAGAGCCTTGATACAGCTTACTGCATTTATCTGCTGCTGCTGGGGATATTTTTCCTCCCATTTAAATGACTCAACACATAATTCTTGGAAAAAGGGAGCACAGTTTAAATGCTATATTCAAATTCTTCATCTTTCATTCAAGGTAACATTGATATTCCTTCTTACATTTAACGATGCCCTTACTGTGTGAATGGAAGCTGCATAACAAAATAGATGACCCCTGCTTTTGCTGTTGAAGTTGTTTGAACTTGACTTTTCTCTCCCCTGACTATTTAGCAGCAGCCTCCTTGATTAAGATTTATTTCAATTTATTTTAGCTCATGTTCAGGAGCACATTATTTTCTTTACTAGGTCAGAAAATATTTGGGGTTTGTTTTTTTTTTGTTAAATCTTGCTTTTTTCTGTTAGAGCTGAATATATACAGAAATATATTCTGGTTAGTAGCAATAGCAGATGTCTGTGTTGGGGAAGATTTTTGTTACCTTCTGGAGTTTACAGTGTTCTGTCTGGTATATTGGTTATTGGCTGCTGGACAGTTTGCTCAAGGTCATAGATAGGAAACAAACCCAGGTTAAAAATACCCTCATAAAGGATGCCTTGCAGCAGCTCTTTTGAAAGTTTGGTACAAGCAAGTAAGCAAACAAACCCATTTCTTTTAAAATTTTTTGTCTTTAAAAATGATATAAATAACCTTGTTAGAGTGGAAATCAGCCTGCAGTAAGTAACAATCAGAGCTGCTGAGCTTCCTGCGTTTCTTTGTGACGCGTTATCCTTCTGCGAAAGGGTCATTACGCATCTTACCTTCTCCGTAGATTACAGCATGCCATGAGAGCGGAGAAGTTGTCCAGCTTTGAGCAGAAGTTAATAAAAGCATTCCTTGTGTTCTTTGCTTTTGTCCTTCATTTTATATTCTTCTTAATAGTGAAGAGCTCCACTACTACCTTCTCCCCAGGGCTGTAAATTTTACCGCAGAATTTTTTGTTAGAAGATATCAAACACAATTTGGTGCTTCGCTATGCTGATAAATTTAAACTGACTTTTTTTAGGTAAGTGGTGACCAGTTTATCACTTGACGGTTTGCCTTTCTTCTCCAGAACGGTTTACTCTGCACTGCCTTCTCCCTGCTGCCTTCTCTCCTGAGAGCCTCACAGAGGTGGGCAGAGACATGGTATTATTGTGGTTTTATATGTGATTTATACAACCTATTCAGTGTGCTCCCTGCTGATCCCTGTCTCCTGAGAGCAGTCCAGGCAGAGATGAGGAATAGGCTGGGTCATGGTATCTCGGGGCTGGAAGAAACTCAAGAGGTTGCTAGCCCTGTGTCGAGATGAGATGTTTGCATATCCTCTTCTTAAAGGTTTTCAAGGTTGAAGATTTCATTACCACCTCTGCTTATTTATTTTGTGTTTAATTATTTTTAACACTTTCCTAAGTTCTAAGATCTATCTTCTTTTTTTGCAGTTTAAGCCAATTACTTCTTGTCATGTCTGGTAAGCACACAGAGAACAAATTCTTTTATTTCCTCTTGATAGTGGCCTTTTTCATACCTCTCTGCTACAGCCCCTCTCTGCCTTCTCTTCTTTAGGCCATTCACTTTTCATGTCTTTCACATTTGCTAAACCCCTGCTCACTCTGATTATTTGCTCCAGTCTTTCTTGAGACGTGGTGCCCAAACCCACACTCGGTATTCCAGCTAGAGGCTTTCCAAGTAGACATTGCAAGGAGAGGATTACTCTAAATTGTTTTGTTGGCTGCACTCTTGGTTTTATATCCCAGTATGGCATCCTGGCTTTGGCAGTTTTTGCAACAGACAGCGTCAGTGATTCATGTTCATTTTATGCTCTGTAATGATGCCAGGGTCCTTTTCTATGGAGACCTGTCTAGTCGTTGCCCCTCTGGTATTTTGAATGATTTTGACATCTTGCTCCCAGCTCTTCTCTTGTCCTGGAGGCACTGTAATCCCTCGCCATCATGTGGCTGAATGTGTATCCATCGAGTGGCCATTACGCTGGCATCCCCATGGCTCTGTGACTGAGTGACAAAAGGAGATGCAGACTTCCAAAACTATTCATGTGACCTCTCTGGAGAGCCTCAGAAACATGGGCAGCGCATGTGGAATATGTTCTGGGGACTTGTGCACTGCTAGCTTCTTTCTGAGGAATGTCTTTGCTCCTCCCTTATCACACAGCCAGAGCACGTGAACATACTCGTGAGGTTAAACGTGCTGGATAGGTTTGTCACATGAAGCCTGTCCCATCCATCAGGCTGAATGCCATTGACTGAAAATCTTAGGGGAGAAGACCATCTTTTCACTATGTATCTACATAGTGAGTGACTATAATTGGCCGGTCCTTGGCCTGGGGATTGCAGATGTTACATTGCTGCTATTCCTACTAACAAAATTAGCAACAGGCTTTACGATATGATACTTTTTGCAAAACCAAGAGTTGCTTCTCTTTGAAAATGTTAGTGCCAGAGAGCCTGATAAGGTAGTAGTAAGAAAGTGACAGAAAGGTAGTAAAAAAGGTGGATAAATATTGCCATTCAAAAAGAACGTTCTCCAAATTTAAATTGCTGAAGAGTCATTGGTGTAAAATAATTTGCCCTGTTTAGAGGGAAAGTTATACACAGGAATTGATCTAAGTGGAAACTTCTTCAAGAAAAATTTGGAGGCAAAAAAATATATAGAAGTAATGAAATTCAACATAGCTTTTTACTTCATTCCATTTAATGGGGGCTTACAATCTTCCTTAATCCTTTTGGGTTGTTGATTGTAAGGCTAAAGTTTACAGTTCCCTTATGACAATTCTAGCAGAAGCTGCACAATTCAGACAATAAACTCCTTTTCTGTACAGTCTGTTTTTACTGGGCTTGTCTTGAAAGCTTCTCTTCCAACTCTTCCATTTCACTTTATGTCAAACCGAACTGAAAAATGTATTTGTATCTAGTCAGCTAGAATTACTGAAAAATAATTAGGATTGTTCCAAACAGAAAATATATCAGATTAAATTTCCTTTGGAAAAAGGCCTCGCTGCCTGCTCTGAGTGAACACACTGACGTTATTAATTCCTGGATCTTGTTTCTCTGATCTTTCTGTGTACTGGAGAGAACAACAGAGCACCAGGTGCAGCTACCCACCGTATTGTTTCCTTTCCCCTTTTATGTTATTTTCATGGATGTATTAAGGCAGTAATTGAAATAGGTAGATATACAATGTTATGCTGTGCTGGCCCTTCTGAATTACAGACAGAGTGCTGTCCTAGAAGGATTTCTAAATTTTCGTTCCAACATTTCTAGAGTTCAGCTTTGGCCACTGGATAAGGAAATATTTCTTGTGCAATGAAGCTGAAGAGAAATTAAATTTTTCTGAAATTAGGGTTATCTTATTTCTGTGGTAGTACTTACGCAGACAGAATCCTTCAGGGTATCTTCAAATCTTCAGTGCAGTGTGGCTTGTGTGTCAATGGTTGCAATGAAAATCTATCAGATTAGGGGATGCTCACCTCCTGCCTGCATGATTCCCAGTAGCTTTGTGGTGAGTTCCCTTGCAGAGTGGTGTAGGATTTTAATACAATAATCTGTACATTAGCAGGAGTATGTCATGCCAGGGCTAAACCATCCTGGCCAAAAGAGGAGCCACAAATCTCAGGGCATTAAAATTCAGTAAACTTCAAAATTATGTAAGTGTAATATATTGGATTACCTTAGATAGCGAGTGCATTTTTTTTTGAAGAATACTTATTTGCATCTCAGTGTTGACTTCAAACCCCAGTACAACTAACTCCGCACCTTGAAGAATATGCTGTAACATTGTAAAAAAAAACTTGTAAAACTAGACTAAGTGTACAAGTCAGGGGTTTTTTTGGGGTGGGGAGAGGCAAGCAGGTTTGGCAGGCTGGGTGTCAAGGCTGGAGTATGCACAGTCTCTCAAATACTAGCTTCCAAAGGCCTTTGGGGATTGCCAGGAGAGCTGTGCTGCGTTTTATTTTCCTTTGAGCATGCTTCAATATTCGATATCACTGAATGTTGCTGGCTTTGTAAGAGCACTGGATTAGTAGTGCTTTCACCATACATCTTATTTCCTGATCAACTTGGCTATAGTTTTAGAAAATTTTGGCATTACTGCTGATTCATAATTTATACAGCTATGAATTTCAGTACTAATTTTCAGCGTTTTCTCCGTGGCTGCTGGAACAACAGCCAGAAATGCCTGCTCTGTAACAGCATTTTTGGTTTAAGATTGGCAATAATACCTTTTTCTAAGCCAAAAAATTACCATCTCACATTTGAATTGAAAGCTACTGCTTACTTCTAGTGGAGCGAGAGAACCCATTTAACTTATCCTCTGTATGGGAGTAGTAAAAGCAAGCTGTGGAGTTCTTTAAGACAAAATATATTTCCACTAGTGAAGACCTATTATTTGCCTTATGTAATTTTCATCAGTTTTGTACTTTGTTTTTGTCTATTAGCATAAGAGTCCTAAATGATTCAAAACCTCTGACCTTTCCCTTTGCTCAGTGTCTGGGGAGATGGGGCAGAGCAATGGATAAAACCAACTGGTCACCTGGGAAAAGTGGCCCCTGTTTGAACAAGGAAATTGTGAGGGCTATACAGAAAGTGGTGAAAGTGTTCTTCATAGCCATTATCTATGAAAAATACCTAAGTGTATGTGTCCTCAGAATAAGGCTGATTATTCTGGGCTCCTACCACCGGTAAACAGTCACTTTTCTACCTGCAGGTTTTCTGTTCTTTCCACCACTAAGAATTCTCTTAGGCGGATCTGCCTGACTTTGTGTGTGCAAGCCCATTTATAGCAGAAGAGGGAAAGCTGAGCCCAAGTGAATTTCGGTCACCTTTGCCTTCTGGGATATATAGAATTTCCCTTGAAGTTTGTACAGAGTCTGCGGTTGGCGCAAAACAGACCTACTGGCTCCTTTGATACTTTTAAGCCTCCATCAATTGTGCAGGCTTTTGGTTTATTTCCAAGTTCAGTCCAACATTCTGGTTTTGATCTAGGGACCCTGATGTTATTTTGATCTTTTATCCTGCTGTAACTTTGTTTCCTTGTGTTTGTTCCTAGCGGTGAAGTTGGTTAGCAGTGAAACGATTATTTCAGGCTAAAGGTTGCGGTGAGCACAGGAGAGAATTTCTAGATTCTGGGGCGCCTGGATGGTCTGGCATATCTGGAACTGAATCCCTGAAATGTCAGGGAACACTACAGTATCTTCCTTGCATAAAGCCAAGTGCTGAAGTTCTGACCATTTTAAACACGGGGATGCTCAAAGATGTTGGAGAAAAGGTTTCTATTTAATGGAGGAGAGGGAGGAACCAAAGATTTGATGGGATTTGCGTGGATTCTCAGAAGAACAAATCTTTTAGCTCACGAACAGCAGGAAAAATGGAAGCCTCAGTGTCCAGGGCAGTTCAGTCAGCTGCTACTTAAATGAGAAAAATTTCACAGACAAATTTGTATTTTTGCATGAATGGTGTTGTGAGAGGGATACAAAATGCACCCCCATTTGCTCAAGGAGTTATTTCCGATTGCTTTTATACTTTATATATACTGGGCAAGGGGGGAGCAGATACAGGACACTTGTGCTTACAGGTAATTTTGAGGTTGAGTGCTGGTACTTTAACTCTTATCTTTCTAAGGTAGATTGAAAGTGTTGGGTTTTATTCTGTGTGTACATACAATCAAGGCAAATCTATATTTTTAAAAAGAAGCAGATTCTGAATCCTAGATGAAAGTCATGCTTTACTTCCGTGGTGTAAAGGTTTTCTTTGGCTTTCTGTGGGAATGAAATGTTATCTGTTTGTTACTTGTCACCATTTTCATGTACTGAGTAGCCTTTGTTTCCATGAAAGAGAAGATTGCATGTGGTGGTCTCACCTAACCCAGGTTTGGATATGTATATTTTAATCAAGTTCCCGGCTAAATATATGCTTTGGGGCATCATTAATGTCTGTAAGGATGACAGGAAAGCAGCACAGTTCCAATATAATAAAGTCATGTGGTGCTACTAAAGATTAACATATGAACAACCTCCTTTGTGAGGTAATATGGCTTTTTATTGATATTTTTTTTTACTTATAAAAATATAAAGGTGAAAAAAAATTTAATTCATATACTTTTTTGTTCTCTGAGTTGCAGTTTATGCACATAGAAACACAGCACCTGCACTTGGCAATTCCCCCAATTTTGCTCTCACTTCACTTCTGTGTTTGCTTTTTCCTCTTATTCATGCCCCTCAGACAGAGCTCAACAGTGTTGGCATCAAGGTATTACTCCTAGGCAGGAGTTTCAAGGGTATGGCACTGCTATTGTTAGTGCCGTGCTAGAAGACAAATGCCGAGCTGAGAAAGAAGTGCAGTAAGGACTTGATTGAACTCCCATAGGGCTTCCATTGAAGATTCTCATTATCTTGTACAGACTTTTGTTCATTTTGCACTGTGTTGTAGCCTTAGTGACTGCAGGGTAGAAAGTCAGCTCGGTTTAGTGCGTGGTATGTCAGTTATTGAATCAAAAATGTCACATGTATGCATTTGCTATTCAGAAATTAAAAACTTTCATTGATGTAAAGTTTTTATGAATGGAATAATGAGATATAATAAAAACAAGAGAAGCGTCCTTGATTCCAGTCAGATAAAATGGTGAAAATTCATTGGTTTTATCCTAAAGGGTGAAACAGTCTTGAAACCATAATTTTTCTCTGTGTGTGCCACTACGTATGAAGCACTAATTCCATGGATATGGACAACTTCCATGCACTCAGCTGGTTTTTTTTTTGTAATTAAGAGACTTCATCTATATCTTGTATTAAGTTCTGTCATGCTTGCACATGAAAACGCTGGCTGAAGTTGCAGCCCAGTAAGATGACTCTATTGATAAGTGCCATAGCTGGAGAGAGAGCATCTCTTTATAAAGACACTTAAATGCATGCATATATATGAATACATCTTAAAATCTGAAAATTAATTTGTAATAGTCAGATAACGTAATAATCGAGCAAGCCTGTGTGCATGGCAAGGTACCTCCGCACCAGCCCCCATGTGAAAGCTTGGGCAGCCATGCCCCCTGCTGGCACCAGGCAGGCGAGGTGAAGGCACAGGCTGGTGACAGATGAAATCAGGGGCTGGGGAGCTTCCTTTTTTGCGAACTTGGCAAAAGATTGTGGTCTGAGAAACGAGTCAAAGTGTCAGACGTAGCCAAAGTTTCTGGATAAAAACACGACATTCCTAAAACTTGGTTCAAAGCTCTTTAAAATAATTGTGAGTCCTTCCAGCAACTTTCAGTGTACTTTGGATCAGGCCCGCAAGTCCTTGAGACTTCAAGGAATTTAAAACGAGATCTAAATCCAGAAACCTTCTTTCTCCCAAGAATATTAATTTTTTTTATCTTTGGTTAGTTGCTGTATATAGGAAAAAAATGTTTTTAAGAAGCTGAAGGGAGTACAACAAAAATAGTCTTATTTTATAGTATAAATATTAGATTGGCAAAACTGCATTAAACTATTCTTTATCCATCTGATCAGATTTTTTGCAATTATATGTACTTTTTACACAATTATGTCTATTTTTTTTACCATTAATATGTATTATTCTTCCCAGAAATGCATCAGTAAAACCACCTCTTCTGTTTTCATTTTTCTGTTCTTCTTTGTAGTCATGTTCCAGTCACAGATTTGAATCGGCAGAATTTTGTCCCTTAGATGCAGTAGTCCTCATTAATAACCAAGCATAATTTATTTTTTTGTAGCTTATTTAAAATTGAGTATATTTTTATTATTCTTTATTCTTTCAAAATTTAGGTGGAGAACAGACCGAAGTATTACGGAAGAGAGTAAGTATTTCCTCTTTTAAGTATCTATTGAGTGTAATCAAAAGTTGTTGTTCTAGAACTTAAAAAAAAAAAGACACAGTGGAGGTCTGATAAAATATTTTATTTTACCTTTCACTTCAACTGGAAGCTAAATATACTGAAAGCCTAATAATTTATCTATGTTACAGTCCAGTATTGCTGCTCACAATCCGTGGACTGTGCTGCTGTGTGAGCTTGCATGTTTATTTTGCTGTTTGCAGGACAGTTTGGGGAATAAATACTGTCTGGAATATTTCTTCCTTTTATTTTGGTTGTGGCTTTAACCTCCCACTGGTCTGGGGAGGAGAGAAGCTGCTTGCCCCTCTCACTGCCTTTTTGTGTATGTTCCTATACTTTCACCACCCTACGTGGTTGTGGAAGTATGTGTGTATACTACTGCATGTGTAAATGCTGTTCTCCCTGCTAAAGTTATGAAGTCAGAAATACCCAAAGAAGAGGTGCGTTTTTGTTGTGAGGAAAAGAGTATAATTCCTTCGTGCTCAGCAGTCTTCCTGCCAATAAATAGCTTGAAAGCTGCTGGATCCTGCATCGGCATGGAGATCTGGGCACAGTCACTGCAGCAACCACCCAGACCTGGCATTTGGCCTTTACTAGAGTGATCTGCTGAGGCACTAGCCTTTGTCGCTAGCTGAGTTACTTAGATCCCATGTTCTATTTTTTCTTCCATCCCAGACACATAATCTGTGTTTAATGATCCTTTTCTACCATCAAAAACCTCAAGAGCCAGTAGCTTTGCCCCTAATTACTGAAGTTTCATTTTTTAAATATTATCTTTGACAACAGGGAATTCAGGTCTAGCCATTAAAGTACAACACAGCTGAAGACAGTAACTAGCTGGGTAACCCATCACACTTCCTACAGCGGGAATTGTAAAACCATTACCCCAGTCTCTTGTCCAGGAACCTGCTTGGCTGTTGACTTACTCTGGGTTTGTGGAACAGCGGGGCTGGCAGGTACTGTAAAAGGTCACCTGGGCGAACCTGCTCAGGGAAGATAACATTAGTTATTATCGTTCAGAAAGCAGATTTCAGAACCACTGGGACAGTCCTATAAAAGCAATTGACTCAGTGTTCAGTAGTGCTTGGAAAGAGAATCAGGAATTTCTAGGGAAGGAAACAGAAAAAAACATAATTATATTACTATATAAATCTATGATGTGGCTGCATTTTTAAAAGTGCCTGTAGTTCTGGTCCCTCTCTACCCCTTCCCCCTCCCTCCTTTTTAGAAAGATTATAGACGAAATGAAACATAAGCGCAGTGCAACATTGGTGGAGCAAAGGCATGCAGCTCCTACCATAGGAGGAAAATGAACAGGTCTTCCTCAGTGGCTGTCCAAGAGAGGGACGTGCACCACAGTGTCCCTCTCAGGTTCATTGCCACGGGGTGCTGCAAAGGCCAAAAGCATGAAGATACTAAAGGATTTACAAGTGAGATTCTCAGATTCATGAAGGGTAAGGTCACAGCTGATCAGATGCAACTTCTGGCTAAACCAGTGATGGATGGACAGGGATGTGAAGTGAAAGAAATATGTCACTGCTTCCTGTACTCTCTCCGTAAGCATTTCTTGTTGGCTGCTGTCAGAGGCAGGCGTCTGAGTTCAGGGGATCTTGTACTGTGTACAAACTGGTTTTATGCCCTTATAAAAATGTACCAAAAATATCCATGAGAGAGCTTGGATTACCCAGTACTTACCACCCATGCTTAAAGAAATTTCACAGGTGCCCCAGGTATCCTGTCCCAGGGATTTCTTAAATTGATCACCAGGAGAACTTTTTTCCTAATATCTAACCTAAAGCCTGCTATAATGAGCTTCTGGCATCAAATAGCTTATGCTCATTATTTTTAACTGGCGTTATGAATTGCCATGAGTTTAGTGGTAAAGACATGCTTAAATTATGTCATCTAGGGGATGCTCATTTCAATTTGCACGTGGCAGTAAATGAGTGTGTCCCCCACCAGTACAGGCAGGAAGTATGAATCAGTTTACATAATTTTGAATAGAAAGTCGCTCTGGAAAGATCACCTAAGCCTAATATTTCCAAAATATATTATTTGTGAAAAGACTGTGCAAAGAGAACGGAACAATTGCATTTACATCCAATGTGTTTTTCTTCTCTTTCACTACTGAGCCAGAGGCAGTGTTAGAAATGTGCCACTTCATATGTATTGTCAGAAGAGAGAAAATGCTGAAGGCTAGTACATTTTAGTGCCTTTTTTCAGACAGCAGCAAACCCAGAAACTTTCAAAACCTCTGAGGAGACCCCCGGAGACTTACCAGCCAGCAAAATGTGCGTAGGAGTTAAGACTCAAACTGCTGTAAAGGCGGCATTTGTACTTATGGAAAGATCACCTCTAAATATTGATTAGCATAAGGTTAATTCTGCATCCTAAGGCCTCTTTCTTTCTTAAAGTATCAATCACAAAAGAACCAGAGAAGTATTGCTTTTTTCTAACGCTGAACAAGGGAATCATTGAAATGAAAAAACAGTATCTTTCTCAAGGCTACTCTGTATCTTCTACTTTAATATATGCAGAATAGAATTTTGAAAAATTGTTGCAATTTTTTTTGTCTCAGTTTCCTTTACAAATTTGAGGAATATAAAAATAAAGCAAACTGATAATGAGATAGTTTTTAATACTGTCATAAGGGCTCTAGAAAGGAAACAAGGAAGAGGGGCGTCGACTGGTAGAAGAGAAGAAGGTTGTGAAAAGATGGGGCATTTACAGAAAAAAGTATTTGGGTGTGGTTGAAGCGTCATGCTGGCTTATACTGACTGATACTGCATATACAGTGTAATTTTTGGTTTGCCCCTATGCTGGACTTGCCCAGGCTGGATGACTGTGCTGCTGCTTCTAGATGCTTGGAAGCAGTCCTGATGGCTTAGACCATGATGTTCTGCAGTGCAGAAGTTTTCAAATGGTTTCTGGGGTAGAGGAGGAGGTGTTTCTGGTCTGGTTGTTCTGTTAGTCACTGAAATGTCTTCCCTTAGGTTTCACGGGATCATTTCTCGGGAGCAAGCAGATGAAATACTTGCCGGCGTAGAAGGAGCTTATATTCTTAGAGAAAGCCAGCGGCAACCCGGCTGCTATACTCTTGCTCTCAGGTAAATGCTGTTTAATAGAGCCTTATAGTTCAAATGTAAATGTGTTTAATGGAGGGGATTGTATCAGTCCCTTTTGAGTGAACTCTGTCCACTGTCACTTAATGCACTTCATGGTGTCAGAGTGATTTTACACCCTCTTGTCAGTAGTTTGACCATTGCAGTACAGCAGCAATTCAGTCACTCCTTTAGAACTTGTCTAGGGAAGTCCTTTGCAGAAGCAGCCTGCGCCCATTTTTCAAAATTTTTGCTACCTAGAGTTGAGTGTTGTAAAGATGGAGCTTCTCCTTGAAAACTGTGTAAGATGTGAGTGAGTACAGAACAGGAGAGCGTCCCAGCAGTGGACACAGCCATGTTGTCCTCTGAGCGCAGTGAAGTGTTCTACACAAACATCAACAACCATCAGCATAATAACTGTGGATAAACCTGGAAAATCATGAAGTCCAGTGGCTGACCAGCTGTCAAAGGCTGCATACTGGACTTCTGTTTTCTTCCCTAGCTGGAATTTCAGCTTGCTGTAGACATAAAGTGTGAAGCATGGGACGCTGCTGCTCAAAGAAGTAAGAGTCTGCTATTCCACTGAATGAAAAATTCGGTGGAAACCCAAGCTACAACCTCACTGCCCCTCACAGGTGCCTTTCCTTGAAAATACAGCCGCTCCTGGCTTAGCTGTGCCATTCAAAACCTGCCCACACGACAGTCTTAAAGCTGCTGTGGGTTAGTGGCAAGAGGACAAGATATTCTATTGGGTTTTGACAAAACAAGTTCCTTGGCAATATTTTGCAATTTTTATAGCATTATTACTTCTACAAGATATACACAAAATAAAAGTCTGCTTTTTTTACCTTGCTACTGATAAGCCAGAAGGAAAAATCCTTTAAGGAGTTACCCCAAGTAACTGTGATATGGTGTGAAATCATCCTCAGAATTCATATTGATGTGCAGATGGTAGAGCTGGAAAAGCTGGTGAGTCATGCCAACTAAAAAGTGGTGTCAATTGAAAGCAACTCTTGTCAGCTGAAAAAGAACAAATGTAGTTTTTTAGGGCTTTAGAGAGATATTTCAAAATAAAGAATAAAAAGTACTAAAGGATGGGATTATGGCAAAGTGCCTGTTGTTTTGACACAACAGCATGATTTCTAAATCCATCTGGATCATTATTTGTAGAAACAAAATCTGAATTTGATTATAAATTGGGAATTCATATGAAAAATGTGGGTGAAAAATAAGAGGCTTAAACAGTTTGATTTGAATGCCCAACAAACTATGCAGAGACATGCACATTTGATGCAATATAAGGACTACTTAACCCAATGTCATATCTTTGAATCCTTTAATCAAGAATGGGATTACAACTTCAGTGTTATAAACCAAATGTACTAGTACAGCACTTTGCTTTTTAAAACACTTTTTAAAAAACCCATAGATTACACCTGCCATAAATAGGGCCAGGGTTATCCCACAGAACTTTGGGTGTTTAAATGGGCCCCTGAATTAGGAGCTTGGTCTCCCTGGCTGCCTGCCAGAGGGTGATTCAGACCCTTATGGTCTGAATTACTTGCTAGAGATGCCCATCTCTCTTCATTGACTGTAAATTAAGCATCCACTTTCTACACCTCAGAAATATTTTGGGATGGAAGAGGCCTTAACACAGTTATGCACCCTGGTGTAAGGTCTTGTCAATGCAAACATGCCTTTCCGATCGCTGCGGTAGTCCCTTTAGGATTTAGGTTTAAACCGCGTATGTCTGGGTCATGTAGCTTGTTGCGGAGACTTGGCCTCAGTTCTGCAGCCCAGTCCATATGATGCAGTCAAGTTTGGGTTTGAATTTGAGTTGGTCTCTACACAGGAACCCTGTTGCAGCTGTGTGCATATTCCATATGTAATCCAGACATATAGACTCATCAGCGAAATTACCTCCTGAGTGTTTTGCCAGTACGAATTCCCTCTAACTCTTCCCTCTCTCTCTTTCTTCCCTCCCTCCTTTTTTTCTGGTACTTGCAGATTTGGTAATCAGACCTTAAACTACAGGTTGTTCTATGATGGGAAGCATTTTGTTGGGGAGAAAAGATTTGAATCAATCCATGATCTGGTTACAGATGGCTTGATAACATTGTATATAGAAACAAAGGCTTCTGAGTATATTTCCAAAATGACAACAAACCCCATCTATGAACACATTGGATATGCCACTTTGCTTAGAGATAAAGTGTCCCGGAGGCTGAGCAGAACAAAAAATGAATCAAGAAAAGCAAGTGTAACGAGTGAAGAAAATACCCCGGTTGAAAAGGTAAGTATTCAGTTTAAAATTTTGACAATTAATACCAGTCTTTCTATCAAATCTGAGAGAAAAAAGTGTTTTGTCTAAAGCCCTGTTTCAATTTTTCTATACTTCATTAAGTATTACTATCCCACTGAAAAGTTTATACCCTGTTAATGTGATCTTGGCTCCAAACTAATATTTTACTGGAGCTTATGATGAAAGCTTTTTAATAAGTACCAAATGCCAATATTTTCACTGTGTAAATACATATGTATGTATATATATACACACACACCATCTGACTGGGAATTGTATTTAAAATTGTTCAAGGTTATGTTTCTTTGTCCATGTATACTCAAGCATATTCAACAGTAGGATTATGAAACTGGTTCCCACTGACCCTTCACCACAGCTCAAGTTTGTTATCTTTCCATTCACAGTCCAAAGCTCCTCTTTGGTGGATGGGTCTCAAATTGGGATATTGTGTTTTCTTCCCTTTCTTCTCGTGGGTCTGAAATCGGGATATTCTGTGTCTGCTTCCCTTTGCTCTTCTCATTTGAAGTGGGCTGTCCTTGATCTCCTCCTCCCATGCACCCGTATCCCATAGCACTGTATGGAGTAGGACTTACATGATGATAAATTGAGAATTCCTTGCAGTTAGAAGCCATCTGAAGATGTAAAATTAGAAAATCTTTTACATATGAGAAACAGTCTTGTAAGCAGTGACATGTGGATATTTTGATTTCCCAGGTGGTAAGGCAGTAAGAACTGTCAAACAAAATCTTTTGAGTCCAGTGTTCGTGCTGAATTGACTTACTGACATTTGCAAGCGTACTTCTGCTGTGTGACTGATGATTTTAGTGTTCAGTGTGCTGACTAGCTAGTTAAGAACTAGAGCCAGTTTGAATTTGGGAAGCAGGGAGTGAATTTGCTATCATATAGTAATATTGAACATGAAAAGAGATCAGCTTTTTTGTGTATACCCTCATCACTCTAGGACATTTGTGGCATAATTATCTGTTGGGTTCACATATCTGCATTGGCTGATTGTATACTGGTTTGGATTTCTCAGTAATAATAATTGTCTGAGTAACTGACCTGACATGTAAACCTATTCACCTTCTATAACAAATTAATTCCATTAACAATGACATTTTTTAGGGAAGGTGCGCTGCCACAGGGAAGTCCTTTGGAGAATGGCACAGCACCAAGTCCTCCATTCAAGTTTTATTTCAAAATGAATCCACTGATGACAATAGTTTTGGTTCAATTGGATGGTATTGTAATATGCAAAAGGAGTGGATGTCATTGAGACAGGTTTCATGCTCATTCAGTTGATTCCTGTGATTGGACACTGGTTGCTTTTAAATGCTGTTGCAGGCACAACAAAGTGAATTTTGACTTTATTTGAGGCACAATACGAAATAAACGTAGTGCAGTGTGACAGACTTTTTTGTGTAGGTGTTTTTGTGTAGGTAGGAGAATGGTCCAAAGGATGTTCTGGAAAAGCTTCTTTCATATCGAGAAAATGAAACACAGCACAAAGTAGAGGGCAAGACTTTCTTCTGATGACAGCTCAGAAAATTATGATATAGGCTTAAAGTAACTGTAGAGCTGCATTTTTAGTTCCAGGCACCTGTGCTTGAAAATGTTTGGCCTTGATGTAACTTGCTGTCAATAGTGAAAATACATCTCTGGACCTCATTAGTGATTGAATTAGAATCATAGGATCATTTAGGTTGGAAATGACCTTTAAGATCATCAAGTCCAACCGTAATCCTAACACTGCCAAGTCCACTGCTAACCTATGTCCCTAAGTGCCACAACTACACATCTTTTAAATACCTCCAGGGATGGTGACTTAACTGCTTCCCTGGACAGCCTGTTCCAATGTGTGATAACCCTTTCAGTGAAGAAATTTTTCCTAATATCCAATCTAAACCTCCACTGGCGCAACTTGAAGACATTTCATCTTGTCCTATTGCTTGTTACTTGGGAAAAGAGAATGCAGCTGAATGAAATTAAGGTGTGTAAAGTGTTATTTACCTCCGAGGTGGCCCATGATGCAAAAGGCGGTACTATGGGTCCTTACCTTACAAGGATTAGTGCTCATCTAAATTTCCATACATGCAGGCCATAGCAGCCTGCGTGGCTGTGCTGTCATGTAAAAATAGCTGGCTTCAGCTAAGCCATTACATTGTTGGCAACCCTCTTTGCCTTCCTCCCACTGAGGGGAAGCAGCAGAAGGAGGAACAGCAGCTGTTTCTAACATATTTTCCTTGCCAGGAGGAGTAGGAGCAATCACAGCTACAAGAGGAGCAGAGCTAAATAGGCAAGGTAATCTGCTCACAGGCTGAAGACCTGCCATAGCAGCTGGGGCCTCACTATTGATAATTAAGACTCCCAATGGGCTTCTCTACTGGTACCAGTAGTTTGCCATCATTTTATGGAAATCCATGTGCAAAAAGATTACTTCAGCTAAATTACTAGCAACTGAAAGAAATTCACAGAATTCTATACGGTGAAGCCTACTATGGTTGCCTTTGCTTCATATGTTCCCGGGAGAAGCTCGTGAGAGGTTTGGGTAGCAGACAAAGACTCAGAGGTCATCATTCGTATTTCTTCCTCGCAGTAAACTCAGATAAAGTATGGACAGGGCTTTGTAATAAACCAGTGAAGTACCGAGCATTTGTCAGTAATAGCATATAGGGGCAGAGGAGGGTAAAGGGAATTTAATGTTTGTCTTTATATAAAGTTTAGAAGTCCCCTAAAATATAAAAATAATATGGGAAAATGGTAGTTCAACGGGAGTTGTATCAGATGTTTTGCTTGAGGCTGTCATGTGTTGTACAGCATTTTAGACAAAGGCCATGGTCTGCCCACAGATCAAAACCTTCAATTACTCCAATAAATTTCAGGCCCCTAGAAATAAGGGAATGAATACTCAGCATTCTTTGCTACATGTGTGAAATACAATTGTGTTTTTTGTAAGGTGTGTTTTCTCTGGCCAATTTAACAGGAAAAATGTCGGGTTTTTTATGATTGAGCTGGTTTATTTGAAAGTGCTGCCTGGAGTATTTTGAATGTTTCAGAAATGATGGAGTGGGGCGAAAGCGTACAGGGAAGAAAACAGGACAGAAACTTCCATTATTTCTCAAGAGGAATGTGAGAATTCAGTGCTCTAAGGTTAAGCATCAGTACTTCTCTTACAGATTAGGCCTTTTACAAGTGAGATTTTGTTTTATACTGAAACCAATTCCAGAGTGTGAAAGTGCAGCTGAAGGCATTCGTCTCCTTAGCGGGTTTGTTAACACCATCCAGGGAGTCTGCTCATTCTGTTGTGTCCCATGTTGACAGCGGAGATTATTCAATGCCTCAGCCACTCCAGCGCTGCCGCTCCCCGTGGGGTAGGTCAATGGAAGGGGGTCGCCAAGGCACGGGCTGGTGGGAGGAGCGCGCATTCAGATGAAATGTCTTGGTACTGCCTGGGGTACCTGTCTGTTCCCATAATAATTTTTTGATAACGGTAATTAGTGGAGTCATGCCCATTCCAGAAGGGGGGTGTGATACACGGGCTGGATTAAGCTGTTGTTGTTCATGCCTTTTTATCCAATATTTTTGTAACAGGCCTAAGAAAACATTTATTCTTTAAGATATTTAATGCCAACATTTCATCCAAAAGTTATTTCTGTCTAGCTTTAAAGAGGTGCTAGATATGTAGACAGAGATTCCAAATTTTAGTCCAAATAGTTTAGCAGGTCTTTAATTTGAAAGAAGCCACAGTGATTTTTAGAAATGAAGTGTTGTGGGAGAACAGCATGCTGCAAATGCTTTCTTAGCAGTGAGGCAATTTTCATCTTAATGGCATCCAGCTTCATAACTGATTTTGCACAAAGAAATAGTTTTTTGTAGAAAAAAAACATTTGAAGGTTGTATGTTTTCTGTTTAGGGTTGTGATTTAAGCTTGGGCAAGTTTTGATCGCCTGCTTCGTATGTGCTCTGCTTATGGAATGCTGTACTTGGGGCAAATGAATGTATTCTAGGAGATGTAGGGCAGATAAGTACCTGGTACTGGTGCGTACTGTAATTAATTATCAGTAATTCACATTACTGGTGAATGTACGAGAAATGTAACTTGCTGTAAGCAATTAATCTTCACATGTAGGAGAGAGAAAATTGCAGCAGTCTGTCAGTAAAATATGTAGTTCTGAAACATTTAGCGCTATCACATATCATGTTATCCTGCAACTGCTGCCTTTACTGAAATCACAGAATGGTAGGGGTTGGAAGGGACCTCTGGAGATCACCTCATCCAACCCCCCTGCTTGAGCAGGCACACCTAGAGCAGGGGCAGAGGAACAGGCGGGTTTTGAATGTCTCCAGGGAAGGAGACTCCACAACTTCCCTGAGCAGCCTATTCCAGTGCTCTGTCACCCTCAAAGGAAAGAATTTTTTCCTCATATTCAGGTGGAACTTCCTGGGTTTCAGTTTGTGCTCATTGCCCCTTGCAAAGCTCCCATCAGCTTCTCTCCAAGTAGGATGTGGCTCAGTCAGTTCAAACATACGAGTTGTACCTGAAATATGAGTTTGCTTGGAGCCTGGGCTGGAATGCTTGTTCTGCTCTCTGTTGTAGACACCAGGAGCAGCAAGAGGCATTTAAGGATGATGGTCTGTAAAGAATAGTGTAGCATTTTGAGTGAAACCAAGAGCAAGCTGTATGTGGAGTCTTCACTTAACAGCAGGACATTGCAGAAAACTGTGTATTGCTGCTTGAAATGGTAACCTTTCTGTCTGTTTTGCTGGAACTCATTACCGGGCATTTAAGTGGAAATGACAGAGCCCATAGTTAATACTGCATCTAGAACTTAAGAGCTGAACTGATAAGCATATTACGGAGTCTGGAATCCTCAGCAGAAAATCCTACACAAATAATAGATAGATTAAAAAGCTATTCCGATTAAGACAAAGGTCACAGAAAAGGAAGAATAACTTTGCTAGAAGTAGGAATTGGTGTTACTGTTCTCATTAGTCATGCTGCTCACACACAATTTCCCACAGAAGAAAATGCAGGACTTCCAGGAAAGCCTGTTTTCTAATATTTCTTAATTGGAGATGTAATCTGGTTATAGAATTAAATTTTTTAGGGGCACTGCAGTTTTCCTTACATCAAAACTGCATGGGAGACAGCCAATTGTAAGAGAACCTCTGGTTTGGTTCAATTTTTGTAAGTATTTACACTGCTACATTATTATTCACACCACGTCCCTTTCTGAAGGCCTTTTAGCCTCATCTTACCACTCCATTTTGTCTCTTCATTGAATTTTCTACAGGTACTGCTGTTAGCCAACAATAAAGGAATCTTTTCAGTCTTTCATTTATTCATTATTCTTCCCATTCTGTAGCTCCTATAAACCTCTAATGATCCTATTACAGGTTGCTAGCTAGTGTTTAACTCTCTGCTGGGATGTCTATCTAGATGTTGAGCATGTCCTTCCACATGAGGGCTGCAGGGCACTAGCAGCAGATCATGGGGTTAAGAGGATAGTGAGCAGAAATATCTGTTCCTGCAGACTCTGGGCTGGAGCGACACTGATAATTTGACCCAGCGTGATTTACATTTCCTTCAACTCCCTGGTTTCTGCAACATGTATGCTTGGTCACAACAAATTAAAATTTGTTCTACAGGGACATCAACAACCCACCACCTTCTTTTTTATTAGTAGTTACAGTTTCACTCCTGTTTGCGTATCCACAGGATTCACAAGGGACTCCTCCTCAGCTGATTTTCCCTGGAAGATGCTCAGGCACCACACTGATAAGCAGCAGCATAAAGCATGTACACAAAAATGGCCTTTATCTGCAGATTTCAGTAATACATGCAGTGATAAAAGGTGCATGGCATTTTTTGCTGCTAGAAGCAACAAACGTATACATAAAAATTACTTTGGGAGTAATTAATGCTTTTCATCAGCCACTCAGGCTTGTCCTGCAAGAGTAGTATTCTACACACAGGTTACCATGTGTACATTCTTAACTGTAGCATGCCCTGACACGAGTACTTAACTACATACCCAAATGTCGTCTTTAAATAACTGTTAGCAATTCAGTACTGATTTAATCCAGAATACTCATTGGTATTATACCACAGCAAGGAGAAGTTTATATTTTTACAGTGGATGTACCAGGATATGTATTTTAGTAAGCGGTTTTATATTTTGAGTGACAAATACCATATTACAGAAAATATAGCTGGCTGATCATTTTCTTTTGCCTTTCAATGTTGGCATTCTTTTGTATTCTTTTCCAGCTGTGTCCCTTTACAACTTCTTTTTTGTTTAAAGCATGATAAATATGAAATAGGAAATACATAGAAATAAAGATAAGAAAGCTACCAAAGTAAAATCATGGAAATTATCTTTTTCAATTCCTTCCCTCTGGCTGTCTGTGTTTATGCACAGGAAAAAGGATGCTGCTTTGTAGTTGACCATGGCATTCCTAACTAATACGTTATGTTTTGCCTGATTAGGCAAGGATTTTTGAGAGGAATAATTCGGGCTCATTTTAACAGTAGTGGAAAATAAGGGAATCGAGAGAGAGAGAGATTCCATTGCAAAGTATTTGCTTACATTGCTTCCCTGAGCTGTTAACATCTCTCCAGGTTCCTGGTTTATGTTATTACTGTCAGCTTAGGATTCAGGATTTTTGCCTGAAGCAGAATAAGTGATGTGATTACGCCAGAAGAGAGCTTGCTCGGGGTACTGCTAAGCATACGGGGCAAAGGTGAATATGGAATTTGTTACCACCAAAGTATTTCCCAATCCAGTGTTTTAGAAAGATAGCCAAATGGAAGTGGTGCAGAATAATTCTTACCTGAGTACCACAACCATAGATTGAAATTTTCTCAAATGAGAATGTCAGACGAGTACTAAAAGTGATCAGATACACCAGAAGTGCTTATAGTAGTCCTAAAGCAAACACCACTTGGCTCTTCAGGTACAGTACTGTATCTGCAGCTAGGCTCTGCTGAATACATAAATTAGTCTTTTCCTCTTGGGTATTTTCCTGTTTTAAGCATATTAATAAATCTAATAAAGCTAAATGTTTGTTGCATAAAACCCATGCTTATTTTGATGTATTAAAAATAAAAGCCTTATCTAAGTTTTTTTTATCTTGGCTTTTATACTCTTTACATAGTTTGATGGTATTAAATTAGTATAAACACACTTCCATAGGGATTGGGATGGAGCCTTCAGCATAAACATTTCATTTGTCTAGTCACTGGAAAATGAAAAGCCATTTTTTAAGTTAAAATCTATACTTGATTATCTTGCATGAATCTTGAGACACCACGAAGGAATAGGCACTAAACTTTTACAAGCGCCTCTAAACTGCCATGTTTTGATCTTGGAAGACAAGTGTTCAATTTCTTAAGAATAAGAGAGATATTAATTTCTGTTAGTGAAGGACTTGGAATTAGTGTCAACAGGAAAGTGTTTAAATGGTGACTGATACTTATCCTTTATATTTTGTTTAGAAAATAAATGGGTTTAGTGATGTGCTTGTTTAGGTTGTATGCTTGCTTGGCTATTTATAAGGAAAAAAAATAACCTGTCTCTGTGTTCATGCCGGACATGACAAGAGATGATAAACCTGAAATACAGCGATGAACATCACAGGTTAGCTATTAAGGGAGAAAAAAAAAAAAGAAAGAACAGTGAAACACTGGGATGGAGTGCCTGAGGGGGCGACAAAGTCTCCCTCATCATGAAGCATAGAAACACCTTAGAAAACATCTGGGAGAAATGGAACAGGTAGCACTGACACCTGAGGCAGGCAGGAGAAAAACTTCTTAAACTACCTTTTAGTCCTATTTCCCTGTGGTTTTTTGTGCCTGAAAAATATATTCTTTAGCCTCTGATTCATCCTGTCTAGATGAAGATGCCTTACCAATGTAGCTAAGGAGGAAGGGGAGAGTACATTCCAGCCTAGAGAAGAGAAGGCTCTAGTGAGACCTTATAGCAGCCTTCCAGTCCTTAAAGGGGGCCTACAGGAAAGGTGGGGAGGGATTCTTTGTCATGGAGTGTAGTGATAGGATGAGACATAACAGTTTTAAAGTTTAAAGTGAAAGAGGGTAGATTTAGATTAGATATTTTGCAGTGAGGGCGGTGAGGCACTGGAGCTGGTTCCCCGGAGAAGGTGTGGATGCACCATCCCTGGAAGTGTTCAAGGCCAGGTTGGATGAGGCCTTGAGCAACCTGGTCTAGTGGAAGGTATCCCTGCCCTTGGCAAGGGGGGTTGGAACTAGGTGATCTTTAAGGTCCCTTCCAACCCAAACCATTCTATGATTCTGTGATTCAATTCTGAATCGTCACTTCACTAGTGAGAAATTAACAGCAGCTATGATCCTAATATCCAAGGCTTCCATGAAATGCTTAATGCTAGCCAAGATATGCTGAGTTCTTCCTCTTCTATATCCTGAGCACTCTGCAGACCTTCGGCCAAGGAATGTCTTGGCTAGCTTTCTGTCTCCCTGCAGGCTGACTGGCACTTGTCCCATCATGCTCTAGATATTGTCCTTTCTGAGCGTAAAATGTGTATGTCATATCCACTGAGCATCTTTTTCCATACTCAGGGTGCAGAAGATCTCACCCTTGAGGCATGTGGGCATTCAAGTGAAGTCAGGTGCAGAGCCCAAGCAAATGTCCTCTGTTTGATCTGGTCTCTCGCCGTGGAGAGCCAGCTCAGCAGCCTACACCCTTACCCTGCAGCTGGGATACTGGGAATCCAGGTGCGTGGATCAACCCAGTCACCTGTGGGCTGGGTCAGCAGCTCTCAGTCAGCCGCAGTCTCAGCCGCAGGGCTAGCAGAGCTCACTGGAGCTGCCCGGCAGGAGAAGGCAGCAGCCTGGGCAGGATGACAACTAATAATGGCCACAGTGAAGCACATGCTGTTGACAGCTTTCTCAGCTGAGGCTTGACTACAAAGGTCAGGAACCGGTGCTTTTCATAACTGCTAATATTTGGAAAAGAGGACGCTGTGGTGTGAAAAGTACAAATCGTAACAATGGGCTCTTTCTTGTAATGTATTCTCAGCCCTGGAGAACAGTGGGACTGCGCACAGTCGTCAGCATGGGTTATATAGAATGAATACTGCCAGTTAGACTTGATTGCCTTTTTGATAGCTTTACAAAAGTACTGAATGAAAAGAATGCAGCAGATGCAGAGTAATTGGATTTTTAGCAAAGTAGTACAATGTCTCATGAAATCATACTCTTGACATTATTTCAAACGGGTTGGCACATGAACACTGTCACATGGACCAAAAATAGGTAGAGGAATTTCAAGCAAAGAATAAAGATAGACAGCTGCTTGATAAGCTGGGGAAAGGTAGCTGATGAAGTACTGCAGGGATGGGAGTTTCATTTAAGATTTTTATTGATCTGGAAAAAGTGCAAACAAGACATGACGAAAAACTCAGGATAGTTTATGCTATGATGTGACTCAGTATAGGAATTTAATCTCTGGAAACATAATGAGCGTCCATGACAGAAACATCAAGACAACCTGAATTAGAAAATAAGAATACAATCTGGCATGTTTTAAGCACACGAAAAGGGGCCAAGCCACGTGCATACCTGGAGTATCTCTTCTGTCAAAAGTGAGAGGGTTGCTTATATTTAAGCCATGTGTGTCACTATTAAGCAGGGGCTAGAGGCGAGGAAGGAGAATATTGCCATAGCCTCAGGAGGAATTATGTCTCTGCTGCTTGTCAAGATAGTTGTCGCTACGCTTCAAAAGCCTATTTCCCTGATTTTCTGTTGGTTCACACATCCATCTAAATAATACCTATTGCAGTGGTAACTCATTGTCCCCTTTTGGCAAGCTGTAAGCTGGGAATAGTGCTTTGGCTTCTCAAAATGATTGTGCCCAGCACCCATAGGCAGGGAGATGTGAAAAGCCCTGCTTTCACTCTGTGCCCGTGTGCTGGACGAGGTACCATTTGGCTGATGGTACAAGGCCTTTTTTTCTGAAGTCCATCAGGCTTATTTGAGATCTTTACAGAAGGGGTGAGCCCTTAGGATCAGTTCTTGGTGCCTTCTGGATTGCTTGTGGCAGTCTGAGGTGTGGGCTCCTCAAATGAGAAAGATGGGTTGGGAGTGTAGCTTGGCCCTTTGGCAAAGTCCATCAGGAACTAAACAATCCCCAAGGGGAAGATAATTCTTCAATAAGAAAGCTGTAGGTTGGGTGTTTGGGGGAAAGGAGGAGTAAAGGTAGAGAAGGTGTCTCCAGATACCTCTGCCAGACTCTATACCACCTAGACTCGCAGGGAACAGCTTGGGAGGAATCGATCAAGGTGATTTATGAATGAAATTGTCCCAATTAAACACTAGGTGGCATATTTACTTAAGAGTTTCCAGGTACTGTGTTAGGGCATCTCACACTGCTGACACCCATTTGTGCTTGTGCAATGAGTGTAGTTTCATGGAAATTTGACCACCTGATGCACTTTTATAACAATGAGCATTCATCCTGTTCTTTAAAAACTTGACACAAAGACACCATTGCTTGCTTCAGCCTTAAAGTTATTCTTTAGCTTCAAAGTCACTTCTATATAAATGCACAGATCGTTAGATGCAGTGCGGTAAGGAATAGGTGTACATGGCAATGGTCCTACAGAAGGTCCAGTCTCAGAGGAATTGCGTAAATAGTGAGAGGGGTTAATATGCAAAGTAATAGTATGATTTACTTATTTTACTTGTCTGAAAGGCTGAATGTAGGAATATGTAATGCATTTTAAAAGTCAAATGAAGGAAACATAACTTTTCTCCTTATGTGAATGCAAAGCACAGCTTTTGATTTCAGAGCTGGTATTTTAAGGTAATAGCATCCAGTGGTTTGGACAAAATCCTCAAAGGCAGAAAGTACACCTTAATTCTATGTCTGCATGACACCTGTTAAGTTATCCAGACTGCAGTTTTCCATATGCTGCTGATTCTCCATCGGTGAAAGAGTAAATACACCTAGCTTATAGAAATGCCTTTTCACACACTGCATCCTTGAGAAAACACAGTGCCACAGCTATTGCCAGGGTAGAGCACTTAGTCTCTATCAAAAAAACACCATGTTCAGTATGTCTTCTCTAAAAATTCTTAATTCTTCCTATGGGTGTTTTAAGACAGATAGATACTTTGGACTAACTGCAGATACCATGAAGATAAACTTCCTTAGTGCAGGAGATTTCCATAGTGCTGGTTGCGCAGGTTGTTGCAGCCGCCTCTGGAAGGGCGTTGTAGGTTGCTGACCAGTGTCCACACACTGGCTCGCTTTCTGAGATGAATCCCATCATCCATCAGTCAGCTCTGCTGTAACTCATATATGGACCTGTAAGTCGACAGAACTGATAACAGCTGGTCAGTGCAAGCTCTTGTAAACCAAGTAGGCCGTATAAACAGGGAGCTAAATATGTAGGTCTGAACTGGGATGTGCTCATTATGCCAGTGCCAAGGAGTGTGGAAAGTAGACCTCGCTATGAGAACAGGATTATGGGGACAAATCCTTTCCTTGCCTGACACTGGCCATGCCCCACGCATGCCTGTCTTCTTGAAGGGGAGAAGAAAGTCCCATTTCCCTTCCCTTTTCCATCCTATCCTCACACACAAGAAGCAGGCTGTAGCTATTGTATTTTCTGGTGCCAGGGGATGTGGTGGGGCAAAAGCTGAACATCTCTACAGCTTGCCTTAGGATATCAAAAATGCATCCAGAGCATCTGTGCTCAGGCATCAGGAGAATCTGGTCAGCTTTGTACCACAGAGATGAATTTATGCCTATTTTCATTTTCAGCAGTAACTTTTGATGCCCATATTCTGTAAGGCTTTTTATGTCCATTGTTTTCCCAGCTCCCAGGAAAATACTAGTAGACCAGTGTGTAATTTGGACAGGGAACTGAGTCCGCTCCCCTGCATGCAGTGACTGGATCCCTGGCCACTGCTGGGCTGCATTCACAAGGCTGTGTTTTACAGTATATGTACACACAGAGACACCTGGCGCACTCTTTCAAATAAATTAATTCTATTTGTTTATATATTTTAGGAAGTAGAGGAAAAAATAATTTCCTTTTATTTCCCTCTTCCCCTCCTTTAATTTGATTAATCCAGTCAGTGCAGTTTCCTAAATCCATCTGGTCTATAATGCACTGCCGAATGTCAGGCCAAGAGAATTTGCAGACAAAGCTTAAGGCACTTCCAGGATGGCTGAAAATGAAGTATATTGGCAGAGACTGGGCTAAAGGGAGTGTATATTCAAGGATATTGTTCACATCATTTGGTTTCTTGTAGACCTCAAAGTACTAGGAATTAAGGGAAAAGGCTGGATTGTGGTTTCTTTGTGGGCTGGCAGAACCCCAGTTGAATAAAGTCAAGTCATCATTTGATATAACTTGCTTCTTATGAGATGTTGCATGCAATGGAGGATTTGTATAATTTCCACGTGATGCTTTGTAGGGAATTTTTCCATGTGTGGTTTTTCAATAAGCTCTCAATTCAGGGGCTGAAGTTCCATTCTTCACATGTGAGCTGTGTACAAGTTCTGTATCGTCCAGCTATAGACATTGAATTTCATGAGAAAATACAAAACCTTCTGTAATTTCCCTTGTCCTATTCCTCATCAAATTTTATGTTGCAAATTAAAAAAAAAAAAGAATAGTAAGTAGTTAGGGTACGTGTAGCATTTTCTTCCTTTGCAGATCACAGCATATGCTGTACAACAAAGGCACGATACTGCCCCAGATGAAATGAGTGCGAGCCTACATAGCCATGGGTTGAGGCATGTAGGTGTCCCATTAGAGCTGCCCAGAACTAGAAATGTGGACAAGTATGTTGTGATATACACCAGAGTCCAGTCCCTTGGGGCTGTGGTGAGCCAGCCTTCTGAGCTGGTACAGCATAGGCAGCTTGTACAGCCATTTCAGGCAGCTTGTTCAATATATCAGCTCCAGTGCAGTTCACAGAGCACGTGGGCTAGTGCTCTGAGCAGGTTACCTGGAGGTCTCGGTACATGCATCTTACTGGATGACAGTAATGGGGAGATTAAAGCACTGCGCATTAGAACACAGATAGAGTTCAGACATCTACCTGCTCAGTATCTTTTAAGTAGAATGTTTTATGGGAATAAATCAGTCCATTTAGTTCAATTTAGCATCTAGACTTTCTACTACACAAGCCGAACATCTTGCAGCAAAATTCAAGATCAGACTTGGGACCGGAGTACTGTATCGGCTAGTGCCTGAGCTATCTATGGGGTAATAAATATTCGTATCTTCTCTAACTCAGAAGAACCCTCTTCGGTGCAAACAGATGGGGATGGTGAATTTGATTCTTCTGCAAATGTATTTGAAGTAGAAGATGCAAATAAAGGGACAGTGACTGAAATGTTAATGTTTTCCTATTTTATTGCCTGTCTCTTTTCCTTTGAAAACATGAGTTCAAATTCTTGAATAAGGGTAAGCATCATGACATTAATAAGAAAGAGGAGATTAAAAATTTCAGCCATCAGCAGCCTTGCTGATTGTATGTAGATTGGCTTAACAGTTGTGGAGGTTTGCACTCTGACACCACCACCTATTTTTAACCTTTCCAGGTGTTGCTAAGAATAGTTTAGTGTTTTGAATAGTTATCTTTTTATAGGTGTGTGCAAGAATCCAGGAAAAGTACTTGAATATTTAATATTCCAATAATCAGATGAAAAAACAAGTTAATTCAGTATTTGACAGCACTTCCTATCCAACATAACATACTCAGAGCTAACTGAGAAAATAATATATTCCTGTAGGCTTTTAATGTTTTTTCTTTCTGTAAACATTTAGCAGCTAAGTTTGTGCATAGAAAATAAATCTTGATATTCCCATCTTCGTAATACTTTAAAAAAATGCTAGTGCTCAAGTTCTGCATCATCTTCAGAAAAACAAACAGGTACAGTAGAATTCAGTGGCAGTATAACAGTATTTATTGCAACAGGGGAGATGTATTTTTCAAAAGATTTCAAATATCAAAATTATAATCAAAATAGGGGCGGGGGGGATACTTGTCCCTGCAAAATAGAAATCGGCAAATAGAAAACAGGTCTATAATAACGCATGTGAGACCATGGAGCATTTTGGATTAGCTATGCACCACGGGTAATCATGGTTTATCTTTTTATTATTGTTGTTCTGTTCACAGTTCAGTGTATTTTAAGATGCTATCTATGGTCTTTTGGGGTATAATTACATTTTTCTCTTGATCTGTAATTTAGTAGCTGGAACAGGAAGACAAAAGGTTATTTGGAATCAGACCTGACAGCCAGGAGGCTGAAGTGCTGGCATTAGTCTGCCGCCTGACAGGTCTATGCCTCATGATTCGCCTGTGCATGTGTTTGTGATATATTTAAAAAGCAAGAAACCTAGCAGAAAGGATTCTCAGCCCACTCGTAGGTGCAGGCAAAACACACAATAATGAACCTCGAACTGTCTGTTTTATTTTCAGTGGGATTCCTGTTTTCTTTTTCGGCTTGCTTTCACTGAACCTAATGAAAATAGTTGTCATGCAGAGCGTCAGAGGATGCCTTTTTTGCTCCCAGAAAGCATGTCATTGATCTTTGTCCCTCTCAGTTTTCCTTCCATTAGCAACACATATTCTGCTGAACTTAAATCTGTGTTGTTGAGCTGGTTGTCTGCCTCACCGTTTTTACACAGAGCAGTTGGTCTGTCAGTGGTCGTGTTGCCTGGTGTAGTAAGAACCTGCTGCGTTGTTGCGTTCACCATTTATCAACCAAAACCACCGGATATTCTTCTGCTGTTCACCACTGTCGGGTTTAATACTGTACCCAGCTGAATTAATATTTGTATCTCAGCAGCTGGTGAAGTCCTTTCTCCTGGCTTCCACTGGGTCCTTACCTCACCTTCCATTGCACGTGCAGTGCGTTGCACACATGGCTTTACACACGGATGCTTGCTTCCTTCAATTCACAGATAGAAAGGCGAAGATGTGCAAACAGTGAATTTAGGACAGAAATGCAGATCCGTCTCATTCAAGACTGATGTGTCAGTGGGTGGCTGTGATAATTAGGGTGGTTTTGTAAATACATTCTCATTATTGGTTTTTTGGAATAGCAATATTGATGCACAATGTATTTTGTATACCTAACTGCCCTCAGGAGTCACTCTCGTAAAGAGGGGGTCTGGTGGCAGGATGTTAAGGAGGCACATTTGTGCTAGTGGAACTGTCACTGAAGGTCAGGGTTGTGCCTAAGCACGTGTTCATGACGCAAGGCCAGGCCTAGTTTGGCATTGTAGTCAAGGCCAGTGAGGTGTTGCAGCTGGGGCCCAGGATAAATCCCAAACTGAAAAGTACAACCTCCAGCAGCTTTTCTTTTAATTAACAGCTCTTCATTGATCTCAGTGGCAAATGCAGAAAAGATAGCTAATGTGAAGAAACTGCAGAGCCAGAAGAGACAGAAACAATAGCAGAAATGTCATAAAAAGCATTTTAAAAATGCGTTTATTCTTCTCAATCATCAGCCTTTTTCCTTGAACGTTTTTCTGTAGCACAATATCAAAGACAAAACATTTTGCATTAACAACACTTTTATAGAAGATGTCTTGATAGCTGAGAGTATAGGATCTAAAAATTGCAGAATTTTTAAAACATCTATATAGCTAATGTTAAAACAAATACAGAGAAGATAGTGCTAGAAATTGCATCAGATTTGGTCTCCAAAGCCTGAATTTTCAAATTCCCCTAACTTTAATGAATCTTCACTCAGATGAGTAGATAAGTGTATGATTTGCATCTAAACGTAGCAACACGCACCCGGTGAGCCATTAAGTGAATCGACTGTGGCAGTGAGACGGGGGCAAAGCCCAGGCTTGAACCTAGCAGCTTTTGGCTCTTGGTTCATCCCTCGGTTTAATAGGTCCCACTGCTTCAGCTTTGCAACTCTAAGATTTCACGGTGTATGCTTAGGAGACTTACTAAGCAGTGTGTCCCTTTCCTAGTTAAACACTTTGCAGCTTTCTCATCTGTGCCTTTGCTAACCTCTCATGGGTGTATCTCCGGTAATGGTGCTTCAGGCTTTACCTTCCTTAGCTTTGGGCCCTTCCATTCAGTCTAATTTTTTTGCTTTTACAAGGCTTTTTCTCTCAAAAATCAAGCTTGAGAACTTTTGGTGGTGTAATAAAGGAGTCCAGGGAACTTGTTCTGGCAGAGGAGACTGCCTAAGCCAGAAACTGAGGAGGGAGTTCTTAAAATACAGCCTCTAAAAAAAATTTAAAATGTTAATGTGGTTAGATTCCACATCTTCTGAAGCAGACACTTCAAAACAAGGAGGTATTGCTGAATCTGGCAGTGTGGTCTGTATAAGAAAGTATATGTCCCATCTCAGTAATCAAATTTTTCTCTATTTTAAATTTGTGAGACTGACTTTCTAAAGGTGCTGTGCTGTCACTTCAGGAGAGGTTCTGCTGCTCTGTTCAAAGGGAGCAACAATAAAATTTAATATTGTCGTCCAATACTGCAGTCACCTCCAGCTACGCTTCAGCCTCTTCCACCAGACAAGAGGGATATTAGAGGCAGTGATTTGTAACTCGCCTGTCTGCGCTTCTGAGCTGGTGAGAGATAGGAATATGCAACAGGTGGTGTTTAGAAAGCCCCATAGATTAACTGCTATAAAAAGAGTCACCGCCAGTTTGCCCCAGTGTAAAAGTCACTGAGTTATTGCCATTACCAGCCTTCAGTGGAGGGGAAACTCCAGCAACAGGCCATTGCTGATAGTTAGAAAAAGAAATTCAAGTGCCTGGACCTTGGGAAGAGGCAACACCAAGCTCTGTCCTAGTGTCCCATCCTTTGCTTGTCCATGGGATGACCAAACTTGTTAAAAATCATAGCTGCGTTCTGGTGTCTACACTAATCCCAGAGAAGGAAGAGGGTGTAGCACCAGCTCTTATTTATGCCTCTTCCTATTGGATATTTGCAAATCTTTCCCACCATTGGGATACCACCCTGAAGGGCAGGTGGTAGGCCTTAGTCCCTGTTCTGCATCATGTATCTCTCACATGGGATGAAATGACAATTTTGGCAAGAATGGGACTTGACATTTACCCAGATTCTGTTGCGAAGAGAAGCACATGATGAGAAATGTGGCTTCCTTTTGCTGCTACTAAGAAGCAGAGCATTAATAATTTCTTCTGACAAGTGACATCACTTCCAGAGAAGCAATGAGGGAAGAAGTAAACATCAAAAATATGAAATAAAGATCTGTCCATTAGCAGATCCTAGTTCTGTTGACCTCTCTTTTCATTTAAACAACATAGACACATTTCTAATCAAACTATTAATGATCAAAGTTGTGAATTGCTGAGGGATGTACAGAAATTGCTGCCTTGTCTGTCTTTAGTCTTAAGTGACATTGAAGGCACAGCAACAACTGGAAAGAAGCCTTCCAAATTCAGAACAAAATGGCCATATTTTACAGATATACACATAATAAAGGGTTGGATCCAGCTAATACGTAATACTAAGCTACAGTATTCATTTTCAGGAATAGCCCTTTTAAAATATCTTAGAATGGTCATAAATGCTGTGCTTGCCATCATTTGAAGGAACAAGGTTATGAAGAAATAAAACTAATTATTTTTGGCCCAAAATGTATAACAACTTTTATATGAATATTGAGTATTGTTAATATATGAAAATTACATGAAACAAAAGGTAGTTCTGGATTAAAAAACTATTGGATCTGGTTCTCCAACAGCTTGCATCAGCTTGAAGCTGGTGTAAAATCTTCAGCCTGACAAAAACAGGCATTGCAGATTTGGAAGCATTTCTTTTACGGTCATGGTAAATATGTATATAAATATATTTTCCTCATACAATAGTTTTTAGGGAATTCTATGTCCATAACATTTCTCTTTTTTCTAGAACAACCTTTTTTATTTTTTCAATATGTGTTAACGTACACAGATACTAGAGGAAAATGACTTGGCACTGTCATTTTTCATTGTCATTGGCACTTTTTCAACACCCCCAGCAGTGTCATCCAGGCTGGTTGGTTGTGCAAAGCCCTCATTGGGGAATATATTAACATTTTACATTAGGTGTGTTGCAGTCTCAGCTTTTGCCTTGTTAGCAAAGGGAACTACGGATATCACACTGCGTTGGCCGTGGCAGGATTAATCAGAGCACCATCAGAACAGTTGGTCTCTACAAGGTTGCTCAGTCCTCATGGGTCAGCCCTTGCTACCTTCTTTCAGATGTCAAAGTGGAAATGGAGGCTCTCCTGAGAAGCTGGAGAAAAGGATGCCCAGGGAGGGTATAAGAAAGGCTGTTTTCCCCATTATGTTATTGGGACTCCTTCCCCAAAGCTGAGACTCATGAGGAGGCATGCCCAGCTGCCTCCATGCTCTTCTACGTGTAGCTTTTTTGGAAGAGGAGCACAGAAGGGAGAAGAGGGGGACCGGTGACAGCAGGGATCCAGAGGGTTAAAAAAAAAAGCAATTCAGAGCTTCTCCATGAAAAAAAATAAATGCACCTGCTCCCTGGGAGCTGAAAAGATTGGCATGGCTGGGAACACAGGGTGCTTTGTGTTTCTCATCAGCTCTCCTCATTCACTGGCAGCAATCAAACATGTTGATCCTCAACATTTCAGGTCACCCAGGCAGACTCCTATATTGGGATTCTGCTTGCAAAGTTCTCAGGTGCTGCTCTGAGAAATCTTGGAGAAAATTACATTGAAGACAACTTTTGCCCTGGCCTTCTGTGAGAAAGTGCAGCAAATTTAATTGCTAAATAAAATTATCACCTCTCAAAAGCATCCCCCGGTAGGTAGTTTGCCTTAATACTCATTAAGAATTTAAAAAGAGGGATGTTCTCAGTAAAAATTTCACTTGAAAAACCAACAGACTTGTCTCCAATCTGATGCGCTGGAGTATCTCCCCCTCACCCTGTGGTTTTCCTTCGATCATTTTTCTTTTATTTAAGCTACCATCCTGAAAACCACCCTATGCCACCTTTATTTTTCCTCATTATTTCCCCTCTTGCCTTCCCAGGACAAGAAAAAGTCTCTCTTTTGGCTTTTTCCCACTTTATGCTTCAGAAACCCCAACACAGATACCCTGGTTTCTACCTATGGATCATCGGCACAGAAAAGGAAAACAGTCACGTTCTGCCGCAGCACAGAAGATGCAAGGAGGACCAGCAGCAAAGGGGTTAAAGGGAGCCCCATAGCAAAGATATACAATGCCTTGAAATTTTAAGCGCTAAAATCTATGAATACATAACAGAATAAATCTTTGCAATTCCAGATATTTCTGGTTGAGACAAAACACTTGGAGCCAGTTATATAGGGGGGTTTTCTGTGAACACTGGAATTGGTGGTGCCTGGTTCCTGATGAATTTGTGCTCTATCTTTCTGCACACTTCAATCCCACTTTAGTAAGCCTGGCCATCCCTCCAGACCTTTCACACATCCCTCCCTCACACCTATTCCTCCTACCCTCTTCTCCCCTCAACGTTTCCTTCTCAGTACCTGCAAAGGAGACAGCAGGCTTGGAAGCTCTGCATCAGGCTGCCAGGCCAGCCCAGAGAGAGCATGGGAGCTCAGGTCACAGGCTGCGTCTCTGGCCTTGGTCCAGCTAACAAATTTCACAAAACTCAGACGTCTGTTGGCCCATCAACTGAAGCTAGAATTAGCCAGCTGGTTCCAAAGAGAGTCAGGGCAAGCTGCAAGACAGATTGACACACACTGCAGTCATGTTTCTGTAGGCAACCAGGCTACTTTGGGACCAGTATTACCTTTTATTTTTAATAATATTTTTTAAGCTCCATAGGTACCATTTCCAGGCATGTTTTTTATACCTCTGTAAGTGTAATGATTAGATCCACCTCTTCTTTCCCCCTACCCCATGTCTGTAAACATACTGCATCTGCAAAATACCCGGCTGCAGGGGCTCCACTGGTTTCTACCAGTGCTATGCAGACTGCTTCTGGGTGTTTTACAGGGAACTGGCTAGGTACCTTGTAACTTGCCAACTTATTATATCCCACATATTGGCTTCAGGTGATTTAAAAAGAAAAGAAAAAAAAATCCAAATTTTGCTGTTCCCTGAATGCCACTGCTGTAGCTGACTGCAATTTCCACTACTTGATGGCTGCTGGGAGGAGATGTGGCTGTGGTTGAGTTGAGCACCTCACTAACAGCATCTGAGACCTGCTCATTTGAAACTGTGAGGTGGGTGACTCCTGCCTCTCCAGAAAGTGGCTGATGTTTTTGTATGGGATGGAGAAAAAAAGAGGTTTCACTGTAGCTGTACTTCATGCTCATGAAGTAACTTCATGAGTAACATGTGGTCTCCAGCCTTCTATTGCTAAGCAATACTGAAAAATTATCTCACAAAAACATGCATCAAGCTGCCTCCTCTAGTTTGGTTTGGTTTAAATCTCCAGGTTGGCAACTTCTAAAACGTGTTCTCCATTTTTGTCTGACTGCTCCAATTCCAAGAGAGATTGAGTTTCCTTTGCTTCTTTAATGAAACTGTTCCCAGTGAGTTACTGTCTTGGTTGTGCAGAGGAATAAATGCCTGATTTTCTCCATTTGAAAAAGGGCCCCCAGAAATGCTTCTGCTCGGCCTCAGCCATGTGACTGTGAGGTTTCCACATCATGTGTCAAGCTGTTTTTTCTTCTCTGACTGCAGAACATCAGATGAGGTTGAGGAGAAGTACAAGGTTTTGACAGCACATAGAAGATTCAAGCTAATTGAGTTCTTTGGGATTTTTTCTACGCAGCATTTTTTTCTATTCAAAAATGCCAACTCCTTGTGGAGGAGGGTCAGCCCTAACGAATGACTCACTTTAATGGGGACAGCCTGAAGGACCCCAAGATAGAAGAGGCCAGGCTCAGGCTGATGCCTGATGGGGTGGTGTTGTACCCCATGACCCTCTTCCTTAAAGGGCTTAAAAATTCTGTGTCTGAGGTCTCATCATTACCCTGCTGTCAGCAAACAATTGTGAAAATCCATTGATGCCTCATGCTCTTCCCTGACTGACCCATCCATGAAGTCATTATCTGCTCCTTGCTGACAGTCACTGTGCTGGCTCGTACTACAGATCTCTGACCCTGGGTTTTTAAGCTTTGGTCCAGTCTGGGTGATTAACCATGTTGGGGTCCCTGCTGCTCCCCAGTTCATATTTTTAGCTTGGGAAGGGGTTCACATTGCTGCAGGAGTCCAAAGAAATTAGGGAAAAGAGTCAACATTAAAAGAGCTTTGAAGGCGCAAAGTTAAGCACTTGGAAGTTAGGGAATGCCAAATGGAGGGTTGCCAGTACAACCCCAGCTGTACATTTACATGATGGTACTGTTTTTAGTTACAGGATCCCATTTCTTTCCTGTGGGGCTCCTGCCTTGCTCAGTGCACTGGAACAACTTTGCTCAGCTAAAGAAGCATGGTTATGTTGTTAAACATGCTGTTTAACTGCTGTCCACGGGTTGAATTCAAGTGGTTTCAAAATAAGAATAATTTCCAAATTTTGCCTTCCCCTGAATGCCACAGCTATGGCTGACTACAGTTTCTTCTATTTCCACTTCTTGATGACTGTTAAGTCATGGCTGTGGGAGAGTGGGTGGCTGTGGGCAAGCAGCTTTGCCTTGCTATTTATGGAAGTGAAAGGCATGTGACGAAAAGGAAAAAAAAATTGTCTACTGCAGTGATGAAACTGGTTGAAAGTTGCACAATGGGCTGGATTACATCCCTGCCCAGAGCCCTCATTTCACGTTGGCAACTAGCTCAAACATGTTCAGAGGCTAATGAGGCTACTTCTGCTACTGAGTGCACAAATTAGATTCTGCATAAGTATTGAGTAAATGCGGGTGAAACTAATGGGATCTGTTATCTGAATATAGAAAATAATATACCCTATTAAATGTTATTTAAAAAATGCAAGCTGTGACTCCAATTAGGTGCCAAAAAGGAGAAAAAAATTAATATAATGAGTCAGCCTCTTGTCAATGAAATGGGAATAATACCAGCCTTTTGATGAAAATTGTTGTCCAGCATCCAGACTGCACAGCTTCCCAATTCCCTGGTGAGCCAGGGGGCGAGGGAGGGACAATAACATTCAGGATTGAGAAGAGACTTTGAGGGGAATGTGCATGATGTGAACTGGCTTGGAGAAAAATAGTCTGCGCTCATGTAAACATAGCATCATAAGACTTCAAGGGTCAGAGCTCAGCTTGAATTAAGACAGATCTCCCTTCTTTAATATTTAGTGCTGGGACGATGAAAGAAGTATTGCCCTAGAAAAATCAGTTTTAAAATTCTGCTGGATGCTGGGATTTCACTTCAGAAGTAAATAGGGTTGTTCTTTTCTTTGCACTTCAAAGATTTACATGCATGGCATTCAGCTGTTTGCTGAATACAAGTCAGTGTGATGGAAAAATAGCCACCGGTTTGTTCCATAAAGTCATGGGAAGAAACAAATAAAACAAATTACACAGGGAGTGTTTGATTTTTTTTTTTTGTAAGAGCATAATGTGGCTGAATAGAGCATTTCTTACCACTAAGGGTAAAGCAGCAGTCTGCCAGCTTTGCCATCGTTATAAGCAAAAATTTTAGTCGCAATATTGTAATAAAAAGAAAGGAAAATTAATCAGACAGCTTTTTCAGAAAATGCTTCGGAGGCTTTCTCCATAGACCACACTTACTTCCTCAGTTGTCACTTGCTTTCCATCACCCAGAAGCAAGTATCTGCTTGTCTCACAGATATTGAGGATTGCTATTAATATTTTCTCTTCTTGTTAATATCTGTTTTCTACAAAAGCACCGACATGTACTAAGCTCTTTACAGACAAGTAAGGAAGGGAGTTACTTTTCCTAGGAACTTGCAATCAATAGGGGTTTGCCTGCAGTAGCGTAAAATGAATCTCTCTGGGCTGTACTTATTTATCTATTACTTCTAACGATTTATCTTGCATGCCTGGCCGTGACAGCTCTTGTTCTACAAAAACTAGAAATGTGGTAGGTGATCCACGGCGGAATCTAAGCATGACCTGCAGCTGGAATGATATTTTAAGAACAAAAAAGTTAACAGATCAGTCTTTCCTGGTTCTTTTTCTTCTAGCTCCCCTCCAAATTCTAGCTGTGTCAGAAACTCAGCCAAGTAGATGTTTGTGTAGCCTGCCAAATTTGTATTGTAGAAGGAAATGGGAGAAGCAACGTTCCTGGTGCTGAAGGAGAACCGTTGGGGAGAAGTGACTCACAGGAGGCTCAGCACAGATGCTGGGTGCTCTGAGCATCCCATCCCCACCAAGGAGGCTGGTGGCTACAACCTGTGTCATGCAGAGCCTCTGGTGGGTGCTCCAGATTTGATGGTAAACAAATGGCATGGAAGTACCTTCACCCTGAACGTGGTAAAGCATGGAAGTCTCTTGCAAAGTCTACATGAGACACAAAAATTCACATCCTCTCTGACATTTTAAATGATGTAAGGCACTAGTCTTCCGTGATGGCTGAGAAGGGATGCTAGCTCTAATAAATTCTGCTAATTGCTGGTTATCATTTTTGGGAAAGGTGATTTATCTTCCTTCTGTAGACAGCTCAGGTTCTTATTTACCGAACACACTTGCTGGCTGTAAATGTACACAGCTGCTTGAGACATAAAGCTGTTTTAATAGTATACTTCCTAGCACAATCTTTTTTTTTCAACAATACCATTTGAAAGGTATGCAGGAAGAACAGGTGGCACTTTTTGCTTAGAATAAAAGCCTTCCTACTTTGATTTGGCTGTGAACTTAGATCCATATGAAAAAATCTGTTCTATCTTTCTAACTGCTGTACTTTTTCCCTATATATCCACTGCTACAAAATGCACTCACGTGGGACTGTATATCCAAAATTTTCTAAATATTTGCATATTTCTGATGAAACATCCCCGTAGTTAAATTTTACCTGTACACAATTTAGCACAATTGTATCTGGTTTAGAGACAGACTTTGGGTACGTGAGGGTGGTGTTTACTGCGCATGGCTCCACTTGACATGCCGACTCTTTCTTTTGCCTGTAATAAATTTTTCAAATATGGCCAACTAATTAAATTTAGATATAGAGATGCTTCTATATTGATATGCATATTATATGCATGAATATAGTATGTGCATAGCATATCAAAAGATATATACATATGCAGATGTACTAAAGACAAATAGTGTAATGTTATATTGCATGAGTATAATGGATTCATAAATATGAAATACTCCCACTGCTCTTTGGTTTCCGTGCAGATTTATGGACTATCAAATGGATTAAAGCCTGTGGCTGCTGCATAGTGAAGTAGGCAGCTGCTCAATATTTATTTTTATCTTCATTGCAGAAAAAGTAGACCCACTGCTCATTAAATTAGTCCTGGTTCTTCCAGTAAATACAGTCTATCTCCTCTGGCAGGAGTCTGGGTTAGAGATATTTGGAAGTTTTCCAGCAACACCTAGGGTTTTTTCCTTTTTATTTTTCAGAAAATGTATGTTCAAGCCTGAAATGTTTCATTAAAAAGGAAAAAATATTTCACTGAGTCCAAGTGACCATATGTATTCACACATCACACCTCCATCCTCGGCACTCACACCTCAACACTTCCTTGGATTTCTTTGGGTGTCCTCAGCCTTGGTGTAATCTGCCTGATAGATTGACTGATTATGTTGGAAGTTTAATGATTCCCAGGCCTTAGGCAGTCTGCCATTAAGCTGAGAACCCGAAACACAGGTCCCCTCTCTGGCTGGCAGATCTTCCCCAGACACAGCAGACCTGAAACAGTGTCACTTTTGCCAGAAAACTCCTTTTACCAAATGCCCGCCATTCCCCTGGGGGTTAAAATTTTGGAAAAAAAGACAAGAAATTTTACACAAAACAAACCTCTTGCTTTTCAGACAAGTCTAGTCCACTCACATTCTTTGATAAATCATGTTAATTCACAACACCTTTACCTAAATATTTGCTTCTCTCCTGTTATGTCCATGGAACGACAAACTCTATGAATAAATACATTTCTATATATGTTTGTGTGTGTGAGAGTGTGTGTGTGTATATATATATACACACACACAAAATTAGTCAAAATATGTTGTCTGTAAGTAGGTAGATTTGTGTTATGCCCAGAAGGGCAGTGCTGGAATTCTTCAGATAGTTCTTAACTTTGGTATTTCTTGGCTCCTAAACATTTTAGTTTGCAGTCTATTTATAAACATACAAAGTTATTTTAAAGATGTATTTTAATGGAAAGTCTAAAAGAGGCTTATTTTGAACTAGAATACTTGTAATTTTTCAGTAGATGTTCTAACAATATTCTAGTTGTGTATGTGTTGCAGACTGCAGACTTTTGCAGTAGCAAGGGCTGGTTCTCAGGCAGATTGGGGTTTGTTAGGAATTATAAAATGGAGTATCGGGTTGTAAAATAGTCTACTTCCCATGATAATATTCAAGGAGAGCTCTAGATTTTTATAAATGTTGAATAAATTGTCTGGCCTTTGTTGTACACATTCCTCTCTTGAACTTTTGCTGATTTATTCTCTGAAGAAATAAGGGATCTGGTTATTCTGGGCAAAAGAGGGACAGCAAGGAGAAAAACCTGTGAATTGGAAGATTTCTACTTCCCTCCTCCTCTTCATTTGTGTGTTAATCACTGATTCAGCACTTAACCGAAGGAGAGGCAGGAGCTTTACTACCTGGGGTATTATATATAGTGCACTTTTAAAAAACTCTGGTAATCTACTGTTGGGTACTTGCTCCAATATTTGCAAATTCTTCTTCACGAGCTTAAAAATGAATGTCTCTGTCTGTTGTGGTTATGTTCCATTTCATATTTTTTTTCTTGTGCGAGAAAAAGGCCTCGTTACAAAGGAGGGACAGCTTTCTAGACTGTAAGCTCTTCAGGGCAGGGAACGGTCTCTTACTCTGTATTTGTACAGCATCGCTGTTGGCTTGACCTGGTTAAAGACTCAAGCTCCTGTGCACTATTACAATGCAAATAATAAACACTAGTGAAAAATAAAGAGTCTGTTCGGTCAATTGGAGTTGCAACCAAGTATGAACACAGGGAAATTAGGTGTCAAAGTCAATGCTCTCGATTATGGGTTGTTAGGCTTATAGTAACAATTTAAAATATTAATGAGTTTTATAAATTAGCTGTGCAGCTAGTTCATAATTTGCAGACTTTAGAAGATTTGCTGATGATAAATATGATATTTCCTGTTAGCAATAAATAGCGAGACTGTACAGATTTACCAAACAAAGGGAAATTCTTCTTACTCTGTGACCCTGCCATTTAAAAAGCCCTTGAATCCTAAAGGGCTTCTGCAAATATAAATCACTGCAAACTGCAGAACTGCTAAAGCATACAGTGAAGTACTTCTGTAAATCTAGGGTGTCTGATCATTCAATTCACTACCTGTATTACCATATAGTTAATCATAGAAGACACTTCATTTTTTCTTAAAAAAAAAAAAAGTTTCTCTAGGCAATGAGTTAATGTGTATTAGTGATTCCAGACATCTTAGAGAATAAAATGAAACTTTACCAACAGAATTAGCTCAGTAAGTATTTTTCTCATTTGATGCTTGATGCGGTTAGGAGACCAGAGTCATCTCAGCTGAATATGAGCAGGAAATGAGGGGAATATTGATAGTATGGATAGCGTACGTAAAACTGCATTGAAAATAGTGGCCCAAATGTGTTCACTGGGATGGATGGCTCACTTCAAACATGAGACAGGCAATTACACAAGGGCAGGAAGCAAAAGGTGAAAAATACACAGGGTAGAAGTATGTCATTGTGAGATGGCAGAGATCCCTGCTTAGAGCTGGTGCTGAACTATGGAAGAGTTCTTCCTTCTGAGTGGAATTCTTTATCATTCAAAAATAAGAAATAAAAGTACTGTGGTTGTAAATTGTCGTTCTACTTTTGGAGGAGGAGTGCTTTAGACAGAATGTTCTGGCTGCTCAGGAGGCTTTCTGATTGCCCAGCTGATGTTTTTCTGGTAGGGAAAAATCTGCCACAATTTCCACCACTCTTTTTCACCTATAGCATAAACCTCCCATGACATTGGTCTGTTTGAAACCAAGGAGCTAATCTCCTTATCCCTGACTGATCTCCAAGGCCCTTCTGATCTCATTTGGTGCTAAGCAGCTGCCACACGTTCTAAGACGTGATGCCTCCCCCATGCTTTTCCATTGCACACGATGTGCCAAAACCTGGTACCTGGCCCTTACTGGCTGGATGTAGAGAGCTGGTACCTGTGTGGTTCCTAACTCTTCCCCTTATCAATAAACATGTGTGTTTTTAACACTGCTGAGACCATCATTGATCAGTGTCAGTGTAAAGATCTGGGGGAACAGCCGTAATTGCTTTTCAGTGGCTTTTTTATTAGCTAAGAGCCACCACTTGGTCATTTCCAGGTGTTGTTCTTTGTCCCAGGGGCTCCCTGGGACAGGTGTTCCCCCTTGCCTCTGCCCTGTAGAGTCCATGCAGTGGCAGTGGTGCAGAGGTGTAGGGCTTTATCTTGCCAACAGCCAGTTGGTTTCCATCGTGTGGATAGAGGCAACGATATGGAAGTCAGTGGCTCAGTCAAGCTCTGGATAACTTGGAGCTGAATCTGGGTGATGTGATGAAGCAACCTGAAAGTCTATTGGGGGTTACAGCTGCTCCTTCAAGTCTGGGTGTTTGCCTGGTGTGTGTTACTAGAGCCTGCAGCTGTGCGTATTGCTACACCCTCTGCTACTCTTTAGCATGTACCAGCAGTAGTATCTAGTGAGGGTGCTTTTGTTTTAACCTGCATCTACCTGGGGATTGCAGTGGTTTCCTTTAGACACTTTCGTTGCCACCATGATCTGTCCCATTGCTGCTACTGGCTGCTTGCTCCTAAAAACAAAGCTAGAAACCAGTGTTAGAGCAACAGCCTCTTCAGCGGCTCGTGCGTTGCGGAGCAAGTGGTACACATGTTGTAAGGCGTGTTTTGCCCGTTTGCAAACAAATTTAGGATGTTGAGGTTTGACCTATAAAGCTTGAGGTGATTTGTGAACTGTTGCCTATGGAGATAACCTTTCTCTTTGCAACATTTTGCTGCTGTTGAAGTTAATGAAGATTAGTAAGAGAGTAAAAAGCCCCAAGCTGGGAAGACCTCTTCCTACACATCAGGAAAGTCTCCAGGTCTGGTGCTCTGCAAGTACTATGCAGCACTGAAGGCTGTGAAACTGGGGTGCAAATGAAATGTCTAGCACAGGGGAAATGGAAACAACTGGTTTACTTTCCATGCTAGTCTGGCACTTCTGTTAAATTACTAAGAACCCATGCTGGCAAGTTGAAAAACAAAATGCTATAAATTAAAATAAAACAAGGGCACAATGTAATCATGATGATGCTGATGGAAGATGGCAGTTCGCTTAATGAAATCTCCCTGTGTTAAAGCAATAGTAAACCAACTTGTTAAATTCTTAAAGCAAATTAGATGGTTTTAGAATGAAGTGAAAATGCATTTAAGTGATAAATTAACTTACTTTGTCTGAATGGGCAATACAGCACTCAGCCTATTTTTCAAAATGTAGACCCAATGAACTGTTACTCTTAATGTTGCAATTAAAAAAAAAATTAAAGTTTTGTCTAATTTGGAAATTAATATAAATGGAGGCAATTAGTGTGGTGTGAAAACGTACTACCCAAAAAAAGACGTGCATGGAGCTATGGTTTCCTTTCAGTGCAGTGAAGTCTGATTTTAGTCGTTGTGTTCTAGCAAGTCTTTGACTAGTTTGTGTAAACATGAGGTTTAAAATGCTGCATTCCCTGCTGCTGGCTGAGTAAATCCTTCATTAATGCCTTCTATATTAAGTATGTCTGTCCCCTCCACCGGGGCTGAAGTGCAATACTTTACAAACAGCTGAGAGTCTTTCTAAGGCATTCCTTCAGGGGCGCTTCTCATCAGTCGGCCTTTGCAAGGGCATGGCTGTGGCATGACTCCTTCTTCCCGTGCTGGTTAGATTAAGTCTGTCTTTCAGCTGAAGTCCTGAGAGAGCAAAAATCAAAGCAGAAGGTGGCGGTGATTCACATCAGCCTACTAAGACATGAGTCTTTTGTTATTGCTTTCTTCAAGCAGGAGAATAAGATTCTTTTCTGTTTGAAATTATAAAGTATTTAGGGACGTGCCTTTTGTTTTAGAAGCAGAAAAGGCATTCTCGATGGGACTGAGGCTGTCACTGCAGATTAAAAGAGCCCTGGGGAACAACTGATTAACAGAAAGAAAGCAAATGCAAAGCCCCAGTGTCTCTGTATTGAGCTCATACAGGGGAATACAACTTTGCTCAGCAGTCATCAGTAGAGAATCGCCTTTGAAACTAATATTTTATCAAAGCACCGTAGTGGAGGATTATAATAGTAATGGGCAATTTCTACACTTTTGTTTTTACTTTTTTCTGAATTGCGATAAAACAGTCAACTTTTCAAGACCCAGCTCTGAGTAAGCAGGATAAAAGGCAGAAAAAGATTTGAGTTAGATAGACTGAAACTGTTCCAACTACTTCTAATGTTTTATTAACTGTTTTTAACAAAGTGTTTCAAACCGGAAACAAAAAATTGCTTTTTAAAATATTTCAAACTTACATGTTTCCATAGTTCAAAAAACATTTAATTTCGGTCTTGATCAGAACTTTGCTGTGCCAAGTTCCCGGTCTGATGAGTTACATATTCTGCAACAAAAAATATTTCCCTGAAACAACCCCCCACCAAGTTCAAACGAACTGACAGATATGCTGTTCCACTCTTCAGATTAGCAAAGTAAAAAATGATGGTACTTTATAAAGCAAATGACTCCTTCCTCTTTTTTATCATAACCTCTGGTCTAATTCTGTGATGTGGTGAATGCCTTCAGGTCTGAATTAGTGGCAGTGGAAGATGTGCAGCACATTGTTGGTTTGAGCCCTTCCAGTATGTGCTGGTGCTGCCGTCAGCGTTGCTGAGACAGTAAAACTCAGAGCACATTTGATGGGAACTGTTACGTCTCTTGTCTCATGAGCATCATGGTTTTCTGTGCTCCTGTCTGCTGGCTGCAGCTGTGCAAATCCACGGGTTTGCTCCAGAAGTCTCCCAGATAGAGCTGGTTTGTACAGCTGTGCCTGAGGGGGTAATTTAACCTTACTCTGTGTGGTTAGATAAAGAAGAAAAAGGCTCAGCTTGGTTCTTCAGGCAAAACCACAAATATACAATGATGTCTTTCACGGATGCTGTTCTGTGTTCAGGATTAAAACCACCCTTGGGTCTAAGCCTGGTTCAGGTGCTGGGGTTGGGGCAGGAGCTGTGGTGGGGCACCGTTGGGTGATGGGTCCCAGCCCCAACTTGGGCTGCATGAAGGAGCACATCTCTGCTTTTCCCAGTCACTCAAGGAAAGAAGAAATTGCTTCAGTTACAGAAGATGCTGGGGGCTTCCTTGATCTTGGTAATGCCCATGTGTTGTGCTCCCAGTTGTCTCTGAGGAGAGAGAAGGTGCTTAATACCTTCCATTTTTTTCCTCTCAGGGAAAAAACCCAGCCTTGAAGGAGCTTTTTGTTCTTTGTGGAATGGTTTCGTCTTCCCATGGCGGCACTCCTGCACATCTAGTGCCTGTCAGTTGTTAAACAGGAAGGGTGAAATAAAACAGTTTGGAAAAATAATTTCTGGTCCTTTTGGCAATGTTTAGTAAAATAAAGCGGATGGTAGTAGCTACTTGGCCACACTGATGAGTATCATCCTAAAAGCAGTAATGTCACTTGAATATAACAATCCCTAAACACTGTGGATCAAAATTAACATCAGCATGCCCTGTTTGAGTTTTATTTTTTATAAAAGTGTTTGCTGGATTTTAGAAATTTTACCAAATTATTAGTATTCCTTCTAAAACTGTACTTCTGTTATGCTGGTCCCTGTACACCCTAGCAGAAGCTCGTGAGTATGAATTACATCTTACAGAAGCCCCAGGATCACAGGCAGGCTTGTATTGTGTCACATTTACAGCTGGAAAAATGGAGGCACAGAAAGATTAATTATTTTAGCCTAGTCTGTGAGGTCAACAGTGTTACAACAGTGTTGCAATCCTGCTCTGATTGCCGATGACATAATATATATGTGCAACACTATGTATACTGTGCCTTATGTATACTGCTAAGCTTTTTTCATGAAGGTTAACACTTTGGAAAGATCTTACAAGTACTTCCATTTCAGAACTTTCATTTCATTATTTTGGTAAGGTTTTCCTAGGAATGTAATCTGTCACAAAGCAAAAATCTCTGCTCTGCAGAAAAACGTGATGGCGCCAGGTACCACACATGTACAGAGGCCAAATTCCCCTGCCCAGACAGAAATCAGGTAATGTACTTGAGATAATATGTAAATTCAGATAAATACTAGCTCGGTAAACTGCAGAAAATGCTTCAGCTGGACAAAATCACTGTATTCACAGTCCATTGAAGGTATTTGTAGTTCCCCAGAGAGTTCCTCTGGGAGTGTCACAATGGCTGCCATCGTTTGGTGTCCAGTGATCAGAAAGGGGAGAATTCAGCATGATTTCATGGATCTGGAGCTGAATTCAAGGCAAAAAAAGTGACTACAAAGTTAACTACTTCCAGAACTGAAGTTTTGTGCTATTTAGTTCTATTGACTTAAGTGGGACTATGAGGTATGGATGAAATCCTTTACCTACAAATGTTTTAGCAGGATTGGTCCTGATGGTGAAACTCATTTATTCTGTTTTGTGTTTCCCCAACCATTTCTTATGAATGCCTCATCACAAGCCAAACAAAATAAATAAGCTGTAGGCCAAATTACTCAAGTTGAACTATGGGCATGGATAGAGGTAGGGTACAGTATCAGTCTTGCTTTTTGAGTACTTTACAAGTGGTGATGATGATAAAATGGCATCCATGCAGATTAGCTAAACAGCTGTAAAAGAATATTAGAGTGATGGCAACTACATATTTTAAAAGAAACATTTTTTGTTCTGCAAAATACAAACTTTTTTCTTTCTGTGGGCAGAGTCAACTGCAGTTTGAGTTCATGCTGGTTACCACCAGCCCCATGGGTCCCATGAATTAAATCCCAGCCTAGGTAGTGATGTCATTCCCCCAGTCCTTTTTTAATCTCTTTTTTGTGTTGAGCGCAGCCATCTGTCCCCCTCCAAACAATGGCAGAAGCAGCTGTGCATGGTGTGCTACCAGGAACGAAAGCCACTGCTTCATACCGGAGGGCAGCGGGCTGCAGGTCGCAGGGAGCTATAAGGATATCAGGGTCAAATGACACCTGATGCCATGCTGTACGGAAAAACAAAACTAGGATTATACGGCCTATATGTGTTCATTCACTAGCAGAGAAGTGGGGTCAGTCTTTGTCTGAGCTTTATGCTAATGGCCATGGGAATTCATATGTGTTTTCAAGGGGAGCTGCACTGCTACTTACCCATGGAGCAAAGGACTAACAAAACCAGCTTCAAGCATCAGGCAAAGCAAGCATGACACAAAACAATTCTTTTGAGGGGAAAATTAAACAACTTGTATATATTCTGGTACTTTATACAAGTTCAAAGTATGTGATCTTTTCAGAGGTGCCCAACAGGACAAGGGGCAATGGGCACAAATTGGAACACAGGAAGTTCCACCTAAACATGAGAAAAACCTTTTCCTGTAAGGGTGGCAGAGCAGTGGAACAGGCTGCCCAGAGAATTCCCTGGAGACATTCAAAACCCACCTTGGACACAGACCTGTGTGCCCCTTGCTCTAGGTGTGCCTGCTCAAGCAGGGGGGTTGGACAAGATGAGATGATCTTCCAACCCCTACCGTTCTGTGATCTCAAGTGGTTTGCATATCCTATAGCCCACCCTTATAGGAATGCAGTAAACCATGATTTTTATACACAGTCTGCAGCACAGAGTATTTCCCTTGCTTGTTCATAGGAAAAGGGAAGCTGAGTGAGGGCCAAGTGCTGCTCAGAAGCTACATTCAGCAAAAGTAGTTGGTTATGCCTTGAGCTGCTTTTTCTTTAGGGTGAGCTGGAAGGCACTCGAGGAAGGTACATACCCTACAGGATGAAAATGCCCATTCCTGCAGGTAGCTTTCTACTTTTTGAACAAGTGATGCCAGTCCTGTCCCAACTATTCCATTTCTGTGCTAGTTTCATAAGAAGAACAGAGGCTGATAAAGGTTTATGCTATTGGAACCTCTATTATATACCAAGGGGGAACTAATATATAGGGTAAAGTTCATGCATATAATGAAATAAATAAGTGATCACAGCTGAGTGAAGAGCCTCCTATCATTTCTTTAACCCCACATCACTTTTGTCTGCATGGATTCCTGCTCTGTCTCTAAGCAAGCACACATTTTGGAGCCATTAGTCAGAGATACACCAGGGGTCATACAGCCGTACCACTTCTTTTGGCATGATGGTCCAGGATTTGACCCTGACTCTCATGAACAGGGTGACGTTCTTTGAAGCTTGATGGGACAGAAGCACGTATTTCACAGCTGGGTAGGCTGAAACACCGTATGCTCCCACTTCAGAGGAACACGTCCTGGGACACAGAGGCATTCGTGGATGTACAGCTGAGCTCAGACAAGCCATAAGACACCCATGGCTGCCCCAGCACCAAAACCAGGGATCCCCTGCATGCCGCGGTCCCACGTATGCACGTTGAAAATGATTCTCTATTGCCCTTTTTTCTTTTTTTCCATGCGATTCATAAAGGATACTGAAGTAGAAGTTCACAGTCATAAAGCACAGCATTTTTATAAAACTAGCATTTCTTCCTTTTTTGGTAAAGTACAATGGCTCAGGCTTGTTAAAAAGTATTCTTTCAACCTGAAAATGTGTTTGCTAATTGCCTACTTTGTGTCCTAACTGGCATGAATGATTTCTTTCACCTTAGATTGTCTACCTGATTTGTGCATTTTTATAGGAAGTCACAAGATGCTTCAGTAAAAGGGGACAGAAATATTACTAATGATGGAAAACACATGACTACATTTCTAGGTTCTGTGTAGTTTACCTGAGGGTGTCGTGACTTCTGAGCAGTGGTGTAACTCAGTCATACTGTTTATAAGTTTCAGATTGAAGCTTTAGAGTTCCTTCACACCACCGAGAAACTGCCAAAACTAGAGAAAAATCCTGTTTGCTGCTTGACACTGAATTGGCACTGTCCTGCCTGCAAATTGCTTATCATCCTCATCTTCCTGTTTCATGAATCTCTGGTTCACAAATTTTTTGTTCTCTTTCACTTACATAAATCTCTTCTTTAACCCACATTAAAGTCTCTTATGGCAAAACTTACAGCACTGATGTTGGTTCCCGAGACTGCCACAGCATACTTTACATTCTGGCAGCTCTCTCGGCATCGCTTTACAGCCCCTCCAGAGATCAGCTGGCTCTGCTGAGCGGTTAGTGGCTCCGAACATAAATGCCATTGCTGTCTGACTCTGTGGTTTCTGGGAAACTTTCCTGAAGCCTGTTTTCCTCCATGGTTTGTCATAATCCCAGGAGGGGCTGATTTTTACTTCACTATACGAACAGAAGCTCTGACCATGATCCATAAGATTCAGCCTAGAGCACATGCTGCAAGGCTGAGTTGTTCTCACTCCCACAGAATTTTACTTCCACCAACATATAGTATCAGAACTCAAAGTGAGAAACAGAAGAACTTTCTGTGTTTTATTTTTTGTATTGTGTTTCTTTTTGCTGTGTTAATTTTACTGTGTATGAAGCAGATAGCCAGTTACTGTATTGCTTTGAGATAGCACCTGCCTGTAGGGTGTAGTAGTGTTTGAGAAACAGAAATTAGAATTATCCCAGAAGTGTGGAGGTAGGTGTTTGTGTACTGTCCTATGTATGTGTTAGGGGGTATGATGAGGCACACGGTCAAACATCCAGGCGTTACACACACCAGCTGTACAACACAGTAGCTGTATAGGACTGGGATTTGTTATCAAGCTCATTCATGTGATGTCCTGACATTAAACAGACTTAATGCAGTCTCACAAAATGTGGTCCTCAATTTAACCTTGTGACTGAGCGTGGCACCCACCCAGGTCCTTCAATGCACAAGCAGTTATGGTTAATGACAACCCCACACAAGCAAACCGAAAAAGCCCCAAGGGCAGGACTTATGTGCTTATGGTGCCTCTAGCCCTTTCTCATCCCTTCAAGGGCACTGCACTGTGCCCACAGGCATCGCCTTTCTCAGCAGGGATGTTCTTGCCTTCCCCTCTCTCTCCCCAGACCAGGAAGTAAGGACATCAACTTCTCCATTGTGGTAACTCAGCAGGTTTGGCTCTCGTTCAAGCTCTGCAGTCTCCTTGCAGGGCAGTGACAGTTTCAATCAATGGCAAGCTGGCTTTCCTAAACAAAGTGCCGTTTCTTCAGAAAGCAAGAGCTTCATAGCAAAAATGTAAAAAGATGAACAGGTCATATACATGCACAGCTTTTGTGGTGCTGAGCCAGCATCCACTGGGGGTCTGGATAAAAACTGTAATGTTTAGGATAGTTTTTTTAATCTCTGTCTCTTGACTAATAGTCCCATATCTTGCAGAGAGCATGAGTCACTTCCCTCTTAATTCAGAGAAGCCATTGTATATCATATTAAATTCATTATGTTGCTAGGCTATTTCCTCTGTGGGTGAAATGTCAAAATACTGGCCACCTATATAATCAGCGTGAGAAATTTGCATTAATTACAGAGTGTTTTGTCTATAGTTATACTTCTTGAAAAAGTTCAACCAATGAGCCCAGATAAACCTATGCAGCTGTGTAACTAATGATATAGTAAACTAGGTATTCCATGTTTGCAGAGCGTGAGTCTTAACCAGGTCTAAAGTATGGGAAATATGATAACCAAAACAAAGTACAGTTATTATTCTATAATTGCTTATAGATATGGCTGAGGCTGATAAAATAAATGATTCCTTATTTAATTTATTCTAAAATTGAATAGATAATAGAAAAATAGAAGTAGAGAAGAGTTCAGAGAGAGATAAATCTTACATAATTTTGAATACCTTAAAGTAAGCTATCTGTTTCTACCTGAGTCATCTAATTTCCTTGTATGATTCATAAATGATCTGCAAAGACCCATTTTAAAGTTGTTCTGTCATAGAAGAGGATGAATCACTGTCTGGAGGTTTCTGGTTTTCTCCTTTGTTTGTAAAGAGAGACCAGATTACTGTTTTAGATTAGACACCTGCTATCCATCCATCCATCCATCCATCCATCCATCCATCCATCCATCCAAGCCTAAATGTCACTATGTTAGAAAAATACTGTTAGTTTTGTTGTCAACAAAAACAAAATCATTGACAGAATAACAGGATCACTGCAGAATTTTTACAAATATCGGGATAAATATTGTAATTTTTGACTACAGACCAGGTGTTATAATAGATATACTTTAATTTATAGGTTTGGTAGCAGTACTTATTCACATACATTGCAGTCAGACAAATTCAGTCACGTGTGTTGTAGCCACGCAGAGAACAAGAAGTAATTCAGAATTACATTTGGTGCAGTTTCCCTGAGAAAGCCCTATCTGCAGATGAAGTGGCTCTTTCCAGCCCCACTGTGGGGGACCAGGTGCTTCTTTTCCTCCATGGTGGCAGCAATGGCAGCAGTGTCCGGTTCTGCTCTCATCTGCCCTGCTTAGCCCTCACGTCCCTGCATTTCCATCCCTCTGCTACCATTTGGGTCAGGAATATTACGAACAGAGGAGAGGCTCATGATCTTGGCCAGGAAAATGTCATTAATAACCTTGACAAGTATGGAGATGGATTGGGAAGGATAAAGGAGAGAGTGGGAGGAAAGGAAGACAAGGCAATAAATAGGCTAGACCTGCTGTTACCATGTAATCTCTACAGGGTTATTTGGGGGAATCGCTGAATTAGTTCATCCTATACCTAGGTCCTTTCCTTATTTCTGGACTATTTCTTCCTTGATACCAACAATGTATTTGTAATACAATGCATATTTACTACAGTTTACAAAAATGAGAAGTCAAATACTATTTCAGACATATTAAATACAAGGGCGGACATGAAATACACATCTTAACACATTAAGTGATGCAGTTGCCTGACAACATAAAATGTTTTAGTCTGCCCATTATTTTTCTAATTGAAGATGACTATGTAATTATGTACCATTTGATTTAACCTCCAGTTGTTGTTCCAGAGTAGACAATAGTTTATTATATTAATACTCCATAAGAGGCTTACAGCAACTATTATTTTTAATAATAATCTCGCTAGTGCCTTCCTGATTCTACAGCATTTCACCTTTGGCTGTTGTATTGTTTTGTTCACTACATTGTTTTGAGAAAAATAATCATGATTTGTACAGAAAAATCTGTTTGAGAAGGATTTAGAAAGGGGATAAGAAGTTTAAGGGAGATTATATTTCCATTTGCTGTAGGTAAGATATCTTTTATCTGCAGGGGAGGGGATCGAATACCCTGTCAGAAAGAAGTACATATAAATGACAACTGGTCACTGCAATGCTGATAAACAATCAATCGCATTAGTTTAGGAGAGGTGTAAAGATTAAAAGTTTAATAATTTTAACTTCAGAGCATTTACTGGAGGAGTCCTCCTAAAGGAGCAGTTCCTTTTTCTCTAAAGTGTGTTTTCCTCAAAAGATAGGTGGGATTAGTGGTGACGGAAGTGCACCCAGGCTCTCCAGAATAGGAGCCCGGTGTAGATAGTCTGCTGCCATAAACACTTACAGCACATTGTTGACAGCTCCTCAGACTCATGATTTGCAGCGGAACTGGCTGTTATTGAAAAAAAGAAAGTTGAAACTGAGGAGTAAAAAGCAAAACCATTGATATGTCTTAATCCTTTAAAAAACCCTGCAGTGCTTTCTCTTTAATAATGATGTTCAGTTTACTGAGCTCCATCTCACCTGAAAGGAAGTTTTGTGCCTGAAATGAGACACTGTCAGGTTTTCAGTGGGCAAGACGGCACCCTTGAGGAGTCCAGACTGCCACCGTTGAGGAGCCAGTCCAGGACCTGCGTTCGGGGGAAGCGCTCAGCAGTTGCACTTGGAGCTCTGTTGAACAGAGGAGGGTGGCAGGCAATTAATCCTAATTATTTTTGTGGGGTTTTTTATTCCCTGGGAGCAAGTAGATTGTGTTCCCCTCAAAAATAAGCCAGAGAACATTAGCAGCGCAGTTTCTGTGCAGTCTGACTCCTTTCCTAACCCCGGGCTTTGTCTTGTGGAGCCTCCTGGCCCTGCTCACCTCTGCAGTCTCTGCCTACCTAACTGACATCAAGAGCCTTCCCGCCAGAGGGAGGGTTTCTTAGGAAAGTGGGTTTTGCAAGATCAGGTTGGCAAGCACCACTGCAGGCATTGTGCTCTGCTTTGTATTGAGTACATTTTCTGCCAGGAACTTGTTTTCTCCCCCTGTTTCAGCAGCACAGAAGCCTTTTAATGGCATTTCCCGGTGCCACGGCACAGGCTGGTGGCATTGTGGTATGGCAAAGGCCTTTGGCTGACTAGCTTCTGCCACCATTTCCCCTCCATGCCCTGTGTTTTGCTAAAAGGCAGCTTTTTTGGTGTCTCCTAAGCGCATCATGGAAATAAAAACAAATAGCTGCAAGATTCCTGCACTCTGTGTCATCTACACGGCGTGTTTGCAATTGAGCAAACATAATCTGTCTGGCAGATTACCGAGGATGCCGTGCCTGCGAGGAAACAGGCCTGTCTTTGACCTATGACTGTACGTGTGTGTGGTGTTAAGTGTATTTAGATAGAGATCAGTCATGGGTTTGTCACAATTCCTCATCACGGAGCAAGCTCCCATTTGCATGTGGCGTTGTCCAAGGAGACATGCCTGTGCTGCTCCTCTGCTCACCGTAGTTGTGCCCTGTGGCAGATAGAGTGGCGAGCCAAGGACCTGCCACTCAGTACCCCACCCGTGCCAGCCTGTGCGGGAATGGCAGTGGCGGGGGGAAAGGAGCCATCGCTACTGCAGCATCTCTTCCCGCCATGCTGGAGCTGGCACAGAGCAGCCAGGCGGCATGCGAAGTTCCCCCACCGCTTGCTTCCAGCGAGTCCTCAGCGCTGCCCACACGACTACAACAGAAATCATACCACATGTACAAAACCGAAAGCTTTTCATACTACAGTTTGTTCTTTCCCACCCCTGAGGCCTTTGTTAGCAAACAAGACGCCAGTGTTTGAGGGAAGAGACAATGGTGTGGTACAGCTCGCTCCGCGAAGGCATCCTGGAAATGCTGCAACAGCTGAGTTTGCCCTCTTCCCCCCCCGCCCCTTTTTAATTTTATTATTCTGGTTCAGTGACATTTATTTTGCTGTAAATGCCCAATTTGCTACGTAGTACATGTGTTTTACAGAGAGGCTAGTAAACTAAAATCATATGTTATGCAGAAATCCTTTGGGCTGAAAACACAGACCGCCCGTATCTGCCCGTATCGTCACTAGCTTAGATGTTCAGTGATAACCAGCAATAATATTTTTAGCCACTGGCGTTCTCCTCCTTAGCTGCAGGCTAACTTCCTAACTTGATCAAGAGATCCTCTTTAAATGAGTTGACACCATATGCAGTAAATTTTGTATTAAGAAAAAGAAAATGGATGAAAGAGAGCACTGAGGATGGCCTATGGTAGTAGTACATTGGAAATGGTTGCTGCTGAGAATTTGTTGTCGCTGCTGTTTGCATTATATTTAGAGAGGGAAGGGGTTGTATATGTGGTCCAGCTCATCTCAGTTTTACAGCACCATTTTAGACGCTGAACCTGATAGGGCTTTGTATGATTAAGATTTTTAAGAGGATGCACTCACTGTTGGCCTTCTGTACACATCCTGTGTTTGCAAGGGATCCCATTAAACAGCTGTCTAAACAGGGCCCAAGCAAGGCAGAAAAAGCAACCTCAGGGATAAATAAAATTTCATATATGATAAACAGTAAATACTGATCTACTTAGTCATATGAACTGGTTTGGCTGAGTTGTCCTCCTCCAAGTCTATTGTTTAATGCTTCTGTGCGAACACTCAAAAGTTTCCATTAAATATAGTACTGTATGTCTGATCCCAGGATGACACTCTGATATTCCAAAAATAGTTTAATAAATAGAAATTCCAAGATGTATCGTCATAAGCCTGTAGTTTAAGTATCAAATCTGCCATGTTATGTAAAAAATATTGGTTATATAATGGGATTTTTATCAGTCTAGTGACATAAATACAAATACTAGAGCATTATTAGGACCTGACTCCAACTTTGGATCTGTTATGCTGGAAGTCAGAGAGAAAGTATCTTATGTACATATGAGGATTTAGATGCAATAGCTTCAGAGGTGTCTAACAACTCAGAACTAGTTTGGGGGTTTTGTTCCAGATAAATGTAAATACATTTAAAACGGTACTGAGGAAAGAAACTGGAGCGTAATAAGAACTTGAAGCTGCTTCAAAGTTTCCTTCATGATGGCCCAAAATGAAACCATTGCCACTGATGGGGTCAGAGATGTCCCTAAAACCAGTGCTCCTCATCTCTTGAAATACACTGAGAGAGAGCTGGGGAGCTGTATCCTCTGGAAAGAAGATAAAGGTCCTGAGCTAGCAGAAATCAGGACTCACTAGTGGGAGGACATATGGAAGAGCAGCAGGGATTTCCTCCAGGCAGAGCAATGTTCATACATACATCACAGCCAGTTGTCACCGGTGGTCAGATAACAGTGCCGAGTCCTGGGGAAAAGATGAGCAGGGAGCAACTGCTCAGGGAACAATGGGGTTGTGTGGAAATCCTCCCTAAAGGAAAGTAGAAGCTTTAGAGTATGGGAGCACATAAAAAGAGGTGCTGTGAGTTACCTAGAAAAGAAAGGAATTAAGTATGCTATACATAGAAGTAAGTGCATAGTTTTATAACTGAGAAGCTGTTTTTGCAGGTTGCACAACTTCTTGAAAAGCCTAAGTAGGGCACTATCTGAAATTGCATGGCCTGATGTTACTGACAGCCGACCATCTGTCCCCACAGGCTTTCAAATCAGGAGAGCATTGCTTTTACTAAGAGCAGGCAGTCTATATGGTGGAGGTTTTAGTAAGTGAATTAGATGAACCTTCTGACTTTTCAGCCTGAGGTAAAAGCAGACTGAAAAAACAGAGGCAAGTTCAACTTCACAAGCTGACATAAGTGGATTAAATACTTTAATTTCACATATTTTCTGGGTAAGTTGAAGTGGTGCAGACTGTAAAAGGCTGATGTGGTGTTTAGTGTCTCTAGTCCAAAGAGGCAGTTTTCCCAGTAGTGCTGGTAACCCCCCACTTCGCTCTGTCGCAGCATCTCAAGCGTTAGACACGCCTTAGAGAATTCTCACAGTGCTCTGCCGAGCAGGTAACTCCCATCCTCCTCTTATGGGTGGAAAACAGGCATAGTCACTAAGGGAGCAGGAGAGGGAAACTAGAGGGAAGGAGGCTGGTGGGAAGGGGGCACTGAATGTGCTTCGCAGGGGATGCTCAGTGTCACACAACTTCTGTGTCCCGGGATGGGGAAATTCCTGCCTGTAAAGTGAATCAGGTGCCCAAAGTAACTCTGCAAGCTGTAGTACAGACTGGCAGAGTCCAGATCCCTGCTGTCCCTGGGCTTTAACTAGAAATCATTTCCCTCCCCCAAATCTATAGATGCGTGTAACCAGAGTGAAGGACAACTGTTCTTGCTGCCTTGTAGACCCTATTCTGCAAACGGGGCTGTGCACAAGGGCTTCCCACATCTGCATGAAGCTTCCCTGACTTCCCTCAAGTGCTGCACGGGTCTTGGGGGCTTCCCACCTGTATCCTACCAGCTGGGCTTTCAACTTTCCCTGGCAGTGAACTAGCTCTGTGCTACCAATTGCACACTGACAAAATGCTCTGGTTTAAAACGTGGCATGAAAGTGCTATTAATGCTTGGAGTGCTGCTGGATTTTTCCCCTCGCACAGGATACGGTTGGGGGCGGGGGGGGGGAAGAGAGAGATTTTTAGCCCTGTAAGATTAAACAATCATCGTGGTTTTAAGGGCTTAATCTGCTGGCATGCAGACTGCTGGCTGGTAAGTCTCCCGAGTCTGAGTGTAATTGGATGCAGCATCGGATTCAGTTGTGAGGGCTTTCCTGGGGCTTTTTGTTTGTTCATTTCTAACATGCTGCGGAGTTGAAGTGATCTGTCCCTGGAATTGCGTTTCGGCGTGAAGCTGTAACGCTGTTCCACCCCCCCAGCCATTATTTCAGCAGCACCTAGCTGGAGACCACCGCTCAGGGAAGGTAGGGGGGAAGGTCGCTCAGTGTATGAATTCGGGCTATTGTTCGAGGCACACATCTGCCTTGAGACATTGCTCGGCACAGGCCGTTACTTATTCAGATGCAGAAGCTCCTTCCGTCCCACAAGACGGCCCATTCAAGTCACATGCCAGAGGTCTCGGCAGAATGGGCTGCAGCTGCTTCAAATCTGCTGTCTAACATCAGAAGCAGTTGGACAAACTGTACTGTACTGACTACAGTCAGGCTCCCGGGCGCCGAGGAAGACAGGGAAAAGATTTGGGATCCCAGCGCTATGTTCTCAGAGGATCTGTGGCTGGAAAACGAGAAAAACTGTGCCGTTGTTCACAAGTCGAAGAGAGGAAGGAAGCGCCAAGAGCTCCTGGCCGTGGCCCTGGGGGTGAAGGTGGGAGTCAAGGGGGCACTTCTGTGGCAACCTCTGAAACTCTTTGCCTATTCACAGATCACCTCCTTGGTCAGAAGAGCAGCCTTAACTCAAAATGACAACCACTTCAACTATGAAAAAGCACACAATTTTAAGGTAAGCACAACTTCCTATTATTTTCAGCAAAAAGTTCTGTTTAGATGCCTCACATTTTATCTTTTGCTGTGATGGGGTTTTCACGTACCCATCTGTACTAGCTCTGAGAGAAGTGTTGAAAAAAGCATTTTTCTTTTTACTTTAAGTTCCCTTGACTTCATTCTTAATATGCTTTTATACAGGCACTTAATCCAAATAACGGTTTTGCTACTCACTACACTACTTGACTGGCATTTTAGCTCTTTTTGCCCAGATTCAGTTTTCTTTTTTATTCAGAAACAAAGTACTTCATATTGATTGTCTTTATCTTAAAGCGTATCCGTTTATAAATGAGAAAAAGGCCCCCTTTTCAAAATCTAGCTATTATCAGAAGCCAGTAGCATTTTACCAGCAAACGTTTTGGACTCTCTCTGTTTTCAGAAGTTGAGGGAGCTCGGGTGCTCCCTAACAATAAAGCAGAGCACAGCAGTGGTATTGTCTCTTAGCTTTTGTTCCACTACCATATGCTAAGGAAATGCTCTCAGAGTCCCACTGAGCTATAGGATCTGAGCTTGTGTTTGCTTGTCAAACTAAACCAAATAGCTGGACAAACACAGGGATGTTTAAATGGATCATCTTTTTGTTGTCTTACACATACAAAATCAGATTCTTAGGGATTTTTTTCCCCAAGTGCTGTGTCTTGCATGCTGCAGCAGGGAAGTGACTCAGCTTTGGAAAAGGACCTTCCAGGCAGCTTGTACTAAAATGTTTTGCCAAAAGAACTGTGCTGGTTTCAGAGTATGCCAGCCAGTTACCGTACCTAATGCTGTCAAACTGCAGTTTGATGCTTATCAGGGTGGATACAGAGAGTAAGAGGCAGTAACAAGACAAGAAAGGAATGCATCTCAGCTTTGAAACCTCAGTTTACTAATGCTCCTTGAGGATGCTGATCTGGGTCACTGTCAGAACAGTTCAACTCATTAGCAAAAAGAGAATTTTCTGATATTCACCTCGGGCCTGTCAAAAAAGGAGAAGGCTGATTAAAATTATTTCACTGATTTTCTGGTTTAGCAAGAAAGCCTCACTTCTTATTTTTCTATATATTCTGCCATGCAGACATTGCTCTCCTCTGCAGTGTTTCTGCTGTAGTTGGTAAATCAATAATTTAATATTAGTGAGCAAAGCAAAAAATGGCATCCCTTTTCTCATTCTCCCCCCTTGACCCAGTCTACACAAAAGACAATATTTATCTCACTGATAGGCACTGAAGGAAACAGGGGAAATACCCTGTGTTTTCTTGCTTGATTAAACCAGCTTTCATTCTTTCTGGGTTTTGCCCTCATTATCATTTTAATATCAAAACTATTTTAGTTTAACTAGAAAATATTTTCTCATGACTGAGACTTTTTTCCATTTTGACCCATGCATTCTTTCCTCTTCAAAATTCCCCTTGTTTTGGCTTTGATTTATAATTGGACGTGTGCCCGGTTAACTTTGCGTTTGCACAATCTAGCTGTTGTACAGTCTCTGTTCCTTTCTGTTTCAAAAGAGTCATAGTTTAACTGGAAAATGACATGATTAAAATTTATATGTATTCGAAGCCTTGACAGCAGAAAATTATTGTTTTATCCCAGTAACGGCAATAATAAACTTAGGGAAGAAACATTTTTTTAAAAATTTTCCAGAAAGGCCAAAGTGTTACATTTACTTAATGAACAAATATGTTCACTATGCAAATACAGTTAGTTTTCCAAAGGAATATATTAGAACATGTCTAGTTGTTGAACAAAAAATGTGGATAGAATGCTTAGAATAGAACATTTCGATTTAAAAGATAGATAAATTCAAGTTTAATATCTTTAATATATTCTCTATTCATTACCTAAAAGGGTTAAGAAATAATTTAAAAGAGAAAGACTGGCTTTATGGGTCTTGGGGCAAAATTCTTAATGGCTTTTAACAGCACTCAGGGTATGATGATATGGGATTTATCTGAAGAAGAACGCTATTTTGCAGACATTCAGAGTCATCTTCCCCATTTTTAGGTGAATACCTATGTGTACTGTATCATTCATCTCAGTTCATAAGGACAAAGGTTACGTGTCACAGTGTCTTTCATAATCTTGTCATTTAGCTCTTGTCCTATAGCCATGAAGAATCTTAAAAATGAAGGGTACGTTTTTAGTGAAGCTGATGACATTTTTGTAGATCTTACACTGAACATCTTACCTACTGGAAGAGAGAAGGAACGAAAGGAAGACATAGACTCAAGGCAAAGATTCCAAGCGAGGGCAGCCCTCCCTCCATCCTTTGCAAGCGAATACAAAAATTAAAAAGGAGTGTTGGAGTTTGGAGTGTGAGGACACCAGGTTATGCCCTTCTAGGCATCCATGCTTTCTCATTCAGCCCCTCTTCCAAACTTCAAGGCACTCAAGGCAAATGAACAAAAAAAGATTTAGTATCCAGACTGATTTGTTAAGCTGGGTTCATCCTGAGCATACAACACAGTCACGTGGATTTAGGTTTGGAGCTGGCGTCTGTCTGGCGGGACAACTTTTCATAAGCCAGCGTAGACATACTGTAATTCAGGAAAGAGAGTAAATCTCTGAAGCCCTGTTTAGAAAAACACAGAGGTATTTCTGTAACTATGTGGGCGTCAGCCTAACTGGATCGCAGAGTCTTCTTGCATCTCATTACAGTTAGGATCCAGCAGGGATGTGCTTTACCTCCCAACTTCAGTGGGTCCCAGCTGGTGGTGAGGTCAACCTCATGCCCAAGGGCAGCAGCATGGAGTTTGGGGATGCTCCACACGTTTTGTTCTAAGCTGGGAATTAATGAGAGGGCCTCTGTGCTGCTTTAAGTGAGCAAATACTGCTGAATAATGTTCTTTTATCACAATATTGTGCCTGTTTGCCACTACAGCATGCACAAATCCCATTTACAGGTGGGCTAGTTGAACAAAGGTGGATGATTACAGACAAGTCAGATCATCTGCTGGGAGAAAGGAGGCTCTGGGATAAATTTTCCCTTGTGTTAACCACTGCAGATAAACACTGCTTCTGGGAGACAAAGGGTTTAGGGGAGGCATTTTTTTACGGACATCATGAAGATTACGTGTATGTATTTAAACAAAAATAACAGCAGAGTCAGCTTTTCTTCTCTGCTAACGGATCAAGTTCAGCAGGAGTCCACCAGAGAGTACAAAAGTACATGTATTCAGGCGAAAGTCTGAAAAACTTATTTTCTTTGGAGGCAAATAGAAAAGTCTTCCAAACCAGTCACATAAACAACAAAGTTGCCTCAGAAACAGTACTATATGATGCCAATAAAAAACATGCATTTCAATTCAAGGTAATTTTTTAGTTTGTTTCTGCAATATTGCTTAAGGGATTATTTTGTTTTGCCACTGTATTGGCACTCCTTAACTTTGGTCTCAGTTTCTGCCTCTGTGAAGACAGCTCAGACACAAACTTAAAACTGAATGAGATAGCACCCATGGGGGCAATTTTGCCATTTGGAAGCAAAAGCACCAGAGGGCCGAAGGATGAAAGTGAGAGCACAGGAAGGCAATAAGAAGAGACACTCAGTGTAGTATTGGGTGAGATCATCCAGTAGAGAAGAGAGAATGAATGTAAAGAAATAACATTTCATTGAAAGAGCTGGAAAGGAAACAGTGAAGAAGTTAGAAGTTAGGCATTGTGGAAAGAAGATGACAGACTGAACAAGACAAGTACAGTGTATAGTCTGAAATGTCATGGTTTTGGCTTATATGAAGAAATGCTTCCCTGTAAATTCTTTTTAAAAATTGGAATTACGTGTCAACTGTAGCCCAAGCAGCCTGAGCCTATGCTGTGTGTACACACAGAGTTGTCCTGAGACTGCAGGATGGGGTAGGGATCCATAAGAAGTAGATATTGATCATGTTTCCAGAAAATCTAAGCCCAGTCCATTTGTAATGATGCAGTTAGAAAGGATGGGGCAAAACCTAAAAACCCATCTCAAAAACCTAAGACCTGCTGTTACCTCTCCTTGTTCAAAATAGAGATGAGGCCAATCTTGCAGGCAGAATTCCCATTTACTGTTCAAAAGTGTTGTGTGCAAGCTTCAGGCTGTGTTCAAGTGTTGTGTTCATAGGAGAGACTTCCTTCATTATTTCTTTAAAATTAATGGCAAGCCATAAGAGACTTAGTTCAAAACTGCATCTTAAAAGATTTTTTGCACCTTCATCTAGAAACTTGTGAAGATATCCCTTTTTCAGGTAGAGATAGCAGATATTTCCCTGTATCAACTTGACCAGGAAGCACCAAGACTAGCTTTTCAAATGGCATTTCAGCTGGGAACTTGCCATTTGAGCTAAAACACAGATCCACGAAAAATTGAAGTGAATGAATAAAGAGAGCTAAACCTTTGAGGGCCACCAAACTGAAGGGAACAAGGGAAGGGTGCACAGTCAGCACTTCTCAGATGGAGCCCTCAGTCAGCGTTGGTGACTGTTTCCTATTAATGACAGGAGAGATCAAGGAACAATCAGCTACAGTTTTCTAAATATTCCACAGCGAGATCAGCTGAAACAAGCTTTATGTAAAGTGAGCGAGTAGGCCCCAAATATCCTAGCAACTATGATGGACTTTAAATGTGAAATGGTGCAGTTTTAAAAATCTTGAATGAGCTTTTACAGCCAATTCTCACAAGGTTAGCTTTTGTAAACTGCTGCAAAGAAGATAGTTACCTTCCCACAGCAGATGATTTTCACCCACAATTAAATGCAGGTGCAGACCTACTAATTATGTGGTTATCAATCTAAAAATGGTAAAGAGGCAGGCATAATTAGTTGTATCCATAGTTTTGTATCCACCGAAGGTCACACTAGAGCATATGCCTGAAACTCGGGTCACCAGCCGATGTCAGGTGTAGTCATTTACCACCACTAAAAGCCATGTCTGCAATTCATGCTACCCACCCTGCAAAATAAAATAAGATGAAATGAGCAAGAAGTATGTGTCTATATCTATCAATCTATCTCTCTCAAGCTTTATTGCAAAGTGTTGTTTCCCAGAGATACACGTTCTTCTGAGAGGTAAAATACCATTTCAAAAAATAAATATGACCAGTCAGACATTCCAGTTTTGACCTTTAACTATTAAAAGGGAGGAAGAATCACTATTCCTTTAAGCTTATTCACACAGTTATTGACTGTGAGCAGTTGGTGAGTAGGAGTCATTTGTGGTCAGACTCACATTTTTATTACTAAATCAGAAAGAAAGGTCTGTATTAAAATCACACTACTTCATCTTCCTGGGAAATGGACTCAAGAGTACAGGCTTGTTTAGGTGTGACCCTGCAGACGAATGGGGCGAAACATTAGCAAGCCAAATGCTTGGTTTAAAACTTCACCAAGTTTATTTGAAAAGGGCAGTGACGATTTTTTTATTTTATGAAAAGTAAAGAGCAGCTTTCCCTATCCCAGGGGGTGGAAGTGGCCTTTCAGCCATCCACCCGATGGGTAAACAAGAGCAGAGAGAGGGAAAAGGAAGCATTAGCAGCCAGAGTGTGCATGATTTATGTTTTGTTAAGCTCAATTAAGTCTCTGGCCAGAACTAACCCATACCATGTCCGTTCACATGGGCGTAGACCTCACTAATTACTCTTCTTTTCAATGAAAATTAAATGCTTACTTTACCAGACCATGCATCTTAAATAAAAAGGTCTTTCAGCATAGCCTTTGGAAAAGCAGTGGAAGAAGCAGCAGTGCTGTAAAAAGCCTGGCTGGGGAGTGGTGGGCTCTGTCAGCACGCAGGTCTTTTTATTCTTCCTTATTTACTCATGTGTGGACTGTAGCAAACTTAAGTTTGCTCTTCTGAAAAAGAGTCTACTAAGTTTGCTTACTACAGTGGGGAAAGGTGTCATTTGCTTTTATCAGTAATGTATTCTAGTATGCAAAATCAGATCATTAGCCAACCACTGCCTGGAGTGGCTGCACAAAGCATTCATTATCATCCCTGACAAAAATATACAGCAATCGCCTTGAGTTTTGTTTGGTGTTGAAGGACATATAAATACACATGTAACACCGTAGTCATAGTGTGCTCAAACCTGCCTGGTGCTCTTATAATATGGGTCTTGCACTAGACCTGTGGTCACATGGGTTTATGGGGAACCAAAACATGGTGCATTCGAAGGGACTTTCTGTCACTGCATTTCCCCTACTTTCAAGTGATCTGTTGAAGAGTGTTTAATCCTTCCTGTTTTGTTTGAACTAGTCAAATAAAAGCACTGACTATAGTTCCTTGGGATTATTAGTTTTACTGTTTTCTCCTTTGACTAGTGAACCTGGTTTCCTCCCCTCCACTATACCTAAAATGTCAGCTAGCAAACCCATTTGTTTTCAGTGCCGTATACAGCCCAGTTCTCTGTTATGTTAAGCCTATTGAAAGATAAACTTCAAGATCAAAGCAAATTTCTGTTCCCATGGTTTATTTCATCTAGACTTTGGAAAGATGTGGGCACTGTGTGCTAAAGATTTACTCCTACTGAGTCTTCTGTTGTTTATCCATTTCAGTTGTTCCATCTGTCAGACCATCTGCCTCCCAATGACCCTTTTTTTTCCCCCCCATTTGTACTACAGGTCCATACGTTTCGAGGTCCGCACTGGTGTGAATACTGCGCCAACTTCATGTGGGGTCTCATCGCTCAGGGAGTGAGGTGTTCAGGTAGCCCTTCAACATCTTCTGTCTTTCTGTTGAAATGCTCAGGCGTCCCTCCCACCCCCAGCCTGCACTCCCTGCAGGAGTGCGGGTAGGGATTACTTTAGAAAAGAAGGGAAGAAATCCTCCTGTGCAAGTTAGAGTGCTGTCATTTTCCCCATTAGCTGGTTTAGAAATGAAGCCACCAGCCCTTGGTCGCTGAAGGTGACATCCTTTCAGTAGTACCTTGGTCATGCACATGCCTTGGTGTATATATTAAGAATTCTTCTTTATGGTATCATTAAGTTATCCCTGAATATTTTTATGTCTTAAGAAACAACCTTTGGAAATGGCAGAGCCAGCCAGCAGCTAGGCTTCGTAACTCGTCTTTTTGCACCCATGGCTGAGAAGTGCTCTTGCCTGCAAAAAGACGGTCACCTGTCTCCTATAAAAATACCATGTGTTGCTGCAAGCCTTAAGCTCACCTCGAGGAAAAGCAAAAAATACAACCTTAATTTTCCCAGGATTAGTTTTCTGCTGCCTCTGTAATAGTGTCAGCATTTTAACAGCATTTTAATTACTTTAATTTTTTTTGTTCTTTTATAAAAAATAACCCATCCTGCAAAAATGCAATAATCATCATATCGTGAGCATTTGGATTCAGCAAGTGAAATGGTATTTGGTGCATTGCAAATGGGGTTGCATACCTTCAATCCCTTCCATGTCTCAACAGAATATGGTTCTGTCTTACCTCTCCCTGCCCTGACCCTCGGGCGTTCCTGATCTCAGACTGGCACCAAACACATCTGCCCCAACATCTGCCTTGCATGGGTAGAGGAGGCGGTTGTTACCTAAAATTTAGATAGCAGTTTAAAGGGTCAAAATACCTTTCACAAATGCAAAGTTTTAATAAGCGCAGTCTCAGTTACTGCTACATCTTGTCTGCCTGTAGATGAATGATGGTAACACAAAGAATATGAGAGGACATTAAAAAAGATGAAAATTAATAGCAATTTGCTTTTCAATCTATTTGATCTTTAACACAAGTGTGCAAAAACTGACCTCACTAATGGATAGGGCTGTATTTTTTCACATACATAAAATATTAAACTTGTGAAAGGCTTATTTATTTAGTATGAAACATAATACTCTCCCTCATTAAATTACCAACATTTAACTCTAAGTAGACAGATGCATTTGGATTTAACTTCACATGCTTGGAGAACAGCACTGAAAACAATACAGGGAGGAACCTAACTGCAGCTGCTCCCGTTTGTTTAGATTCCACAGAACAATAATGTGTTGTGCAGTAATAACTGTATAGAGAAACACTCAGAAAATACCAATTCCATTAAATGTGTAGGTGTGTTTGTAGTGAGGATATGATTTTGCTTGATTAATATTTTCTAGAGAATAATACCAAAATGTGCTGCAACTAATAGAGGCATGTTTACATTTTTAAGAGCTCGGGCAGTAAATCAACATGAAAAAACAGTAACATGTCAGTGATGATACTAGACATGTTAAGTCAGCGCAAAAGATACTGTCAATGATGGGCATGACTGGGAAGGCATTAAAACAGGAATCAGAATTATGTGAGATAATGTAACTCACAGTGGTGGTGTTTTCTTCACTGAAGCTTATAAATTGATTTCGCTGAATATTCGAATCTATTAGAAAAATTCAATTTTTGGAGACCAAGCAAGGATGTTTAATGGAAACCCACTTGTGCAACCAAGAGTAGGATTTGACTCTGGAGTAAGACACCAAGAACCATTTGTAAAATGAACCGCTTCGTTACATCATGCCCTTCACAGCATTTTATATGCCTAAACTGACCTACAGACTAAACACAGGGGACACTTTAGTCACCAGTGAAGTGATGAGACAGGATAGGGAGGCTGCTAATGTGGTAGAGCGAGTCAAAATGCGACACTGCAGAAAAGTGGAAGGGTAAGGGAGGCATGCTGGCTCAAAGCACTGTCCCAATTTGAGTGCTCAGGTGAATCTTAGGTCCTTTGCCCGTTAGCAGTGCTAAGCCCCAGGCTGGCCAGCAGAAGAAAGTCATTACTGTGCTAATTTTACAGAGGCTAAACTAAAATACTCAGAAGTTAAGTCCTGTGTCCTTTCAAACACAGCACCTAGAGCTACATGTCCAGCAGTGAACTGACCCAGACCGCACCAGCGGTCACCTCCAGCTCAGAAGCATGTGAAGGACATTCAGAGCTTATATAGCTTTGTTAACAACTATGCTGGAGTTCACTTTGCCCACCGTAAGTTTTATACAGATTTCCATGCTCATCCTTCTCATCTCCATCTTATTAATTCTAGCTTTGCTGACTGATGAGGAAGTTATGCCCCTTGCTTGATGTGGCCCAAGGAAAGAAGTTGTCAGGCAACACCTGCTGGTGTTAGTATTAATTAATTAACCTGGCTAACTTTGGTTACAGACTGTGGGTTGAACGTACATAAGCAGTGCTCCAAATACGTGCCCAACGACTGCCAGCCAGACCTCAAGAGGATAAAGCGAGTCTACTGCTGCGATCTCACCACACTAGTGAAAGCCCACAATACCCAGAGGCCGATGGTTGTGGATTCATGCATTCGAGAGATCGAAGCAAGAGGTTTGTATGCTTCAGAAAGCAGCAGTCACAATTAAATGAAGACAACTTGAATTACATGCTAAGCTAGGACAGGGTAGTATGTTTATGCACACTGAAGACGGGATGAGAGAAGGGTTTTTTTAGTGTAGGTGATACATTGCTTTGCATTAGCTAGGAAGATTAAATCATGACATTTCATAATGAAATTTCCTGAAATGCGTTCTGAAAACATGTCAAAACATGTATTACGTTACACTTCTGAAAGGGGTGAACTTTAAAGTGAACTTTAAGTTCACATTTATGTGTCTTTTTTCATTATTTTCTTTTAACATACCTAGGGACACTTCCAATTTCAGACTAATCAGTTTAAATCAAACCCGTTATTAATAACCTTTCTGGACACTATGGGCAAGAGAACACAGGTGACTGGAAGTGACTCAGACAAGTGAGGTCACAGGCTGCGGCGTTTTGTGGTATGTCACAAACCGCACAGGGTTTTGCATGATGCTCAGGTGCTGACTGATGGATGCCATGGCTCAGGCGGCATGTCACAGCCAAAGCTCCAGCTTGTGACAGGTTTTTGCTACACAGAAGCATGCCAGATTGAAGAAATGCCATATCCCTTCCAACACAACACAGTAATGATCACCTATTTTTGGTTTGGATAGCAAATGTGTATGTCATGCTGCCCAATAAGCCAAATTTCCCTGTTAGTCATAGCTTCAGCACAGGAATCTCATAATGTTGAATTCATGGCATCACAGTAATCTGCATGGCAACACATTGATACTAGACATAGGGATTTCAAAGCCACGCATCATTTACTGAAATGAATCAAAGATTTACAAGTAAATCCCCTGCACTACTCTGTAAAGCTCTACCAGGATTATATCATCATTGCAGGGACAAATAGAAAGAATAGTTTGGACTAAGACAGAAGAGCTTTACTCTGATGATACAGCAGGAAGCTACTTTGCATTTGAGATCTAATCACTTACTGAAACATTTATTGATTAAGACAAAATCTGCTGCCTGCTGTTTTTTCAACATCTTTAAATTTCTTTAATTGCTGTAGAACTGTGTAAGCTACTGATTTTTTCTTAAGAAAACAAAGTGTATTGGATCTTATACGTAGGTTAGCACTTTGCATAGTCACAATAAGGAGCTCTGGGATAAAAATAAGTAACGTGTGTAACTCTTTGGCTAGCTCTGCCTACTCTGCGGGCTGCCCTGCATTTCATGGTGATGCGGAGCAATGGGGGGAGAGTTGTGCAAGTGAGCAGGTCTAGGTCTCTTGTGGTGAAAAAACTGTAGAAGGGAGATACTGATGCAGAGAACAACAGTATCGATCACATCTATCAGCTGTGTATAAGTAAAAGTTGAGACCAAAACTGGGAACAAATGTGCTTGTAGATAAAGGCAGTCTTTTCCTTGCCTTGCTATTTATCATTGAGCAACTGGCAAAAGGAAAGGAGATCTCTGAAGTCTTATTAATTATAGCCAAATCCAGGAAAATCTCCCACATAAAATAAATAAGTCATAATAACATCACATGCGCCACCATTAGCAAATCGCAATACTTTCCGCTAACATAATCAACTGTGTACCTAGCAAAATCAGAAAGTACAAATTCTAAAATTATTTAATCCTTTAAAAAACTTAAAATTAGCTTGATCCTTCCTTAAACGCTCCAGAGTTTCACATTACAATTAATATTTTGCTATACTTACTAGATCTGTTGTTCTTGCTTTATTGTTTTTAAGCCTGAATATTTGTTGGTTACTGAAGCAAAGTTAACCAAGAACTTTTTGTTTCAGGTTTAAAGTCCGAGGGCCTCTATAGAGTCTCAGGCTTCACTGAACACATTGAAGATGTGAAAATGGCCTTTGATCGAGGTATACCATTTTTTAATCTTGTACAATGTTAATATAAGATTTCAGTCCTAGGACTTTTCAGTTCTTCTTGTGTTTATGTAGGTACTGTGGTAATGAAACTGGCATATAAGCAGAAGTACAGAAAGCAACCTGTCTTTTCTGAGTTCTTAAATTAATCTGTACTACTTTTCATAAGAAAAAATCATATTTCATAGTTGGAAGGAATAGTTTAACAGTAAGTAATGGCAGGCAGAAGGCTAAGTGCTCCGTGGACAGGATGATTGCTCAACCAAACAGCACAGCCTTGGCTCTTTGTTCAAGTACAAGCCTAGACAGTACCAGGGGAAAGCTCTTAGTCCTATCTTTAGTAGTCTCAGTGCTTTACAACACAATAATCTATTTATGCGTTTAAGAACAAGGAACTCCAACCAGGAAGTCATTCTGCCTCTAGCCTTGTAGAAAGCACCGCACCACAGTGCACATGATTGCATCTGCTCAACAGATGAGAGGAGCACCGGGGAGATTGGTTGTATAGCATATTGAAAAACTAATGAATAAATCACTGCCTGTTAATCATGATTACCATCCTAGTAGCCCTTCTGAACTGATTTAGCTGCTTCCCTTGGTTCTGGTTGTGCACGCAGTCTTTCCATACAAGACTAATTTTATGTATGTTAGTGGGTGCAGAGTAGGGCCTTCATCAACAGAAAATACATTTTCAAGTACATTTAAGAAGTTACATATTCTTCTCCTTTTGCTTAAATAGTGCTTTCCTTCCTACTTGAGTTTTTCAGGTGTTACCTCTGCCATGTTAGGGAATAGGGTCAGACACAGCCCCATGATTGCGAGCCCATGGGCGAGGCAGGGCCAGGTAAAGCCAGGAAGTCGGCCTGTGGGTCAGGATACCAACCAGAAGGGTGCATGGCCAAGTGCAGGCATGGCCATGACCCAGCTGGAGACAGCTATGATGTTGCTTAGGCAGGGACTAGTGGCCCTGGGGGCCCATGGGCAGAAGGTTTGGGGGCTTCAGGTGAGGCTGGGCAGGCCCAACAAGGTCTATGGGTGGCACATCTTACACTTACTGTGCCTGAATACATTTTTGTTTGGAGGCGGTTTGTCACACAGATGTCAGTGGCAAAGTCCAACTAGGAAATTCCAAAGTGACTGATTTCTTGCTATAGTGAAATATCCGTTCAAAAATAATACATATTTTTAAATGTGTTGGATGCTGCAGTAGTGAAGATATGCATATATACACAAAGGTCAGCCATGATTTGGGTGAAAGACATGCACAGTGACGTAACTGCTATCATAGGAAGATGTATGTTGCAAGTGTGTCACATGAAGCAGTGCTACTGAGAGTCACAGTCCTTGTAGGTCCCACTCTGCTCCCCACAGGTAGATCTGGCCTGGCAAACCCTCTGTTCTGTGTATTAATTCTCCTCTATGTGTACCAACCTGAATGAAACCCAGAAGGAGAAGCGCAGGCTGCAGAGGGAAGAGTTTGAAGAAAGCAGATGGAAATTTATATCTGAGGATGACTTGAATACTGCTGCAGCTGTAGTTCCTTTGCAAATGCTTTGAACCAATGGAGCCAGTTCAGTTTTACAGACAGTATAACTTTTATTATCGCATATACTCATGGCATAATCTGGTGGCAATACACGCTTGAATTAGACCCACAGCAAGGAAGAAAGTGTGATTTAGTGGCAAAGAAGGCAGCACCTAGAAACAAGAAGAGTAAGGTCACTAGCAGTATCAGATTTCCAAAGAAATGGATAAACATGGAAGCGGAGAAGGCAAGAACTGAGTCTGTACACACAGGCTGTGGGGAAAACCATTGGCATAAATTGATAAAAAGCTGTGTCTTCATCTTCTTTTAACAATCTCATGAGGGAAAAGGGATAGGAAAGGAGAACATTGCCATGAATAATGCTAAAAGCAGTGAAACAGTGAACAAAACCTTGTTATGAGAACTGTATTACTACAGTGTTGCTGAGACCAGAAGCTGAGAACTTCACTTTACAGTTCTGAAAATGTTTTCTCCCTGAACTAAGATGGAGAAGCAGGAGTCGGGTTTTGGGGGTTGGGTTTGTTGGGGTTTTTTTTGCAGTAAGGGATTTAAAGAAAACCAAAACAATTTTTTTGTTCTGACTTGTGGACTGTGCAGCTACAAGGTGTTGTCAGCTGGCAGAAGGTTGAATTGGCAAGACACTTCCAATCTGACAGATCAGGGCTTGCTTCTCTGTCAGATCCAAGTTTACAGAGACAGGGACCCCACCCTACCTTCTGCATCCCAGCCCCCCAGGTAGGAACATTGCTTTTCTGGTGCCCAGTTACCCCTCCTTAGCCTTAGGAGCCAGAGCAGGAGGGATTGGACTATCCCAAGGATGTGGAATATCCCAGATCTCTGTCCCAGGTGACAGACCTGGGAGAGAAGGGAGCTGAGAGCCAGGTTGCAGGTCTCACCTCCAGCAACACCTGGAAGGTTTTTGTTCAAATTTCATTTTCTGCCCAGAAAGTGAAGTTTGTGGGAGTTTTACAGAACTGTTGTTCCACGTTCACTACATAAAATTAACACATTTTTTGCAAAAGTTAAAAAAAAAAATGAAAATTCATGTCTGAAATATAAAATGGAAAATTCCTGATCAGTTCTGGTTAATAGGTGGGTGTTGCAGCAGAAGTGGCCGTATCTGTGGCCAGGTCACTATCTTAGACAGGGATCTCTGGCATTACAGAGGTCCCTTCCTGCCCATCACTTCCAAGTCAGTCCCCAGGCACCTGGCTAAAATGCCAGTATGCTTTTGCATCTCTGGAAATACAGCTTTTATTAAATAGGTTTGAAAATAAACAAGCAAGGTGTCCTCCCATTTACTGTGCAGGATGCATCCTTCAAATAATGCCATTAAGCTTTTTGGTTTCCCAAGCTTTCTAGAATCATAGAACCACAGAATGCTTTGGGTTGGAAGGGACCTTTAGAGGTCATCTAGTCCAACCCCCCTGCAGTGAGCAGGGACATCTTCAACTAGACCAGGTTGCTCAGAGCCCCGTCCAGCCTGACCTTGAATGTTTCTAGGGATGGGGCTTCCACAACCTCTCTGGTCAACCCATTCCAGGGTTTCACCACCCTCACTGTAAAAACTTTTTTCCTTATATCCAGTCTAAATCTACCCTCCTTTAGTTTAAAAGCATTACCCCTTCTCCCATTACAGTAGGCCTTGCTAAAGAGGTTTCCCCCATCCTTCCTATAGTCCCCCTTTAAGTACTGAAAGGCCACAATAAGGTCTCCCCATAGCCTTCTCTTGTCCAGGTTGAACAACCCCAACTCTCTCAGCCTGTCCTCATAGGAGAGGTGCTCCGGCCCTTGGACCATTTTTGTGGCCTCCTCTGGACCGGTTCCAACAGTTCCATGTCCTTATGTTGAGGGCTCCATTGCTGGACACCGTACAGCAATGGGGGGGGTCTCACCAGAACAGAGCAGAGGGACAGAATAACCTCCCTCGACCTGCTGGCCACGCTTCTTTTGATGCAGCCCAGGATACTGTTGGCCTTCTGGGCTGCAAGCACACATTGTTGGCTCATGTCCAGCTTTTCGTCAAGCCACAGGAGCCAGAAGACACTATGATACAGGGAGGAGGAGCAGGGGTTGACTTGACCGTAGGGTGCCTCTCCTGCTGATTTTTAAGTGCAGCTGAAGAGGCACAATGAAGAGAAGCCAGCCTTCCCTCTACCTAATTCAGCTTTGCCAAAGGCGCACTCACTTGTTGCTTCCGAAGAATTATAGTGAGAACAGAAAAGCAAAGGCAGGTTTGAAAGTTAACATCTCGGGAAGAGAATGGCAACCCACATAATATTATTTGGGCCCAATGAAGCTGTGATAGTTGATTTTAAAACAGGGAGAAGTTGGTCCTCATCTGATTTAAACTAAGACTCCCTTCCAAAGCCAAACCAGTGTAAATACCCTTACTGTAAATTAGTGTTAAGCGCTCTGAGGCACTGACAATGTTCCATTTTAGTGATTTTTATAATGAAAAGGAGGGAATAATGTGGATTTATTTAATCTGGTGAATGTTGGTGCTATAGAGCGACAGTTGATCTCTGTCAGCGTTGTTGAGCTGTGGCGTTGTGCATCCAGAAAACCCTCATTGTGCACTTTATCCACAGAGCTGCCATTGTCACCAGTGCATTCTGTCCCCCCACTTGTTTGTACGACTGCCTAGTACAATACACTCGCTAAAAATATTATGCTGTTAAATATTACATGAGTACTTAGAGGCATCCTAACTCATACTTGCTCCTTTGCCAGCGTAGCTGAAAACCTGTCAAATGCCAAATCCAAGAAAAACCACAAAGAAGCACGTTAGCATGGCAAAGGTTGTGCAATAAAACAAAGTGTTAAGGGAAAAGGAACTTAAGTAGAAATGTAATTCAGTATTCAGAGGGCATAGCTGAGGCTTTAAGAATGTAATACTCATTCCATTTCATTCTCTAATAAAACTATTGATGTATTTCTATGGCATCCAAAGTCAGCTGCAACCTTTAAGGAACAGAATAAAGACTTTCTTTGTCTTGAGATATTAAAACTTCAACATAATGCAACAGAATATGTTGAGAGTCAAAGTTACAAGGAAAGAGAAATGACAGGGTTTGGGTAGGATTAAGTTTGTAAAGCTGAAATGAACTGTATGTTTGTAATCCAAAATTTAAAAAACAAAAAGATTGTATTAACATATGGCCACTGCAATGATACTGAAAATACTAATTACAATCTGAGGAAAGTTACTGTATTGAAGAGTGAAGAAAAATATTGTGGTAATGCAGAAAGCACCATATAAAATAGATGTAGTTCATACAGTATGCTGCTGCAGAGGATCCTCTATGAAATATTTGTCATGGCTTTACCAGCAATGAGTTAACTTTTCTTTCTTAGTGCTTCGAATTTTAAGTGTGGTTAAATAGAAAATACAAATCAAATCCAGGAATTTGGTAAGCATAAGAAATAAGTGCAGCCTGCCAAGGGCCTTCAGTTGCTGAAACTGAAAGGAGGAGGGGAAAAAAAACCCAGGCAATCCAAAATCTACCGAAGGAAAATAAAAATCCATCTTCCCCTACATACCCACTGCAGAAATGCGTAGGTATAACAGATGTATTGTTACACTCACTTTAAAATAATCTTCAGTGTGTTTCCAATAGATGTACATTTGTCTCTGAAGTGAAAAATCTTTGACTCATGAATTAATGCGTTTTTTCCTATAGTAAGCAAATATGTAAATAACAGATATGCTTGAAGTACATTCTAGTTTGAAGTACCTCTAGCTGAAGTGCCCCTTTAAGGAAGCTTGCTGGGCTGCTTTGTAAAAGTGCTAAATAAATAACTCTTCCATTTAGTTTACTGGTGACCTGGATAATAGAAGTAACCTTCTGCTTTGCTGTATCTGTTCTGATGCAGCTGCTGGCTCCTTGGAGGTATCTGTTTTCAGTGGAGCATTTTGAGTGCTCAGTGTCCATCAATTAAATAGAGCTCTCCACACAAAGCTTTACAAGACTAATGCTACAGTGCCTGGAACGTGTGGATTAAACAAAAGATTGGGGCAGTGTAAACATCCTCCTAGGGCTTATTCATGCTGTATTAAATTAAATGCTGATGGATGTATTCAGACTGCTCAGCTGCATCAAGAAAGGCTGCTTGTTTTAAACACTTAAGCATATAATCTCCTCTTGAAGAGAGCATGTAGTGCTATTAGTCTTAATGAGAATTATGTGCATACATTGGACAGGACATATCCCTTCAAGATTAATGCCATAGGTTTGTATAAAATGTCTACAATCAATATAAACTCTTTTACTCTGCTGTGAAAGCCTTTATCAACATCTTAGACGCTGTGTATCAAGCACACCCACTCATCTGTCTGTATCAGAGCATGTCTACAAGCAGTAGTTATCGCAAGACAAGCAAGGTGATGGGTTTACAGCATGTCAGCGCCTCAGTGGTAACAGCCCAAGCTTGTGCTTGCACCTCCTGGCACGTACAAGCAAACTCCCCTCCGTTGTTCAAGCAAGCATAACCTCACATTGCCCCCACTCACCATATGGTCCTGATCTTCACCACCTCCTGTGAGGGAAGCACTATTATCCTCACTTGAAAGGTGGTGAGTAAGGACTGAGGGGTATAACTGATCTCAAAAAGGCCTAAGGTAAAGCTGGGGATTAAATCCAGACAGCCTCAGCCCCCGTTTGACCAGTGTCCTACCCCATCTTTTTACTGGAAGACCGCCAAGGACAGGCCGCAGGAGGGGAGGACAGCAGAATTTCTCGGTCTGGAGAAAAACGTGGGTATGAGGGTACTAGATAGTACAGAACAGATGTAGTCATTTGAACTTGAAAAATAACAGAGATCCAGCCTTGCTGCTAGTTCTTGTACTTTCACTTGTGGCAAGCCATGCGCTGGTCAAGGGCTTACCAGCAACACTTGCAAAATATAAAGCTTATGTGATTAAAAGTGCTTCATAATGGAGTTCTGACTACTGTATTATAATAAGTGGCAAACAAAATGTATGTCATTTCTGTTACTTAATTCATCTATTTAGCTGTTCATCCATTACAAGTATCCATATTCATTTAACAAATTGCAATCCACATTTCAGAATAACTTGTATAACTAAATGTCTATTTAAATTCAAACCTTTACTATATATAAATCAGTCAAATATGAAGACATTAGAGGACATCCAGAAAAAGAGGCGGCTTTCTTCCTAGCTAATTAATGTAGATAGATTGGTGCAGGACTTACAACATTTGGATGTTTACAACATCCAATCACAATATTGGTGATTTTTCTTATTGGTCTCCTGAGGGTCATTGGAAATTTACGTTATTTCTCTGTGTCTCTGTTTCCCGAAGTGAAAATTAAAAGAATGGTTCATACTCCTGTGCACGGATCTGTGGGTACAAAATACAACATCAGAACAAGTTATTAATAGCTTATTTTCAGTGAATAGATGGGCCAAGTTCAACAAATATATTATTAGTATGATTTTTCATCCAGCATTAAAACATTATATGTGAGATGGTACACAGCAGATATTGTTGATGCAATCACCAGCCTCTCCAAAACATGTAAGCAAATAAACTGTTTACTGTAAGATAAAGAAACTACCATTCCTTATTCGTATACTGTAAAGTTGGTAGCAATATATTCTCATTTAAGGCTTCCACATGCTTTCAGGTTGTTTTTTCTTGTGAGGTTGGACACAATAAATCTGAATTAGAAGCCTAGCCTCGCTTCAGTCAAAATTAGCCTGGTTTCAAAAAGATTTCTTTCTCCTCTTCTAGATGGTGAAAAGGCTGATATTTCTGCCAGTATTTATCCAGACATAAACATCATTGCCGGAGCACTGAAGCTATACTTCAGAGACTTACCGATTCCCGTGATCACCTACGACACCTACTCCAAGTTCATAGAGGCAGCAAGTAAGTATTGCATGGTAATTTGTACCGATTTTAATTACACTTCCTGTCCATAAAGCTGTCCATGTTAAAGAAAAAGAAAGACAGGCAACAATTGGAAGCAAGGGCATTGTCCTGTTCATTACTTCTCTGCCTTACCCGTCTTCCACATGACACTTTTGCCTGAATGTTATTGCGGATGGGACATCATACAGGTACATCCCAGGACTGGTGTCACGGCCGCAGATGCATGCAAGACTGGGTCTTAGCAAAAAACGTTAAAGACCTGAGGTGTCTTAAGAAGTAGCATGCTTTCTTCTTTGAAAAGTATCCTTAGCAATTTTGAAATGGCACCCAGCGTATGGATAAGCAGCAGGAAGAGTGGTCTGTCTGTGTGACTGTGCCACCTTCCCTTCCCCTCTGGCTTACCCCACCTTGCACTCCCCATGCAACCCCAGATACCTCTCTCCTGCACTCTCCTCCTTCTCCTCCTTGGCAGAGAAATTATTCTTGCTCGTCACTAGTCCTATGAAGAACATGCCCAGAGGAAGCAGTTCCTATCACGTCAATAAACCAATCTCTTAAAAGGAGGACATGGAGATTCTTAATCTTGTAAAATTTCAAGCTCCTGGTACCATTTGTATGGAAAGTCCTGCAGCAAATATAACTCCAACTGAGTTCACAGCTTAGGAATCCATACTCTTCATGTAAAATACATGTAAATCCTGCTCAGATTTTAGAGAGATTGCCAAATGAGCATAGATGCTCTCTGATCGCTGACACCTACATATTTAAAGATGTTCAGAAATCTTTGTTCATGTAATTCCATTTTCAATCTCTACCTAAACATATATTGAAGCACAGGCTCTAAAGCATATATCCACACTCCCAGCTGGTGTTGAAGGCTAATGGAAGAAATCTTATTTCAGACTTTAAAGAGTCAGTTCCAGGCAGAGTATTAGGAAGCGCTTACTGAAGCTTGGATACTGTACCTATACAGGCCTGTAGATAGAGCTACAGACCATAGAGATGAGTATTGAGTGGTCTTTGTTGCTGATTTCTTTGTAAAGCCTTTTTTTTTTTTTTTTTTTCAGGATGCAGAAGTTGCTGATAAGCTCCATGTTTATGAGTTTAATATTTATCCCTCCAAGCACAGTCAGTGGCTTGCAAATGACTCCATAATAATAACTTGGCTTCCTGAATTATTGGTGTTTACAAATGGAAAGCCCTATTAACATTAATGCTGTTCGGTGTTTTTTCAGAAATCTCCAATCCTGATGAACGACTAGAAGCAATACATGAAGTGTTGATGTTACTCCCTGCTGCTCACTACGAGACACTTAGATACCTAATGATTCATCTCAAAAAGTGAGTTAATTGGCATGTAGGATAATTCTTGAAGAGCTTATCAATTTTGTGCTTTGGAAGAGAGATATTACTGAAAGTACCAATAAAGCTTCCATTAGGGCACTGCCACTAAAGTAATAATGTTACAAATAAACAGGCAAGCTATGTTTGTATAAATGCATATAAGCTATGCACATGTATAGCACAGACCCTTTTGCTGGCAGATCACTGCAAGCCTTTGAAGAGTTAATTGAGATTTGCCGTGTTTCTCTGAGGCCGATAATATCTGAAAAATACCAGAGTGGTAGGTAGTTTAGAGATGTGCTAGATGTGCTGCAGCAAGTCACTTGATCACACTTTGCGTCTGCCTCCCCTTAGCTCCTGGTTTGTCTTCCTGAACGATAACCCTAAAAGGAAAGAGCTGTCTCTTATGAGTTGTTTGCTCATATCACAGTTAAGCCAAGATTCAAGTAGGGCCTATTTTTGTACGACTAGTAAAAGCAATACAGGCCCTTACCAGTTATTTCCTATCTCTTTTTGTTTTAAACACGCTCTGCCTCATTTGCTTTCCAAAGATTCTTTAGTCATAAGGCATACAAAATTTTCAAAAGTGCCTAAATTTCATTTTTGATCTCTTCTTAGTTGTCCCACTACTTGCAGCATGGTTGCAAATTTGGAGTATTTTCTGGGTTTGATGTGCACTATTCTGCCATATTAATGCCAACGTGAAAAGAAAAAGACCTTAACTCATGTAAAATTGCGTCAGAGAGCTTATGTGAAGTGCATTTCATGCTCAGTCAGATTCTCATTATGCAGAGACGTTTTCTCATTTTGGATCGGCTCAGGTCATTACAACTGAGTAATTTTACCATTCGATGAGATGTTACCTGGGCATGCAGGAGCTTCTCTGGACTCTGCAGAAATGAGATGTGCAAACGCCCCCCCTTGTCAGCGCATATGCATGGACAACTCAGGACGAGCCATGATGGCTTTTAAGGAGGCCTGTGGAGGCTGTAGACAAGCAACCCGTAAACAGAATCAGTACTTCCATGTCCCAGCAGCAAATTTTTAATAGCCAAGTATTGACTTGCCTGCCTTCTTTCTCATGAACTGCAGTAGGGGCTTTGGTTCAGCTATTGAGCTGAAGTACTGATGAGACAAAAATAGTCCAAACAGCTGATGAAGCTTTCTTTCTCAAACATCTGCAAGTCACACAATGAATTTTCTCTCCTTTCCCAAATCGTAGCTTTCAGTGCCTGCACGGAAATCAAGTGCATGTCAGTTCTCACAGAGAACCTGTCAGAGAGATCTGAATGCAAAAGAGGGAAGGATTCTTCAGGTTCAGACTATGCTGTTCCGTAGATTAAACATAAAATCCCAAGTCCAGACCCATAGGGCTGGCTCTTCCTGCTGGAGAAAACACGCACTGGTGTCAGGGAGTCTGCTTATGTATGGACTGCAGGATCACTGCAGGATCACAGCCTCTACACCAGCGCTGTTTCTCAACAGAAAAGAAACTGCACTGAGCTGCTGTTTAAAGCACTTCATATTTCTTTATCAAATGGAAGGGACACTAAATTGAGCTCAGTCAAAGTTGAGTTTTATATTGCTTTTGAAATATTAGAGCTACTTTCCCTGAATCTGTTTATTGTCTTTCTTCCTCCTCCATGGAAGGAATAACCTAGTGCAGTCAGGAAAATCCAGCAGAGGACAATATCAGCAATGAAAAATGAGCTTGTCAGTCAATTAATTAATTGTTTTCTTCAGTTAAATGGAGCATTCTTTCTGATAATCTTTTGCTCAGAATTGGAGGAAATACAATAGCATGAGCAGTCCCCCCTGTGGTGAAATACATACAACTCCATCCATGCTGATGTTGCAGTGAAGCTGTGCAGCTGAGTCTTCTCTGTGTTCACCCCAGGCCATGCAAGAAGCCCCACACTCCTGCACAGGGGCATTGGGTCGATGCATGTGGCATTGCATAGCTGTTCAACTTCTCTGCTGCATACAGCCATGGATGCAAAGCAGTGTTAGACATACACTTGCACAGAGGCGGCTTCACCTAGGCAACCTTGGTTTGTCTTTTCTCCTTGTAAAGCACAGCTAGCATATCTGTGCTAGAAGATGAGGGCGTGTCTGTGAGCAGGGGCACAGATGGACTTCTATCCTGAAAGCAAAGAGGGACAGTGTTTTTCTGTGACAGAGCCACTCTGCAGAGAGCCAACAGTAGGAAAAAAAAAAACATAATCATATAAGGACCTTGCAAACAAGGAAAGACCAGATTACTTTGTGCTCCCCTGACGGCATGAGTGAATCCACTGCTGCTGAGCTGGGAATTGCCATGGCCAGGGGTGGTCTCAGCTGTTTCCGGGAAAGCTGGTTCCAAAATCAGATGTGCTCCATCTTGGCAGAGGAGTTGTGTGTGGAGAAGATGTGAAACCTCACCTGTGCTCTGCTTAGTAATGGCAAGTGTCTGGTCCGTGAGGGACTGTGACCGATTAAGGGACCACAGCTGCCTCTACACGGCAGTGCAAGAGCACCCACTCTCAGGACCAAATTCAAATGCCAAAGACCTGCTGGGATAACACGGGTGTGATCCAGCTCTATTACCTGGAGGGAAACCCTGAGCACATTTCGCATTTTTAAGCCAGGCTAAGGGGTGACTTCTGTGCACCCTTGGCAGCCTGCATTTGCACCAGCCACACGTAGCCTACCTTTTTTTGATGTGAAGTGGACTACAAATTAAGATGCATATATTCTTTTCTTCTGAGAAGTAAACAAATACTTACTTTTTTTCCCCCTTCTTTTAGGGTTACCTTGCATGAGAAGGAGAATTTTATGAATGCTGAAAACCTGGGAATAGTGTTTGGGCCTACTTTAATGAGACCTCCAGAGGACAGTACCCTTGCTACGCTGAATGACATGCGGTACCAGAAGTTAATTGTGCAGATTTTAATAGAAAACGAAGATGTTCTTTTTTAGACAGAGAGAGGCGTATCTTCAAAGCCATTTGTTTTAAAATAATTAGTTTGAAGGAAAAGCAACATTTCTTTAAATTTTTTTAAACATAAAGGAAAAGTTCCTTGACTGCACTTCAATTTCTGCAAAGTTGCAGATGGATGCCAAAATGTTTAGGGAAAGCCTATGTCTCATAGACATATGCCTCTTTGTAGAAGGGAAAAAAAAAGGTCAGAAAAAATCCTCTTACCTTGTATCTTTTGCCTTGCCTCAGATGTATATTTGTTTTGAGAAGTTGCAAACAATTTTATTGTTAACTTATTAAGAAACACAAAACATATTTTAATAAGGCTAGAGAAGTGAAAAGGTACTTAATCAGTGTTTCTTGTATACGCCTATACATTTCCCTCTCCATGCGACATAATTATATATGTCAGTTGTGAAACAGAACCTATATTATAAAGATATTTTTACTTTACCTAGCTGAAAGAATGGCATTTTATTTTAGCAAACTATAAATCAATGCGGTGCATTGATTATTTTCCACATAATTCTTTCCTGCATTTTTGCTATGATATATTGAAAACAATTACCACTAATGCAGTATTATCCTGACATACCTCTTTCATTGCAAGCGTTTTAAAGGAGAATTCTTTTCTTGTGTGTATTCCCGCTTTCCTTAGGTTTCTTTGCATTTAGGCACTAGCACCTAAGATTGTACACTTTTAGCCATTTGAGACTTCCCAAAACATATAGTATTTTCTATTCTTTTTTTTGTTTTTACTCCCATGTAAAATATGGTATTGAGAATTTTTCAGAAGTCCTGGTGGTCGTATCAGTTTCATGTGCCAGATTTTTCTGGGATTACAGTAATATGTAAGTTAAGTGATGCTGGGACACTGGATATTTTCTGGCCTTGTTGAAAAGTTAGCACTTTTTTGGGTTAATTATGAAGGATTTGGTTTATCTGTAAAAACTGAGTTATGTTTTGTCATGTTTCTCTATTTATAAACGTACAGTAAATCTGCTAAAAATGTAGGTATTTATCTTGAATGTGTTTCCTGATGGTTTGTTTTAAAAAAAAAAAAAAAGAAGGAATGTGTAGGAAATGTGGGAGTTGGTAAATTTAATTATTACCAAATTTTAATATTTTTCTCCCCTCACAAACATTGACCGACAGAGTTCATAGTCTAACTGCAACTTATTCCTAATGTTAAAACTGTTTCTCAGCATGAGATGTTTCTGCAAGCATAGAAAATCAACATACTTTACTACCAAACTCAATTTTCAATACAAAAAAAATTATAATAATCCCTCATCTTGATTGTTTGTATCATATGCTTGGTAACTCAGTGATGCAGTTTCCTGAATTATTTCAGGGAGTGCATGTTTCTATTCAAACTGAAAAATATGTGTAACTATGATAATGAAGGGAGGTGGAGGGTATGACTGTAAATTTGTCGTCTTCTAGAGAAATAACTAAGGGCTAGATAGATTAACCCAGATTGCAGAGCAAATGCTAAATAGTCTGAGTTCCCAATACTTCCATAGATCCTCCTGCCTTGTACAGGACTATTTGTTGTAGGTTATGTACTACTTAATGCTGTCATAAAAATGATCTGGAAATGGTTTTATTTTGTGAAGTGAAATATGCTTTGTAATTTATGATAGTGTAAATGGAAGGAAAAATCCCATTAAATGTGTTAAAGAGTTCTGGTGTCTGTCACTCTGACCACATGGCAAGCTGCCAAATGAAAATCAATCGCTAATTACCATCCTGACATTGCTGGAAACTTTCCTACTTGGAAAACTTAGAACAGTTTGCCTGAATGTCAGCAGTTTCAGATTGGCACTTGGATGCCCATACTACCACAGCCAAGCCTATGCACACATTTATTTTCTACGACTACCCTGAACCACCCGTGTAAAACTTCAAGCAAGCAATGAATTGCAATATCAGTCCAATCAATTTCTAAGAATCAATGCTATCAGAGCACTTTTCCACTCCCTCGAACGCAGGCATTTGACTAACAATGATTTTCTTTATTTTTTCTGGTCAGTTCAGTAATAAGTTATTTTTTTAAGGCAAGAACAGTTTCTTAGCACCATTTTTTATTTTTGCAGGAAGACAAACAAGCCGTTCTGCTTCTCCCTTTCCCTCTACCATCAGCAAACTAGTAGCTTTGCCACATCTCGCAGTCTGGGGTCTTCAACACATGCCCCATCCTAAGGATTCAATGACAGTACAAAGCAGTGTGTTTAGAAATACCCATGCATAGTGGCTTTGGAGGGCAGAAGTTTCTAATGTGTTGGATGGAGGGAAGAGTATGATTCTGCATCTTAAAACACAATTATCTAATTAATTGTCCATGTTTGTCTCAGCTAACCAATGGTCAGCATCCTCAGGGGCATACTGAGTGTATGGAGGACCTTGTCCCCTCCATGCTTCCTCAGTGCTGCACACTTTATCTCTTATGTCAGGCTCGCTGTGGCCATCACCCCGGCACCTGGGGCTGAGCAGCACCTCTGAGATCTGATTGTCTCTGTTCCAAATTCACCCTTCAGGGAAATAAACAGCCGGCAGACTTTTCTCTGCAAAACTGACTGCTAAAGCAGAAGACAAAGCATGTATCTCTGCAATGCAAGCCCATACTGCGGTACTTGGGAAAAATGTCTGACTGGATCTTCCGTTTGCTTCAAAGCATGCAGCAGAGTGTGATGACTATCTCCCATGAGGCACTACTAGAGGGTGGTAAGAGTCATTTGAAAGATGCTCCGGGAGTCTGCGTTTCAGCTGATGTAATTTCCCTGCGAGGTCATTTCATCTTGAGGGGAATGCAGCTCTGCTCCTCTGCAAGCAGGTGAGATGCCTGCGTCTGACAGCATTGGAGCCTGTGTGCAGCTGGATGTTCAGTAGGAACCTTGTTCCCATCCAACTACTGGAGAAGGCCTTCGGTGGAGTGCTGCGGGTGCAGCAGCAGTCCCCTAGCACCAGCATCCACCCGTGCTTCCCATCTGCCATTCAGCTAGCCCCATCTTCTGGTATGATGGGTGCAACTCTGTACCCCCTTACAGCTGGTCCTTGGAGCTACCAGCGTGAGATGACTTGCCTCCCATAAGGCAGAAGTGTCTTAGCCACAATTAGTAAAACATCAAGTTAATGGTTTGTAAGATAGTAACTTTCCAAAGTGCTATGGAACAGCTGAAATTTCATCTTTATACCTCTGTCTTGGTGAGACTCATTGCTGTCAGGTTTAAATATTTTGAGCCTGCCAGGGCAACCAGGCAAAGGAACTGTTTCCTGAGAACACCACGCTGGCGGCGAGGCAGCATGCACTGTGTCTGACTCCAAAGCACATGTGTGCTGAAAAGGCAGCTGGCAGGCAAGATCAAACAGGGAACCATTGAAGGGTTTCCTCAACTGAGACACCGATTTGGGGCTCGTCTACCCAGGGACCAGTTGTTGTGAAACTTAATCTCTCCTGCTGTCAAATACCATTGGAATTGGACAAAGGATGTAGAAGTTACTGAGAAAGGAGAAGAATTTGAAAAAAAAAAAAAAGAAAAAGAAGAGAAACAAAGAGTATAAGTGGAGATATTGTTTCCTTGGGAAAACTTTTTAAAATTAGGTTACAAAGGAGACACAGCTTTGCCCTCACCGCTCTGCGAGATGATGTTAATCTAGAGCATGGGTCTAACAGAGCACAAAACTGAATGAATTGGTACCATGTTCATTTTATTTCTAAGCAAGCAGTTAAGACTACACTTTCCTATACACTTAAAGAGTCTCAAAGCTCACACAACATTTGAGTTTAACGAAAGAAGCAGAGCTGCAGGGACACTTGGCCTGAGACTCTGGGAAGGAATATAGCAGATTTGGGATCTCTGCTGAAACAAGGTGCTTGAAAGACCTGAGCTGTGCGTTACTGTCAAATTTAGGATACAGGAGGGAGGAAGAATTGCAGGCGTAGTATTGGACGAAACTCTGGCCTGAGTAAGGTCTCAGAGATGTGCCAGGAGTGCCTGGGGTAATAAATAGCTGGGCTGAAGGAAGGCTTAAAGTCACATTGCAAGGAGGTAAAAGCGAAGGTAGGTGCTGAGAGCGACTTCAGAGCAGTGGATCAACTGCGTCTTCTCTTTTGTGATAAGCTCAAACGCTGCACAGTGCAGACCTGTACAAATGAGACACTGCAAAATGATTAACTATGTTTGCACAGGGCCCCGCCTGGGCTCACGTGTCTGGAGGCAAAGCATTTCCCTAACCCAGCTAGACTCTCTGCTGCTCTCTCCTCCTCCCTCCCACCTGGAGATGAAGACAGCTGACAGCCTCTTCTGCTGTACCTTCAGCTGCTGCCAGTATCACTTTCTTCCCAAACACAGTACAGACAGGGAAAAGGCAGCCTGGCCCCCTCATCCTGCTAATGGCTGGGTAGGTACTGCCCTGCTGTCTAAGGTGGGGGAGAGGACCAAAAAGGAGATGGGAGTGGGAAGAAGGCTCACAGAAGGGTCCACAAACAGCGCTTCTCCAGCTGCTCAAGCTCCCCAAAGTGGCAGCAGCTGGAGAGGCTACAACATTTTCCCTCGGTGCTGCACTCTTGCCAAACCTTGCTCAAAGGGCACAAGCCGCAGGAGCCTGTCTGGCTGCCTTCTTTATTGACAAGTACGTGCTCAAGGTCTGCAGAAAAGGGAGGAAGAAGATTCAAATGCCCTGCCAATAACCAGGAACTGATGAAAACTCTTGAGTAGGAAGGTAATTCAAAACACTTATACAAGGAGAAGAATGCCATCTAACTGGATCTTCAAAGCAGAATTATATTGCTATGTCCCCTACAGCTGTCTAAAGGGAATGAAGAGACTACAAGGCTCATGAAGATAAGAGTGAGAGCATCAATATGTTTTATGTTCTTTAGCTGTAGAGATTAATTCCTTGATTAAAGATCATGGTTAAGATTCAGAAATCTGAACCTTAGGGCACTATGATTATTGCTGAGTGCTCTAGGGCTTGCAAATTTAGGGCATCAATGGGTCTTACATGGGGGCCATACTTTACATTATCATTCTCCAAAGGCATGGTATTCTGGATATAATTATGCTGATGCTACAGCTAGAGCCAAGATTGGGAGTTCAAAGCCTGAAGGACCTGGATTATTGCAGGATGTTGCAAGGACTGCAGTTAGGAAGAAAGCTTGGGTCAGTTGAAGCCAGTGCTTTATAAACTACAGTAGAAATGAGCAGCAGGTTGTAAGTAGAGAAACTGTCAGGGTTCAGTTTACAGTAGACTTGGGGATGTCAGGAACCAAGCTTACCACTGGAAGCTGCCTTCATTGAAGAGTTCTGCAGTGCCTGATAAAGTCGGGGTTGAAGTATTCTCTCTTTTCTCAAAAGTATAAGGCATTTGTTACTACTAAGATGAAGGTTAGAATGAGGAGTAGGGTTAGCTGTAGGGTTTGGAACTGTAGATCTTTAAGAACACAAATCGCTGATGGCAGTATTTGTAGGTACCTTATTTTCCGTTCTACTATAGGGCAGGTACAAATATGGCCAATGTGCATGAAGATCCATATTATTTACCACATGCTGCTGCCCAAGAACATTAGGAGACTGAGGTCCATAGGTGTTCATAATAAGGGTTAGGTTAGGAATCCAAATATTGAGAAACCTGTATTGTTACTGGATGCTGCACAGCCCTCAGTATTAGGAATAGGGCTGATGTCAATAAGGGACAGTTATTTATGGTGGGGTTTTTTGCTGTTGCAGCAAATGATCAGTTCTCTCCTTGTATTCATGGTGTGGGTTCTCTGCTTAGGAGTATGGATATTGGATGAACTGCTTTTTTGCAAGGCCTGCAGAGCTAGGAAGGGTACTGATGTCAACAGTCACAAACCTCTTTCTTTTTATGTTCTGCTATAGAAACATTACTTTGGTTTTATGTCCAGATACTACATGGGTGAAAGAGAAGATGAGGTTTAGAATCTGGGATTCAAATAAGCAGACTGAGTTTGCGGCTAGATATACAGACATAAGAAAAGGGCTGGTGTTGTTAGAGGCCTACACTCCACTGCTTCTGCTGTGGGAATGAATTAATGGAATACAAGAAAGGGCTGGTCGCTGGTTGGGAACCAAAAGTTTGAGGAGCTGTGTTTATGGTCTGCTTTGATGAAGGGTTTCATTATAGGTATAGGTATTGTTAAGGTAAAGTTGCAGAATCTGTTGTATTCTGAGCCAGATTTATTAACAAAGCTGAAATTCCCATTGAATGAGGATGAGCACTAGCACTAACACATGCTAAAGTCTTACATTCCACTACAGGACTAGTTCTCTTCGCAGAGCTGCTGTCAGCACCCATGTAAGCAAGGATATTGTCCGTACTAGTGTTGGAGGTAAGATTAGGGAATACTACATCTGTGTCGCTCAATAAAATGGGGTCAGGGCCCTCTCCCATCCCAAGCGGCACAGTCTTGCCCAGTCCACATTACATTGTACTTAACTGAGGTCCCCTGAGGTGTCACCTATGGCCTTTGAGAGTAATTTTTTTTCTAGAGTCACTGAATCAAAAATTGTGATTTAGCACCCGTAATAATGCAAAGGCTCCATTGCAGCCCATCAAACTGGTATTTTCATACCCTGAGGCTGAGATGATGTAATGCATGTCCTAGACTATAACAAGAGGAGTGGTTGTATATTGAAGTGTTTGAGGGTGCAAAACCTGTTGCAATGAAGCTGGATTACTATGGAGGGAGGCAAACGTGTCGTTCTGTCCATTTTGCCTAGGGGGAATAAGTCTTCCTTCTTACTGCCTCCAAACCATGCCTGAACAGCAGGTATGTCATTTACATAGGACAAAATCATACCAGGGAGCCACCACTGAGAAGAGGGACAGTTCACCATGTGCAGGGTTCAAACTCACTGCCTGGCTTTATTTTTTTTTGGTGGAACAGATATAGCCTGGGTGTGGATGCTGCAGTCCCACAGCCATAAGAAGCAGCCTGGTGTCAACAGGGAAAATGTTCTTCCCCTTTAAAAAAGGGTTGGAGTCCTTCCTGTGGTTATGGTAAAGGCTAAGGTTTGAGATGCTGCTAGTACTTGGAAAACAAAAGCTTAAAGAGCTGAAGTTACTGCTGCCTTTTTCAGAGTAGACAGCCTGATGTGGATGGGGCCCCATTCTTTCTGCAGTATTTTCCTGTAGACAGGCATCCCTTGGTTAAAATTGAAGTGGCATTTAGGCTTTGAGATTTAGGAGTTTCTAGAACTGATTTTAACGCTGAATGCTAAAAGGCCTGCTTGTGCCAGCAGGTATCAGTGTTGCAGATTTTCTAAGGGCCAATTGCTCAGCTGTATGTCAGATCAGGGTTAGAGTTTAAGAATCGAAACTTGGAAGAATTAAGCATGCTCTTGAATATTGCTGGGAACATGGACCTAACAAGAACTCTGCTCTTTATAGGTGCCAGTGTCATATGTTCTTTTCCACAGTAGGCTCAAACCTGTCCTTAGCCCTAAGGTTAGTATTTGAGAATCCCAAGTTTCAAAAGTCCAGTATATTCGCTGTATGGTCTGGGACGTCAGGGTAAATAAGAGATCCGATATCAATATTCACTAGTGCCCTTTATGCTTCTGAGGGCATCATTAGATCCCCTTGGTATAATTATAATGGGTTAAAGTTGCTGTTATGTTTTGGAAACCTGAAGGTTCCAGAGCACAGCTGGACACTGCACAGTCCACTGTGTTGGGAAGGCTGATGGCGCCTCTCTTCTACTGTGAGTAGAAATGGGTCCCCTCAACACAGTTCGGTAAGGGTGTGGTTTCCAGAGCCCAGTTTCAACCTGAACACAGTAGGGTCTGCCAAGTTTGGAAAAAGGATGGTGGGAACATCTTTTTTTTTTTTAATTCACTGCAGTAAGAGTTTAGGTGTTGTAAGTAAGGTTAGTTTGAGACCTGACATTAGTGTTTGAGAATCTAAATCTCAAGAATACCAGGGTATTACTAAATTTTGGAGAGCCTGCAAAATTACGAAGGGACCTGATGTCAATACGGTCCAATCATACACAAAAGGAGCATGTTACAATGTAGGAGAAAAGGCCTTACATTTTTATTTTGCAGTGTACTGGGGCATCTGCTAGAATCCGGCACATCCACCCTAGATGGGACTACAAAACCCCATTAATTTTTGTCTTCTCCTCCTGCAAAGAAAGGACAGAATTTAACTGCAGCAGTCATATTAAATGAATATAGTAGCTAATTTCCATGCACTGAAAGAGTCCATGGTTTATTTTACTTTCCTTTTTTATATCAGTGCTGTAAATATATGCATACTGAAGGAACGCAACAACTACCGTTGCAGTAAGAAAGGGGCAGAACATTTTCACTGTCAGAGTTGTTTGTATATAAACACTACCCTTAGTGACAATCTTGTGGAACAGCATGTTGTGACTGAATCGTACCAGTGACTTTCAAATGCAGAGCAGGTTTTGCTGTTCTCCTGTGCAGCCATATACACACACAGGAAGCACCCTCCCACGTACACCATCTCTCACAAAGCTTTCCAACCTGCCTCTTTTCAGTAGACCCTGCTTTCAGTCCAGTGTCAAAAAGGACAAAGCTCTTATATTGTAAGATTTTTTGAAACTGGCTGAACTGAAAAAAATGCACTGATTTGATGTACATTTGGCATTATGTGAGCTAGGATCATAGAATCATAGAATGCTTTGGGTTGGAAGGGACCTTTAGAGGTCATCTAGTCCGACCCCCCTGCAGTGAGCAGGGACATCCTCAACTAGATCAGGTTGCTCAGAGCCCCGTCCGGCCTGACCTTGAATGTTTCTAGGGATGAGACAGGGAAGATGTCAGGTCTATGGTGGTCAAAATAATATAAACAAATAATACAGTGGTAAATGTTTTGTATAAGCCTGTAACGAGAATGGAAGGTACGAATGTCAACTAGCAATGTTTTGTGAAAAGGCCTTTTAATAATAATATTTACCCTTATTTCTCCATAAATTCCCTTTTCCTGAAGCATTTCCCTGGGACGCAAGATGAGGAGAGATGCTGGTGCTCTCTTTATCCATAGATAGAAATGAGTAGCACAGCAGTAGGTTATAGTCACTGGGAGAAACTTGACCTTCTATCTGTTGCTGTCCTTGGCCCAGCAGAGACCAATGCCCCAGTGCTATGCATCTTAGAAAATGCTAGCTGCTTACTTGTTAGAAGGGAATGTAAAGGCCATCTTTTTGCACTGGAAGTTACTGGTTTATTCCATAGAAGAGATTTTTTTGCTGATGACATCAGTTAGTGTGACAGACAGTATAGAGTGCTTTCAAGTGTATGTGCATGCAGGCTTCCCTGTCTAAAACCCTTTGGGTGTGAAGAGAGCAATCTACAGTGTAATAGAAGCGCACACCCCAGGCTCCCTTCCCTCAGTAACCTGCATTCACCGATTTCCATGTGTCTTATCTTTATGGGCTATTCAGAGAAGCTGCAGGTAGCAGAAGTTGGTCTGCAAAAGAAGATGAGGCTGAAATACCACTGCTTTCACGAACTCCTCCATGTGATCACAGGCATCCTTGAGTAACTGAATGTGTAGCTGGTCGAACGGGTGTGAGGAATCACATCAATACTACATGGCGTAGTTCTCCCAAGAACAAATCACCGTTTTTAACACGTAGTATGGCACAAGCAAATCTTTTTTTCCTTTCTGGATGAATGAAAAAAGGTAAAGGCATTTGCATGGCCGTGTATCATCACACAGAAAATCCAAGTCCCAATTCTAGGCCAGTTCAAGTATAACTAACCATTAGGCAGCACGACACTCTTAGTGTGTCAGCTACGTTAATTTTTTTTAAAGACGGGCAATTAAGGGCAATTCTGTTTTCTTCAAGGCTACAAAATATTCACCCACGGACACGTATCATGCGCACAAACAAAACGCGTTACTGTTTTAGCCGTGCACGCCGACAACGCCGCATCCACCGCGGGCAGCCCCGCATTTCATCATGCGCTCACGGGGCTGCCTCACCTGCACTGCGGGGCCCTCCTCCTCCTCCTCCTCCCTGTCCCTTCAGGGGGGCGCCGACCTTCCCCCGCCCCGCGGCCCCCTCCCTGCAGCCCCGAGGACCCGGGGCCGGACCCCCTCACCGGGCCGCCGCAGCTTCCCCGCCCCGCACCGCGGGAGCCCGGCAGGTGAACGGGAGCCGCCCCGGCCCCGGGGCCGGCCGGGCCGCTGCTCCGCCCACGGGGGCGAGCCGCGGGGCTGGCCGCCACCTGCCGCCGCTCCCCACGGCCGCCCGGCCGCCTCTTCCCTCCTTCCCCGCCGCGGCGATGGAGCCGTAGGGGCGTGCGGAGGGAGGAGCGGCCGCGCTTCCCCGCAGAAGGAGAGCGCTCCCGCAGCGGGCGGGCGGGCGGGCGGCCGCAGGTCAGTGTCGCCTCCCCTACCTGTTGCGCCGGGAGCCGGCGGGGGGAAGGAGGGAGAAAGCGAGGGAGGGAGGAAGCGAGGGAGGGAGGGAGGTTGCGGCGCCCCACGGCGGGAGCCCCCAGGAGGGACGGGAGCTGCCGGCCCCGTCCCGCGGGGAGGCGGCAGCCCCAAGGTGCCGGGCCTCGGGGGGTGGCGAGAGCAGGGAACGGGTCCCGCGCCTCACCTCCGGGGCTTTATTTACCTTTATATCTGTCAGCCGCGCACGGGAAGGCGGGGTGGCCTTTCGGAGCCCGATACCGGGCACCGCAAAATCCTTCCCCCGCGCCCACCCGGCTGCCTGTGCAGGAGCCGTCCCCCCTGCGCGGCAGCTCCCGCGGCCGAGGGCGGGCCTCCCCCAAAGGCGCTGCCCGCGTTGCGGGGGCTGCCCGCCTCCCCTCTGCTGGGGCGAGGGGTCCCCGGGGCGGATGGGCCCCGGCGGGAGGGTACCCGGGCTACCAGCCCGCCCTCTCTCTCTTCCCCCCCCCCGCCTCATCCGCAGAAGCCCGAGATGGCGGACAGCGCCGCGGCCACCGCCGCCCCCCGCGCCGGCGTGAAGGGCAGCTCGGCGGGGCCCTGGTGGAAGTCGCTGACCAGCAAGAAGAAGCACAAGGAAGCGGCGGACGCCCCGGCGCCCCCCGCCGCCGCCAGCGACGTCCCCGCCGCCCCCCCCAGCCCCGGCGGCCGGGAGGAGCCGCCGTCCCTCTTCGGCGGCGGCGAGGCCGCGGGGGCGGGCGGCGGCAACCGCCGGAGCCTCCGCGTCTCCCACTCGGGCCGCTTCAAGGAGAGGCGGAAGGTGCGGACCTCGCTGCTGGCCGACAGCCCTGAAGTCTTCGACGGCGGCGGTGCCCCGGGCCACGCCGCCCAAGGGGGCAAGTAGCCCAGGGAGGCTTCGCCCCCGGAGCCGAGGCCCCGTGAGGAGCCGCCACTGGACGGGTGGCCGGAGCACCGGCAGGACAGGTGGCCGAAGCCTGCAGCTGCCCCGCGGCTGGAGGTGGCCTCCTTGGCCCCATGGGCGACATGGAGGTGCGTGCCAGTGGCCTCCCTAGCCCCGACCGGACACTGCGGGGAGCCCGGCAACTCCGCCAGACAAGCGAATCACATGAACGCTGCCAAGACCAAACCCCCAGATGATGGGACGATGTGATTGTCTTAACAAAATAACACCAATAAACACCCCACTCCCTGTACTGTGGTGAGCGGATTCAAAGGTGCTATCCCAGGGGCGACGCTGGGGTCTCTCTACCTCTCCCCAGCCCTTGCCAGGAGCCAGCGCACTGACTTCTTAGGCCTGTGACCCAGCTTCTCTAGGCTCTCCAGCCGAGGAGGCACTTTGCTGCTCTCATCCCACGCATTGCCTTATCCAAGGAAGGGGGGAACAAAGTGCTCTTATCTAATTTCAGGGCCAAGGACCTGCGGCGGTGCCGTACGCGTTCCTACCCTGCCATTAGCGGGCATGCCGTGCGCCTGCTCTCGCCCATGCCCCACATCACATGGCATTTAAATATGCAAAAGGCAGGACTGTGCTGGTTTTCTCCCTCTTCTTACTGTGTAATGAAAAGCAGGTGTTTCAGAGGCTGGTCTCCCGTAGTTGTGTTACAGAAGGAGGCTGGCTGTTGTCTAGCAATTCATGCTGTTTACCCAGGAAAGACATGATTTTTGCATAATAGGTGGTAGCTGGTATAATGAAGCTCCAATAAAGAAACTTTGTGATAAAATGTAAATACTCTTCCAGGAGATGAGACCAGCCCTGGAGAGCACAGGCAGGGTTGTATTCCTAATGTGGAAATAGGCTTGGGCACCACTGGAAATGTTCTTTACTGCTTACCATGTCCGAGGCTTGTGAAGCAAGGTTAAAGATTCCCAGGATTTCTTTTGATAGCAAGATAATGTGCTTTAACTCAGGCAGTTATCTGCCCCCTCTAACAGCTCCTCCTGGATTTTTGGACAAAGTAAACTATAAGCCAGATTCATACTGGTGTTGTGCCTTACAGAGCAAAGTCAGCTAAAAACACTTGGCAATTACACATTTCTTGATAGTAGTTGTAGCAACAACTGATTTATTTATTTTAAATGCATTTGCAATATACTTTATATTGTTAAAATGGTTTTAGCCTTTTTCTGAATGTGAGATATTACATAGTGGCAGGGACTGAAAATTATTTCCTAGCAGTCAAGTATTACACAGTTATGATTTTCTTTGGTTGTAACTAATGATTTAAGGTCAATTAAAAATAAAAAGTGACTTGAAAGAAAACAAGAGCTGAGTTCCAGGTGAAAATATGGATTAAACCAGTTATCATCAATCACTGAAATGATGCAGTAGATGCTGGGCAAGTGCCCCGTGGTTCAAAGTGTGTAATAATATATAATGAACTTTGAAAGCTCCCGCACAATAAACTCGGACAACCTAGCTGGCTTAGGTACTTACTGGTCCTTCACTCAGCTAGTCCTTTAGACTCTGAAACCCAAGGACGAAGGGACTGGAGCAACAAATCTATTTCCATAAAAGCTATTTTCAACCCAATGTGCAGACATATGATTTTTTATTCCATTTAGCAGTACTACAAGGTACTGGTTTTGGGCTGCCTTTTTATGTTCCTGACTACATGCTGACCAAGCAAAGGGCTGGGGAGCTGCGGGGGGACCTCTTAGAAGTTTCTCCTCAGAGATGCTTTTCCTATATGGAGCCTCTTCAGTCAAGGGGCATCTGAAATCCTTCTGTTGAGAAGAAGCAATTGGAGCAAACCCAGCCACAGGCAACGGGGTGTGAGAGAGAAGGAGGAAGGTTTAAAAGCTGGGAATGGAGGGACAGGTGAAGAAGAACTGTACTTCAGCTACAGTTAGCCCCGGGTGGGGGGAAAGGAGGCAGAAAGGGGTGGGTTTGCTGCCGGGTTGTCATATTAACTTTGGATGGCAACATGCTCACATTTATTACAAGCAAAAAAAAAAAAAAAATCTGCCTGTATTTATATATTCTAGGGCCCAAAGAACCTTTTTTGTGTGTGTGTGTCCAAAATGGAAGAACAAGTAAGCAGATATTGCACTGCTGCATTTCTTACTCCTGCATATGGTTTGTGTGAGCTTTGTGAGGGTCGGGTCCTCAGAACTACCCGGAGCCCCAGGTATGCAGACTAGTGTTTCATACATCTCATGCAGAGGCTTTTCTGCAGTTTTAATCCTTACACTGTTGTGAAAATAGAGTTTCCTCACTTCTGTACCTCTGAGTTACCTCTCTCTACAGCTACCTCTATTTGCTCTTTGGAAATGTCTCAGGTTTATTAGTTGCAAGTCCTTACCAAGGCACAAGGTATCTACCAATTTGTGTTTTGTTCAAGAAGTCTGGTATGATTTTCAGATGGCTGCTGTTAAGATTCAACATCAATACTGGTTAATATGTGACTAAATATAAGCCACATCTTAATCCTTGTGTATGGTACTTTCAGCTTGGAAATTTGGTCACAAAGTCAATAAATGCACATAAAATTGCTCCCTTGCAGCCACCTTCCATCTTTATCCTGACCTTGAGCTGTGGGAAGGAGACGTAATTCTATCTTCCTCCTCAGTCAAATCCTTGCTTCAATGAATTTGATAGCAGCCACTGAAAAACTAGATCCATAAGAAAATGGGCTGACCACCTCGTCTCACTTTCCCTGCCCTCTGTGCAAGGGCCACGCAGCAATATCTTCAGGTTAGCGCTGCCCTGGGTGCCACAGCAAGGAGCAAGAAGCCCAGTTGGCCATAACCAACTTGCAGCGCCGAAATAGTCCTTTCATTTCTCAGTCTGAGCATCAGACAAAGCTTTAAGTAATCTATACACATGTAAATTAATTAAGCTTGATACAGAAAAAGATGGCATTTTATGGAGGCTGTGTGAAGTGGAGAAGGTTTGACCTTCCTTTTATATTGGAGTATACTTGCTCAGTTATAACAATAGTGCATTTCTGTGCATTGAATTATTAAAAGGCTGTCGTCATTCTTAATGTAGGTATTTTCTTCATCTCCTTTATAAAGATCATGCACTGGAAAGCAAATTTGGGAAACAGGGCAGCTGAGAAAGTAGTTGCTGTTTGTTTTTAAAGGCAAGCGGTGACATATTGACAAAATAAATGGAAATAAGCAGATGAGGTTCAACCTCAGCTACGTCAGTTGTAGTGCAATTTTCTTAATATTATTCCAGATACTTCTAAGGATTGCAGGCTTGGGACAAAAAGTAAATACCTGGTAAATAGAGTGAACTTTTCAAATAAACTTGCAAAGTATATGCCTGCTTATTCCTGCTCTTGCCAAAACTAAAAATAAATCTCTGAGTAGCTGCCTGGTGAATCATTCCTTGCTATTGTAGGCTGGTCAGTCTGGACCTCAACAAAGATTATAGAGAGCACCTGCAGAAAATGGTCCTAAATTGGAAACACTGGAATAAATGCCTTGAAAGCCTCAAGACTTTTAACCTCAGATGTTATCTCAGGGTATGACTTAAACTGAACTGAAAGAACAGACAGGGGACTTTACTGTTTTGGGGAGGAGAGGGGTCTTCACTGGTTTTTGGGTTGGTTTGTTTGGTTCTTTTAAAGTTCTGTCTTCAGTGCAACCAATGATAATTTTACATTTGAAATTTCAAGTCTTTTGTCCATTAACAAGATAACCTCATACAAGGGCTAAAATTTGAAGGACAGAACTCCCAGCCTTGGCCTGGCCAGCGCAGCTGGATGCTTCATGTTAAAGCCCATGTTTAATTTAGCTCATTCAAAGATCTGATATCTAACTGAAAGAAAAGATGTTGCAAGTGCAGGTACAAACTGGAAGCTCATTTTGCTGCCTTTTGGGATCCTAACTGGTAGGGCGAAAGAAAGAAACCTAAACCTGGTATTTTCTAAGATGTCTTTTAAAAGCTGGGGTGAGAGAGGGTTGGTTACAGAATTATACCTGATGCCATATAATTACACCATTTTGAGAAACAAACCTTTCCCCTTCATCACTAATTTATTGTAAATAAGATGGGCAACCTGCTGGCTGTGATTTTTCATTTCAGAATAAAACAAAAGGGATAAAGTTGCTCAATTTTACAGATACCAGAAGTAGTAAAGTAATTTATCTGTTTTATCCTTAATGACACATCTGAAATCCACAAATAGCTCTAAGAAAAAATATTTGGATGTAGTCTTCAACTAAAGCATATTGATTAGCAGCTGCAGCTTAGGAATTTGATTTACTGCCCATTTTATCTAGATAAAGCAATATAACATCAGATAATACATGTTTGGGGGATAGCAAACAGCTTTCCATGATAGCTGTAAGGCATGATTTTAAATGAAAAATTTACTTTGGTGAGTAATCCACATCCGATCTAGATGTCATGTTTCATGTGAGTAAAAATTAGTTAGAATGTTTTTTCAGGGTATTATTAGTTACCAGGCTATCCGTTGTTTTGGGATGCGTGAAGTAGGCCTGACACTCAGATGCAAGCCTTTACATGCCATGAATCTTCTGCTGCCTGTTTGCAATGCCTCGGGTCTTTCCCATGATCCAAAGTTGCCATTTATCATAGTAGTTCCGTTTACACCAGGGAGGTAAAAAGCATGATCCTCTGTGATACTGAAAATAAGAACCATACCTGTATATGTCTGTTGAAATGAAAAATTAGAGGTACTCTGCATCCTTGAACCTTGGTGGCTCACTTTTCCTTTTCTTTTCACCGCTGACTTCAGTCCATTTTGGTTACCAGGCCCTTGTTTTATCCTCAGCCTGTAAATGTTTGAGCAGATAAACTGTCCACTGATCTCACAAGAACTGCTCAGTGACAGGAGAGTCGGCAGCACCTCAGTGGCCAAGGGAAAAGGAGAAGTTGTAACAGGTCCGTTTCTGCATGTGCTTCTGGGCACATTCCCTCTCAGTTTTATGAACAGGAGCAGAACTGAGCCTTAGTCTTGATTCTGGAAATGCAGCTACCTGAGAAAGAGAAGGAGCCTCATAGTCTGCACATCCTTGGTTGTGTTTATCTTGGCATGCGCTTTCAGTGACACAAGTTTCCAAAAATCAGAGTTGGTTTACCTGTGCTGTTTAACATCACTGAATACAGGACTAGGAACACGGTGTAAACTTAAAAGAGAAATCCTGCCAGCAGTACTTCCTAGAAATGCTGTAGCTCAGACCTCTGCAAGGAAGAGAAAAAAACAAATTTTCTGGCTTTATTTTTGGTTTCTTTTCTTGGCATACCTGTGCTATAGCAGTCTCCTTGCTGGACCCTAAAGCAGCTAGGGAAGTAAAATTTATGAAATAGGCAGATGTACAGAATATACAAGAACAGCATTTTGCAATGGCTTTCTCTTGAGGAAGAGACAAACCAATGACTAGACATTACACTGAGCATTTAAAGGTGGTTTAATTCTTCCTGCAAGGCCAGGAAGCTACAGTTTGTTCCTGGCTCAGTTCTCAACTGGCTAACAGTAGATATGGAAATGCCTCTAAGAAATATATTAGTTACCGCAGGTGTTAATTAATATCTGCTGAATTGCTTCTGAAATGGAAAGCGGTGAGAAAGTGAGGAATCACATTAGAACAGCAAACATTGCAGACCCATGATTGAAAGCAGCTTTGGAAAGCGGAGGTCCCATTTTAAATGATCTGCTGAAATACTTAAAATATGATCTGTTATTGATATAGACAGCTGTTCTTCCTGAATTTGTAAGTTTTTATTTTTCTGCTATAATAATTTACCGTGAAGTTACCTTTTTAATGAGTAATCTTATTCACTACATATTACCTACCTAGTTTTATTTATTGGTTTTCTCTTTTTTGTGCTGGAACAGAAATTTGGCTGGGCTTGTCCCCTGCAAAACATTTCCACAAAATTTCAAGATATTCTTACAACCTATGCCTACACCTAAACTCAAATTAATGAAAATACCTTGCAGTCGTGGAGTGCTCTGGCGACGTGAGCTCACCACTGAAGACTGATCCTTTCACCTTTCTGAAAAAAATCATGCATCATCCCTACCTTAAAGAAAGGAAATTCAGGCTATAGGGCTAAAGTATAGCTCGTAAGTAACTGAATGAATGACTCATCTAGTCTGAGACCAGGAATCAGACTATGCCAAAACTGCCTAAGAAAACCAAGCTATAAATGGTGGCAAGACACTCAAATGGGCTTTCTGAAGTTTTAGATCTCTGAGAGGAACCTTTGGATATGTGGGAGTCTTAACATCATTTTTACTTACATGTCATTGCAAAGCTACCCCCAGGACTGCTATTGATGCTGTGCATTGTAAACCGTGGCTGCAACTTCCACGAGAACCACAGAGACAGGCAGAAGTTGAATTGTATTTGTGGCAGTGGCATCCCACTTGTACACACAGGAGAAACAATTTAGTTATAACCTAAGATGTGTATTTAAACTAGCGTGGTCGTGTGAGTATGTATCTCCCCTCGTGCAGCTGCAGATTTCCAGTGTGGTCAAAGGGTCATATTGACAAAAGCATTGAGGTGTCCGATTCCACTTGCTTCAATGGTGTCTCAGTACCTTTGTGGAGCTAAGCTTCAGTAAAACCTCTTAGAAGAGGGAGCATAGTTATACAAAACTGTCAAAATTGAACTAAGATGAGGAAGTTAAAAAGGTAAATTTCTGGTTTATTTACCAAGGCAGATAGAGTTAACAATGCAAAAAAGCTGCCTAATAACACATATATTTTTAATTCTGTATTTTCAGTTGTTTGTGCTGAAGCAGTATAGCTCCTTGCTCCCCTCCTCCCTGGTATATTCCTGCTTTTCAGCTGCTATTTGATCTTTTCCAGTCTTGACTCGAAATGATTCCTTACAGAACCTCTCAGTGTAGCATTTCAGCAGAGCCATTGTTCTTTTGTCCTCTGCCTGTAGATCGGCTTTTACTGCTAAACAGGTTCTCTATAAACCCCAATGAAATCCTCTCTCGTGGTTTTTGTCTGTGTGGAGAACAATACCACAGGTTGAAGACAGTTTTAAGTCCTGAGGTGTGCAGAGCCCCCTGTCCCTCCCCGCGTTTCAGTGTTAGTTACTGCTTTGGCCTTTACCTGTGTCGCTTTGCCAGCCAGGATGGGGCACACCCTCACCCAGCACAATATGAACCCATTTAATCAAGAGCTATTCAGGCTCTTTTTTTAAAATGTTTGCTTCAACAAATGCCCATGTCAAGCAGCAGTCATACGACACCTTTCCAAACCCTGCAACACAGAGCAGTAACCAGCAATAGATCTTTAACTCGCTTTTGGCTCTAAACCATCACCATAATGATCCACAGCTTGTTCCCAAGGCTGGGGAAAGGTCACTTGCCACGGCTTTGCTGGTCCCTTCTGGTATTTGCATGCTCTATAACAGTTTTTAGAAGTGATACCAAGAAGTGTCTGCTATTTGGGGAGAGGCAAAATGGCAGTACAAATTGGGTTTGTTGAGACTGGGTACTTCTGCATGTGAATGCCCAGTGTGTGCTAGCAAATGGGGTATTTTCAGGACATGTGTGACACCCATCCCTTGGCATCTGCGCATAAGATATCACCTGCCAGTATGTGTGAAGGATTTGCATTTGGGCGTGGACCTGTGCGAATCAACATAGGTTATCACACGCCGGGAGCATTTTGAAAATGTTGTCCTTCCTGTCTTGCTTGAGGATTGTAGCATCGGCTACAGCATCCATGCACGCCCCACGTGACTCCTCAGTGACACTGTACCTGAGAAGGCTCTGACTCTATCACACCTCTCCTAGAGCACATTGGTAGGCCCTTGAGAGGAAACAGGGCTTGCTCAACCAGCAAACGGAAAGTAAAAGCTACTACTACTGGAGGAGTTAATGCCACAGGGATCCTGGAGGAGCCCATCTTAATTGCTCTTCTTTGCCAAATCAAAGCTACTTGTGCTTTGGCTTGTTGAAGCTGTGTTGCTGTTGGCTATTGCTGTGACAGCTTCCCCAGCTACTTTCATTTGCCTTTAACTAGTGTGGTAATTTCATTTGGATGTGTTTGACAGATTTGAGAAGGGGTGTGGTTCACTGGAGGCTTTAATAAGAATGAGCTTGGAGAAGAGCCGTTTTTACATAATAAAATAAAACTAAATATATGGAGAGAGATCCCCCTGTCCAAGGTCTATATCTGTTCACAAACATACCCATGAAATTCTTGTGAATTGGAGTTACAGGATTTTATCCGAAGATGCAGCTACATACAGGGGACTGATCTAGATGCCCTTTCACTCCAGTAGGAAGTGGTGTATGCTCTGAGGGACCTTAAGCCTGAGACTTGTTATCCTTGCTAATGGATCAGATCCCAATGAGTAGGAAACCTGCAGACTTTTCACTCATGTAATTGGTTTAAGAAAGGCAGATTGACAGTTTTCTTTTGTGCTTATGGCAATGTATCATCGATGTGCCATTTTGATCAGTCTTGCCTGTGGTCATTAATGAGCCTTGCTTGCTCATTAATCCAGCTAATTGATCTCTGCTTTGGACAGCAGAAATCACTCTGTGATCTCTGTGAGATTACTCTGTGCTGGTAATCTTCTCTCTGAATCTGCCCAGAGGCTATTAAAAATATGCCTGAGAATGAAGATGCTTTGCTCTATCAGGTAGTTAGAGAAACCTGCCCATCCAACAGACTGGGAAGATTTGCAGCCTCAGGTAACTCTCCTGACAGAGGTAGGTTTGAGTCCCCTGAGGCATGAGGGAAACACCGCTGAGGTAGCCACCTTCCTTGGTAAGTGCTTTAACTGTCAGGCTAGCTATCTCAGTACTGTTGATGGGTGATAGTGTGAAACTCTTAGGCATATTCCAGTGAGAAAAGTCCATGGAGAGCTATTAGCACAAAGATGGGGTTATAACCCCACCTTTGACCAGCAAGCCTTGATCTCTTGTCAGAAGTGGGAAAGCATAGCAGAGGAGATATCTCATGTTAGTCATGTTCAGGAGATGAGGAAAGAGAAAGTTTGCTATCAATTACTGTGAAAGTACTCTTCTAGGTGGACGTTTGGTCTGAGCTGGTAAAGATCTGTCTCTCTTGTTATGAAAAAATAAAAGCAAGGCCTATGCACTTCTGTGGAAGAAATGGTGCTGGCACCTGTGCTCAAGAGGGGATTCTGGGCTGTGGAGTGTGCCCTTATGAAAGCATGTCCCAGCAGAGAGAACACAAAAAACTCATGCCTGTCCCCAGGACTTCCACCTGAGCCTAGCACCTGAGCTTTGAGAAGTCCCAGACTGGAATGGAGCCTAAAAACCAAAGCTCTTCAGTGAATCTGGCTATGCTAGTAAGCCAGAAGTCATGCATTTTATTTACACCAGAGCAAGGACCCTTCACACAAAAGTACAGTAAGGTCTGCATTTGTCAGTGCTGATTTCTCTGCTAGGCTCAAACCTAGCAGGCACCTTTTGCAACTGCTACAACAAGCTATCTTTGCTATATTTTTTATCTAAATGCGGCTGTACTTTTGAACATCATGTACTAATTTCTAGGCAGATAATATTTGCTAAATGCTTTTGAATTCCTCTGCATGGGAGCTGCATGAGCAAAAGGGATAACTTTCTGTTCCTAGAGGTGAACAAGTACTTGGCAGGAATTCCTGTGCTTGCACTAGAACATCAAGTATCTTAAAAATGCCTTGTCATATTCAATATTTGAAAAAAACCAAACTAGCTCCAGGCACATGCAGGGTGACATGACATGCTGTGTTGTATAGCAGTTAAACTGTCCAATGTTCAAACAATAAAATATTCACAATTACACAGCAATAGACAACGTCCTTCCTGCTATAGGGAGGGGCTGATGTGAAAAGCTTTTTACCCACAGCCTTTGGGAGGAACTCCCATCCTCAAACTCCTTCCCAGCAGAGACTCCCACGTCTGTCAGCTCCAGGGGCTTTCCTTCTGCAGTAGATGACAGCTTTTGCACTCCCGTTCTCTTTCTAGTGACTCGACAGATTTTAAACTTACCTACCAAGGGAATTATTTTTAATATCAGTTATGATGTAACCTTAAGATGATTTAGAGTGCCCTGGTAAAAGTTTAACCTGCAGGAAGAGTGAGAACTCTACCTGTACAACTCCAGCTGTGTAAGGCTGACCACTGCACAGTCCCTTTCATGTATATGTAAAATTGCTTAACATTGATAATTTCTTGAGCTGGCACATAGTAGCTCTTTATAATTTATCTTCTCCAGCAACAGCCTCACTCTCATAGAGACTGGCTGTCCTTTTACACCACTGTAATAAGTCCCAGGAAAAAAAATCACTAAAAAGACTTCTTTTGTCATAAATACTTCAGGATCTGTTTTAAAAAAAAAGAAAAAAAAACTCCAAGATTTTTTTTAAAGGGAACTACAGGTTTCTCTGGAGCAGGGGCTATTGCAAGTTGGATGACCAGCTTCAGGCAAGGAGGTCAGACAACCAACTTTTAGTAACTACTGAGATTTTAATCTCTATGAATTGTGAATCCCAGGCTCAATCTATGGCTCACACAAGTTTTTTCTCACCCTCTTATCAGTTTGAAAACATGCAGTTTACAAGCTTTATTTGTTGGGTGCTGACAATATTTGCTGTTATTTATTCTGATTCTCTGTCAGAAGTGATCCTCTTTGGAGGATTTAAGCTTTCCATAACAAAGCTTTTGCTCTTTGATGCATCAGTCTTAACACTCATTTTGCCCTCCGAGTTCCTGAGAGGCACACTGAAATTGCAGATTGGTACTTCAAGGGAATATCCAACCATCGGATTCCAAGTGGTTTTAATCAGGCTTTTAATTACATTAAACATAAATATCCTAAAGCTTTACGCATTAGGAACAGGGGTATAAATGTTAATTTTTGTGTTTGCAGGCCTTCCTTTTGACACTGATGATCTGGCTAAGGACACAGCTTTCACAGGTTTTCTAAAGCTGTCTCCTATCCACAACTAATAATACACTGTAGGAATAGCTTAATTTAGCTTAAATTTAAGACTACTGTGTATAACTAAATCAAGAGTAAGCCGGGCCTATGATTTTATTAGACTCCTTGGGGAGGGAGAGTTAATCCGATGTTCTTAAGACTCATGCATATGTATGTCTAGGTGCTCAAGGCATTACAAGGGATGAATGCTTCACTCTGCCAAAAGTGGCGGAGAGCTTTAAGAAATAGCACATAGGCTCCAGTTCAATATATCAGCCTTGTTTTGTCTTGGGCCCGGAGCAATCTCAGTGGGCACCAAAATAGTTTTTAATCTCTGCTCTGTCGCCTTCCCTAGTAACTTCATTCACATCACGTGGTTGCTGCTGTCCTCTGCTCAGCGTATGTAGCTGCTAAGGTGTAGGTGAAAGGTCCTTCACTCTCACATTCTCCGAAGTCTGAATTTTCTATGTAAGGCTTTTTAATTTCCTATCTTCATATGTGAGAGGAGTTGACTCTCTCATGTGCTAAGTAGCTCTGCTTTTTGCTGGCTTAGGAAACCTGACAAATGGATGTGTTGCACACTGCCAGCTCCACAGAAAGCGATGGCATGCTGCACACTCCCAATACCGGATTGACAGTCTGCTTCTGAAAATGTCACAGAAGGCACCTGGAAGGGGGGAGCCAGAAATCTGCAGGGAAAAGTCCTTCTCTCCCCCACCCAGAGCATGAGGAATATGGTTCATTCATGGATTTGCCATGAGTCCTGCAAATGCTCTTGGGTTTGAACTGTAAATTGTGCCAGGGCTGAAAGGTTGAAGGAGTAGGAAGACCAGCAGCTGAGGAGTAGGACACGATCTGATCTGTGTTGGTTACAGATGCAGCGGGGTAACCTGCCAGAAAGGAATAAGGGCTGATGGTATGTCTTCAGATGTGATATCCACTATAAAACAGGTTTGGATGTAAATATTTATGCACATTGTATGCTCTTTGATGGGCAAGCAGTCTGATTTGGTACAGTCAGAGGAAACAGACCAATAATGAAGTGGGGACAGCACTGACACTGATTCTGTGTTTTATTGTTATCCGCATTATGAGCATGACTCAATGCCTACTAACAAATCCTATACTGGCATTTTAAGCAGTAAAGTACCAAAGTTGATCCTGATCTGAGGCTGGCAGACGAAAGGACATTTAATTTCCCAATTGAGAAAAGCTGCTGAGGACAGAAAAGCTTTTTCATTATACTGTTGATATCTGATATTCAGTAGAGTATACCAACAGTTCCTGCTGCCTCAGCCACAGTAGAACAGCTCTGAGGTTTTTCTGCTTTTATTCTCCAAGTTTTATATGCAGAAAAATCTAGATTTCCTGATACTTCTGGAAAACAAATAATTACCAGTATATATGCTGAGAGCTTTATTGTGTTTTTCAGACTATGGTACTGAAAGAAAGCTGAGGCATTGGAACAGGCTGTCCAGAGATGTGGTGGAGTCACCACCCCTGGAGGTATTTAAAAGACATGTAGAAGTGACACCTCAGGGCATGGTTTAGGAGACATGGATTTGTTGGGTTGACAGTTGGACTTGATGACCTCAGAGGTCTTTTCCAACCTTAATGATTCTATGATCCTATGATTCTATCACTGAACCATAGGTCCATGCAGCCAAACCAATGCTTTGAGTGTGCAGCAACCACCGTATATATTTTAAAATTACATATATTTGATTGCAGGATCCAGAGCTGTTATGTTTAAAGAAAGACATTTCCTTTTAATTCTGAGTATGAAGACTGAGGCTGCGAATGTATAAAGCGCACGGGATTAAAAAGTTTTGTCTTCAACAGCAACCAGATCAGAACAGAAAGGTTTTTGTTCAAGGTGGGTTTAGACAGATTTGTTTGGAAAAAGTGCAGTAAAGAAAAGACATAACACAGCTATACAAAATCACAAACAGCAAAGACAGGTGAGCAGGATACTGTAATTTTCTCCCTCTATGCCAAAGCTCGAGAAAGCTGTTTTAAAGCAATCGGGAAGTATTCTTCACAACCAATGAATTAGGCTGTGGAACTCCTTGCCATAGGGTGTTACAGTGACAAAAAGTATAAGTAGGTTGAAAAAAGTGAAATTAATAAATTTGCAGATGAAAAAAATCCATCAAAACCTATTAAATACAAAGATATGGATTAAACCTCTGTCTCAGGTAGTCCCTAACTAGACTGTTAGGGTCTGTGAGGATATACTGCAGGATGTATAATTGAGCACTCACTTTATTCTTACACTCTCTCCCTAAAAATCTGCTACTGACTGCCGGCGGAGCCCAGCTACTGGCCTGGATGGACCTTTGCTCAGATCCAGTATGACTGCACTTGGGCACCATAAATCTAATTGTTTGACAGGCAAATACACTGAAATGAAGTTTATGCATCAGATAGTGCTAGAAGATACACGCTATCTTATGAGAGTCCCATAAAAAGTATACAAGCAATCTATCATGCTCTTGCAAAAATATTGCAGGGAGATATTATAAAATGACATGATGTCCTCATTATCTACGCTCTCTGAGACTATTGGTAGTAACTCAGTAATGTTATATTGCCACAGATTATATTATTTTCATAACACGGGTCATGGCAGAATCTTGGCGCCAGAACTTATGATAGTTTAAAAGGTTATTTCTCTGTTGAAGTCAAATGGTTGCTTTGAGATCAAGGTCTTGCTACCAATCAGTCTGGTTGAAAAATAAATTCATATACGCCATCTTAAAAATTAGGGTATGCCTAAACTGTGGGTCTGAGATGCATTGAAGTTAACAGTTTTAGATGAATCTCTGAAAATAAAACTTGACTTCAAAGAACTAAGAGTTTACAAAATCTTGCAAACCGCAATGAACTAACACTCTGAACCCATGTGCTAGAGAGGGCTGAGAAAAGGCTTTTTGTTTCCACATTATTATAGAAAGATCCAGACTACACAGTGGTTTATCTTTAACAGAGATCAACCACATTTTCCCATTCATGTAGTACCATTTATTATCTGAGGAACTCAAAGTGCTTTACAAACATCAATTAGCTAAGGGCTGTGAAGTAGGCAGGCACTAAAGTAACCTCTTTTTTAGAATGAGAAGACATCACTGCAGAAGTTTCCCCTGGCAAGAGGCACCAAAAAAGTGAGTTTTGTGAAGGCAGCTTTCTCTTATACCCACATCTCCACTTTGTTATATTTTCACATTGCACTTTAAATTAAGAAAAGACCAAATATTTACTAAAGGGATATCTGATGGTCCAGTAGATTACTGTATTTTGTCAGAAAAGACACCTTTTTGTAGCTGTGGTTGAGTTCAACTGAACTTCATTCTTTACAATCCCATTCCTGTTAGCAAACTCCTGCCATTGAATTTCCAATGAGCTCGTGACTCACAGAAGTGCCACCTTCCAAAATCGTAACTGCCAGTTTAGAAATCACTCCTTTCTCTGGAATATTCCCTGTAGGTTGGGTTCACATACTTGCAATAGCAAAGCCATTATTCACTGATCAACTTACATTCTCTTTTTGAAAGGGGAGAGAGAGTACAGCATTTTGGGGAAGCTGGAGGCTGGCAATTCAGGCGGAGCAAAGCTGGTGTCTGCTGCCGCCCTTTGCTCTGAGCTACTGAAAATGGGTGTTTTGGTTCACCTAGAGGATCAGTAACTGGTGATGTTTTAGCAAACAGACTTTGGGGTTGGAGACAATGAATCACTCCACTTTAAACAAAACACAAAACCAAACAAAATAACACCATGACTGGACTTCCAGTGCAAGCAGTCTGTGCCCCTGTGGGATGGCTTGTGAATGTAAACAGTGAATATAAAGGAAGGCCAAGGAGGGAAAGCTGGAGGAGAGCACGGAGGTAAGGCTAGTCCTGGTCAGCCATATAACATCACTTGTCATCTGCCGAGTTTTGCAAAGCAGGTGGGAAATGTGGTTTCCTAGTAAATGGATAGGATATTTCCAAGGGAAATTAAAAGGCAGGTGAAAAAAACCCTGGACCTTAACATTGCCAGGCACAGAGCTGGCAGGGCTGGCTAAAATGCTAAATTCTACTTCTCTTTTGCCAGTTCTGGTTTTCAGGAAAAGCTGAGCTCCTCCTTGAAAATTCAGTCCCTTTAAATTACTTTCCAAGTTGAGTACCCAAATCATGAATCACTGCTTGTTGCATTAGTGTGTGATCTGCTCATGTTCATAGAGCTCTTTAAATGCCTTGGTGTTTTCTGTGGAATATTTTCCACAAAGTACGAAGATATGTTTTAATGTCTTCTATTTTAAATGGAAAACATTTCAATGAAGAAAAGCAACCAAAAAAAGGCGCTCTTAGAGTGAGACAGAACAAAGTGTGAACCTATCCCTTGTTAAAATCCTTTTCCTTTCATGGTGTGACTGCTTTATGCTCTCTGTAAAATGCAAGTAGCCAAAATGTTCAGAAATGACTCACAGTATTTTCAGGGAGTTACAAACAGCACCCTTTAGGATCAAAAATCTTTTATAAATAACAATTGACCACTTAGCTTAAAACCTTTCACATAATCCAGAGGCCAAGGGGTGCTTCACAATTAAGCTTTACAGAATTCTTACATAATTTTTAATTTTTTTTTAAATAGGGTTTAGACACACAACTTCTGCTGACTTCCAGTGGGAAAAGGAACATGAAATTCCCCTAGCCATTCTTGAAATCTCATTTCTAGGTTCCTAACCCCTCCAGCTGATCTCAAAGGAGCCCGATAATTTTAAGAAACTGAAGGAAAACAGAGAGGACGGTAGTCATTGGTTCAGTGGGAAATCACCATTCAGAACCACGAGAATATGCTGTTAGGAAGAACTTTGCTTTAGTATGGAACTTACCAGGAAAGTAGTGCAAGGACTGCATACAAATGACAGGCTGTGGTAGCAGAACAACTAGGGCAGCAAGAATTGCTGCAGTCTGGATGAACTGCATCACAGAAGTAACTCAATGAAAGTGAAGAATGACAGCAATTTACCAAAGAGTCTATATCCTTAATGAGCGTAAGATCCCTATAATTTTACTGACAATGCATTTGATGTACTGTTCTCCAGTTTATTGCAGAAACAGCAGGAAGTCTCTTTGAAAGCAAAACAACAACAAATCTGTAGAAGATTAATGATTATGTCTTATGTGTGCAGGCCTCTGAGTCCTTTTCTTCCTGAAGTTGCATTCTGACCCCTGTGACAAAGGATGCCATGTTGATACTTGGAGTCCCTTAAACACTGTGTCTTGGTTTTTACCCACCGACAATGCTATTAAACTGTTGCAGAAAAGGCATTGAATCAAGAGTAGCGTGGCCTGGGAAGCAATATTTCAAGCCTGTTCCTCACTGATGAGATTGGAATTGCAGCACGCATCCAGGTTTGAATCCTTCAGGCATTAAGAAAGAGGGAGAGTAAATTAAGAGAGTCTATGAGAGGTGCTTAATATGCATGAGCAGAAGCCTAGAAAACATTATATATGAGGACAGGCTGAAGAAAATAGAGTTTTTTAATCTGGAAAGGAAAAGAAAGAGCAGGAAACATAATGGTCTCGAAACACCTATAAAATTGCTGCAAGAAAGAATAATCTGCTTCCTGTGTCCTTGGTAGCTAATGTAAGAAGTAATAGGTCTTGACTACAGAAAGGGAGCTTTAGATTTGACATTTGAAAAAGCAAAGCTTGGAAGGCTTGCCTTTGCCATACACAGCTTTAAGATAAGGGTGTCTCTGAAATATAGCTGACGCTGCCTTGGGGCAGGAGGCTGGAGCCAGGGATCTCTTTGGATTCCTTCCAGCCTTCCAAGCAGTTGGTTGTAAAGGGAGAAATAATGGCTGGCTGTCTCTGTTCACTGTTTTATGGACACAGGAGGAGCAGTCCCACTGAGGAAAGAAATTTATACTAAGCTGATCTTGCTGAAAACATTTGTTTGGTCCTGGGAAACATGATGAATTATTTCAATCCCCGTATGGACCTAGGATAATTATGACACCCGCAAAGACCGTAACCACCTTCACAATACCTGGCATGTACTATGGGAAGCTAGAGTAATATAAAGAAAAGCCTCTTATTGGGAAAGATCTAGGATCTTTCTCAGCAATAAGATCTGTAAGGGGTTGTAGATGCCAAAACTCGGCCCTTTTCAGAATGACTCAGAGGAGCGCAGCCATCTGGCCTTGGGGAAGCTGAAGTCATAAACGACTTCTGCAAAGTGCATGTTAAAAGGAATTACTAGCTCTGATAAAGAAGCAGTAGATAAAAATTCCGTAAGAACTGGTGAATGCAGCTGTTTCCAGGGTCCAGAACAAACCAGTGTGGGAGGATTCTAAATTTCATGCTAGTGTGTGTGCTTTACTCTCCCAGCGCTTCTTACAGTGTGCCCACAAACATTTACCTTTTCCAGTCTGAGCTGAAGCCATTCATTTCCTTACCAAGCAAAAATGCTGTTTAGATAGTTTGGTCTGCAGCTAGAGAACCCTAAAACAGACATGAATCAACATGAGGCAATGCCTCAGCTCAGCCCCTTGCAGCAGTCCCTGGAAGTTTACTTCACACAGCGGGTGACACAGTGCCCACCCTGGAGCTGCACAAATCCGAGGAGACAGCAAATATCCACATTCACATCTGTCAGTAGCAAGCACAGCCTTGGAGCAGTAAATCTGCCAACTCATGTTAGGGATTAGTGATAAAAAATCGATTATTAAATAGCAGCAAAAGGTTTTGGCTGAGAAGTTTTAGAACATGGAGCAGGAACTGGCATTTACTGGCCACCCATTCAGTGCACCAGGTCTGTTCACCTAATGTGGCTGGGTCTCCTGATGGTGAGATGAGGAGAGACTCTCACTTCTTTCTTGTTAACAGGTTTCACAGACTTCTCACTTTTTTTGTGGGAAAAGGACAGCAGGTTAAAACTGTCTGGGTAAACCTGTGTCCTGTCCGAATACCAAAATACCACTGTCTCCAAATAAGATACCAAAAAATGTGGGAGAGGAGTTGGTTGCAGTACTAGCGACAGTCCAAGAGCAAGCCAAAACTGTCAAGTGGGAGGGAGACTGCAGAAGAGCATGTTCCTGAAGCAGGGAGATCTAGGTGCAGATGGGTGCTCCTTTGGAAGCACAACACCTGCAAGAGCGTGCTCCCAGCTGTTCTTGCTGTTGCTGATGGGAGTTGGCCTAGCTTTCCTTCTAGACAGAAGGATTTGGGAACTGTCCTGGTGCTCGCTGAGCTATACCCCTGCCTCATTCCCCTCTGTCTCTATACCATACAATGGAGATGGGAGGCTAGGAGTAGCCTCTCCCTTCCAAAGGCGTTTAGATTTCAGTTTTAAACACTGGATGGAGAAATTGCAGGAATGAAAATATTTTATCCTTAAATGCCTTGACGGTAAAGTATGGCCTATAAGGTACAGAAATCATAATGTGCAGAAATACTCACAATGACACTAGTTTTTTATTGAGCCAAAAGAATTTTTAAAAATGTGTATATTTTCAATAGTTACAACTTGACAGGTCCAAAATCTCACTGTCAGTGGGAAATTAGCACAGTTGTGTTGCCAGCAAAATCTCACACAAATTGATTCTTATTTTCTTGTCGTTTAACATTTTTCATCAGTGACATGGAAGAAAAATTAATTCCCAGTCTTAACGATTACTGAAAGCTTGAGCTGACACAAAGGCTGGAGATAGTGGGTAAACAACAAAGAAGACGTGTCATGGATAGAGACCAATCTGGATCTTCTGGTCACATCAGACAATGTGTACAAACAAAAATTACTTCCCACAGAGATCGTAGGGCAACTAGACCATGAAGGGCAAGCCCTCTTCGCAAACTTCCAGTGGCCAAAATGTCTACTGTAAACCTTGATGTGTGAGCAGGAGAATGGTGAGAATGAGCACGGAAGACATATTGCCTCCATCATTCCACCAGCGTAGCCACTTCTAAAAGAACATCTAGTTCATTTATCTGGGAATGATTAGAGAGAAGACTGATCATACAAGATCATACAAGAATGATTAAAGCACTGGAAAATATACCTCATAGTGTAAGACAAGAGGAGTTCAATCTATTTAGCTTAACAAAGGAGCCACAGCATGACAAAACTTTGATCTCAGGCTCCTTGATCTAGCAGGCAAAGATATAACAAGATCTGGGACAGGGTGGCAGCAAACCCAGTCTTTAAATAAGATGTAATTTTTTATAAAATCATTGCCATTTTAGGCTAGTAATAGAATTATTTATAGAAAGAAGCTCTAGTTCAAGCAGGAAAGTGTTCATGAAAAGCTCCTAATTCATGGTATGTATGAAGTCAGCTTCAGTAACCAAAATAATCCCTCAAACCACATAATCTATGGGTTACTAAGAAAATTTCCCATGACTACTACATTATAATTTCATTGTATGTTAAAGCATATCAAGAGACTCTTAATAAAATCAATATTTCTTTGTAGTCAATACTGCACAGCTATGTCTTGGAGACAGTCTCTGCCCCAAAGGGGTTCTAAAGGAAATTATTTTATACCCTATTTTGCAGATTAAGTAATTTGACCAAGATCGGACAGGAAGCTTGTGGCAGAAAATGGATTTGAATTTACATAGTCTTTAGTGCTATCTTAACCAAAATGTCATCCACACCTCACTGAGACACCTGCTGATGTTGTGCTTAGAGTGAGTGCCCTTCTCAGGATCTTTGCAGTGCCCATGTTCTGGTGGCTCACCCCTTGTGCTGCAAAATAGCGATGGAGGAGTGCAGAAGGAAAGGGATGAGGAATACTGGCGTATGCGCACAGTTCATAGGGAAGGCATCTCAACTGTTGCTGATGGGATAATACTGATGGGGATTCTGGATCAGTGTTCCTTCTGTTTATTAGAGCCTGCAGAGGACAATGAAATAAGATTCACCTAATGTGAATTAGCTATTAACCTGCCAATGCCAGATAGATAGAGTGGGGTGCATGAGAAATGCAGGCCCATGCTCCTGACGTGCACAAAGCTGAGAACGCTTTCAGGACTTGTACTGCTCTGAAAGCATTTGAAATGCAGCCCAGCGGCTGCATCTCAGCTCACTATAACCACAACCACACTGTGCTCATGGGAATCCATTGCATCAGTCTGACTGGATCTAGGCTTTGGATGTACACCGCAAGGTGCCCTATGGCCCTAGTCCCATTACCTCCCCCAGCTCTCTCTGTGTGCACTGGTCCCTGTGCATTGACAGCGATGCAAGGGGATGGGTACAGAGTGAGGGCTCACACCAGCTTGTCCCCTGCTCAGCATATCCAGTGCATTCCCAAGGCACAGCCTTTACAAGTGTCTTTAACCTGTCCCAAGATTATAACTGCTCCAGGTCTATCTGTGCATGTGGATGGCCTAGCACATAGCAGCCCTGAACAAAGCAGGTAGGCAGAGATATGGTGACAGGAAGGATTTTTCATAGAAAATTGAGCATTCTTCAAGAGCTGAAAGGAACTGTATTTTATTGACAGCTATTCCTAAAAATATTGAATCTCTTTAGGTTTGAATTTATTCCCTTTTTCCTTCTTCTCCCCATTTATAGAAGAGGAGGAATTATTCTTCTCTGCCTTTGTTTTCATTTTCTTTTTTCATCCTGCATTGTCAGACTGCATTTCTAATGAAGCACAACATTTTGAGAGGGGCATTTCTGGATGGGGCGGGAAGAAAAAACCCAGGAGTTTCACTTGAAAAATGGAAGCCTGTTGCCAGAGCTGTCTTGTACAGCTGGTATTGGAATGTATATACACCCTCTGGAGATGTTAAGTCTATAGGAAAGAATCACCTAGACTCAATGGCTATTCCTTTGGTGGAGACATCCATATGCTTCACGACTATGTGTCATGCAGAGTGAGGAAGAGAAGCCTTTTCAGGTCTAATGCCTCCCAACATGCACAAGAACACACACACATGCACGCTCAGGCATGCTATATGCTTTTCCCTATGTCCTAAAGAGTCAGCTGGTGCTTTCAAGTGTTTATATAACACCATCATTGCTAGTTATTGCATTGGAAATGCTGAGCAACTATAGAAATTAGTAAGCTGGATGCTTTATTGTGGTCATAATTCCTTCCCATTTTGCTTAGCAAAGGCAAGAATGTCTTGGCTGCAAGCCAAGTGATTGCTCAGAAGGATGATTATGCATTTCCACAGAATCCAGAGGGTTAAGGTTCCTGATCAAATCCAAAAGCCAGCAAGGAAGAAGTAAGTCTGTAAGATGCATGGCGGAAGTGACTACTATTGTAATAACGTTGCATATGGACAAATATTTTGGAAACAGTTCTCCACTAGAGAAGCTGCACTTCTCCAGCCTTGTATCTAAGCTAAGGGCTTTTTCTTCCCTTCTATGATACTGCTTTTTTATTGTTTCATACTTTGATCACTGTCTTATGAAATCCAAAAATTATGGCACTTATTTTATTATCTCATTAGGATAAGCAACAGATGAAAGATTGTGAAGACCCATTTGGTGTGAAGGTCCATTTGGTGTTGTTGGCCTCTCCAGCGTGTCCCGTAACTGCAACAAGACATATCACAAGCTGTTCTACTGTGACTAAGCTGACTAAATGAAAATAAAAGAGCTAAGGACAGCCAGGTGTGGTGCCAACCTTTGCTCATGTGCTTTTGGATTGCTTTTTGTTTGCAGTTGGCAGAGTCCAGGCTTGACTTATTTATCTTATACACTGAAAACCATATCTCTATATTTAGTTGGTGTCAAAAGGAAATGGGCATGTCTTGTGGCCCCTCATTGGGTTGGGAAAAGGTAGTGGTCACCTTATATTAAATCTAAATTTTTTTGCTGCAGGACTGCGGTGCCATCCATGCCAAATGTGGAGCTCGTTATCACTGGAGGTACAGCTAGATATAAAAACTTCTTCAATCATATTTCAACACTAATCAGAATTATCCTTAAACTGTAAGTAGCTTTTCAACTAGATGCAGTACAACACCACACACATCTATAAGGTATCACTTTTGTAAACCTTCTCAAACCTAGGAGACTTTTTGTCTAGGGATGCAAGACTGGCTGCTTGTTTTGTATCAAACCTATACCTGACTTTCATTTGCAGCACTTGCTAGTTCCACTAGTTAAGAAAATTTGGAGTATTCAGCAATGCTTCTATACAGACAGTGGCATTTTAAGGCTACATGGTAATCCCATTTGGAAATCCTGTCTGTGGACAATACACACGCTCAGTATATTAAAAACCCTAATTGCTAGGTTTATCAAAAAAGTTTCTCTATTTTTGTCTGTCTTGCTGCTCACATTGCCTCCTCCACTTTCATATCTGAGGGTATGATAAAGGAATGAGTGTGTCTACAGAACTGCACTTGGTACACCATTGTTGAAGGTAAAGCCTTCCTGGTGGCTTCCTTATCTGGACAATAATCAAAGAATGAGAAAAAATGTATTTTAAGCAGCTACTCTACTCCAGCTGTAGAATGTAGAGAAGGATGGTAAGTAACAAGCACCACAGCATTGCATGTACTGAAAGTACCATAAAAATCAGAAGGTCTTTGACTTTAGGAAGCAACACTGTTTTGTGAGAAAATGGTCACAGTTCACTCTCAGTATTATAAAGTTTGCAAAACCCTATAAAAGGAAAGACAATTTCTAAGATAGATTAGCTAATGTGACACTGCACTCCTGGAGAGCTCGATTTCATTTAGGTGTGTCTAAATCTTTATTAATTCTTATACTAAATAAGAATAGTTTTGGGACTTGCTGACATGAGAAAGTCTTTTCAGGGGGACTTTTCAAGCAGAAAAGTTTTGTTTATGTGTAAATGTGTCCAAATCCACAAAATCCCAGACAGTGATTGAAAATACAATTCAAAAGGTATGTCATTCAGAGAGGATTTACACCTAATACATTTCTCCAAAGCTGTGAGTTGCATCTGGCTGTGTAGAAAACCCTTTGCTTCTTTTGATAAGTCATAGAAAACTCTGCAGCATTTGAATACTTTGGCACAGGTGACATTATAAAACAATGGTATTATTTTCATTGTAGCCAGATCTGCTGGGATGCCTTATGCTTAGAAAGCAGGCTTTCGGATATTGTTTTCCTTTAGACTGACTTTACCACTGCTATTCAGAAGTATTAAAGTCTTATCTCTGAGTTTTCTTTTAGTTATACCGAAATTAAAAGATCGAGCAAGATACTTTTAACGTTTATAATTTTTAAGAGACCGCCACCCAGTGGTAAAAGAGAATTAATGCAATTTTTTAGCTTCTGTAAGCAGAAGCTAGAATATATAGCAATGTTTAGAAATGATAGTGCAGATCAAAGTATCTCCATAATAACACATGCAAAGCAAATATTAAGGATCATGCAATCAAATAAATTTTTTATTTTACAGGGGATTAATCACAGAGGTAAACCATTTGAAATGTAGATGACACAGCTTTCAGTACAATGCTCTGCTGTAAAAGAAACAGCCCTGAGCAGGTAACTTACTATTTGAGCTATTGACATTGGTTATTATGAAGACAAGAACCACCTGGACTGTACAACTCTGACTTATCACCATTCAGAAAATTCAATAGAAATGATTGCATTAACACATCTACTTCTTTATCTGGCTGGGTTTCAAGTAGCTAAGTCTCTTAAAAATTAGTGTGCTATTATTTAGTCACAATTTTTCTGGATTAATAAATGCTACTTGTAAGCTGTATGATTGCAACGGAAACAGGATTAATCATGGTGGGTCCTGGACAACAACTTGGACGTGCGCCAGCAGTGTGCCCTTGCAGCAAAAGAGTCCAAGAGTATCCTGAGCTGCAGCATCTCACATATGAGGAAAGGCTGAGAGAGCTGGGGCTGTTCAGCCTAGAGAAGAGGAGGCTCGGGGGGGGTGGGCGGGGATCTCAGCAATGCATACAAATATCTGAATGGAGGGTATAAAGAATATGGAGCTATTTTCAGTGGTACCCAGTGCCAGAACCAGAGGCAAAGGGCACAAACTAGAACACGGTAGGCTCTGTCTGAACATCAGGAAACACTTTTCATAGTATCATAGAATGGGTTGGGTTGGATGGGACCCTTAAAGGTCGTGTAGTTCAACCCACCTGCCATGGGCAGGGACAAATTTCACTAGATCAGGTTGCTCAAAGCCCTGTCGAACCTGACTTTGAACAGTTCCATAGAATTAAAGAATGGTTTAGGTTGGAAGGGACTTTTAAAATCAAATAGCCCAACCTTCACTGTGATGGTAACTGAGCACTGGCGCAGGTTGCCTAGGGAGGCTGTGGAATCTCCCTCCTTGGAGACATTCAAAAGCTGTCTAGTCGTGGTCCTGGGCAACTGGCTGTATGTGACCCTGCTTGAGCAAGAGGAGTTGGACCAGATGACTTCCAGAAGTGCCTTCCAATCTTAACCATTCTGTGATTCTGTGGTAGGGTGATCAGCTGGTTTGTTGCCATTTACCACTCTGAGCTTACCAACAGCTATCACTTAACAATTCTTGATTCACAACAGGAAACTGTCAACTTGAAAGTGTTTGATGAACAGGAACTTCATATGCTACATCTACATAGTGGTCAGTGCGTTCTAATCCACTGAATATGACTCTGCAATTACTTTGTCCATTCTTATTGCTTGCCATTTTAAAAAATATTTTTAATATTCTATGATAGAAGTCACAGCATCATTGATTCTTCTGCAAAACTGACATACTTTCACATCATTTTTAGATTATCTTAATGCTTGGGATTACAACTAGCAATTTCTTTAAAGCAAAGACATCTTCAAATAGTATTTTTGGACCAGTTTGACTCTTGTGTTCCACACTATCATTGGAAGGCTCTGCAGTCAGGTCTTTTCTGGTCTCACATTGTTTACTGCTCATAAAAGCCAACTATGCAGAAGGAAAGCATGGTGTCCAGGAAATTTGTCTTTAGGTGCAGCTACAGAATCCACCATCAGAGGTGGTCAGTTCCTGGCCTGTGGTGTGTCCCTCCCATGTTCCTGGACTTCATGAGAAGCCATTTCATCGAGAACTTCTACTGGCTGTGATCTGCCACCTAACAAAAGTGAGAGCATTTGGGATCCTGCCCTTTGCGAAATACAATGCTTACGTAATCATTAATCCTTTCCTGTTTATCCTGGTTTTTTAAAATGCTGCTCACAAGGTGGGGAATGAGTCTCTAGTTTCAGATTATTTATTCAACGAAAAATAAAAATGCCAAAGAGGAACTTCTTTCTGGGTGCCTAAACAAAGAGAGTCTTTTATGTCTCCAGTGGTCCATGAACCTTATTATCATGAAATGTTCGTGTTGGTAAGTCATTGTGATGTGACCAACCACATGCATCACCTAATGCAATCAGCTCCAAAGATGGAAAAAAACACACAAACACAAGATGACTTTTCCCTCATTCTCTGGAATAAAGATCCTCCTGCAACTATATTGTACCCTGTTTTGAGCCAGTGATCCAACACAGACAACTTTGGCTTGGGAACCTTGGCTTGTATTTCAGCAAAGACCATTCTCCAAACCACTGATACCAACAGGCTTCCTGTTGAGCAGCAAGGACCAAGCACCTCTCAGGAGCAGACCCAAAGAAAATTTTAGATACAGACTGGTGCTTTGTAAAATAAATTCATCTTACAAGACAGATTGCATGCTTAAGTCCAACTTCTGGCAACTACATTCGGAGTTAAACCTGAAAAAGCTCCAGGCCCAGTCACTCCATGGGTATTAGAGCAGACTGTGCTCAGGATGTGGCCACTACAGATGTCACAGTTGCCCTGTTACAGCATGTACAATTCATGTCCTGAAGATACTGTGACAAAATGAAAATACCCAATGCTTTATCATGCATGTAGTTGTACAAACATTACTCATAGCTGGAATATGTTCATAAAACCGTGTACCTAGGTATGTGTTTTTTTAAGACCTGGGATGAATGCCAGACCTGTATTTTTCTGCTTCCTGTTGCTTAAAGGAACAGGATCTAGTTGAAATTTCTTGTGTAGTGGGCAGGATGCAGTCCTAAGGAGTGTGGGAGATGTAAGGCTCCAGCGGCCTTGGGTGTATACAAACTGGTGAGGGTTATATTGGATTATGATAGTGGCCTTGGAGCAAAGGAACACTGGTTGGGAATAAATTCTAAATTCAAGAGACTAGATCAGCCTTATTTTAGCAGGATGATGGTTAGCATGTGAATTGTATTTGTTTTCAAGCTGATATAGCTTGAACAGTATAAAACTAGAGGTAAACTGGACAGCAGTAGGGAATAAGATGCAAAGCACCTCAATATCAGTGTATTATTTGTCCTCTACTCGTGTAGCCATTGGTAGACTAAATTGCTTGATTTGTGCACCTTGTAATAATTATGCCTCCAAAGTGATCACACAATTGCAATTCCTTGATTAGCGTAAAGCTTTACTTGGTCAAGGTACCGTTCAAAGTTAATGCCTCAGTCCACTACATGGACAACTTATACATCAAAAACTGCTGATGCTGACTGCCTAGGATGTGGTGTTGTCCAATCATATTTACTAGGCTATCTTCTCAATCATATCAAGGTCTCACATGCAATTTCTTTTTTTCAATGGAAGCTCATGTGCAGGCTGCTGCCCTGGCTGATACATTGAGGAATGAACCAGGGACCTTGGGGGAAACAAACCTCAAGGATCTATGTGCTGCTGCAGTCTGAGCTGAAGAGTTACAGCATCGTAGCTGTGAGCTGTAAAACGCCTCTGTGAATCAGCACAGATGGGATCTGTATCGCACACCACAAGGGGTTTGCACTTCGGTTCAGCTGACTCTGGCTACCTCAATCAGATTAAATTTGGCCAGGGGGTTTAACAATGAACTGATGTGTTTAAACTTCTACTGGTTTAATGAATTAATAGCCATGAACAACACTATCAAAATGGTCTCTTAGTCTCTTTGCCTTTATTCTCATTTCCACAGTTATTGCAGTAGGAGCAGTGTCAGTTTGTGACTTCTAACCTCTGTGATGTGACAAGGTTATTAATCTTTTTGTCAGCTTAAGCCATGTTGAGAGACTGAAGCAGAAGACGAGGATCAGCTTTCTTTACCAGCATTCTCCTGTGTTTGGGTGTATATATACTTTGCTACAGTAATGACAATCACATTTATGTCAAACCAAACTCTTTTTCTTTTTACATATTCATACATATTAATGGAAATTTAACACGTTTAGCACAGATTTTATTTCTCTGTGTAGGAGAGTATGATGAAAATAGTCACAATTTTGGCAACTATCTCAGAATATAAAGATCTGTCATGGGTCTAACGCAATGTTTGGTTGTTTCCATTTAATCTGTGCAACTCCCTTGATTATAATGTGTTTATACAATTTCATTAATGTTAAAGTAATGAAATAGTGAAGTAGGCCAACTGTCTTCTCTTCACAGACCCAACGCTGCAATGAACAATCTGTCAAAGAGATAAAAACTCTTATAGAAAGTAATCACCTGACTGCAGACATTCAGGGCAGATTTTGTAGGTGTCCCATGATTGCACTAATCTCTTCTGAACATGTGGCAGCCTCCTGGTGACTTGGCAGGACAATTTTGCTGCACCCAGCTCCACCAGCTTTGACAGGTGGTCTCATTCTTCGTTTCACAGTAGGCCACTAAGTAACTGCTGCATTTCATTACACAAACGATGAGGGAAGAATATTCCTAGAGTTATTAACTGCAGGGAAGACCCTATGATACAAAAATCCAGTCCACATTCGGTCTATATTTAGCTCATTTTTTGAAACATGTTTGAGTTTGGACTCTAGTCAGACTTGGATATCAGGACTGCTTTAGTTTCACCTCTGTATTCACAGGGCAAGCTAAGGTCCCAAAGGCTGAAAATGTGGATAAGATATTTGTTCAAAACAAGTTCTGTTCATTTGTTTCAGACATATTGTGTTTCATGCCATGAGAACAAAGCGCTGTCAACTGAATTCCTCCCACAGGCCCCCCCTGCACCGGCTGCTCCCCCAAGGTACACCTCACTCCTGCTCCTGGCTCTCTAGGGTGCAGCTGCTAAGCCACAATTGGCTTCTCCTAAATTGATTTCAAATCCTATTTCTTCCATGAACCAAATTCACTCCTAGCCTTGCTCAGCCACAGCGCTCAACTTGATACCAGATTTATCACTAGCCTTTATTAAGACAGGAAAACAAACAGCAATGGTTTACTGTCAATCAAGCAGCAGTCAGCTGACAAGCTACCTGAATCACATAACCCTTAAGCAGCAAGTCTCTTTTGTATATATTTATTTAGTTCTATATATCTTGTAGTATATTGTTGGGTATTATCTTTATCATGCCCTTTCTAAATGGTTACGTACTTAACCCAGCCCCTAAGGAGGGACACAAGCTCGAGGCCTCAGCAATGATGGGTATTCAGGTCAGGCTACATTTCTTTTAATGCTGTAGCTGGACTTGTCCTGGTCTGCAGATGCAATACACAGGTATCTTTTGTAGACCATTCTTAGTCCATGAGCGGATGACAGACATTCTGCTCATTTGCCTGGTATCTGAGCCCTTAGCAGTTGCACTCTCCTCTTTACTTCTATTGCACAACTGTAATAATTAGACTTGCTGTTTCCAAGCCCTTTTTGCATTGCATTAACCTAGGCCTTGCTGCAGAGCCTGCATCTCTAGCATTTGCAATACAAATGCACCTGACACGTGGCCTTGCAGCCCTGGCAGTTTCTCTGAGAGTTGCCCCATAACCAAAGAAGGACTGCACCAAGGTCACCCCCAAGCAGTAGCCACACACCCTGTCTCACATCTGTTGGGTGTCCTCATGCTCTTAGGTGCGCCCATTATACTTCTTCTTGCCTCCAACATTTTTGGTCAGACCTTTGGAGTCTCCTGCATCAGCAGTCAGGTAAGATGAGACGTCTGTTATAGAGCAGGCATTCATTTAGAAAGGGATTTGCTGCCTTTGTGTAGACTTGTTTGCATTTACTCTTATTCTTTCTTTCTTCTCTGCTGAAAAACCTTCCTCTAACCAGCCTGTAATGTTTAATACTGACTTCCACGTAAGAGCAAAGTATGATATGTGCAGCAGCAGCCAATTAAAGTGAAGTAAAAAAGCAAAGATTTTAAAGGTTAAATGTATAGCAGGAGGTGATTTAATTACTGGCAGGGTAGGGGGATAGAGAGTCCAAACAGACAAATCTGTGCAACTGGAATAACAACACCCAGCAGCCTCCCAGCTAAGTATGGAGGAGAGATAAGTCCATCACGAAAGAGGCTTAAGATAACTCACAATACATCGCATTTGCAGCGGGCTAAGCCTGAATACAGGACAGTTGCCATGGCTTAGCTGATGTGCAGTAACTTCTTAAGCTTTCATACCTCAATCACTTGTGAGCCCTAAGGTTGCAGAAATGCACTGGATCAGATTGGCAGAGTTCCATAAAAACATGCAGAACTTTAAAAACTAGGAAGAGTAAACAAATTTGATTCAGAAACAGAAAGAAAATAGCTTTCTTCTGTGTTTTGTAGTTCAATTCAGCTTTCTACAACAACTGAACCTTGTAATACTATGACGTATAAGAAGGGAACTGCTACAGTAAGGGTGGGAGCCGAATATGTGAAAGTATATTGTAGTTAAAATAATGTAAAACTAAATATGAATGTCAGTTGTGTGCTGAATGGGGTGAAAAACAGAATGGAAAAATGGGAATTTTGGAGAGAATCAAGAATAATTCCATGCTTTGGCAAGAAGGAACCACATCCAGGTTTAGTGCCAGTGACATGGCAACAGGACTGTTTTCTCACAGTCTTTCTCACAGGAGTTGTTCATACACTTCAAATGTTCTTTGGGCCAGAGAACGAGCAACAGTGCTCTGCAGGACATTCATCTGTGACTTCCAGGGCCCGCTCTGATGACTGGAGTTAAACAAAGTGGACAGTTTCCAGAGCAGATGTTCAAACACTTCCTAAGCCAATGACCAAGGTACTCTCCTAAAATATCAGACCTAAATATAATTCCTTGCTCCAAATCAGCCAAGGAAAGGATCTGAACATCATCTTCCTGTACCTTAAGTGAAAGCTGGATATGTACATAGGTCAACTATAAGCAGCAGGGACAATGAGAGCTACATGGGCAGCATTGTCAAAGCATGAGCCTGAAAACCCAGTCAGGGATGCTACTTAGGACAGGGAATGAGCCATTTCAGAATAACCAGTTGTCATCCTCACCCACTCCTCTGGCAGCAGCAAGTCTGTCTCTCCTGAAGTTCCTCTCCACACCACCATAGCTCAGTCCTTCCCCTCCCCGCCTTCCTCCTTTCCTGTGGTAGGAAGAACCCAGACCTCTTCTCCAGGCAGCAAAATTCATTTTTGCTGATGCTGCTAAGATGCCTTAAGCTGAATCTGGTGTAAGCACAACACTTTTGCCTAATAAATCTGATTTTATTCCAAACGGTATATACTTTTTTCAAAACTCGCAAAGAAATGTACCATCCTCCAAAAAGGAAGTTTTGTTTAATTCACAGGATATTTATGAACTATAAATTTAAAAAATAAAGTTTTCTAGTCAAACTGAAAGGATTTTTTTCTGTCTTTGCTTCAAATGACAAACCAAAAAACCTTAGAAAGAGGTGACATAAAGGGGCAATCTGTTATAAATCAGAATGAAAGAGACATAGATGGCCTCAAAGATGAGTAGAGAAAAAGATCTGTGAAAAACAGATCACTAACTGCATTAAAAGCGATAGCTGTGCTAGAAACCACTTGGTGCAAAACCTCTGATTTCAGCAAATTTTGCATCAAAATCCCTCCTTTTTCAGTCAGGACTCAAAAACTGGCCCCCAACAGGAGATGAGGGTGGTGTTCAATACACTGGAGAGTACTAGAAGGTAAAGAAAAGGGAGATATTAGCTGTTAAGACAAAGTAGCTGCCTGCTGGGTATAAAGCAAGTGGTATAACCAGTGAAGACATGGTGACCTTGTTGCCTGGAAACATTTGAAGTGTGTTTTGTGACTTTCCAGTTGGCCGGGGTAGACTTGGCAGCCCAGTGCAACCCAGAGGTGTTGGCTGATTTCTAGCAACACGCTGGTGGCTCGTTTTCTACAGGGTCATTCTGCCCTTTGTATCGAGATGAATTCAGCTGGTGAAATGTGCTGCACGAGGTTTGTTGCTGCAGAGCACCTGTGGAGTCTGGCACCAGCCCTGCTACAGAGTTTTCTAGAGGGAAACGAACTGCAGGCTACCTGGGCGGCTTCAGGGGAAGACTTTCTCGTTCTCTAGCCCTTTCATGCTAAACACCAGAATCATAAGCCTGATTAGTGCTGACCTGCTCCTCTTCACAGTGTGTCTTTGCTAATCTTGGAAACTCAGAAATTACTTCCTCTGGGCTTGTTCTGTTTATTTATTCAGTTAGTTTTTGAGCTGGAGTGCCAGCCATGCTTACAAGATGAGTTGATTGGGCAGTTCTGGATATTGCAACACCTTCTGAGGGAAAAAATATTCTTCTTTTTTTACTGTTGCAGTATCTAGGATCCTCAGACAGACTTCTCTGACCCTACCATAAAGAGCACACTCCAGCCTCAGAAGAAAAAGGTGATCTCTGCCTTGACATATTTAATCTCCCAGTAGTTTCTAAGAATGTGTTTGTCTTTGGCCCATTTTAGCTCATGTTCAGGTAAATTTTCTTTGTTTATGAGTTTTTCTGAGGATGAACATAGTAATTTGATAAATATATGATCAAAAACAAATGACAAAGCACAGTAATTGCACTAAATGAACGGCAATTTGATGGCAATTTTATAATAGAGAAAGTGGAAAAAAAGATCTTGCCCCAAATTCTGTTCTTAGATTTTCCACCTGTGGGACTGCTACACTTTTATAAATTACCATACCCTCTGCAAAAGACTTATTAATCTTACTTTTGCTAGGGAGAGATGAAAGCTGTGTGCTAATCATGTTGCCTTTTGCTAAGAAGTACTAATGCTCGTGATTATGTGGGTTACATTGCCAGAGGTGGAGAAATCAGAGAATAAGAACTGTGTTACTTTCTTTGTGTTTTGTCTTCTCAAACAGGACAGTAGCAAATCTCACAACAGTAGTTTTTGCTTGCCAAAGAAGGTGAGGCATCTTTGACTGCATCAATAATTACACTGAGTCTCTCTCTCACACAAACTCAAAGCAGTCCTGCTGCTTCAGTAACCACATGCTGCTTGCCCTCCCACCCTCTAATATAATTCACTTCACGACTAGAAAAAACCCACAATTTTATTCTCATCTCAGTATTTAGAAAAGATGAGTTGGCAATTATGCCTTTTTTATGCCCTACAGGGGAAGTAGATGCAAACCAGAAGACAAAAAAGAGTGGTTTTGACACACCGCGCCTTTTACAACACTTCTGGGACAGATACTGCAAGGCAACTGAAATCCTTCTCTGAAGAGTTTTATCCCAGATACTTAAACATCTGGCTCTTCATGTGGAATTCATTAGCACTTTAAGTCGTAATAACAGAAAGTGCATTGAGATCCTGAAACAAAAATATTTGTTATTGCAAAGTATTAAACGTTGAGTAAAAGAAGCAGCACCTCAGTGGTATGTAATAGTTACAGCTTTTATTCCACAAATCACTTAAAGCCACTTAGAACTACTATTATTAGCTATAAAAGCCCATTCGGGTTTTATGAATGCTGGAGAACTGAGACAAAAAGATTACTTCAAAAAGAATGGTGTCTTGATCATTGTAAGTCTTTTGGCCCCCACACAGACATGGCCAAAAGAAAAAAGGAGATTATACCAGTCCAATTACCTAGAGAAATGTCTAAAGATTTAAATGTAATTTATCTAGGAAGATTTTATTTTAATTAGAACATAGCAGAATAACAGCAGCAACCTGCAGTGATATCATCAAATCAAGGCTGTTTCTATGGGAACACCACCAACTCCCAGAAATTATTGTGTCAGTTTGCCATAAATAGAAAAAGAAAAAAGATTAAAATTAAAAAAAAAAAAAAAAAGGAAAACAGAAAGGAAAGGGAAAAAATATTACAGGAGAAAGAATAAAGAGGAGAATCCAGTCCTCTCTTTTTGATGCTTATTGCCAATATGTTGTCAAGCTTTATTCTGCAAAAAAAAGTAGCAAGAAAAAAATTTCAGTAACATTTACGCTGCTCCTGCCACACATTTGAAGCCTTGAGCACCTTTTCTGAAGATGTTTCTAAAGGGTTTAATGGAAAAAAACATGCAGTGCTCTTTTCTATACTGATCTCCATGATTCTTCTGCTTTCTACACTACAACTGAGCTCAAGATTGGTGTGGGAGAGATAAATACTTTTGGTCATAGTTTTCCACATTTCCGTTTTTCTGAAAGCTCTGTACTTTGCAAGTCCAGTCTGGAAAGGATACAACTATAGAGCAAGGAAAGTAAGCAATGAATATCACAAACAGAAACTATGCTTTACCTCCCTCTGCTTATCTGATTTCCTCCCTTTCCCAACAACCTTCTCCCAATAGCTGTGTCCAGCCTGGTGCCTTCAGCAACCACATAAGCACAAGGGAAACCACTGGAGCTCCTCCCAGGAATCTCTAGAGATGTCCTATCTGTTTAAGGCTCCAATCCAGCAGCATTTCGGCTCTCCGGTGCTCAGCAGGCTTGTTTCTCCCGCTCTCCTCACCAACGCACCACACTTCCTTTGGCGGAGGCAGTGCATTTCCAATGAGCTGCCCAGGCCAGTGGCAATAGCTTCCGAGCGCTGTACTCCCAGCTGTACAATTCTGTCTTGCTCATGGCTTGTGACTAGTTTTCCCACTCACAAAATGTGTGTTCTACTCTCAATGATTCTCACTTATTTCCCCCTCGCCAGCCATTCCTCCTGAAATGATCCATTGTAATATTTTTCAGCCCTGCCTTATTGTGGCTAGTATTAGTACCTGAATGTCACACCATAACCTGTATCATTGGGTTCATATGTACTGAGAAGAAATTCTCCGCTTAGTAGTCCACGATAATAAGTTATTATTGAATTTTATCTCATTGAATGATTGAAAATAACAATGTCACTTTGGGCAAAACCAGACAGTGATAGTATCAGAAACTACTGCCGAGAAAATTGACAGTGAATTTGATGATAGTCCTTCCAGTGTTAATCTTTCCCCTTTAACAATTTGATTGAAACTCCTATCTGCATCTAGCGCAGCAGAGGGCACTCCCTTCTTCAGATCCCTACAATGAGTCTAAAGTTCTTTAAGTGCTCTCATGGGCTGGGCCAGATATCAACTATATTTCAAAGAGAAAAATACCTTTAAACATCTACAAAAATGTTGATACCACCACTTGTAAAAAATATGTGTGAGTCCATTTGTTCCAACAGGACTTACCTGAATATTTTTCATATGCAACAGACCGCAAAATGTGTCAGATTTTATTGTTAAGTGCTGAAAAGCTGAACAGGCATTTACTAACAGTATGTTTAAATCTTGGTTTTAAATGAGACTATATCTTTCTTTAGACACAAAGGACCAAATTATTATTTCAAAGAAAATCCAAAGGATTTACAAGAATATATCCACATGCTAAAGCTGCAAGTTTGCTTATGCAAACAAATCACGAGACCTGCTGCCTGCCCATGTCCTGCTATCCAACACCATAGGCTGGTCCCTCTGTATGAGCTTGATTTTAAGGACTGCAGAGTTGAACGGTATTTCAGGTCTGGCTGGTGGTGAATACACAGAGAAGAGGAGCAGTCCAGAGGCAGAGTATCAGGGAAGTACAATAATTTGCCAAGAGTAGTTAGTTATGCCTGAGTTACCGTCAGGAGCAGTAGGGACTACCTCGGCACTTGTACCCAAGATGAACAGATACAGACTCGCACCTCTCTCTGACTATGCTAATACCTGAGCAGCACATGAGTGTTAATAACTGTGCATGACATTAGGTAGGAGACTTTCATTTGCTGTTTAGCCTTGTGTTCTAGGTAAATTCTGAGCTAAATCTTGTACTTGACATCAATGCTTAAAAAAAGAAGCGTTCCAAACATGTTCAAAGCCCAGGACGTAGAACAACACTCATGCTGCTTCTTTGCCATAATGTGATAGCTGAAGCAAAGGGAATTTTAGGGGGGAAAATTGCTTGCAAAGACCACAAGGTACCTTTCTATTTCAAGAAAGTGGCAAAGGAAACCATCCTCTTCAAACACACTATTTGTGCCTACTAATTATTATCTTCAAGCACACTCCCCCTGGTGGGGATAAAACGGTTATACACTGAAAAGTGAGATTCAAAAATGATATTCTGATTCTTGCCGTATTTCACTTTTCACCCTAATTGCAGACTAGCACAGGGCATGGTTTCAGCTCATTATTCTCTACAGAGGCCTGCTAATGGGAGATCATCCACTGCCTAATTCTACAGCTTTAACATGGAAAAATTCCTTTCAAATTCAATACCAATGGAAAGCAAACAGTAGGGCTGCCTCTCTGCTTTTTGTTTAGCTGTTCAGTAACTGGATAAACATTAACCAGCTGGATAGTGCAATTATAATTTTTTTAAGGTACTGTAAATGCTTGCAAGAGCATAGTATCTGGCAGCCTCACAAATATTAATGAATGCATTCTTGTTCTACTCATGCTATTAAAAGCGATTAAGTACTTTCACAGAGGTCATGCAGAAAATGAATGGCAGAACCAAGCACTGAAAAAAATCCAAAGCTTTTTTACTAAGAGATACTTTTAAGGCATCCCACAGCACAAACAGAAATAAGCAGAAGAAATATAATTAGTCGAAGGAATTGACGCTAGGTACTAATTATTTACTATGAGCCTGAATGTACTTAGATGTTGTTTCCAATGAACTCAGCAAACAACTTGCTCAAAAAGATCAGGAGTAAGGGTTTAGGATTTGGATTAAAAACACCGAAAAAAAGTAAACACTAATATCCCCCTCTAGGGAAATCATCTCTACTAATTATTTGTCTACAGCTTTCTTCAGTATTGCATTCTAAACTGCATTTGTAAGCATCATTCCGTTGTCCTGTAGCAAGCAACTCAGTTACTTTTAGGAATTTCTTAGCAAAATGTATTAGAGCAAAATTAAAGTTTTGAGTTATTGTTAACCTTCTACGGAAAGGACAGAATTTGTACAGATAACAAGGAGAAGATCAATATTTGGAGACAAATATATGGGAATATCTCTGTTCATACATGGGAATGAGTCGTTAATTATGGAATTAGAGCTAACAAAGTCATCAAACACAACGGATGAGACTATTATTGTAACAGATTTCAAGTGTTGTAAGCTATTCAGAAGTGTAATCACATGGCACGCTAAATGCAAGAAACTTTTTTTATTTCTTCTCTTAAGCTTTTAAGTTTCATGCATTTTTATGCAAAAACTACTTTTTACATTACGCACAAATGCTTCGACCTGTAGGAATTTTTGTTGTGTCTTAATGATGTGTGCATAAATAATGACAACTACAAACCAATCCATATTTTCTGATAGATGTATTTAGCCTTGACCAAAGTTTAAAATAATTTTTTTTACTTTAAATTTAAATAATTGTTTGCTTGTGTTCAGTGGTGACCAGAAAGCTTTACATGTGCTTTTTTTTCAAAATACAAAGGTACAAATTTTGTAAGGGAATGAAGATTTTCAGCTTTTTCTTGGGGAGTCTTGAAGATGGCAGTGTCATAAACATGCTCTTAGTGTGGAAAGATATTTTTAAAGAAATGGTCAATGATATATTTGCTAAGAATTATTATCATCTAGTATTGAACAAGTTATGAACGGGAGGAATCTTCAATTAATATGCATTTTGAAATCTGTTTAATTTTCTTTTCGTTTGTAGCAAAAAGAGATTAATCAAAATTAAATTTCTCTTGCTACAAAGCATCCCTCACCCACCACATACTATGGCAGGTCACCACAGGCCATTTGCATCTCTTCTGTCTTTAAAAGTCACGGCTTCTTGGTGTAGAGGACAGACATTCTGCTTCCTCCTGGTTTAGGTTAAGTTTATCCTGCCATTTATTCATACTCTTGTTAGACTACACATTTGTAACCTCTCAGAAATTATAGTCTCACAATGAACTTGGCCTTCCACAGAAGGGCTAGGACCAGAAATGGGACGGTGCGAAATTTCTCATTTAGGTTGTCAAGGCTGAAGGTACAAGCTGGGGTTCAGCTGTGCAAGACAGAGCAAGGGAAGGAAATGGAGAAAAATACTGGTGTAGCAGCTGTCTGTGCTGGAATAAAAAGATGACAGACTGGAGCTGTTATGTTGCTCAGCACAGCCACTCAGAAAGTACTCCCCAGACTGACCTGAGAGGCATGTTCCCAACCCGCGGCGAAACCCAAAATAAGCCTTGCAGTTGCTTGCAACATGGTACCAAGGAACCGCAGAGACTGTCGCATCAGTAGCCTGCGTGTAGGACAGATGCAGATGTTCTCCTTTTCTGGAGAAATTGATATATTGTTTCATCCATGTTAAAATGTGTTTTTCAAGAGCAAAGGTATAATTCCAGTATACAACATAATTTTTAATAGTTATGCAGATGAGATGTATGGAAAATAAACTTCTCTTTATGGCTATGTTTTGTAAAACATATTGGTGTTAGCTACAAATATGTTTGAGGCAAGTTTTCTGTATTTGAAACACTTAAAATTATCTTAAATGGGTAGATAATACAACTGAGCAAAGGCACATCTTGTATAATACTTTGGGGTCAGTTTTGTCCCGGCTGCATTGCCCTTTCTGTGATCTTGGACGCAGCTGTGAGGAAGAGGAGGAGGATTCCATGTGGGGAACCAATAAAAATGGGGGTTTCAGTGCACTGGCCTTCACAAAGCTCTTTGCAGTTTGTACAGAAGTCTTTGGCCTCTTCCACTACCACCGAGCGCTCCAGAAGTGCCGTTGTTCTGACTCAGCATTTCCTTTCCACCTATGCTTCTCAAAGGCAAAAAAGGAAGAGGAGACTTTTATGATTCCTAGGCATGCAGCCCCGTAGGACTCTCTTAATAAAATCTAATGTGTAACAGGTTTCTGTAACCAGCTACCACTAGCCAAGAGGCAAGTATTATGTACTTCAGTGTATTAAACATATGCGAGCTATGCACCGCGGGTAAAGTTGATTGATTCAGACTACACCAGTGCATAAACTTCATACCAGGCCAGCCTAGCTGCATGGGTGGAAATGGTCACTGTTGCACTGTACAAATTGTGCTGTCACATGGATTTCGTTGGGAAGTGAAAGAAAGAAAGTGAAAGAAAAGTCATAGAAATGGGACAAAACCAATTTTTTTCCTGCACTTTTGCAGCTTGATCCTCTTAAGTTCCTTTTTGATCTAAACCAAAAGGTGGACAAAATCCATTTTAGCATCAGCAATCTAAAACCAAATCTCAGCGGAGATTAATTTGCATGAATAATGAAAGCTATTTTTAAGTGTGCCATTATATCTGTTTTTTTAAGTGAATGCTTACCTTTTTTTTTTTCCCTGGGGCACTGCCTATGGCACTCTTGGCTTTGTTTTGTGCTTTGAAGTTCAAACTACTGACCAGCTGGAAATGGGTTTAGTGCTCCCTGACCACTCTGGAAGCAACTGAGGCAGACACTTTGGACTGAGAATTATTTAGTCTGACAAGCAATCAGGAGGATATTTTCAGAATAATAGATCAAACTCATACCCCTAGACAGACAGGTTTTCATGCCCCTGCCCTGACAAGCAAAGTTTCCACAGCCCATCAGTGACTGTACACCAGTGTCCGAGGCTGATATTGCCATTGTCCGGATCAAAGCGACACCGATTTGCCCGGGCTGCTTTATAACCAAGCAGGGCAATGAAAAACCCAATTTGACATTTCTACAACAAGACAGGTTTTCCAGAGAAATCCAGAGAAGATAGACCTACCTCTCAGCCACCTGAAAGGACCATCCAAAGGCCACCGGGCAGACAAGAACCCGCACTATAATAAAGTTAATACAGCAGCATCCTCATTCCTGCGGTGTTCGCTGCATGACCAAATGAGGGTGCCTCGTTCCCCAGCTGGCTGAGAGGCCGCTCGGCAGCAACTCCCTCGCCCTGACAGAAACAAGGAAGGCTCGCTAAGGCGAGGCCGAAACGTCTTGCCAACTACCTTGGAAAAAAATTCAGATGAAAACAAGTATTTTTTTTTTCAGATGCTTCTAGTGCACAATCTGGGGCACAAAAAAGGAGGGCACCCAGCCAGCTCCAAGGCTGCTCAGCAGAAGTGGTTCAGCAGGTGGATGGATCGCTTTTGGTGGGGGGACTGGGTAGCGGCATCTTTCCTCCGTGCCGTGGGGCAGCATTTTAAAGCCCACGTGGAAGCTAAAATGTAAGCAGCTCTGCCAAGGCGTCCGCTCGTGGGATGGCGCGCCAGGCCACCGCTGGACTTCGCCCTCGCGTGCTTCAGGCGTGGGGAGGGAACGCGGGGCCCACGGGTGAACGCCCGCGCGGTGCCGGCCCCCCCGGGGAGCAGCCGGGGGTCCCGGGGCCGGTGTGGGGGCGGCGGCGGCGGCACCCAGCGCTGTGGGGCTGTTGGCGCCAGAACCGGCCGGATCCGACCGGCGCTCACGTGCTTCCCGCGCTCCCCCTCCACGCCGTCTCCGGCTCGGGGTGGCGTGTGTTAAATTACTACTCCTAAAAAAAAAAAAGGAAAATTAAAAAAATTATGCCTCCCTGAGGAGCGGGATAGGCTTTTTTCCCCCCCTCAAGAGGTTAAGATACCCCCCCGCCCCGCTCCTTCCCCCCGCCTCCCAGCCAACTCCCACCGCCCCTGAGGGGAGGCGGGCGGCCGCCGTACCTGCCGCCCTCTGCCCGGGGAGGAGCGCGCCGCGCCCCGGCCCCACGGCACCGGCACCGGCGGCCGCCGAGCAGGTGGGCGCGGGGGGGAGGCAGCGCTCGGCTGCCGGGTTCTGGGGGTGCCGGGTGCCCCCGGCCCGCCGCGGGGGGAGCGGGTGGCGGCGGCGGGGTGTTTGGTGGCCCTGAGGGCGCGGCGGCCGCTTACCCTCGCCGCGGGGACCGAGACGACTCGGGGGACAAACTTGCGGCCGGGGCCAGTAACCGGAGCGGCACCCCCGCGGGCAGGGCCCGGGCCCGGCCCCGGCCCCGGCCTCGGCCTCGGCCCCGGTCAGCCCCCGGCCGGGGGGGCGCGGGGTGCCCAAGCCCTCGGGACGCGGTCGCTCGCGGCGGCGGAGGAAGCGTGCCTCCGAGTTAGGCGCAGGTCTTGCGTGGTGCTGCTGCCGGTGCTCTTCTGTTTTTGCAAGTAAAGAGAGACGGGCTGTTTGCAGGCGGCGGTGGATAGGAAGAAGTTGGTTTTTTGGTTTTTTTCCCCTAGTTTTTGCCCTTGAAATAGATGTGCTGGAATAGGTCAGCTGAGGGGGGAGTAGGGGGGCCTGAGCTGAGCCGGGCCGAACCAAAGCTACCGTGTGCTGAACGCTTGCGCACTTATTGCCGGGGGAGCTCTGGAGAAGTGTTAGAAAGAAGCTTTAAAGGTTTATTATTTAATAATAATTAACCCCGGGTGAAAACCTGACTAAAATCAGCCTGTTTACGCTAATACAGAGCGGCGGGGAATGTGTTGGTACAGGGTGGGAAGAGGGTTTTCCCTTATTACTCTTAGGATATGCTCGGAGTTTGCAAAGGCATAGCGGGGCAGGCTGTGTCACAGCCGGTGTCCCTGCCCGTGCAGGGGGGGAGCGGAGGAAGGGTGTGTTTGCGTAGTTCGAGAAGTTCAGGAGTCCTAGGAATAAGAAGGACACGTTAGGCCAACATGCCTTTTTTTATTTCTATTTGTTCCTGAAAGTGGAATATTACCAAGATTTCTGAAAGGGAGCAAAATAAATCTGATTTACGAGAGGAGGGACTGAGATATTATGACTTCAACACAGAATGGTCTTGGGACAGTTTGGATTTATGGGCTAAAATTTGCAAGTGCTTATGCTGATTCAGACAGTGAAATATTGCTGAAATTGTGATAACAGTGATACCTGTTATCGTGGATGCTGCATGAATAAAAATCGTTGAACTGCTTCATGATACAATCAGTATTTTCAGTTTCTTCACCTGAATATCGAGCACAAACTTCTGTTTGTTTAACACCATGTGTTTGTATAATCATTGTTAAAAGTCTTTAGTTCACATCCTTTGTAGTGAAAGACAAGCCACAGGGAAGATAATCAAGGAAATGAATACAATTTTATTCCGTGATGGCAGTCCGAGCTGGGACACTTGTTAGGTATGTGTGTGTGAGGATGGCTCCCGTTCACTGCGTGGACCTGCGACCCAAAGCAGTGTCCCGGCTGGAATGTGCGGGCGGAGCAGACACCGCTGCCACCCACAGCTCCTAAGGGACGTTGCCCACGGTGAGGTGGGAAGACCGAGTCTGTTTTGCCATCAGTTACCAGCTTCCACATGCAAGGTAACATACAAGGAGCTCAGAGTGGGACCCTTAGAGAGGGTTGTGTAAGTGTGTTTTGTTTCACTGATAGAATGCTTTGGATGTTTTGCTGTAGATGATGATGACAAAATGTGGGTTAGACTCATAACCAGAAGGAAATTCTGTGGGAGTTGATTCTTCTCCTGTAGAAGATCCTAGAAGGAGTGGGGCTTAGCAACCAACATGCAACCCCTCTTGTTACAGCGACTTTGCTATTAAACATTATTAAGTATTATCTACAACACCTTATTAAGACTGAAGCTCCAGTAGACTAAGTGGCATACAAAAGTGCAGGTGCCTGTGCCAGCTTACACTATAAATATGAAACTCAATTTAAAAAAAAAAAAAATACATATTCTGCGAAGACAGGAGTGTATAAATAGTTTCATCAGCTTTGTATACAGACGGGTTGCTTAGGGGCAGATGCAAAGCTTAAGTTCATTAGGTGCAATGTTCAAGTCATTGCTAGTTTGGATCTGTTCCTGAAAATGATTAAGATGCACTTGAGATTCTGATTCTGTGATTGTACTGCACTGGAAAGAGCAACATATGACTGTACTTATCAAATCATATAGTATAATACAAAGCAACTCCCTCATTATTTTTTTTTTCTGTTTCTTCATCAGCTTCCCCAAAAGGAAATACAAATAAAGATCCTGTAGCATCTCAGTTTCTGGTACTGCACTACATTAGGAAGGGCCATGCTAGGATTGTGTATTTAATGACTACTAAATAAGAATTTGTGGAAAGTATTTAGGTAATCTTTGTAAACAGTAAATCAAAACCTAGCAGTGTCGCATTTCAGTGATCATTCCATAAAAGTCAGCGTTGTTCGTTGAATGTCGTAACAGAACGTAGCATAGATGATAATAGATGCTCTTTATACTTAACAGTAATTATTTTTTTTTGTTGATGAGGTCAGTATTTTGGGAAATTCATTGTCCTCTGAAAATAAGACCTTGAAGGGAAAACAATCTCTTAGTCATAACAAATAGAAAAATATTTGCACAATTAAAGAGGCAGACGTTAAAAGCTTCGAAGTTGAATAACATGATTTACTATTTTACATTATATCTAAAATAAATATTAACTGATATTAAATATTAAATAGGTTTATATTAATAATTAAAATATTCTAGCCCCAAAGAGAAGCAGAGCAGTGAAAGGATTGGCATTAAATGTCTTTGTATGTTTGTTAGTCATAACTCACCTTTAAGAATTACATGATTTTTCAGAAATATCTGTTTCTGTAGAAGCTTTTCTTCTCTGTGCTCAGTGACTGGGACAAGTCCTGTTCATTTATCAAAAGCAGGTGAGACTGGACTAACTCAGTTCAGTTCTCTTACCATTGACTTCCATAAGTTACCGATCCTAGGTGTGTGTGAGCATCAGCTACATTATTATGTGCGTATTTTATGCCATTCATTTTAAGGTCTAATAAATTATATCACAGCTGAAAAGTTGAAGCAGATGATTGCTTTGGGGAAAATGCTACTAGGCTCTGTTGTGTCAGAATAGAGATTCCTAGCTTCTTCAGAGTAGATGTAAAATTAATGTCTAAACAAATGTAATAATCAACTATGATGTCCAGTAAATTCTTTTGTAAGTTTTCAGTACTCATACTGAGTTACTAGTGACTGCTATGTAGTTTTGAGGTATAGCTTGTTGGAATGCCTTTACCACTATTCTTACAGGTCTTCCTCAATTAATCTGTGCTCTTACACAAAGTAGTTACTCTCTTTGAAAGGCTGAAGCTTTCTGGAAATCGGCTCATAGTAGCAAAACCTTAGTGGGACTCCACAGTTGCTTTTTCATGTGTGGTCATTCTGCATCAGGGTTGTCCTATGGCTTCATAGCCAGGATGAACAGTGATGTAAACAGAGCTTTAGCTGCAAACAGAAAAAAATGTCCTTGGGGCTTCCAAATCAGAGAGGAAAAAAAGTGTGTTTTTAGTCAAAATTGTATGCTTTTGAATATGCCCACCTTAATGTGACTTATGGACTTATTCAGTGTGACATGCATGACAGCTGTAAAGCTGCCTTTGGATTGTTTTGAAAGTATGTGAAACAGCTGAAGAATTTTCATAAGGTGTGAAAAGCGTATTTTCCTGCCTTGGCAATTCAGACAGCAGCTGAAATGGATTTCCTTTAGACTACCAGAAATACCTCCCTCTCAAATAAGATCATGCATGGGGAGCCTCATTCTTCTTTGCATTGACGCTGTTTCATCTTTCACCACTGTTATGACTAGATATGTAACCCTCTGTGATAAAAGTGGTATCATTTTGTAGCCAACCCCGGGCAGAGAGCAACAAACCAGCTATGCTATAGCTACAGTGTAAGTGATGATACCAAGTGAAAAGCAGAGGCAAGCTGGACCAAAGGTCCCTACAAGATAAAGTTTAGTAGGCATCAGAACAGAAAATTCAGCATGAAAGCACTTGCTCAATCTTGACGCTGCTCTTGCAAAGGTCTAAGAAAACTACCTCCCGTGTCTGCTCTGCAGCTTATGTGTAATGGATATGCTATAGCCTTCATTTACACTGTTGGCAATTACAGTGTCTGCCCTGATAAATTAAAGTGATGGCTAGAAATTGCAGTGCTTCTGTTTGATTCATAAGGTGGGGTAAAATGCGTCCTTCTAGATGAACAAAGTGAATGAATGGGTTTAAAGATAGTAACCCCTCTGTGTTGGTCCCTTTCACGAACTCTGCGCAGGTCTGTAAATGGCTGCTGTACCATTTAACTTTTTCTAGTTACTATATCATGTTTTACTCTCTTAATTATCAGTAACAAAAAAGGTAAAAAGAGGAGAGCAGAATATGGTACCGGATCACAAGGGAAGTCTTGGGATCTCTTGTTCCTCTTTCGTATCCTCTTGTTTGAAAGGTATTATGTTATTGCTTTCCTGACTGGCATAGTTTTATGCAGTGAAAAAAGTACCTGCACCAGCACTGTTGACTGCATATAAAATAGTGTGGGAAGTTTTGGGCCTTTATCCAAGTCAGTTACACTTTTGTTGTATGTTCAGAAGAAAAGAAATAACACTGCATCTGTGCAAAATGTATAAATCTGCTGCTTAAGTTGAGTAGACGCATAAAGAAAATAGCAGAAAAGGCAAGCCAGGCTTATGTATCAGGAAAACAGAGCATTTTTTAGTAACTTCTTTTCAGAGGGAATGTTTGCTCCTCTTGGGGATGCGTGAATCACTGCAAAAGTATCTGTCAAATTCTGCCTAGGATTTGGACAGAAAGTTGCTTCAGTTGATGAGTGTATGAGTGCAAACAGCTTGACACACATTAGTGATGTTACTTGTATGTAACATCGTATGTACTGTACTGCAGCTTGTATGTTCTAGAGCATCTTCGGAATTAAACCCTAAAGACTGACCTCACTTCTACTTAAAACAAATGAAAATTTAGCATAAAAATAAGAAGAGATGGATTAGTCCCTAAATTAGTAAATTGTCAGAGGGAATGGAGACTGTCTCTGTAGTGTACTGTGTGACAGATGTGGGGCCCAACAGGGCATTTAATGCAGAATGAAAGCCTTTTTTAGCCTTGAAATGACTAAGTAGCAAGGAAATTATGCAAAAGTGGATTATACAAAATATTCTTGGATCAAGCGATCATGAGTTTACATTGACTTAGCAGTACAATAAATGCTGCAGTGCCACGTGGGGATACCTGAGCTTGCTCTGAACAAGCTGTACCAGGAGCTGCAAAGGCCAGTATAGCTGCAGAATGCATATACTGTGGTTGCTTTGCTGCTTTCCTCTGTCCAAACTGTTTTACCTCGTCATTTTTTCTCCAAAATTTTGGTCTTGTATCCAGTCTTTGTATCCAGTCTTTGAGGCTTTGTACATTGGCAATAATACTTACCATCTCTAGTCAGGATATGTCTCCTGGTACCTCTTAGAATAACATTTCCTTTTTCAGAGCCAAATCAGCATAGTTCTGCATTTCCTTTTGTTTTCTTAGTACTAGCAACCTGTGCTGAACCTCTAGTATCATCATGCAAAGTTATTTACTTTTGCACCATGTGCAGCATTTCTTTCCCCAGGGCAGACAACTCTACCTTTTAAGTGAATTGTCTTCATTTTTCTTGCCTTTTGTCAGCAGCAGGCAACAGGTGAGGTGATTGGTGAAAAGAGCAGAGACAAAGGAGGAAGTGGAGAGAGGGAGTAGAGAGACTGGTAAACCACTAGAAGAGGAGAGAATTTTCCCAGAGGGAAGTAAAGAAGGAGAAGGGCCAAATCCAGACTGATAAAAGTGAAAGGTGGAGTCCAAAACCAGCATAAAACTTGATAGCAGAGTTGGTGGAAACAAATGTGTCCTTATCTTTCCCTTGCTTGGTCTGACCATAGCAGGCTGAACTGGAAGTGTGCTTGGGAGCTGATTCTGGCACCCAATTCTGATCTACTTGTTCAAAGAAGGAAAACTGTAGAAAACCACTTTGCTCCTTTGTTTTTATGATAGACACAACTTCAAAAAAATCTTCTATTGCCAATTAATCCCTAGAATTACTTTCCTTCTTCAGCAGGCAGCAAAGTTAGTTGACTATTTTTGGATTCCTAGTGTTCATTGCTTATCCTGTGTGTACAGGTAGGTATCAATCACATTCTCCTCTGAATATAATTACTTTCACAAAGAATTGCAACTGAAGTCCTTTAGTAAGTCAAAGGGTTGAATCTTGAATTCAATAAAACTCATGTTTCTTCTGAGAACTTTGTTTTGCTAGCAATTCAGACCTAGGCCTACAAATCCTAATATCTTTTGTCAGGGATTTTTTAGGGAATTAACAGTTGCAAATGACTTTCCAATTTGCGGTTCTTTGTACAAAGTGAAATCATTGTCCTGAGTAAATGGATTTAAGTTCAGAACTAGATATTTTGTCCATTACCTTTAAAAACAGCTGAACATATTTACACTTTTATGCACATAGGAAGTTTTATGGATGTGTTAGCTATGACACTTAAGGGCCAATAAGAGCACTTTGCACTTTATTTTGTAACACGGAATTAGTTAAAATACTAACAGTGCAACATTGTGGTAATGTAGAGAGACTTCCTTAATAACGTAGGGTTTTATGTACCTTTTACTTACACGTGTGGAAGCCCTACTCTGATGTAAAGAACACCTAAGAAGAGGTTACCAACTATGTCATTGAAATGGAACAGCAGTTTCAACAGGACTGACAGATAAGAGCATGAAAGCAAGAATGTATAACCATGTTCAGAAGTAGTTTAATTTGTCGGGACATCACGGCTAGCATTTTCACCATTGGAAACAGATTTGGAAGGAATATTAAGTAATCACAACTTCACTGAAAACCAGGATCAAAGCTTCCCTTTCTTTATTTGAGGTGAGGATTTCCCTGGCAACTTATTCCTGCAGGCAACCAGACCATCGTGTTTTACATCCCTTATGAAAGACAGTTCTCCTTACAGCGTACAGTGACCACAACCCATGCTCTGGGGCATGATACCGATACTGTATTGTAGGGAAGAATGGCTCATGTTAGATTGCCAGATTTATTTTCCTTGTATTGCCAGTATTAGACTGTGTTTCTTAAGCTGATACATATCAGCCTGATGTGGCATGCGTGCAGGTTTCTATAAATTTATATTTCCAAGATGGAAAGCTGCGAATGTTTAAAATAGGATCTCTGATGAAACATCATGTGGTTGAAAGTGAAAATTTTAGAAATGAGACATGGATTTTGAAAGTCCTGTAGTCTTCTGATACCCACGTTTGCAGATTCTTTTCACTTAATTGGCATTTGAAAAAAGACATTTTCTGTGCAAATATAAAAATATAAAATATAAAAAGCACGATGCTGAATACTACCTTGTTTGGGTTTTCTATTTTGATGTTAGCTACTTAATTCGGAAGCAAAACTTTCTTCTGTTAGGAGAATTGATTAAACAACTTCAGGAATTTCTTTGGTTGAAACCATTCCGTGTACAGATATACTTATCAAATATCTCTCTTTATATCATATGAATCATAGTAAATAAATATGTTAATAACTATAAAGAAATACATTATTAGTAACGATGTTAAAACATACAATGTACTTCTCTGCAGAGACCACAAAACTTGTGTTGACTTGAAACGTCAGATTGCCTCTATTAAGAGAGCTCAAGTGCTGTTCACAGTGAAACTCTTGAGGAGTGTAAAACAGTCGTCTTCAGAATGTGGCAATGACCTTGAACTTCCACTGAGCTGCACTTTCTTTATTTAACTTGAGCCAATGATTAACTTTTCTAATGACTGTATATCAAATTCACCGTTGTTTATATATCTGGCAGTGAAATAGGCCATGTCTGTCTTTGCATGGATGATACGATATATTTAAAGGAAACTCTTTGTATAAATTGTTTCATTTGCAAAGGCATGTCTTTGTGGAAGTCCTAATTGCTTCTAACTTACCTCATTTGTCTCTGCACTCTCTAACTACAGGCTAGCGCTACTGTCAGCATAATATATTTCTTCTCAGGTGTTGTTCTTTCCTCTTACTCCTTATTTAAAAGAGGATAACAAATTTTCTTCTGCTGCTTCCTTACAGCAATTAGTCTTCTATGGCAGATCTCCACAGAGCAGAGGAAGCTACACCCTGAAATAGTCGTGTATAGGGACATGAAGTCATCTGCGCAGCTTGGCCTCTGAAGGGAGGTTTGTCAAGACATAGCACTTTAATTTCTAGCTCTCAGGGAACCCAGCAGAGAGGTCTGCCCGTGGCACACATGGAAGCAAGGCATCTTCAAATTCCTATAATCTGTGCTAGGTCAGCCCCAGCTGGTTTGTTGCAGTGTTATCAAGCTCCTGACAGAACAAGAGTCATGCTGGTTTTTTCAGGCAGAAAGGGGATGCAGCCCTTAGCTGGATCAAGCCTGGTGGAAGTAGTCCAAACTGCAGAGAACTTATGTTCCTTGGCTTAAATGCAGGGTACTGTTACATGCTGTGAGATAATTCCAGGGACCCTGTGTAGACAGATGCTGCTAAGGAGTGTTTCATCAGATATTAAATGGAGGAGGAGCACCCGAGGGTTGTACATTTCAACGGAAATGAAAAAGCCAGAATCTGCCTTTAGTTGCAGTGATGTAAATGGTGACTGAGAGCAAAAATTTTTCTCACAAGTTTTGTGCAATCCAGATACTGTCTGTTAGGAAATGGTGAAAGGCTAATGTTTTCTTATTCAGCTGTAGGAGTATACCTGTGAATGTCTTAAAAGATATCTAGTAAGATAGGTAAGTATATGAGGGTTTGCATTTCTCGTGAGCTGTAAAAGAAGCGAACAGTTTCATGCTTCTGCACTGCTCTTAAATCTCTCAAATACAGCAGAGACTGTCAAGTATATTGTGGACAGGGTTATTTTTGCAGAGGGGAGAGTGACTATGAGGGTACTCGGAGGCTTTACCTTGATTCTTCCTTATTCTGTTCTCTAAACACAAAAAGGAATTCACACTGAAAATGGTAGAAAGAAATGTAGCATCTGGCGCTTGAAAAATACATACTTTGGTTCTGTTATACTTAAAATCTAAACTGGTTCCTTTCTAACAGAAGCTTTTTCCAAGTCATTTCGAGTTGTGTGATAGTGACAGAAGAAAAACTGATCTGTGTAGCACATGTCTACTACTCTGTTTTTTCTCTTCTCTGCCTCTACATGTGTTGTACTGTCTTTAAAAGACCTGTGGTGTGCTTGTACCAGTGATTTCAGCTGTTCTTCAGTGATGTTTGACAGGAACAAATGGGGCCACAATTGGGCTCATTGTCTACTTTTCAGATGGTGGAAGTCGAGCAGATGCTTATTGATGCTGTTTCTCCTGTGTAATTTTGAAATTCTTTGTTTTCTGTTAAAATACAAGGACTTAAAAGCTGTAACTTAGAACAGTATAGTTAATGGGGAAATGATATTTGATTATATGAAAGCTGATTAAAAGTTAAAACCAGAGTTTGTGGTCTGCTTTTTTTCTTAGTTTTTAATCAAGAAAATGATAATGTTTTAGGTAAGCTTTCCTGCACACTTGTGAAATATCTACCCCAGCCTTCACTCTGAAGCAAAAAAAAAAAAAAAATCTCTGAATTTCCCCAAAGCTGAATTACCTAGCTCAGAGTGCACAGTTGCAGTGATTGCAAATCCAGTAATAATGAATCAGTTGTTTTGCAGTCCTTTCTCCAAATTGATTAAAAGGGTGGCATTTTCAATTCCAAATGTGTTGTTATATATTAATGACTATACCACCTAAAGACCTAAGGACTATAGCCATGTAAAAGAAAAAAAACAACGAAAAACCCAACAAAATAAACCCTACTAGTTAAGAAATAATTTTGTGTATAAATGCATATCATGTGCATTTAAATAGTTGTGATTTTTATCCCTGTCCTTTCTCCTTCTAGAGGTTGTTCCAAATTGAAGGCACAGCTGATCCATGGCTTGCCTTTCCATGACGGGTAAAGGTACTTTAGCATAGCCCTTGCAGACAGACCCGTGGTGGTTCTGCTGGGCGTTAGTGTGGCAGGAGGCGTATCGGCTGCTGTCCAAAAACCGCATTGTTTCTTAGTGTGGCTCTGTGCTCCCGGCAGGACTTTGTCTAAGTGTGAGCCCAGCACTGTGGCAGTGACACTGTAGAAGGAGACCTGTGGGAAGCTTTTGGATCAGAGCTTGTCTACATCTGGTGCCTGGGCAAGGTGAGACCAAATCCATATAAAAGCGTAGGCAGATGTACTGAATTTACCACAGGTGAATCCAGCACAGGGCTGAGAGCAGTTCATGAAGAAGATAGATCTGCATCTGGTCCATCTTGCCTGACATTTCAAAATGAAAGTCTGGGTGGAGACTTTATCTGGGCCTTCAGAAATTTGGAGCTTGGGTTCTATATTGAGGACTGCACTTGCTGTTCTTACTTAAACCCAGCTGCTATTCAAGGAAGCACTGTGAGAAGAAGCAAGGAACAGTCTGTGACACCTGAAATTACCAGTCTTAGAATTACCCTTACCAAGAGGACAAAAAAGACCAATTGTTTTGAGATCGGAGAACAGTAACAAGTCGTCCCATCAGTCAGTGAACGTTATAAGAAGTAAAACAGCTCAAAAAATATAATTAGTCCTTGTAAATGTACTCCTGAATTGTAATTCTTATATTTCACAAAGCTGGTGCTGGGGGGTAGAAGAAACTGTTTTGCTTGGTACAAAGTAGAGTTAGCTGCAGTGGAGTGCAAATGGGATCAAATTAAGAAAAGGAGAAATTAGGCTGTGTGACAGGCAATCTGAACTATAAGTTATTTGACTGTGAAAGAGCTTCCCAAGGGAAATAATACAAGCCACATTATTTGGGACACCTAAAATTAGACTTCAGAAAGCACTAAAAAAAAATGTACAACCTTGCTTCGGTGGGGAGGTGGACTAGAAAACACAGGGTTTTTTCCTTGCAATAAATTCTGCAATTGTTGGGCCTGATTCTGTTTTGTGATGTGGAAGTCAAGGGAAGATTTACATTGCTTTTTGCCTGAGAAAACTGAGGCTAAACATACAGGTTTCTCCCCTCCACCTATTGCCAACTTTTTAAACTGCATATTTTTATTTCTGTGCCTCAGGGATAGTTCAGACCCCTCTCTTCCAATTATAAAAATATATATATTTAAAGGAGAGGAGAAAGGGCACATGTACCTTAAGGACCCTTTGTGGCATTTCCCTCTTCGCTGGATCTTAACAGTCACTAGAACTGATCAATGTGATACTCCTTTTTTGTTTTTAATTCAGTATTTATTTAGCTTATAATATGCAAATCCATTACCCTGGCATGTTCTGAGGCTATTGTCTGAAATTGCCAACCATATTTGTACTAGTGACTTGATTGGGAGGGGGGCAAATGAAATATAGCCTTTAACCAAGAAAGAGAGGCTTCCAAATAATGTATATTGATATATCGAGAGTGTTGCAGCCTTCTCTGTAATTTCATTTCATTACAAACCATGTGAGATAGGTGCAGTGACACAAAAGAGGTTCTCGTACCCAGTCCTACATATTAAATGTGGAGAACATGCAGTCATTTGTAAATTTTAAGAGCCTATTTTTTAAATTGTACGTTAGTTTGAAGAGGCCTCCCTTTATCTGTGTACAGTCTTTCTTTGCTCTCAGTGTCTGCTTGTGTGAATGACAGCACTCCTTCCAAAGCTCTTTTGAACAAATAGAACCCTTACATGGAAAATGTTTCTTCATTGTGTAGCTATTAGATGTAATCACCCTCACGCTGTAATAGTACCAGTGTAAAAAACACATGAATTTGCCTGTGTGCACAAAAGCACACCAAGGTCAGGACACTGAGCCTCTGAATTTGTGATAAGAGACAAAGCAAGGCACATACACAGAATTTTCTGAAAGATAGTTCATTTGTAGAGGATCCAAAACAGCATGGGAGGAAAGCTATAGGACGTCCCCAATATTTCATTCACGGGCTGTGGCTTATAGCCCCCCGAAATGCATTCTTCTCCTGAGGATAGGAGGATTCAGGATAGGAGAGTGGAATACATGGTGAAGTGAACACTTCCTGTGCATTCAATTTTGGGTTGTAGATGGCCCCCCCAGTTTTTGGTTCTGGAACTTAGGCTGCCTCACTTGGAGGCATGGGTGCTGGGGCTGGGACTGGAGAGAGAGAGTGCTAGAAAAGTCAGCTGACAGCATTTCAGACTGTGACTTCTAAACACTAAGAGCTGATTCCCATTTCCTTTCTCCCACTGCTACTCGCCTCCAGTGTGCTTTACCTCCTGCTGCCATGCACATGGTCTGTCACAGAAGCGTGGGTTGTATTTTTTTTCTAATTTGACTAAGAGCATATTTCCCAATCTAAATCCTTAATGAAGACAAAAGGCCTCTATTGCAGGGTAGGAAGATACTAACCCGAAACATATTATTAGCTGGGAAGACTCATTCTCCTTATGTCCATGTTTTTGAATGACTTAATTGAAGAAAAGAGGTATCTTCTGATAATAGCTTTTTGCATAGGGCAACAGTGAGGGTGGAACGGTGGCGATGCTGTGATGCCGGCTTTCTTGGAAAGCTTCATTAAGCCATTATTGAAGTGATTGTAACCAATTCTGTTACAGATTCAGAGTGCTTTGATATGCTAGTCCTTTGCATAGCAATCTCTCATGGGAGAAAGGAAATGTTGTAGAGGCTCTGCATAGTCGATTTTTGATCGGTCTTCCATCGAGTATTGTAAAAGATGCAGCAGAAGGGAAATACTTGGGTATTGTCTGGCTATTGTTCGTGTACACTTGCTAGGAAGTGGACAAGGTAGCATATACCTTTTAACTTTATTACCTCTTCTAACCTATCCCTCTCTAACAAAACAGCCAGATATTCCTCTAAAGATTATAACTTGTCTCACTTCTGTCTTGTCCTCTGTCCTGAAGCTCTCCGTATTGAACTGTCTCATTTCTCCTGCTTACACAGGTGATTCTTAAATTGCTTGACCAAAAGGTTTCAGGCAGCTGGAAAAGCGCAGAGTGCCTGCTTTTAAAAATGAAGGAAGGGATGAGGGGAATAAGGCCTGGGAATTGTGGTCCCTTCAACTTAACATCAATTTCTAGAAAAACATCAAAATGAGTAAAATATTTCTAAATGCTTGGAGGAGACAGGAAAACAACTATATAAAGAACAAATGTGTCAAATCAATGTAATTTCCTGCTAAGAAAAAGCCTTACAGAAAGGAAAGAAATAGCAGATGTCATACTTGGTGTTATTGTAGGGCTTTTGACACTGTTTCACGTGACATTGTAAAGAGTCTCAGAAGACAGTCATGGCACCATGGACATAAAACTAGATTTAAAACCATGTTTGAAGCATTTAGCCAAGAGTCACTGTCAAAATAAAAAAGTTATCGACTATGGCTTGCAGGGGGCTCTCTTTGGCACTGCCTAGTACTTTCATTTGCAATTTTACTGATACAGGGGTTGCTTGTTAACTTCACAGGTGACTTCAGACTGAGAGTGGATGCAGTCATGCTGGGGGCTAGGTTAGAGATAAAAATCAGTGAATGATGCACTGTCATTCTGCAAGAGATTTAAAAAAACATATAGCTTATGTTAGAAGACATAAGTCTTTTTAGTCAATGTATTACTAAAGGCTTGTGAAAAGTTAACATTTAAAAATGGTGGGGAAAACACATGTGACTAATACTTAAATGTCTGGTCCTTATATGCTGTCATTTGGTAATAGAAGCTTTAATTTGTAGAACTATTTCTTCATTTATTATTCAGTCATGGGGTATTTTCTTTTCTTTTTTCTTTCTTTTTAACATTGGAGCAAGTCCAGTGAACCTTACACAGTTCTTTACTCTGTCCCTAGAGCAGCAAATCTCTGGCTCAAAGTCAATGGAGTTTTTGTCCCAGCAGAGTGTCTACATGTGGTTGACTGTGATTTCTTCTCTGCAGAATTGCATTTCAGGGCTGTGGGCTAGAGTAAGGCAAGGCGTAATAGTTAAAGCTGGACAGGTTGGCATCTATGCATTTGGTATTTATGGCACTTGTCCAGATCTGTGAGCTTGCTCTTTAGATGAATGTTGTCATCAGATAACTATAATGAGGCTGTTCATACTGTAGTTTTGGAACAGTGCAGTATAAAAGTCTTCAGTCTGCTGAGAGCTAGAAATTTGGCTGATCTTCAGCTTACAGTGTATAAACACATTCCTCTTCTTTTTTTTATTTTTATTTTTCCCACTTTTCTTTCTCCTCCCTTCCTTCCCCTCAAGGACATAGACTTCGTCTATATTTTTCATAACTGCGTGAAGCTAGAAATCCTAACGGATGCCTGTGCCGCCACCGCCGCCACCACCTCCTCCTCCACCACCACCTTCTGGAGGGCCCCCTCCACCACCGCCTCTGGTAAGATTGACTTTTCGTATCTATTAGCAAAAGCTCAGCTATAGTAGCCAGCTTAGGGCCCCCAGATTTTTGGCGTGGATATTCATAGCAAATATCTGGGGCAGATGCTTGTTTTGCTGCCTTTTGTTCTTCTGTTCATTAGAGCAATGGTCTCCAAAGTGGGGTGCGTGAGGTAATCCATTGGGGTGTGGGAAGAAAATATTAGAACTTCAGTCATATACGTGTATAATTTATAAAATATATGTATACTGGGGTGCCTGCTCAAAAATTGTTTTACTGTTCGGGGTGTGGGACCAAAAAGCTTGGAGATGATTGCATTAGAGTGCATGTGGTGAGAATTTAGCATTCGTGAATACTCCAGCCACAGAGAACTAATTTTTGTATTGGTAATGTGCAGGTGGTAAGTGTTAATTTCTTCATCTTTCTTACAGCTTCTGTTAAGACTCACAGTGTTCAGCTGTAGGTGTTGCTCTTTCTAGCACATGCCGTCTTCCTGGTGATACAGCACAATATGCTTTTATACATGTGCAGGAACAATTATGGCTTGTAACAGATCATTACTCTGTGTGTCATGAAGTAGAACATGTGCCCTGCCAGCCTATTTGCAATCAGAGGGATGCTCTGAGTGGAGTTTCAGGGTATTACATTTTCGTACCTTCACAGTCAATGATTGTACCTGTGATAAAACATGTTTGTCATTCCTTTTATTCTGCAGTCATTTGTTCATAGCTTGTTTCTGCACTGAAATTCTTAGACCGTTTTTGAAATAGTGAAACCTGGCATGGTTGTGTTCAAGACATAAAACCTCTCCTGACTTTTTTTCATATATTTTTCTGTCAGTGCTATACTTACTTGCAGTGTATGTTAGTCCCTGTAGCAAAACAGTATGTGATACTTCAAATGTACTTCAAAATATTGGGGTTTTTTGGGGGTTTCTTTGTTTAAAATAACTGTATTTCTCCCTTGAACCCTCTGGCATCTCTGCCTGTTTTGTTCCCATGAAGGTCTTTTGATTTTGTTTGATAATGTTCTTATGTTATCTTCTTCCAGAAGGAGGTTTCCTTGCATATTTCTCTCTGCTACTTTCCAGGCTGAACCATTTTGTAAACCTCTCCATGAATTGTGGAGGTGAAGAGGAGGAAGATAAAGACAGCACATGAAATAAGCAGTGCTTAATTCCTTTTCTCATTCTGGCTTAACTTTGTGCACCACGAGCAGTGTTTTCAATTAGCAGCTCTTCTGGGTTGGTACACAACCTATAGTTAGATACTGAAATTAGTGGACTGAATTTTGTGAGCAACTTAATGCCCCCAATTTTAATTGCAAGGGTTCTCATCCTAATAAATTTAGCTCAGTAAGTATCAGAGACGTTTTTAGGCTCCTCTAACATATGCTGATTGTAGAAAACTTGAGAAAGCTAGAGGACACCTAAGGACCACTATGAACAAGTTTGGTTTTTCGTTTCCCCTCCTTTTCTGACGACTAAACCCACTACTATGATACGGTTTTGATACAAGAAGGCTTATAGTGTATTTCCATATTTTAGTTAGATCATTCTATTTCAAATGTGATCTTCTGCATGTAAGATATACAGAACTTAGGGTCAGCTTTTTTTTGGTGATGTGATACAAACCAAATGTATTTCTAATTAATGTCTGATATTAAAGCCTTCCAAGTGAAAAGAGCACGTGAACCAACTTAAAGAATTAGTGAAATAATGTGACAGAACATTGTTGTTTTTCTGTAACAGCAAAAGGATTTTCCCCTGTCAAAACTGAATCAGAGAAGGCTAATTTTGAGAGGATCTGTAGTCTGCCTGGTGAGTTTGGCAAAAGCGCAGTATGAAAGAGTCAGCTCTCCAGTTGGTGCCAAGTTGCAGAGTAAAGCCCTGTAATTGGGGAATCCATGAAAACTTGCTACAGACCCTATTTTCTTTTACTAGAAAGCTATTTTCTAGAGCTTGTCATCTGTCTTTTACAGCTGCTAAACTGCCCAGCTGTTGTTACAGCTGCTAAATCTACAGTTCGAGGATAGGAGAAGAAAAATTCTGTCAGGCACTTAGGTTTAAGGAAAACCTTCAAACCAAATAAGTTTTATTTGGCCAACACCTGGAAATGTTCCAAAGTAAACAGTAGTGTGATTTTTATTATACTGTAATATTTATAATAATAAACTGTTCTTATCTCAACCCATGAGTTTTCTTACTTTTGCTCTTCTGATTCTCTCCCCCATCCCACTGGGGCGGGGAGAGTGGGTGAGCGGCTGTGTGGCGCTTAGTTGCTGTCTGGGGCTAAACCACAACATAATTAAAAATAAACATAACATTTACATATTAGCAAATAAAAGTTAGGTTTTAAATGCAGTATTGATATGCAGGCAATCCTCTAGTTTAACTTACTTGATTTAGGCTGAAAGAGAAATGTCTCTGTGTAGGTAGAGGTTTTAGAATCCTGTCTAATCTTCTGATACTAATGCATGGTACTGTAGTCTTGTCTTGCTTTTCTGATTATATTGATAATAGCTGTACTTTCCTCTTACTTTCATTATTAAGATATTTTTAGCAGAAATAGTCACTACATTACCTTTTTTTCCCCTGTATATTGTCTTAGTGAATATTATAAGCCATGGTCCCAAATGATTTTTCAGTCCGTACTTCATTGAAATCCTAAGCACTGTTGACACTTGACCTTTTTGTACTATCGACTCCCTCTTAAGGCGGAAGGCAGTTAGGTTCTTTCTTACAATTTTCAAAGATTTTGGCCTTGCAGATATTCTGTAAGTATTTGTACCAAATTCTGTTCACAGAAGTTGCTGCAAGGCAATACTAAAGTGATTTGGAGATGGTATTTAAGACATGCTAGGAGCCACCTGTGCCCAACAGCTGAAAAGCTACTGGCTGTTAGAGTGTACTTAAAATGAAGTGGCTTTTTCAGGAGGGAATGGTAGGGTATCTGCGATCGCAGATGTAGGTGGCTAAGTCAAAATGTAAAAATAGCTATTGGATTAATTGAGCATATCTTCAAATGCCTGCCTTCTGTGGGTCATAGATAAAGATGAGAGGGATGAGTAGGCAGAATGAAACTGTGCCCCAACTTATTTCCTGGCACTGGCTTAGAGAATTCAGATCTTTTACTCCCTTTGCCCTTCCACCCTAATAAAGAAAACTTAGAAAGGAGTCATTAGGATGTCTGTCCTAAAGCTCTTACAATTTTATAGGCACATGTGTATCACATTCATAGTTTTTTGTTTGGGTTTTTTTTTGTTTGGCATTTTGTTTGGTTGGTTTTTAAGCTTTCTGCTCCTGAAAAACTTATTTTTATTCCCCCTCTCTTTCTTTTTACGCCTTTTGCCTTTTAGTTGGGCATATGAGCTATGCTGGTTAGTTTTGGTTTGTCATATTTCCTGGAGTAGATACCACCATTGAGACTGATTAAAAATTTTCTGTTTAATGTCCCAAGAGAGGATCAAGACAGAATTTTTATGTGGAGTGGAGGCTGCTCACTGCTATGCAGCCTTTGTCTGTACATTTGAATTCCTAATGTTAGGATCAGTCATCACCTATTAAAATGTTAATATTGAAGGAAGTGTGTATGTGTAGCAGCCCTGCTGGGTTGTGCCTTATTCAGAGAAGATATTTGTTTAATGATTCATATGTTTGTGGAGTTTAAGAGAATACTTCTATTCTCTTTAGAATTGGTGTTATTAAAGTCTTAGCATAGAAATTAAGCCCCAAAATATCACAGAGAATCAAATGATTAAAGGCAGTAAAGTAGCACCAGGAGTTTATTTGCCTTATCGGCATACTAAAAACTGGGAGAGCAGGAGAAGAAAGGAACATGCTTACTTTGGGGAGAGAAATGTGAAACTTGAAATAATGGTGAACACTAGACTGGCATGTAGATTAATCTTAATGATTACTGTATCCTTATTTAGTTAAAAAGAAAAGGAAAGAAATAGAATTGCTGTAGTAGATAAATATATGTCAGTGTTTACCAGGTTATTCTGACATTATTTTCTAGTCTTGTAATAAAAAACTCAGACGAGCAATTCCTCATGGTATAACACTGTGATAAATGCATAATTTACACAGAGGTAGGATTCCCAATGTTAGGGAAAACATCAGCTGATAGTTTTCCTTGTGGGGATGGGGTGTTTTCCCCTCCTTCATGCAGTTGTCAGAGTGCAAACCTTGTTGAGTTGTTTTCCTCAACCTTCCCAAGAAATTCAGGGAGGCACAGTGCTTCTCTGAAGTTGTGTGGGAGTTGGTTTTGCTCCTATGACATTTAGTACTACTGTGCTCTGGAAAAAGAAAAAAAAAGCATATGTAAAACAGCTTGGCTGAAGATACTGATGATATGTGGTATTTTGATTTGGTCTTACCAAATATGAGAAAGAGAATGTGCACATATAAGTGTGTGTGTATGCATAAATGTGTGTGTGTGCCTGCTAATTATTTATTTTTAAAATGAAGCTAATTTCTCAGGTTTTTATTCAGACTCCTAGGCGTACAGACATAACACTGAAAGCTTAACAGAGTCATGCATAGTGCCAATTACAAAGTATTTAGGAATGTGTTTATTAAAATTTTATGTGAGCTGTGAGTAGGATGAGATTTAGTACTTTGTCGTGAAGTCCCTAGGTCAGGAGATATTAAATCATAATATTTATTGCTGCTAGGTAAAACATACTGGAGCGAGAGTGCGGACTTGGTAATCTTGTTGGTGACTGGTCATCGTACAGACTGTGCTAAGGACTGGGCAAGGTACAGCTGAAAACTTTAAGAGTGCTTTGTTCCAGCCAAAATAAAGGAACTGATTTATAGTGTTTTAATAACGTATCACATCTCGCACCAGTCTGCTTTCATAAAGGAGTGAGAGGGAATTATGTGGAAAAAATGCTGTGTCTTTGTGAGGTTTATCTGAGTTAATTTTCAGGCAGTGGAAAATGTGGGATTGGATAGCTGTGGCGTCTCAAAGTGTTGCTGCTGTAGCCTTCTACTCCTGTAGCAGCAAATACAGAAAGGGTAAGTGGGAGCTGTGAAAGGGGGGGAAGATGTAAAGAAAACATAAATACTGGGTTGTCATTGCTCTGTATGTTTCATCTGGACAGGTACGGAGGCATGTACTACATATATTCATACGTGCTAATCTTCTTGAATGCTTTACTTGAGATCTCTTGGGTCACCACTTCTAACGTATTTAGGTGGTGAGTTCTGTTTTGCAGGTTTCTTCATAACATCGTGTGTTGTACATGTTGTCTGAACGGAAGGGAAAGCATTTAAATTTATTTTTCTTATTCTTGCTGTCTGTGTTTCATCTGTATAATTTTCCATGTAAGTATGAAAATTGGAGCATGTCACAGAGGTACCAGCTGTAAATGATCAAGCCCAGGTACTAGAAGCAGCCTAGCTGCAGAGAGCTAATAGCTTAACTTACCATTCTAATCACAAGGTAATACTTCCCTGAAAAATCAGTACCCCATCTGTAGGGTATGTGGTGGCTACATATTAAATTCCGTCTGTCAATTATTATTGTGCGTGTAGCCTTTTAATTAAAAGAGAACCCAGAATTATAGCGACACTTGAGTTGGACTTCTCTGTGTGGCTGGAAGGTGACATTGCAAGAAATGTTAGTTTCTCACTGTTCTCCCATCTTGGACTGACCGTAATTTTGCGTGGTTGCTAAAAGGCGTTTCAGAATGATCAGTAGCTTCTACACAGGTAACCGGGTAGCAGAAAATGGCCTAGTGTTCTTAGAACTGAGTGAGATTAAATCGTGATATGTGTAGGTTGTCACATGTTGAATATTTTGTTATCACTACTCATAACAGCCCTTGTCATTCTGGGGACCCTGCTATGGTAGACAAAATAAACAACAGTAGTGTCACCAGCTCCCACAGCAATATTTTCAGCCTTGTGCTGTTTGACATTTTCATTGCAATGCCGGGGCCTCAGGTTTTCTTGTTTATGTAAGGATTTTCACTTCTGTTTTAGCTGATGCAGAGGAAATCTTGCGAATTTGAATACTAAAAATTTAGAAATCAGAAGGTAAAGTTCAAAATTATTTTCTGAAGCCAGCTCAGAGTATTTTTGGCATCTGACTTGTGATCTTTCTGAACTGCTGGGAAACAATTTTAGAGTAGCTTTGATTTTTCTACTGCCTCCATTTTGGTGGCTTCTATTACGGCATATTTTCTTTCAGTGAAGGAACAGCCAGAATTTATGTTTAAAATGTGGGTGTCACTAAGTTAAATACCCACAGAAAAGCTGAATGGCTCAGTAGGTATAAATCATCATATTGATTCTGTTGCATTTTTGCATTCAGGTACAAAAATTTAGCAACCCACACTGGAAAACTTTAAATACACCCCTGTTAATAAGCCCACTGCTCATTTGTAGCAGGAACAATTGAACCTTTAAGTATACAAGATTTTACCTTGTCTGATGGGGTGGCGCTAATGTAAAATGAAGAGGGCTTTTATTGAGTGCAGTGGCATTGATTGCTGGTGGTGTTTGAAATGAGCACTGGAATATAGATGTAGAAGAGAGTCACTCCTGCTGTGCTATTTTATCTTTTGTTCCCTGCCATTGTGTTTACTGGCACACTTCAAGCAGGTAGGTGCTAGTGCAGAGCGGGCACCGTTTCTGCTAGCACTGAAACACCTCATTATTTGGGACTAATGCCAGGACTAGGCAGTGGCTAAAATGACGGGAAGAGGTTTGTAACAACTTTTGCATAGTACTTCCCCTGCTAGAAGTAGAGGAACGAGGCTGGTGTAGACGCAGCCTATCTAAGTACACACATTGCTCGATGACCTTTTCAACCCAGCGGGTTCAGATTGCAGAACTTTGTGCAATGGAGACTGAGATCATGGTTAATCATTATTGTAGATGAAATCGTGGAACACTGGTCCTGTCATTCTCTTAAAACAATTACTTCATTAGCTGCCAGGAAGCTATTTGGCAGGTCCCCTTGTGTGGGTTCCCTCAGAAAAAATGTTGGCTGTAGAGTGACCCCTTACATGGGAAGCGCTTGAAGCTCAGCTTGCTAGAAGGCTGAAAGATTGCCATGTTTACCCAGGTAGACCAACTGCCAAGAATTAATTAGTTTCATCCTATGCTACACAGCAGAAACACACGAGGTGGCTCTGATCTTGTGATTGACTGTGCAGGTGGAGTCTTGCACCGTGGTGAGGTTTCCCATAATTAAAAAGCTTTAAATCAGAGGTCAGGGCTCTATTGTGAATAGATGAACTAAAACTCGCACGTACCAGATCTTGCAAGTTTCTTTATAAATGAACATTTAAAATACTTAAAAGAAGTCATGTGCTTTGTTGTTGAGGCTTGTTGGATTTTTCCTTAAGCTGGACAGGGAGATTGTTTTGATTGTTTTATTTTGCATTTGACTGTGCATGAGTGTAACCACACCTGATGCATATTTAAAGTAAATGCAAGAAGGATGACAATCTTTTTCCCCACTGTACTTCTGTTCGTGACTTGCTGGAAATTGGGTTTATTATTTTATTATTTTAATAAGCTCCTGGGTTTTGTTGCAATTGCATTTCTTGGCACATTCCTGGGGGACACTTCAGCTGCTGGTTTGAGAATTCTTTGTAAAAGCCTCTTGCCTGCTGGGCAAACTGCTTCTGCTGCAAGTACAAATTTGTGAGTTCTTGGCATAATTCTAATCTAGTAATAGTGGACTGATTTTAGGAAAACAAGTTCCTCTGGCATTTCCGATTTCATACTGGGCTACAGATGCATAGATGAATTTTATAATCCTATGCTATGTCAAGGGAGACACACTGGCTACCTTACACTGAGATTTCTGGTCATCCTCCATATTCTACCTTGTTCCAAAACATCATTCTTTTAATAAAAAATTATTACATTGTAGTTTGTTTGCATCTTCTGGCATCTAACTGTCAATATCTTTTTTTCTGTCAGTTCTGTTTTTGAAAAGGATGCAGTCTCTTAAGAGTTGAATTAATTTAAATACATTAGTCCTGATGCTTACAGGGATCTCCTTATGGAGCACTTATGGTCAGCAGCTTGTGATTAAGTGGAAGGACATTATGGAGTAAGTTGCAAGCAGGTTTCCCCTGTTCTTAGACCACTTTTTTTCATCAGTAGAGTCCCCAGAAGGGTATTTTAGCAGGATGTTGCCCCTTACAGCCCCTCACTCTATGTCTGTGCCCTTGAAGACTGTTGTGAGCACCAACCCTGTGCCTGGCTTTCCTTCAAGGGAGTAGGAGCTTTATGGCTGGATGGGGACCCAGTCATCATCTCTCCTTCCGTGCTCTCCCACTTGGAGAGCCTTGCTATGCCATATGGATGACGAGAACACTCATCATCCTTCCTCAGATGATTTCCCAACCCCAAACAAGCTGTGTTTTCCTCTCTATATTCTTAGCCATCTCTGGTGTGACGCACGTACAGCGTTACGCAGCTAGCTTCACCTTTATTGTCCTCCTGTCCTGAACAATCCATTTTTGTCTACCCCAGAGTTCCAGTTATTGTTAATATAGGAATAATATTTAGGGGTGTTTTTGTTACATTTCCAGTTGCTCAGGCTCTTCCTTCATGCTTTGCATCTCCTTGAATTCAGGTCTAGATGTTTCAGTTGTCTCTCACTGTTGATGCACGGTTTCTTTGGCCAGACTTGGCACTGTCACGTCACTGACTGCATCGCCTACGCAGCTGTTGCTGGTTTTGCCCCGTCTGCTGTTCTGCATGCTGGTTTTAACTGCTCATTGCCATGTTTGCAGACTTCTCCTTTTGCATTTCTTGGTTTAAGTTTGGTCTCTGAATCATGTCAGATTGGGCACCAGAGAAGGCCAGGACTGGCCCTGGACCTCTTGTTTTCATGAATATGCGTCTCTGATCAAGCATCCCTTATCTTAGTGCTTTCTGTTCACCTTTCTTTGCCTTGCTGTAATGTGTTTCCCCTTCCTTAAAAGCCAAACCTGAAGTGTTGTGTGCTACGTTGGTGAAGATCCCTTGCCTCAGCCCATGTCTGTGCAGGTTTGGCTGGCCATGGCAGAGAAAAATAAGAAAGCAAGGGTTTGTTAAGGGGTGTCCTCAGACTCTTCTTTTACTAAAATATACACCGTGTATGCCTTCTGCCAGTATCTGTGCTTGATCTCTGCATTGAATCCTTTTTGTCTAGGGGGAAAAAATTGGGCAAGAGGAACAGAGATTGACACCAGATTCGCAGAAATAAAGGAAATTGTCAGCAATGGAGAGACAACATGGGACAATTCTGCCCATAATAAAGTACTGTGTGTCAAATTGATTGATTGATTATTTTTTTTTTTATCAGTATATGTCTCACAAAATGGATAGTTAGGGATAAGCTAAATGTATTTTGACTTCTTTTTTGTTTTAGTTTTTATATCTAGTTCAGATAAATTAACATATTTTCTACATGGCTGTATTTCCAATATTTCTGATAAAAAGTCACCAGGAAAGGGAATCTACTGTGATGATACAATTCATTACATGCTAGGAGTATAAATACTCAATACTCTAAATTCTCTGAAATAAAAGAGAATGTAGTGTCTTTGGATGGAACTGTGCTTTATTTTATCTTACTTTATGGCTCCTACCTGTGATAGAGCTGGAGTACTGGACCCTTTTTTCCCAATTAGCTGATGGGTTTTTTCTGAAGCAAAGGTCCGCGACTGCCTGGCTACTGATTGTCCAGACAGCTGGAGGTACATTTTTGCTGCAGCTGTCACGTTTATGAAGATTTATGCTACCCTGAAGTATTTTGCAAATGCAGTAAATTCAGTAAAGTAATTTAAAAATCACAGTAAATATAACCCATTTATGGGACAGTGTATGTATCCACTGTGACCTGAACAACCTTCCCAGAGTCCAGAGGATTTCCCCTTTTCTGTGTGCAGGGGTGCTCTTTAAAATCTGAAAAATAATAATTAGTAGTTCCCTATAATTAGTGCTACTATGAACTTTTTCAAATGCCTGCTGCTTTGTGCATTTACATCGTTTTAGTACCTGAGCACAAACACCTCTTAAATATTTTAAGTATCATAGGAACCCAGAGGGTAGGTTGATGTAAAGTGATTTTCCCAAGGAGATGCAAGTATCACAGCAGTCATGTACCCAGACATGGAGCTCATTGCAATGGATTTCTGTCAATTTTCTTGAAAAAAGTCTCTGATCTTAATTTGTCTGGTACAACCCAGTTTAGAATGTTAAGACTGTGATTACTCGGGCCGAACCTTGTGTGGTCCATATATAGAGTGTAAACAGAATTGTTCTGTTAAAATAAATTATTCACACTGAAAATGGGAAAAAACTGTTACAAACCACTGGCTACCTCCCCACTGCAAGGTGTATTGCACGTCAGCAAGTAGCTCTGTGTGGGTCCCAATGAGTCGTGCTTCACAAAAAGCACTTCTGCCAGAGAGGATCTGGCCTTCATCTGAAGAAACTGATTATCTGCTGCCATCTGCAGCCCCGTGCTGCGGGGAACGGTCACTCTGGCTGCTTCCATACGTGCTGCTTTCTAATCGGAGCTTGTCTGGCTGTGTCTTGCATTAATTCACCAAATACCTGTCTCTGCTGAATCAGCAGATGCTGAGTCCTCACCACCATTTCCCTGTAAAGGTTTGTGTGTTGTGCGGGCAGACCACCCCTCAGATAGACTTCAGGGCTGACGGACCAGGCTGAGCTGCTAAAATCCAAGTGGTTTCCTCCAACTTTTTGAATACCACATTGGCTCTTTCCTGTGCATCTCCAGTTTTTCAACGTAATTTTGAAGATCTGGAGGCCAGAACTGAACTTCTAGTTCCATTTTTGCTCACATTCTTTTTCTGAAAGGAAAAAATACGTCAGGGGAGTGCACTGTCCCTTCTTGCCACGACACTCTGCTGGGAGGTCAGGCGCACTTGCTCCTGCACACTCACCGCTGGAGCCTGCTGACAGGTTCAGGCTTGTGGCACTCTGGTGGATGTAGGCTTTCGTTTCAGAGATACGGCCAGAACTTGTCATCCAGTAATTTTCAGTTTTACATTTGTATATTGTGTGTTTTTTTTCCCCAGTGGCAGAGGAACGCTAAGTTTTGGTTTTTTGTTCTTTTCAAATGGCCTCAAGTTGCAGTGATTCGGATCTCTATGTATAACCATGCCATCCTCGTTACTCATTTCTCTCCCAGTCTAAGTTACCACCTGCAAGTTTTGAAATTTTTATTTCCATCATTGATGGTTTACACTCTGGAACATCACTCTAAATGTTGTGATTTGACGGTGTTTTCCTGTTTACAGGTCCTTTGGAGGCCTGTCAGGTAGCCCAAACATTGATCCTCTATACCGTACCGAATGGAATAGCTGAGGGTGTAATTTAGGACACTGAAGACAAACGTAGTGGAGTTTGGCGAGATGAGAAGGGAGTAGATCGTCTCATATTCCGCCTGTTTACCTGTGTGGTTTGTTCTGTTCTGTTTCCAAGTATGTATTGAATGTGCCATTCTTTATGTCTGAAATCGTAGCAGAAAAACCTAATGGTTACTAAGGTAATGAGAACCCACCGATTCCCTTACCGATTCATGTAAATAACATATGGAATTTAATTTCACTCTCTGTTACCTGAGGCAGCTCTGGCATCTGATAAAACACACGATCTTCACATTCTTCGCTGCTTCCCTTCTGATTTTCATTGAAAGATTGAGATGTTTCTCTTTCTGTAAACAAATGAGGCTGCCCTGTGGATGGTGTCGTAGAAAGCAGCCTCAGAATTGCATTCTTTGTCTTGCAGCTGTTTTTCCTCTGTGACTCCAAAAGCATTTGTCTTCCTGTTTAAACACTTCTATTTCATGTCATCAGGATTGAACATCTGACACCCATAAAAGTTCCTGTTTATTTTTTCTCTTGATACGCAGCTTACACATTTGGTTTCTGTTGTGCTATGTATTGCAGGCATAGCATGAGAGTGAATCCCACATCAATTTTCTAGTCAAAGGAAGGTTCCTTTCTGATTGTGTATCAAAAAGCAATATGGTAAAAACACGAATTTGCAAACACAGGACACCAGTAGATGAGTGGGTGAGATACTTACCTGGTGAAATGATTCTTGACAAGAATTGTCAACAGCCTTGGGACTGCAGGCAGCAAACAAGAAATCCGAAGGAGCTCTGACCGCTGTGCCACCAGGCAACACTACACCCCAAACCATCTTCACGTTGTAATGGAAAAAGAGAATCCGTATCAAGCTACTCAGCAGCGAATCCATCACCTGAGTCCACCAGGCTGGGCATGGGAGATTGTATCTCTTACGTATTTGAGGAGGAAGAAGGAACAGCTGGGGCGTGGGATGGAGTTGTGCTTGAAGAAAGGGCATCTATTGTAAGAGAAAGGCAGCTTGTTACGCTGCATCATGGGCCTGCAGAACAGTGTTCCTGCCTTTTCAATACTACGAATTATGAACAAATTAGTATCTTTGTTAAGAGTTAAAGTGATACCAAGTCATGGGTCACTCACAAATATAAGTTGCCACAAGTCAGGTATTTTAGCCTCATAGCTATTTGGATATCAAGACTTTATATTCCAATATATATTCCAATAGCCTACCTGCTCAGAGAAGTAGATCAGGGAGGTGAAGTGGGCAGCTAGCATAATATACGGACACTTGAACCCGGAAACGAAAACACAGCTGCTGGATCTAATTTTAAACATAGGTCTTGATCAGATCCCTGTAGATCCCAGTTGTCCCACTACAGTAAAGTCGTTAGTGGGAGTAGAGAGGCGTGAAGTTCAAGATACTGGTAAAAAGCTTTTGTGAGAAGAGGAGTCACCCTTGTTCCAGTTATGGTATTTCCATTTTTCACAGTAAGTATTGTGAACTTGTAGAAAATATAGGTGGAAATAGTTTCTGGCTGGTACGTGGTCTAACGCCGCTTACACAGGCAGCTTTTCTGGGTTGTCTCCGTGGGCGGTGGGACTCGCTGTCCTGAAAGCACAAGGGCAGGCAGCGCTATTTCAAATTGGGAAGCCATGTAACAAAGTAGGGGTTTTTTTCTAATATTTTTAACTAAATACATGGTTACAGTGTCAGTCACAAGATTATAATTCTGAGATTTTACATCAGGTATCAGGAATGCAGCTGGCGTTAGCAGCAATCTGGAGCTCCATCTAGTGGGGCTCTGCAAATCTAGCTTTTTTCTTTTTAGCAAATACAAAAATAACCACAAGTAAGATTGTAATGGTGTAATTCTTCATTTAGGATTCACAAGTTAGGCATTTCATTAATTCAGCAGCTGGTTAAGTATTTTCAAGGGTCTGTTTTGCTTTCAGAATGCTATTTCCAAGTTTGGTTGTTTATTTTAAAGTGTGACAATATTGTTGCGCTTTATTATGACTATGATGCTAAAATTAAGGGCTATGGAAACATTTCTGGTATTCATTCTCCTTAGGAGGTTAGCTAACCTACGGGAACTTGCAGTAGATGTGGAAACATTCAGCACATTGCTCCTCTGGCAGGATTCTCCTCCATTAGACCACTCTGTCAAGGCCCAAAGTTTTTAAAGATTTTTTTTTTAATAACAGGAAACTTGATGAAATATATTCTTATTTCATAAAGAATAAATTTTTGTTGTTGTTATTTTATTACAAAACTTTAAACTACAACCTGACTTCACATTTACAGACCTTGGTTAGGCTGGAAATGTTACTAAAATATAATTGGATTGTTCTAAAGACAGTCTACTCAAACTGGTGTAAATCTCCAATAGAGAGAGGGAGAGTCCAAATTAGTTAGTGATCACATTCAAATATAAGTGCAGTTCGCATTTATCTGTCTTTTTTTTCCTGAGGCAAAGCGGATAAACCAGGGAGATATTTATTCTAAGGAGGCATATAAAATCTTTGTTGTAAAGCATTGTAAATAGCATGAAAAGGGTTATGAGAGAGGCAGTCAGAGCTGGAGCTGTGGGGGAGAGACCACAAAGAGCCAAGCAAGAGGTCCCGTTTCATTTAAACACGCCCCCAAATTTCCTTTATTCCTATATTAGCACAGCTAGTATTAGAATTGTGTTACATTTAAACTTCCAGCTTTCCTGCCTCCTATACACCTGAATGCTGTTCTTGTGGATACGACTCAAAGGCTTTGAAATGACAGCTGCCAAGGATGGTTTATTTCAAATCTTCTATCCCATGTTTGCCTCTGTGTCCTTTCTAAGCATGCATTTTTGCCTGTACCTCCCATGTAATGCTGTTATTGTCAACAGGCAAGTTCAGAGATACCAAAACTGCGGAAGGAAGACCAAAAAGCACGAAACGCACTGTTAGCTGATATCCAGCAGGGAACACGCCTAAGAAAAGTGACTCAAATCAATGACCGCAGTGCACCACAGATTGAAAGTAAGTATGATGTGCTCCTGAGGAAGGTCCCTGGGTGAGCTTTGGTGAAGCCTCAGTTGGGGAGGTCAGCTGGACCGTTTTCAAATTGAAGGGCAGGTTTGATGATCAGCAAAGCCTGCATCTTCAAATGGCTTTAGGACACAGAGTAGGGAGGGTTTGATTTTCTAAACTTGCATCCTGCTCTGAGATCAGCAACTGCTAATGCTTAATAATAAGCCTGTAATGGGATATCACTTTAACAGGCATTCATTGTCCAAAAAAAAAAAAACCCAAAAAACCAAACAAACCAGGAATGATGAAGTACTTGAGAGTTACTCAGTAAAATAATTCTTCAAGTGGAATTGTTGGCTCTGGCAGCAGAATTGTTCTTTAACAGATAAAAAGAACAAAAAATGCCAAAAAAAATCTGGAAGTATAAATTTAATGTTGTCTAACACAACTTCTTGTTGGTGTCGTTATTGATATGAGATTAAAAAGCACCAGAGTGTGCTTTGCTCTTGAGATGTGGGTCAGAGTAATGGTAGTTTACTCTACTAGCAGTAACTTTCCTTGCTGAGCCTGCTTAAAGAGGGAAAAGTCTGGTCTTGGCTATGTGTGTTGGTGCCAAGTCTTAGCAGTCTGAGGGCATAAATGAATTTATGATACATCCTGGGGTTTTTTATTCTTTTTAACAGAACCCAAAGGAACTAACAGAGATGGAGTTAATCCAGCTATTAACAAAGGCGGCTCTCAGCAGCCTCTGGGAGGCTTGTTTGCTGGTGGCTTTCCTGTTCTCAGACCAGCAGGCCAGAGGGACATGCCGGGTAAGGGCTTCATTTGTATGAAGGAATAGCTGGAGAGAACTGTGATTTGGAATAAAAGTGCTTTGGGGTTAGCTTTAGTGGTTGATTTTTATTGGCCTTTTTTTTCTGAACCCTCAGTTCATCATGTGACTATGGAGGGCTCAATTAATAATGTGCTTGAAATCGTCTTTCTAGATCTTGGATGCCTTTTTCCTTAGAATGTAATAACAAGCTATCTCCACACTGGATAGGAAGGAGATCGAGTAGATTGTTACTAACATAACTTTTTCCATTAGTTTAATGAAAACTTTTAATTGTGCCTCAAATTGTGTTGAGATCTGATCTTATCAACTTCAGCACAAATGGGGAAGAAATCTTATTTCCTTCCCTCCATTACCGTGTATTTCTATGGTATTACGGGCTTGTGTGTTACTTTCAAAGGTTCATATTTCAGATTTTTGCCCTCTGGATTTTATTAAGTACAGCTTTCATCCGTCAAGGTTATTTATTGATCTGAAAAAGAAGGTTATTGCTGCTTCATGAAGACAGGAGGAAGGCATGTGTGGGAGCCCTACTGCTGCTTTCACCTCAAGAAGTGCCAGCATCAATGAGGGGTGACTTTTAGAGTCACAGCAATGACCTCTGGTGCTGTTGGGCAGCTGCTGCTTGCTCAGGCAGCACACAGCGAAGTAGGCATTTGCAGGGAAAGACAGAACTTGGCTCTACCTGCAGGGTTGTTTTTTTTTCCTGGAAGGCAAGCCCAAGATGCACAGCACTGCTTGTGACTAGGCTTCCCCACATAGCTTCAGCTGCAGTAGCTACTTTGAGTTGTTCTTAGATGTGAATATAGAACGAGACGCCTTTTTTGACATCTTGCTTTGTGAAATCCTTGACATTTACTCAGGAAATTACATTATGTAAGGTCAAGAGTCTTTTTGGGCATTTGCTGTTGAAAAGGAAACATTTGTACCTGTGCCTCATAGAGGCCTTTGAGGCACTACTTTTAAGAACTTGGCTTTTATCCATGGGATTGAGATGTCTGTGTAACATTTGCGTGAATTTTTTGATCTTAAGGAAGTACTTGACTTCAAGAATGCAAGCTGGTAAGTGTTAATCTACTTGTGTTGTCTGAGGCCTTTTCACTAGGACTCTTGATTCCTCCAAGCAGGTGGCTCATCCATGTTCAGCAGGCTGTACTAGGCAGACAAGGCTGATATGAAGGACCCCAGGCTTCTGCAGAAAAGCACCTTCTCCTTAAACTATTTCTTTCTGCAGAAACTGAGGAACAGGGAGGGGAGCAGGGTCTCTCAGCAGATTGTCATGTAACTAAGCAGAGTCCCCAGTGTGCACTGGAATACATCCTCTCCCAAGCCCCGTTACACCAGGGGCAACCTGCTGGGAGATGCGATGTTTTGGTAGAATTAGTTTAATCGCTGAGGGTAACCACTGGGGAGAGGATGACGAAGAGCTTGCTCTTTGCACTGTTGTATCTGTGAGTGGGAATGAAATCCTGATGTATAACATGGGATACCTGTTTTTCAGCTGGGAGGCCTGGGCAGCTTCCTGGAGTCCGAGCAGCAGCTCCCAAGCCCTCCACCCCACCGAACAGCAGCGTTGCGAAGGCGAGCAGTAACCCCTCGCATCCAGCCGAAGGCCCAAGGGCAGCTGTCCTGCCAGAGCCCCCCAGCATCTCCCGAGCCGGAGCCAGCCCTGGGCGTCCCAGCCTGCCCACCCCGCCTCCACCACCTCCTGCTTCCAGCAAACCTTCCCTCACTTTCCCTCCTCCTCCCCCTCTCCCCCCTCCAGCCGAGCGCCCTCCCAAGGGGGTGTCCCCCAATGCTCCTACTCAGCCCCTGCTCCCTCCTCAGCCCCTGCTCCCTCCTCAGCCCCTGCTCCCCCCTCAGCCCCCGCTCCCTCCTCCTCAGGCTGACAAACCCACCAAGTTTCAAGCAGGTGCTTCACAGCTGCCGCCGCCTCCTCCTCCTCCTCCTCCCCTGCCACTCATGCCCCCCTGCGGGTTTCCAGGCAGGACAACCGATTTCTCTGCTGCTGCTTCTTCTCCATCTGAAGGAAGGGACTGTCCACCTCCCACACCGCCCCCACTGCCTCCTCCTCCTCCGCCACACACGCACTCCCTGACCTCCAACAGGCTCTCCTTTCCACCCTCCCCAGCCTTTAACAGCGCTCTCAGCAGTGCTGACGTGCCCCCTCCGCTGCCCCCCAAGTCTCCACACTTGCTGTCACAGTTCCATAAGCCGAGCAGTATTCAGTCGCTGCCGCTTCCTCCCACCCCCGGACTCCCTCAGCCCGCAGTGGTGGCCGAGACCAGGAAGAAGAGACCTGGCCGAGGCGCAGGTGAGAGCAGCGTTCGAAGAAGGGAGGCTTCCTTCTCCCTTTGCCTAGCGGGGGAAATGGCCACTGGTGGCTGGAGAGCTTGGAGGGGTGGGGATGAAGAGCACATGTAGCAGGAAGGTGGCGTCCGTTGTCTGGGAAGAACACCCGTAGGTTGCACGGCACATAATGAGCACGTGAGACACCAGGTTCTTCTTAGCACTGGGCACTCACATCTGTGATTCTTGGAAGGAACATGCTGATCAGTCAAAGCAACGTTTTAGGACTGCTGGGCTTCTTGCTTTTGTGTTGGCATTGGTGTGCCTCCAGCAGTGCGATGACTGAGCTCGTGAGTGGTGTCCTAACAAGTCTCAGGTAGGACAGCAGAGTGTGCCAGATCTGCAGCTGCTCGAGTGCCAGCCTACCCGTGACACCCCTCTACGCTGCACCAGTGCAGTCTGCAGCAATATTGCTAATGGCTGGGAAATGTTACAGGAGGTATTAAAACAAATATGGGGCAGCTACGGCCATAGATGAGCAAATATGAATGCAGCCCTCTGCTTTTCAACAAAGAGGAGCAGCCAGTGCCTCCTGTGATCAAGGTGGTAGCCAAAGGTTTCCTTGACTGCTTGGGAAGTGGGGACATTGGCTAGTGTTTCCTTGAGCAGATGGTAGAAGGAACTTTTATCATTCTCTGCTATAATGAAGATGATAAAAAAAAAAAATGAGCCTAGATCTGCGTGGGTTTGAAAAATGGAGACAGCCACTTAATAAGGAACATCTGAAGAGAATGTTCTGTACCCTGTATTTTAGCAGCCACATGTCAAGAGAAAGATTACTGGTTCCCTTTGACAGCCATGGGAAAGGCCATGTAAGTACAGTGGATCAGGTGCTTTGTGATGGTGATTAATGCTGCTCAGGAGTTGTCTGATGAATGGTTATTTTTATTGAGATGCCAGTTTCTCACAGTGGTTCAACTTCTGAGGTTTCCATAAAATTAGGCTGCCTTTCTCTTGGCTATCTAGGGGGAGAAGCAGTTTTGAGAGGCTGTGAACTTGGAGGCCTTGGGCTCCCTCCCCCTGACACAGTTCCTGTGGTAGGGCTGCCCAGACGATGTAAGCTTTGCAGGCTCTCGCAATTCCTCAGTGAAATGCACAAGAATAGCGGTAATTCCTCTGCGCACCTGCCAAAGTGTCCGGAAATTATTTTCTTTTAGAGAGACCATGTAGTGAGGTTGGTTTGGTTTTTTTATTTCTTAAAGAAATGGCTTGTTCTTGTGAAAGTGGAAAGAGAATCTTCCCCTCTAGACTGGGGCAAAACCATGCTTCAGTCAGACTTTCCCTAGAAATAGCAAGCCCCAGCCAGCTCCAGTAGTGACTTAAATTTAATACTTATTGCTATAAATCCACGGTCAGGCTTGACAAGCAGCAGCTCCAAAATACCCTACGATAGCTGGGTACGTTTGCCCCAAATATTGCGTTTGTTCTACACTCCCTCCGCTTCTGTGCAAAGCTCACTGTCAGGTTTGTTAAGCCGTGATGACGGTTATGTACTGGTGTGCTGCTTCTTTTCCAGGAACTGGTGCTGGGAAGCTGGCCGTTCCTCCGCAGCCACCAGCAAGATCACCAACAACTGAACTCACAAGCAAGTCTGGAGTCTCAGCCTGGGCTACAGCTCATGACCCCTACCCACCACTTAAAAATGGAAATATGCACATCATTGGTAATGTCATGTAAATTAGAGCTCTTAGCCTTAGGTAATGATTTTAGTACAAAAGCCTGTGCGTGTCTCAGACCTCAAAAACTCATTCGAGACTTCCTCATGACAACAACAGGGCAGCATAACTAGAACCATAAGAAACATTTTTGTACAACCTTATACGATGAGAGAAAATGAAGGCTTTTTCAGAAAGGTTTTGAATCATCCAGCAGACAAGAAAAGCATGCACTACCTGCAGAATTATTTAAGATTGTGAGACGTTGCTGTAGCATGCTTATATTACTATTCTTAAAACCAGTTCGTGGACATTTAGTAGCTTCAATCCTATAGCGCAGAGACTGCTAAGAATTATTTTGGTGGTCTGATGAATTGGCCATTCATTCTTGCTTATAGGTAAATGGCTTGAAAACCACCTAGGAATACCTCTACTACTACAATATCATCAAGGCAGAAAACTGGAACGGAGCTTAACTTTAGTTAGTACCAGGCAGTGTTTGAAATTAAGCAAGAAAACCTGGATGGCTCACAAATGTACTCATCAAGGTGGTTTATGTGGAGTGAGCCACTATCAGTTCCAGGGGAAGATGAGTCAGCAGTTTTAACTGAAATTACTTGTGGCATTTTTTTTTTTAAGTATATCTCTAACAGTGCCTGATGTTTATTTCCCTCAAACTTCCCAGATGACTTCGAATCTAAATTTACTTTCCATTCCGTGGAAGACTTCCCCCCACCTGATGAATTCAAGCCATTTCAGAAAATATATCCCAGCAAGATAGCTAGAGGTAAGTGTGTAAACATGGGAAGGTCTGAAAATTATCCAATAGGATTAAAAACGGGGAGCGAAAATAAGAAGAGAAACCAGCATGAACGTGAAGAACTGGGCTGCTAGCATCGGCACAGAGAGCAATGGGATTTGCTACAGTGGTAACAGGGACTAAAGATACAATGAAAAGCACTTAATTACTTTAAAGTCTTAGTAGCTAAAAACAAAATTATGTGGCTTGCCACGCAGCCTGTGGTCTTTAGGTTGTTCAATTTGCAGAGCCCTAGGTGTTAAAAACAGTGATGACCCATAAACAGGCTTAGGTGGCTACTGAGTTGGGGTTTTTTTGTTCATGGACTTGTGAAATCACAAAAAGTGACTTGATCTTCCATCTTGCATTTTCATATAAATCCTATTCATGGTGTTTTACACACCTGAATAACAAAGGGACTTGGAACCTGAGCCTTGTCAGGAAAGTAATGAATGACTGAACCTTACTTTTCCTTTTCTTCCCCCTTAACTTAGAAACACTGCTGTAAGAGTAGACATTCACCTCTCCAGCTTTGGAAACTGGTATTTGAAGATGTTGAAAGATCTCATGCCCATACTCTGCTTTTTATAAAATCCAGTCTTTTCTGTATTATTGGGTCAACTGTTTATCTCCAACTTTTCATTAAGATGGTGGGGGGTTTTTTGTTTCCATGACTTTTCATAGCAGCCTCAGTCCATCTAAATCATTCACTGTATGATCTGATCAAAGACTTTTTACTGAAGGGCAACAGAGCATGAGCAATATACGCATCTCAGTTCAAGGGCAGGAGATGACTGCAGCGTCCCTGCCGTAGAGCTGCAGCCAAAATGTGTATCCAAAAAAGGCATCTATCACCTCTGACTAAACCTGTCCTTTCCATTTACAGATCCCTCTAAAAATCCTCCATTAAGAACACATGTGAGATGAGTCTTCTGATGCTCTCTGGATTGGTATTAAAAAAGAACAACAAGACAATATATAAAACAGAAGGGGTCCCCACTACAGCGACAGCGATTATATTTGAATTGCGAGTGCTACAATGCTGACATCTCTATGAACTGGAAAAGCAATGTAAATGATACTTTTTGACCTGGCTGACATGCCAGAATGTCAGCACAGGCTTTTAAATTGTTGTATATAGGTGGATATTTTTTAAGCAAAGCAGCATCAAATTTAAATTCTTTGTAGTGTTAAAACAATTCTCCTTCTTACCACGCTGACAGATGTTACCTTAGAATACTTTTCGTATTACATGCCTGTAGTTCATTTTTCCCCTTCCATCACCAGTTTTAAGTATTTTGGAAATTCTCCAGTTCTTATTCAGACATTTTTCAATGAACCAGCAGAAATTAATGTGATACTTCTTTTAGCCTCTTTGTATGTTTCCTCACTTCTATTCCCCCTATCCTCGGATGGCAGCAGAACGTCGCTCTCCTGAACAGATGGGCCCGCAATCCTTTTCTCATCAAGCATGAAGAGGAAGGAGATTACAAGTTGTGGCTGCTGTTGAGCCTACCTCCTACTGATTACAGAGCCTTATAGGATAGTGTCTGAAGAAGCCCAGCTGGGTAGGGTGGTCGTGGACTTGACAAAGACAGAACTTTTCCAAACTGGAGGGAAATAAATTTGTTCTACTGTAAGACACACACAAAAAAAACCCCAAACCTGCTGTGTGTGACTGCACGTGCCACGATGTATGTAAGGGCGTGTCCTGTCTTTTCCTGTTGGCAAAGTGGATGTTACCTGTTTCTCTGACAGCCCATCCTTACCCAGCCGTTAGGAGACCTTTGGCTGAGGGGTCCAACACTTACCTTTTAAACAGGCTGCTAGAGCTACTGTTGTTCACCCACAGCAGCAGTGAGGATTCATTGTCCAAAAGACAGAGTATGAAAGAAGGAGTCCCCACAGTGATTGTTCCCGTGAATAGAGTTGGTTGGAAAAAAGTAACAGCCTAGCAGCGGACAAGTCTTGGAGCTTCCACTTTTAATATGCAGCCTGGGGTAAGGGCTTTGGATCACAGATGTTCAGCTCTGGTCATACGATACCTACTTCCAGCAAGAATTACCCTTATTCTTGTGCACTTCACTGCATTAGGTGGAGTGATGCCAGCAGGTTGAGAGAGGTGATCCTTCCCCTCTACTCAGTACTGGTGAGGCCACACCTGGAGCACTGGGTCCAGTTCTGGGCTCCCCAGTACAAGGGAGACATGGACATACTGGAGAGAGTCCTACAAAGGGCCACAAAGATGAAGAAGGGACAGGAGCATCTCTCCTGTGAGGAGAGGCTGAGAGCGCTGGGACCATACGGCCTGGAGAAGAGGAGGCTCAGAGGGGATCTCATCAATGTGTATGAATACTTGAAGGGAGGGTGTGAAGACAGAGCCCAGCTCTTTTCCAGCATACCTGTGACAGGACCAGAGGCAGTGGGCACAGACTGAAACATCAGGAAACACTTTCTTACTGTGGGGGGTGACAGAGACAGAGCACTGGCACAGGTTGCCCAGGGAGGTTGTGGAGTCTCCATCCTTGGAGATATTAAAAAGCTGCCTAGATGAGGTCCTGAGCAACTGCCTGTAGGTGGCCTTGCTTGAGCAAGGGGTGTTGGACCAGATGACCTCCAGAGGTCCCTTCTAACTTCAACCACTCTTTGATTCCTCTTCTTACAGCTTTCCAGGGTTCACCAGCTTAAGCAAGGGCACTGCTGTTGCACTGGTGCTAACAGCCAGGTAATTTACAGTTATGGTATTATTTATGTAATTGCCATAAATTCCCCTCAGCTGCGGCTGTAGTAAACATTATCAATCTTTCCACTGGCCCTGCCTTTGAACAAAAGTATTTGGAAAAGACAGGTAACTGCATCTTTACAGATCTCTGCTTTTCTCTTAGTTCTTGCAACAGCTCCATTACGCTCTAACTCCTACTCCCACACCCATGCTTGCTCATGGTGTGGAGATGGTGTAAGGGTAAGAAGCTCTTTACCTGTAGGACTCTTCAGAAAGCATTATTAGCCTTTTCTAGCCTGTTGTGATACCTTGTTGTTCATGTGAAAAGAAAAAAAAGTGATGCTTTGACCAATACTTACTGTCACACCATTACTGTAGTTACTTGATAAATATGCATGAATACACTAGTAAGCAGGGGTCAGCATATACATTGCTTCTCAAAAAACTGGAAAAGTTTAATACTGCTTTGAAGAAAATTTTGTTATAGTACTATTAAAGGTGACTTACTGTTGGTTCTCATTTGTTCTGGAACTTGTGTACTGCTCCATAAGAAGTACCTTCATAAGGATTTTAAAATTATTTACTGCTACGCTACCTGCCAGAAGATACCTAAAGGAGAAAAAATTTTACTCCTGTTTTTATTATGGTTAGGGGTATTCTAGAAGGAAACAGCATTGGTTAGAGATTAAACTACAAAGCCCATGCACAGTTACAGGCATTGGTGAAATGTTGTTTCATATATACTGGATCCTTGTTGTTCAAGATCCATTGAAGCTTCTGAGGTTGTGTTACCTGGAGATAGAGAATTACACTGGCTGTCACCCAGTGGCCGTTACTCCCACTATGCCCTTGCACTGAGCCACTGCTGCACTCAAGACCACTGAAGTTTTAAGGCGTGGGCGTGCTCTGCTTTTTCAAACTTGTAGGAACAGTGATTGTGCTCAAGCGTGTAGCACAGTTTTTGGTTGGTTTGGGTTTTTTTTAAAAAGGATTACACAGCTGAAGCAAAAGCAACATACTATTAGAAAATTACTACCTGGATCACTGTGCTCAAAACAATTTATTAGTTCTGTCATATAAACAGTTCCAATACAGACAAATTCCCACAAGATAATTGCAAATGTTGGTTTTTTCTTTCTTAAGAAACAGTCAAATAAGATATATTATGTTTTTAGCAGGAACACCCTCTCCTTCTATCTTGCCTCCCCTCCCAACTCTCAAAGGCTACAGACCCAAGTTGTGCAAAAGAGCTGTGTGAAATGGGATATCCCATCTTCTGCCTTCTGGCTGGGGCAGTTGTTTTATTCCATATTGTAAAATGTTTTAATCACCTTTATCCCTGTTCTCCCCTTCACAAATATCCAGCTACTGCTATCAGCATGCAAACAACAACTGACAGAAGCAGCTTCAAAGTTCAGTATGTATATGTTAAGGGTACTCTGCTTAGGACTATTTTCATTCAGACTACCAAAAGTGGATTTCATGGGAAATCCATTTACTTCAGTTGCGGGCAGTTGGCAAAAGCACTGCTTCTCTTTCAGCTGGCTTCATCCAGCACAATACCCTCTGGAATTAGGTGTGCTCCTTGTGGTCCCTACTCTGGCTAGGTAGAGAGAAGCTAAGTTTTAGGGTTTACTTGCCTATTTTCTGCTTCCCTTGTCTCCATTTTCAGAATACCTAGGTACAGGAGCTCTTCCAGTAATAGAGATCACAGGAAGAATGTACTATGAATGGGAAGGTGGTTAGGTAGGCCATAAGAGAAAATACCTTCATGTTTGTTTTCTGCAAGTGAAAAGGCCCAATGTTTTCTTGTCCAACTGCCAGTTGTCATATAAGGCAATACCAAAGTAACGAGTCTGAATGGAATAATTCCGTAAAAACAGTTCTGAGAATGCAGTGTGCCAATATGGCAATGACTGTATTTCCCTAATGCACAACTCTTACAGTTTCAAGTTGAGGTGTTGCTGCCTTCTAAAGAGCTTTTATTTCCTCAGTACAAAAGTCCATGGTTCTTCACCCTCACCTTCCCTGAACAGTGAAGGATTTTAACTCCATATGCTAAGTTCCGCTTTTTAAAGACGTGGGCTTCTTGTCTGAACCTCCTGTTAAAAAAAAAAAACCCAACCATCTTCACATGACACAGGAAGCAGTGTTTACTGGTTTAATTCTTAAAAGTGTTTGCCCTATCTCACTTCTACAAGAAGAAAATACATGAAAAGCAGGTCTGTCTGTAAGACTGTCAAGGAAGGAAAGCATGCTGCAGAACTGCACTTAATAAAAGGAAGCATAAGACAGCCATTTCTAAGCCTACCCAGTTGGATTGCCACACCCACCAGTAACTCACTGGTACTTAATGGATTCATCAGCCATGTATGTTCACCACAGAGATTGCTAGGAACTGTTCAGCAGTACAAAGGCAGAAAGATAGAGAATAGTCAGGTATTGATCAATGTCCAGCATCTATTCCCTCAAAAACTTCCAAATTTGTAGCTTATATATAAATATGACACCTTATTAATTGCATCTTAAGAGCCAATCGGTTCTGTACAGATGTCTTAGGCATCCAGGCTGGCTCTGCATTTTAGTACTCAGTACTAGAGCAGCAGACAGGTGAATTACAAACACAAGCTTCCCAAAGGTGGGTTCAGGTAAAGGCAAAACTTAACCTGGGGGACCTAATTCTGGTCATTTGTACAGCCATGATGTCAGATGCTGAGTTATGTAACCAGATATGCCCATATGAGGCCAGTACAGGAAGGTCAAGAACCAGGACTTAACTTCCTGCCCCCTGAAACCGGGATTTCAACCCTACTATTCCTTGTATGAATTGGCAAGAAGAGAAAAATGCAAGTCAGCTTTGCTGCAAGCCTAGTCCTGAGCGACAGAGGAAAAACCAGATTGCTTTCAATGATGATATGGCAGTTAGCCTGATGAAGTTAATCTTTGCTTTAATTGGTTGCCCAACATACATATTTAAACATTCTGTACTAAATTAGCCAGCATGCACACAGCAATTGGACCAGTCAGTGACTTTCTCCTTTCACTATATACATACACAAACAGGAACACCACAAGATTGGACAAAGGAAAGCAAATTTGTTAACCGGATACAGCTAGCAATTAACATTTTTTCCTCTAGAAATGTTTTTCCTGCAAATTCACAAGTGTGAAGACTTTCTTTCAAGGCTTGAAGAACTTTGCAGTCTTCCAGTCAAAAGGCTAACAATAGCCACTGTAGCTGAAATGAGATAAAATTCATTTAAAATCCATTCCAAACAAAAGTGAAATTGAAAAGAAATTGCCTGCAATGTAGTATAGGGAAAAGGGACTTTGGAGACAATCCGAGCAGATGCATTGTCACAGAAAGGTGGCTTTGGACCCAATTCTGAACACCGTTAGGCTTAGTGTAAAAGAGACAGAAGAGGATCAGAATCTGATCCAACATTGCACATTCACTGACACATGGTATCAGAAACTCTGTACCTAAAGAATTAAAGTGTTTGCTTACTTTATTTGAAGAACTTTAGTTCTGTGTCAACACAGTCATAGAAAAGATCCACTACTTCAGCAGGATCCAGAACCTCTGTACGAGTAAGGATATCTTCCATTGCTTCTAAGCCTTGTTTTTCAAGGTCTAACATAATCCTCATCAGTTTCTGGCCTTTATCCTAAAGGCATGAAAGAACCAAACACAATTAACCAGCAAACAGGCTCATTAAAGCATTTTACTCTTGTTATGGAGATCTTTTCAAGTATTTTTCAAAATGAGAAAGCCTTTTTAAGTACAAACTATATCTGTTAATAGGGATTTTTTTGATGGTCCAAGGCTAAAAGGAACAGTGCTGGATACTTTATGCATTAAAAATAACCAAGGAGCTGCTAAGTTTAAAGCAGAGAAGGAAGATGGAGTGAAAGATGGATAGAGGAAAATGGTATAGCATTTGTACACAGTGAGAAAGAGTACACATATACCTCTATGAGAAAGAGGTAAAGCGACTTCTTAAGCCTGCAAACCTGCAAACAGAACTATATGAGAAGACCAGAAACCCCAAGGATTGTACAGATCATGGTATATGCATGTTTATCCCTCAGATCATCACCTGCAAGATGATAATTAGATCTGAACTGCTGTGTAATGTACAGCATTATGACCCCAAATCCCATAGAAGGCTCTGCATGTCATTCTGACTTTTCTTCATGTTTCTGGGCAGGAAATTCTCTCCTGAAGAAGGTATCATTCTGTTTTATCCAGATGTTCTTTAAAGTCTCCTATTTTTAAATGAGGTTTGGGTTTTTTTTAAATGGTGAAGTGCTGTTTGTTTTGAATTCCAGAAGGGAAAAAAAAAAGGGGGGGGGGGGGATCATTTAGAATGAGTGATGGCTCTGAGTTTTCCAGGATTTATGCCAGCCTTTGTGCAGAAAGAGTACAGCACCTAAGCTAAGGTTTAGGCTCTCAGGCAGGCAGTTTTTATAGCATGAAGCCTGACCAAAAAGCTGCGTTTCCTTTTCTACCACAACTTTTGGTGTTACACTGGGGGACTTTAATAGGGAAGAATTAACAAGATGCTAACATACCTGTTCTAGGTCTTCCCTAAATCAGCATCTCACGTAATGCTATGGGAGCCAGCTGCACTTTGAGTCAGTGTTACCACAGAGGCCACAGATTTGAAACTAAACCCTTCCAAGGGATTAAAATACACATCTAGCCAAGACTGCACTTAAATAAAGTTTGTACTAGCAAAGGTTACTGTGGTTTCCTTAATCACTAATGCACAAGTCTGAATGCTGTTACGATCTCGGTTAGACTCTTACTTACCCAAATACACACAGAGGAAATTGCAGAAAAGCAAGTCCTCTGTGGAAGTTCAACATGACTATGTGGGTCTTCCACAAATTGCCCGAAATACCAATACCAGCTTGACTGGCATGCCCTGGCGATGTCTCCCTCTGTTTTACTTCCTTATATCCACTTATCCAGTTTACTGCTGTAGTTGTAATCACAAATGTCAAAGAACAGTTATTGAGCTACTTGCACTATGACAGCAAAAGTTGTATCTAAATCAGTTGGAACAGCTGTACAGAAAAATCCTGTTCCTGCCTTTATTTATTCCTGTAAAAGATTTTCAACGCTTTAGGTTTTTACAGTGGAAGGTTTTCAGCTCTCAGGTACTTGCTGCATGGCATTAGCAAGCGTCCTTTCTTCTTCCATGGCGTTTTTCAGTTAATTCGTACAAATTAACAGAAATGCATTGAATTGAGACTTGCAAAACCATCACATGCAAATTATTCCTTCAAGGAAAAAAAAAACTCAAACTATGTAGTTCTTAATCCAGCATATAATTACAACATTCCTGCCATCATCCTATCATATAATTCTGATACCATGTTGTACTAGCATCCAGAGTTCAATGATCAATTAAAAAGGTAGACAGACAATGGGGGATTGAACAAGCTAACCAGCTCGTCAGTTTGACTCTTCACTTTGTAAAAATAATGGAGCAGAGCAACACTCTAAGAATTAAAAAAAAAACACCAACAAACTATGCAGAACAGTTTGTCCTTCAGAGGGCGTCATTATTCAAACTAAACTTGCAAGGATTCTAAGAATATTCAGAGAATGTTTGGTGGGGGTTTTTTGTGGTTTTCGTTTGTTTGTTTTGTTTTGTTTTTGGGTTGTTTGTTTGTTTTGTTGTTGTTGTTGTTTGGTTTTTTTAAATTCTGATAGCATGGAGGAATGTTTAGCCAGAACAGGCTGTATCCTTGTTTTTCAGTGAGTGACTCTGAAGTTATAGAGTTAGGAATCTACATTTACTTCTTGAATTCCAGGTCCCACAGCCCTTACCTGATCATTCTCAAGGAGAGATCGGGCCCATTCATGTGCCTTGTACAATTCATGCCTGCGATCAGGTTTCTCCTGGAATCGAGGTATCTTTTTAGCAGGATCATCATTGCCAAAAGAAGGAGACTGTACTTTTGGTACTAATTTTACATCATCAACAAAAATAAAGGGTTTAAATATGGACCTGAAAGAAATGAGAATTATTGCTTGCAGTAAATAAGAGAGATTGTTTTAGTATGTTATTCAAACGTTCACCAGGCTATTTTAAAATGACAGATACAGAACAGCATAGGTAATTCATGTGCACTAGACACAGACTAGGTTAGAGAGTTGGTACTGGTCACAATTAAAATACATCTTTGTGTTTTAAAAGAATTAGGTTTGCCAATTACTGTAAAACTTTATTACCCCTTTTTACATACTGGCTTCTTTGGTCTCCTTCATGCCAGTTCTGCCACTTCTTTAGAAAAGTAGCACTGTATTTTCCTCTCCCAAGTTTTTTTAACAAATCTCAGCATTCGGCCTCACATCAGTTTTTCTCCTCTGTTCAGACTGCCATCTATCCTCCTCCTCATCCTCCCAGATTTAATTTTCATTAAAATCACAAATACACACTGGTATGGAGCAGGGAAGATTACATACCTTACTCAATATAAGAAGATTTGGAACATAACCAGCAGGACTTCAAAATTTTATCTCAAGGTGGGGGGAAAAAAAAAAAAAAAAGACATAGCTACCAATATTGTGATGCTTCTCAAACAACTTCAAACTGTGTTTGGATCTAAACTCCACAGAGACAGACAGACAAAACCCCAGCAATCCAGGATCTTAATTACTGAGAATCTGAGAGTAGGCATTGGCAAGTGCATGGAGAAACTGCCTTCCTTCCCTTTAGATACACAACAAAACATCACCCTGCGTTCTGCGGTAAAGAAGCTGCCAGAAGTGCAAGACTTCTGCAAAACGTGATTAATAATCACTGCCTGCATACAGTCAGCAGGTTCAATGCTGCTACCCTTTCCATCACTGTCATGAAGCTTGCTGACTAAGAGTTTATGTGACTCACTAGCTGCACTTAATGCTTTTTTAATGCATTAGAGTGTAAAATAAAGCAAGAAAGGCCACTAAAGGGTTTTTTACAGCTAGGCTCTCCACCTTTTAAAAGAAAAGAAATCCCACCAAAACATTTTAAAGCCTTGCTCCTTTTTATCTCAAAGGATTTGCATCAAGTCAAAGAAAAGTTCTGGTAAGCAAGTTCAAACTTCATACTTAACCCAGAAGGTCTGAGTTGCATAATGCAAGGCAGGTAGAAAGTCCCTTTGACATGGATGACTTCTGTAGCCCTCAGTAGAACCTAATGCTTACTTAGGTTCTACCTAAGAAACTAACGCTACTCTTCTCATAGGAAAGTCTGTCAGCTGTTCAAGGACACCATCTTCTTCTCTCCATAACCTCTTTACCTCAATGCAAGTGGCAGATCTCCTGAATAACTGCAAGTGGTTTAGTTTAATTTCTGTGAATCCCAGGTGGATTCTGTTTAAAACATAAGATAATTTGTTAGTTCTTTCATGATTTGGCCCATGACTTCCCTTATCTCCTCTGCTGCTTTCAACTAGAGAAGATGTTATTTAAACCAACAAGAAATTGTCCCTCCAATAAAAACACACATGCTTGGGATACCTGGGAATTGCTGATGTTTTGCTGTTAACATTTTGAAGTCATACAAAGCTACCGACAGTACACGCCCCCTCTCTGCTAGTTAGACACTTCATTTGTTTCAGTTGTATACCCACCTGTTCAAGAGAAGCAACTAATATGGTCTCAACCTCATCATCTTAATAAGAACCCACTGGAAAGCAACTATGCCTGAGTAGTAGTTGCTGGGTTCTCCCTAAACTGCATTTACTCTAGCAGCTCTGAATTTAGGCAAAGTTCCAGATCAAGCCTTTCAGCCCAATGGCATCCATTTAGAATTGCAGCAAGATGCAGTTCAGTAACACAGGAGTATCAGGTTGCACACCAACAACTACTGATTGCATTTCTGCTTAGAACATGCCCTTGAAACATGTTCCAATTCAGGTAGCAGGGTTTGTTTAATATCTTTCAACACATTGTCTGCTATGCAGTGCTGTGGCTTACCTTGAAGGATCTGGCGTGCCAGTGAAGTAATGAACACAAGGAAAACTAGGGTCCTGAGGCAGAACAGACACTATACTAGCTGTAGTAAGGAAAGATTCAGAGTCCACACAGACACCACTATCCTTATCACGCAGGACATTAATCATAGCTTGTGCAGAAACGTCACCTAGATGAAGGGGTTTAAAAAAAAAAAAAAAATATCCTGAGTGTTCAATGGCTTGGACCCCAGGTAAAGATTTTAGCCTGAATGGGCTTTGGCCTAATATGGCCAGTGACACTCGACATGGGCATGTCACAGATCCCAGTTAATAGTTTCTATTTAAACAATGTAAACCCAGAATTAACTTGCCCAGCTAGTAAAGGAGAACAGTAAGAAGCATTAATTAGGCTTACATTAAAACATTACATTAAATCTCCTAGGTAGGGAGACATGACATTTAAAAGGCATTCTTCAGGAAGAAGGCCATCATGTCTGTAATACTGCTTTAACAAACACTATGAACAGACTACTTCCATAAAATACCCATCTTCCTCTAAGAAGCTACTTCTACCCCAGCCCGGGCAGAATGGCATCTCCCACTTCTCATCTATTTCCAAAATTTTGAAACATCATCTCGCATTCACAAGGTGTTACAGCAGTGTACTTAGACACTGAGATTTTTTTCCAAACCACTATCTACACAAATCCCCTGTTCTCATTCCGTTGCCTGCCTGTATCTTATCACAGCTTTCTCCCCACGGCACCTCCATGTTTTCTTGCATTACCCCCTTGGCAGGTAGAGCTTCCTCCCCAGCAACTTCTCAAACCCTGTGCTGACTCACCCTTCCATGTACAGGTGCCTCAATACACCAGGAGACATGAAATGATCCAGCAGTCTGCAAGATGTGCAGCCATAGCCATCTCTCTGTAGGACCCCTGAGGCTTTTTAGTGCTATAACCCAGGTTTATTATGACCTTTCACCTATGGTCCTTCAGAATTACTGTATCTGCCTCTCAGATCCAAACCACGCTCCATGTAATTCCATGGCCTTAGCAGGAACTCTGCATAGCAATAAATATCTCACTCCTACAGTCTTCCTGACATTTGCCAACATCTGAAAATGCTAACAATCTAGTAAAGTCACATTTATAGTAAGGGGCTTTTTATAAAAAGGTACTTTGTACCATTTTTCACACATACAAGAGCAGATACATGTCAGCCATGCACAGCTGCAGCCTGGTCATTTCAGAGCGATTTTGGCCAGCTGCAGTGAACATAAGTCATTAATAAATTTTGGTCTGGAGATAAACCCTTCCTTTGGCTGAAGGCAATTGGCACATTGTCCGTTGTGGTAACTTTGTTCTGCTTGACACTGAAAGAGGGGCTTCAGTTTGCAACTGACTAGCACCGCTCTTCCTTAAACTATGATCTTAATTCCTTCCCCCAAAGCCTAAGTAAACCACAAAACCTCTCAAAATTACTTGACCTCAAGCTTTCATACAGGTGGGTTTTTTTTTTTTAAATAGTAGAATTTTACATATACAGTAGGGCCACTATAAATACACCAAAGCACAAATGTCGTTGCACATCATGCACAGGACAACAGCAAAGAAAGTTATAATTGCAATACTGTTTTAGAACCTCAAACTTGAGGGGGATGTTAAGGTCTTCATCTTAAATTGTGGCAAGTTTAGGGATGGTCTTAAGTTCTGGTCTTCCTTTCTACATGATTTACATGTACAGGTATTCTTCTCAGTCACACATAGCTCTGGATAGAATGCCAGAAACCACAGGATTCCTCTCCAGAGGAATATGTATCCGTATTCCTCTCCAGAAAGGAGGCAGTAGTGACTAAAAATCCCACTGCACACACAGGAAGATTAGTTCAGCACTTACCACCTTGCTTTTCTAGGCTCTCCCTGCCAGAACAGCAGGGTAAATGGTCAGCAGCAAGAGAGAGCACTTCAGAAAAATTGAAGTCTGAATCTCCATTCCACCAGCCTTGACTTCTCACGTAATTCCTTAGTTCAGGATGCTCAGCATCAATTTTTGTAGTTAATGAAAGCTGATTGCAAATGCATTTCACTCCCTCTGTAGAAAGAGCCACATATTAAAAAAGAGCATTAAAACAGTTTTTCTGGGGGAAGCTGGAAGGACAATGTAATTTCAATTAGGAAACAAATTAAACCACTGGTTAGGATGTACATTTGGCATGACTACCTAACTATACATACACAGAATTACCAGTCACTGCAGGCTGCAGAGCAAAATTCTCTGTGCCTACTTAGGTATTTACAGTGCCTTGTGATTAATAGTGCTATTTAGTCAGAACACCAGTTTCACAATCCATACCTCATACATTCTCACCATGAAATAAAAGGGGTCTCCAAATGCCAAAGGCACCTGCCTAATCTTTTCTCCTACGGTGTATGCCACTGCCACAACAATGCTTGAGGTCTGACTTGATTTCAAAATACAAACTAAATGCAGTTTGCTAAATTAATGAACCTTCTTTGCCCTCAAAATTGAAAATTTGATTTGGAAAATGTTTTTAAAAGCTTACCAATTGCAAAACGATTTTATTTTAAGCAGCAGGATGGGCTTAAATTAAACTTCATTTTTAATCTTAAATTTTAAAATGGCATGAAGTAAAAGGGAAGTGTAAGTAACCTTCAAAGAATATTAAAGGGTTTTTTAATTTGTTTTTCTCAAAAATACCGCAGTGCTTATATCGATGTATCTACAGGATGACTAACAGTGGCTGCTGCAGATACTCCTCAGAGAGAATAAAGGAAATGCGTTGGAAGCCAGGGGAAGAGCTGATAAAGTAAAACTAAAATAAACCCAGGTTTATTAATTTGGCACAAACTTTTTCTTAAACAGAAATCAAAGCAGTATTTGTGAGTTATTAATATTGCCTTCCACAAAAGTAAGCTTGCTTTTGTAATGCCTCATGCATGCAATCTAAATAATGAGTAACAACTTAGAGTAGGAAGTTCTGTGCATCAGTCTGCCAAAAAGTCCCTGTCATTCAGTTCTGACTTACATTAGGTCACTGACCGTTCATTCTGATTCAGACTTTCAAACAGCAGACCTTTCAGGGAATTTTCTTGACTTGAGTGATAGGAATATTTATGTTCGTATCAAGCTAGGCAAGCCACTCCTTAAGAGCTCTGAAATATTACATTTAGTAACTCGTGTGAAATAGTATTTAATGGTTTTGATCCCCCTCAAAAAATGAAAATTTATCAAGCAAATAAAATTTTTCCTCTCATACTGAAGAACAAGAATAGGTTTTTATGGTGTTTATCTTTAAATTGCTGTCAAAGAGTTGCTTGATAAACATTCGGTATAAGCTTTCAATATTACTGCTGCAGTTCTGTAAACAGAACCACTCTGAGGACAGTCAGGGAAAAAAAACACCCTCGCACTGGGGAATGACACTTTTTCCCTGTTTTAGCAGCATTTGTGCATTCATTTGAAAGCTTAAGAGGCACCCTTATGGTTGCAAAAGATAGAACCCCCTGAACAAAGTTTGAAATATAGGGTTCTTACATAGCCAGCAGCCTTTCCTCCTGGCAGCGTCTGCAGGCTGCAGGAGATGGAATCTACTCTATCTGCAGCTCACAGGGACCTCCTGAAGAGAAATGTGCCGGTAAATATCAGAAAACAGCTGCAGTGTAATTTCAAAAAGCTGCAAGCAGCAGATGAAGGCAACAGTTCATTTGCTGGGAAGAAGGACACGAAGGTTATGTGTTGCTGAGATAGCGAAAAGGCTAAGTAAAATACACCATTCTTCAAATATCAGCAAGGTAGGTCAACAGAAGGCAGCAGGCTGTCACTGCATAATCCTAGGAACCTCAGGGGCCAACTCTTCCAGAATTTGGATTTTATCAGCACAGCATTATCAGTCTTCCTTCCTCTATGTTTGGTATCTGTTTATGCCAGACGACCTCCTCCATCTTGTAGGTATCCTTAAAGTGCAAGCTTTGCTTTGGAAAACACCATCGCTGCTAAGGTAAGCTGATTCATATTTGATGGCACGAACTGACAACAGGCCACCAGACAACATTACACAGCCTGGTGTTACATCTTTGTTTTGTAATTTTCAACAAAGTTAAACATCCTACTTCCCCATATCTGCTATCTCCTACCTCTCAAGGAAGTGGAAATGAAAAGAGAATTGAATGGATCTGTCATAGCTCAAAGCATGGATGACAAAAATCCCCTTAGATTATCTGAGTTTTTAATTCAGTCAAATGTGAGTACATCCAGAAGTTAGTTCGACAGCTCTGGCTTCACACGTGCAAAAAGAGAAACCACCCACAAGTTTAAAGAGCAGAAAGGTATTGGTTTGCAGTATCACCTAAGAAATGTGGATATGAAGGGACTATATCTATTGCAGTAAAGCAACCAGAAGCAGCCCATTCAATTTACCACCTAACACAAGCCCTTTACTCAAAGCTATCAATGCTTATCCTTCCCTCTTAATGTTTCAGTTTTGTAAGTAACAATTTGAGCATTAACTCCATCGCAAAGACACTTGACATACTCCAAATAGCAAATCAATCTGGGAAAATCCAACTCTTATGAAAGATAAAAATTTAAGTATGATGATTATCACGTGCTTATGTATACAGGTAACAATCTCCAGCCTCACAGAAAATGCTGAGTTTTATCACCCAGTGCAAATCGACATTTAAAAGAAATAAGAGTAGTACAAATACAGAAAAAGGTTAAAATTGATGACTTAAACACTTGCATAGATTAGTCACTTGTTTAAACTCAGTAACTTTAAGACCAATTCTTCCAAGACAAGTCTTAACAGCTATTTATAATGAGAGGTTTGCTATGAGAGATAAACTGACCTGTGATTTTTTCTGCTGCCCAGTACTTTCCAGAAGTCTCCAGTATCCAGGCTTCGCTTCTGTCCACAATCAAAAATGCACTTTGGAAACTACGGCACGAACTCCCATCTTCATAATAATTTCCACCTTGTCCGTGCTCTTCCAACAGAGCAACTATTACATCCAATGCTTCTTTAGCTGTTGCACCTCTTTCTAGGCCAAGTCTGTAAGAAAAGGGTAAAACAGATTCAGACACGTAACAGTGAGGTCTTCATAAGTTATTCATTGTAAACATCAGCACTGATCTGGTTTTAAAATACCGATGTGTTAGGTATGCCTAGTGTAAGAATTCTTGCTTTAATTAGTTACTAGAATTACAGGATGAGATATTAAATTAATTTGTTTCAAGCCTTTGTTTTCTACACTGGTTCTTTACTCTCAAGCCTCTCATAGCTGGGTTTTAGTTTTTAAAAAGAGTCCAATTACCAACCAATGGCCTCAGCTGCACTGTAAACATGCAATCCTCTATCTATCCCCCCTCAGGCACAATAAATTTGAAGGACAATTTGCAAACACCTTTTTAAAGTAACAGCTGTATGCCAGTTTACTTCTCTGTACAGAAGAGTGGGAAATTGCAAATGAACATTACCAGAAATCAAAAAAAGGGAAGGAGTATTCAGTGTTACAATCTCTCTATAACCTCTCTTTCCCAATGCTCCAATATTTAATTGGCCATGAAATCTAGATGTATGTTATCCTTTGATGCATATTGCACACTGTAGACAGAAGCATTTGTGCACAGTCACGCTTCAGTGTTCCTGCAGAGACTTCCCCCAAAAAACATTTAACAAAGACCAGATACAGCTTTTGTTTGAACTAAGAGTAACCGTATGCTGAAAGAACATGATTTTACAAGAAAGTTTGAGCAGAGCAAGGGTATTTTAGGGAAAAGTAAACTGAAGCACAAGAATAGGCTTTACAAAACTATAGGGAATGACTGTATCATGCCTTGAATAAAGGGAATGAAATTACCCTTGAGGTAATTTACAGCCCTAACCAAGTCAACAACGAAAGCAGTAACCAGAAGAGTCCAAATCAGACTTGCAAACAATTCCACTGGCTCCAAAATGCAACTACTGGTAATGAAGAAATGCAGTATTTCAAACAACATCATATCCACGCCTCCATTCTTTGGGAGAGCTTTCTGGATCATAACAAAATTTCTCTCTGTTTGTTATGTCACCTTAAAATTTTCCTCTGTGTTTATCTTTCTCTAATAGCTCTAGGGACAAAGTCATTTTTACTGATAGATAGTTCCAAGAAATTCACCTTTTTAAATTTAAGTACTACACTAGCCCTTTCCATTTCCCTGGAAATCCCATGACAAGAGAACACTACTCTGTTTCTTTCCTAAAAACTACAGTACACAAATAGGTCCTGATAATTTTAATACAAATTTGTTGATCTAAATACTTTTCTACCTGATCTCTGCACTGGGCCTGCTTTGTTAAGTAGTTGGCCGCTATTAGCCTTGTTTTAGGCTGAATAATTGAAAGCAGTGTTTTCATCTCTCAGCACCTGTTCATCACTTAGTGACAAATGAGCCAACTAGCATTTTAGATCCTAACTTTCCATGACAATTTCTTCCCCACCATCTTCCTACTTTGCATTTGTAGAGTCTTTCCCTTTTGTCTTGTTCCTCTTATTAGCTGAAACTTGCTTTGCATTATCATCTCTGGTTTTAGTCCCTGTGTATTTACATTACTCCTTTGTTCTTTTCATCACTGGCACAAATGGTTTTTCAGAGCAATGGAGAGATGCCACTCTTAGCACATACTATAGACATAATTTAAAAGCCAGTCCAAAAGCATGTCTTATTCCCTAAGAACAACTCCAAGAGCTGTCAGCACTACAGGTAAACGAATGGGCTGACAACTACCTTGGTGACCATATAGTCACTAGATTCAGTGAAAATCTGCTCCCTTCTCTCCAATTTATGACCAAAAGCATTAGGTTATAATTAGATCAAAACCTGCCAAGAGATAACATCACACTAAAACTTAATAATGTCTCCCTGAAATTTTCCTTCTGAGATGGTTATAGTCTATCTTTCTCTGTCAAAACTACTGCAGAGATTCAAGCTGAAGAAACATCTTTGAGATCATATTTTTGGAAATAGCTCCAATGGTACATTTAATTCCATTTAACAAAGGCCTGGGTTCTGCCTTTATTTGGATGCTCCTATCTGTCAGCCACAAGGGGCAGTAAAAAACAAAGAAAACAAAAAACCCACCTTAAACAACAACCATACTGCTCATCTCCACAAAACTGTAGGTCTTGTCATTATCTTGGCACCAACATCCTGGGTAACTGCAGCATAACCCTCCCACTAACACATTTCAGGGTACCCTTCGAGCTGGAAGAGAAGTTTTAAGTAATTTCACCCCTAGATGAGAGCTTGCATTATTCATTAAGAAAATTTCAGTGACTTAGTACAATCCACTGCCTCAGTACCTCTAATACACTATCACAGCATATTATAACCTTGTCAAACAACATTATCTTAAGCTTTTCAACTGCACGTATCAGTTACAGATGCAGACCTTCCAAATGAAGTAACTAACGTACATGATGACGATGACATTCTACTTTATTCGGTTTTGATGTCTCTAAGGAAAGAAATTGGTAAACAAATTAATTCCATTTTAAATAGCGTTCTTGACTCCCTGCCAAGATTGGCATCTCTGTGTGGCTCTGAAAAATTGATTGCACCAGCGATGAAAAGACCGAGGAATAGCACATAGGGATTAAAAATTAAGACAACAACGCAGAAATAAGGGTATATTTTACGGGTTTCTTCATACATACCTTCTATATGATAAAGTTGTCTTGTTCTAACTGTATCAGCATAAGCACAACAGTACGCCATCTCTTCAGATGAATGTACTTCCCTAAGTAAACAGGTGCTTTATAAAGGCAACCGTGCCTCAAAAAAAACCAAAACAAAACACAAAAAACCCCAAACCCCTGCAGCCACACTAGGAAGGATATCTGAAGAAAATCTGATAAGCTAACCAATGCAGCAATACTGGTGCAGCTTTCAAATAACAGCTTTTGAATAAATCCCTAAAACAGAAATGAAGTGTTTCTTAGGAATTTGGGCTGGAAACTTTTCTCCAAATTTTTCTGTCTGTTGGGACTAGGTTCATGTTCTCCATTCATATAAACTGCGATAGGGACAAGCCTTCGTGGAGTAGAACCAACTTCTACCCCTAAAGTCAATCACACAAACTTTATTCATTTCTTAAGAATCACTCATATGTTCTGACATGCTGTGGTACACTTACCAAGCTACCCATCTGTCTTAATCCTCATATACTGCAGTATACTAGGTAACACAGTTTTCAGTCATTAAGCCAGCAGCCCGTTAGTACACAAGCTAAGAACTTTATGAAATACATCTTTACTGATGCTCATCGTGGTCTTTATTGAAAAAAATGCTCTGTGAGGTTGCAGGGTGGATTTTCAATTTACTATTTCAACAACAAAATGTGCTGATGTCAGAATTATACTACCCTGCTGAAAGATGCCTCCAGCCATTTAACACCATGTGCTCTCACAACACCCATCTACAGCCTTTGCCCGTGTCAGCTGGATTTTAAATCCTAACGGAAAAGTGACAATTCCAGATGAGTTCAAAGAGAGAGGAAGTCTCCTCTACAGAAGAAGAATAATCACTTTACAACAATGTAGAAGCAAGCCCTTAGGAGACCTTGAGCATTCAAGGAAAATTTGCTTCTACTACCAAGATAACATTCCTGGGCTGACAACTCTTACACCTGCTCTGAAGAACATGTTTCAGAGTATAAAGCTTTTAGGTTCTTTTGCAAGCAGCTAGTCATATACACATGCGTCTTCATCAGACTTCATCCTTCAGCTAAGATGACACAGCTGCAGAAGTCCAACATATACATAGGTGTGAGAAAAGTTTAGCCAGCAGAAATGTGCATTTCTTAATTAGGTTTAACACTCCTCATTTTATTTTTATTCCTATGAAACCTGAGCAATAGAATTAGTCTGTTCTGCAGATGGGTAAAAAGAGGCAGAGCCGGTGCCAGCTGCTTCCCAGCAGCCTATATGATTGACTTTCTACTGCACAGCTCTCTATTCTATGAGGTGGCCCAAAACAGATAAGCTTAACACAACTGGCCAAGTCTTCACAGTAAGAGAAAGAATCACTCTGGCTGGAACAGAGACAGATGGTAGTCTGCAATATATCTCTAGTTCTCCTTGCCTGAAGCACTCTCTGCCTTCAGGCTACAGACAATTCCTTCGGCAGATAAGAGAGAGGGAAGGTAATATCTACAGGTTATGATCACTGGTAGTTTATGTCCAGTTTCTCCTTATTTTCATATCTCCTGATTTGCTAGTGTGGATAAATCAGTATTTTGAGACTGCAATAACTGTGACCAAAATAAGCAGAACTCTGCATCTAAACCAATGGCTTGTTAAAGTTTCAAAGGATGGTAGTAGGAGGGGAAAAAATAAAGGTGGAGCTTGAAAAGTCATCTAATACCTCCCTCTTCTTGACAAAAGCTTCTCCTACATTTTCTTAGAAACCCACCCCCACCCCACCCCCAATCTGTTCAGTCTCCCTTGATACAACTAAACTCCCCAGTCCTCCTAGGTACAGCTTCTCCACAGGCTCCTTCAGTAATACAGAGTTTAGAGAAAATACAGAAGAGAACCATAACCCCAACTCCCTCATGACTTTCTCACTGGTCAGGTTCTATAGGTCTCTGATCATATTTCCCATTTCCACTGCATTCTCTCTAACTGGCTCATACTCCTCTTGACTTATGGTAGCTGGAAACAGATACTGTATTTCTGCAGAGACATCATTACAGAGAATATTTACAATTACACTTTCAGTCAGCTATACACCTAACAACAATTTCTTCCAACTATGCTTCCCAACTTGCTTATGAGAATACCTTGTAAGTTTTTAATGCCCTCTTAGAAGTCAAGGTATCTATCTCCTATCCTCTATCCATATAATTTGTTAACTCATTACAGGAGTAAAGTAGAATGGTTTGACAGCATTTTTCTTGACTAACAGCCATTATTGCACATTTTTTATCTCCTGATATTTAAGTAGGTTTTTTCCCTTTAAGGAACTGAGGTTAAGTTGGTCTATAAGCACAATTCTTTTTAACTCTATTAAGTATAGCCACAAAATTAACCTTTTCCAGTCATCCAGAACCTCTCCCATCTTTCACTGTTCTCAAGAAAAACGAGAATTCACCTGAAATTGGTTCAGCCCGTTCAGTAAGTATCCTAGGGCAAATTCTAGCAGGACCACTGGGTCTGACATTGATTCACTTAGATAGGCAGTTGTTTTCCTGCTCCATCTTTAAACTGAGTCCATTTGCTCCCTTCCTCTTTACAGTAACTTTGCCCCATTTTCTCTTGTTCTCTCAGCTTTCTTCCCTCACCTAACTCTCCTTTAAATTCTCTTCACTACAAGAACCAGCTTGCAGGTTGAGACTTACAGCGCAGCACAAGCGTTTTAGGCAGACAGCCTTCAATGAACAGACTTACAGGAGTTTACCAGCATTCAAATAAGGGCAATGGTTTGCATTAGAATGCATGGGCTGAAGTGAGGCATAGTAGTTTGTTTATGCCTACAGTTGGCTATAAGCCCAGGATAAGCTTTTTAGGTCAGAGTAGGCTGGTGTAAAGTGGGGGAAAAGAAAGGCACACCAGCAATCTGATGTTACAAATTAGTCAGCAGTTCCTTACTAGCAATGCAATCGTTTCTCTTCTCCTGTCAGAATAGCCACTGCTAGACTGTGGGGTAGGTAGACAAGGTGTGTTTAGTGAACCTACATTTGACTGGTACATATTTCACAGCCAAATTTAGATTCCAAGTGTTTTAAGTGTTTACTCAGCTGTGTCCAGAGCTCTGCCTAGATGGGCGCCCTGCTTACATTGTTTTAAAATCTCCTCCTAGTGCCAGCACCACAAAGCTGTTACCTAGTCTCATCATCATCATCATCATCATCTAAACCTCCAGTGTTTAAAAGGCTGGTCACAGCTCAGCAAGCCACCCACCTGACAAGATCCATTCCAAGCAAGGCTTCAGATTCAGAAGCTGGCTCTCTGGTCACAACGGCTTCGTTAGCTACACAGACTCCATGCTCGTTAGCTCCCATTTCTGCCCCCCAAAGCCAGGAGGGCCTGCTCAGCACAATAGCATGAGTCTTTGGCACCTGCTCAATCTCAATATACGTGCACTGCAGAGAGCAGAAAGAGAAAAAGGCAAAACAATTGCAAGCATTTTATTTAATGTTGTGACTGAAGTAACACAAGATTTCAATATACAGACAGGACACATTATTTAAGAAAAGTCTGTCTTGAGTATAAGCGGGAAATTTTTTTAAAAAACATTTAATGGTCATGTTTGAACCTTTACATCCTTATACTGCAAAAGTCTGGGAAAACATCTCTTGATAGTTGCAGGCTTCAAAGAGTCAAGAACCCAAGTGCTAGAATCAGTGGAAAGCACCAGTAGACAGGCTGTACTGTTACAGTAAAGAAACACAGGTCATGTTTGTACATAGTAACAACATCAAACCACTCTACCATCTCACCTAAGAACAATCTCCAGTACTTTAAGTACATAGAGTAACAATGGCAGCCGGACAAAGCAATTAGAAGGCTTCCCCCTCTCCCTTGCTGCCTCCCCTGCAGCTGACCCCAGGACTGAGACTGCTGGTAGAAAGAAAAAACAAAAAAATATTTTAAAAGATTCAGTGGAATGCTTTGATAAACAGTCACAGGAAATAAAACACAGACATTGTTTTTGCTTAAAACTGATGTTTCTGCTATTTTAAATGGTCTACTGTAATCAGAGGTCTGTGAATGTATTCTGACAAGTCAAAAATAGAGGAATGCTGCAGAGAAGTAATTTAAACTGCAAGGAAGAAAGAAATCATTTGTTATCTTTCAAATAGATTTACTTTTCTCTTGCTCTAGGACTTAAAAACAAGCAATGTTTTCCCAGACAGCATGGAAGAGAGCTTGATCCATCATTAGATCACTGGCTTGTACAAGCCAAAGGAACGGGCCTTGCATTTTACTACTGAGGTCACATTAAGTTCTTCAAGGGCCAAAGTCCACAGAATTTTCTTTAGAGAAAACTGGAGCTGTCTGTGATATTTATGAGATGTGTCTCCATGTTTAGCATTTGTATTGTAACATCCTCCTTGCAGGAAGTAGTCTGCAACATCATTCTGGAGGAATATTTGGTCAGGCATATCAAAGTAGGCAGGATGAACAGAATGGACTTGTGGACTGAAAGTTGTTTGCCATGAAAAAAAATGCTCTGTCTACATTAAAACCTAAAGCCAAAGGAATCAGTCTAAGATTATTAGCGGTAAGAAGCTATTTTTTTCTAACACGTCTTTCCCCCCCTCTAAGGATTACACACAGCATGATCATCTTCAGCCTCCAGTCTTGAGTAATGATTTCTACAGTAATAATCTAGCATGCAATTAATATGTATAACAGACAATCTTTGATCAGAAACGGCATTTTTAGAGTCCTTCACTCTGAGCATGAAAGAAGGACACAAGAAATGAGCTTGCACCTTCATTAGGAGTTCTGTGCAAACAGGTCATACTGTCATCTTCCTATAAAACCAGGCAAATTATAGATGAAATAAGAGGAGGATGTCTCAGAGGACACATGATTTTAAAAAAAAAAAGGGGGGGGGGGGGGGGCAGAACAGGAACTTTTCCATACCAGGGAATTAAAAATAGAGTAGGGACATTCTTAGTTTTGATTTTTGGCTTAGGCAATAAGACCCCAACAGGGACTTACCTGCTGTATTTGGTGGAGAAAATCCCTAATATTTAACCAAGCTGTTTGACCAAATTGCTTATGTCATAACACACTATGATTTTGTAGAGACAGATTCCTCATCTACTGAGGTGAAAAAACATCTGGCACTGGAGGAGCTAAGATCCACGTAATAAAAACACTTTATACAGTTCACCCTTTGTTTCATTTTCTAAACAAACCATGATGCAGCAGCCATTTCTTACCAAGACTGCCTCTTCTCTGTTTGAGCTGTCAGCAAGCAAATCTCATTTTTGACATTCTCTGCAAATTTTTTTTCAGAGCTCGAGGCCAGTGCTGTTTGGATTAGCACTTCATGCATGCGTGTGAATGAACAGAGAATAACTGTATTTCCTGGATGTACAAAGGAGGACACAGAGCTGCAGCAGCAGGAAAAGGGGTTGGGCCAAGAACCTTCCCACGTTACAAGAGAAGACACGACTAAGCAGCTACCAGGAGACAGGTCTGCAGCCAGGGAGACACCAACCCCTGCAGAGCACAGGTCTTGGCTCCCTACACCTCACAGGTGGTCAGCTATTTGAAGCCATCCAGAACATGAACCTTCTCAAATCTGCAGCAGAAAGAAAAACCTAGATGCAGTGCGGAGGAGACTTCAGTACTCCATAAAGCCCACTCGTATACCATTCTCTGGCTGAATACCCCTATTATACAGGCTTGCTTACACTGAGGCTTTGATTTTCTAGAAGGAAAAATTATGAAAACACTCTGAAAAGGGGGGGGGGGGGGGGTGGGGGTTAGGCTAAAAAAAAATGCTCAATGTCGTTTCTCTCCAAAACATTTTCTGACCATTCTGGTTACCAAACACTTATTACTTGGGGCCTTATTCCATAACCAAACCTTTCCAAAGCTGCTATTCACAATAAAGATTTTATTGTCAATGGTATCAATCGAGAAAGGGGAAAGAGGAAATTGTTTACTCATGCTTGAAGGATCCAGAGCATTCTGAAAAAAGTGCTTTTGCTTTGTAACTGTGTAATCAGAGGCCAGAAAACATCCAGAGGCCTCTCTATGCACCTCTTCCATTTAGAAACAGATTTCAATCTGTAACAAAGGCAATTGGCTGAGCACACCAGAGAGCTAGCGAGACAGCAAACCAACAGAATACAGCTTTCACCTTCTATATTGCTTCTTCACGTCCCCCAACCCAAGGCCAAGCAAACAGGGACTACATTTTCATGCTATTTTCAGCTTCCACACAGTAACTCAGGTATATAAACAATATTCAAGCCTTATTTATATAAATTGCCTTAGAAGACTTAACAGAAAACCATTCCAATCCGATAGTAGATGACACAGCCTTGTAAAACTACCACTAACTTGATTCTGGTTCAACAATCCTTTGCCATGATTACTGCCAACGATGAAAAAGCCTTGATGAGATTCTAACATTCCCACTAGAATGATTTACTCCAGTAAGCAGAAAAGTAGGCACTCATTAGGATTGATGTATTAAGGCAGGTATTTGGTTCATATTTGTTAATAATAGGTATTAGCTTCTCAAAAAAAAAAAAAACTAGGGTCCGGATGTGACAATAGATTATTCATTTTAAACCTAAACCTCTCACTCTTCATAACTCCACCACCCCATTCCCCTTAAAATAACATCAGAAAACTCTTTTCCAGATAAAAGAGTATCTTCACGCAAGAAACAGGAACCAGGCTATCTGCCTGTATCCACGACACGTAAATCGTAAAGGTAGGTCAACTAAAGCCAAGCACTGGATTTGCAGCACAGCAAACCATTGCTACTTATTCCACAGAAACTAGAGCATATAACAGCTGAGACATGGAAGGATATGGTAGAGGAAAGACAACACTATCCACCAAAAAAGCCTCACTGGCCAGTAGATTTCCAGAAATGGGAGATAAGATGACAAGATTTCAAAAGTTAGCACAAGTGACAATGTCCCTGTCCTGCCTCCTGCACCCCACCTATCTGGCAAATCCCTCCAGCACAACAGCATAGCAGCCTGTTCTACTGAGTGCTGTGCCAGCCTAGGCAATGGCAAATCAAATAGACATAAGGTACTGCTGTGATTCTCCTTGCTACCAACTCTGTCTTTAAAATTCCTGAAGCATCCAGCCTCAGCGTTTCCTAACACTAACATTTTTCTTTGAGTATGAATGCTAAAAACAGAAGAATACTGAAACATTTGGTGGCAACAGCTGTGAGTGAGTGGTGTCAGGCTCCATTGATTTGCTACAACTCCAGCCCTGAAAGCAGCATAACTGGCATCATGCCCTGTGACAGTAAATTCCCATCAGAAAATATAAAAGAACAGAGACTTCCCATAGCAGAGATGCAGCCAATAACTTTAAAGAGAATTGAGCAGGCTGGAAACTAATGACATTTCTTTTATTTCACTTACTGTATCAAGAAAAGAATCTTATCAAGGCAGTTCTAAGTATAGTACAAGGAACAAATGTACCTCCCACCCTAGCTAGGGCATGCAGATATGTTGGAGGTATTCCAAAAACAGACACGACAGTCATAAGCACAAGAGATTTCTTCTTTCATTAATGAAAAGAAACTATTGTGCAGCTTCTACTGTACACAGGCTGCAGAAGCCTGATTCCTAGCACTGTTGATCAGGTCATTATGAAATATCAATGAAATCACATAGGCTTTGGCCCTGGGTAACAAAGGCAATAGTCAGGGAATGCTTTAGAAAGAAATGATCTTTGAAGAAAGGCCATAAGATTCTAGATTACAGAAGAGATTCCCCCACACCACCCCCTCATCAGATCCAGGCTCTAACTTGGTGTTAACTCTTTGCTTAACTACTTCAATCATTGCTGTAAGATAGCACATATTTGAAAACAGGCAAAATCTCTGTACTATTGCAGTAACTCTAGAAGTTGCACCATGGCTGCTTTTAGCCCCTTCCAAAAGGGGATGGCAAAAACGTGATGACAGTCTCGCAGCCTGCTGCCTCCATGGCCATCAAGACACCAAGACTGACAGCCTGGTTGGAAGTGTCTAGAGAGGCAATTCCACAGGTGGCATGGGCTACCTGGGCCCTCCCATCATGGTGATGCAGAGGACTGTAAAGCTAGAACACGGTAGTTCAAAAAAGTCCCTCAGACCATCTCCTGTCGATGTGCCTCATGGTGTGTTTTACAGACAATTCTTTTGCTGCTTATTTACAGGAACAAACGCAACAGAACTCAAAGGAGTGTGAATAATAATTCTCTGCTAAGAGGAATACGCAAGCAGTAGCACACAATACAGCAGATGTGACTAGCTGATGCTGCTACCACTGCTTGCTTATGCACTAAGCAGTACTAAGTATACAGTGGAAGACACCTGGAGGATCTTACAACACCCATTAAGCACTCCCATGACATCATCTACTAGCAGCAAAACTGTTGTGCCACAGTGGAGGGGACATCTGTACACCAGAATAAATCTAGCCTGGGTACATCTCAAGTATTCAGCCCTAGTTCTAGCAGTCACATAGTCAAGCCAGAATGAACCCTCAGGAAGCTAACTTGCAAAACGCATGTTACGCTAGCACTTGTATCCCCATGTTGTAGCCAGATATAAACAAAAGCAACATTTACTAAGTGTACACACACAGAACAAAATCAACTTCTGCCACAGTAGAGTGTCTCTTACTTCTTCATATTAAGTTTTCCCCTTTTTATGAAGACCCTAGTACACTTTACATAAGCTTCTGCATTTGTGTATTGTTCCTAGCTATTTCTATTCACTGCAACCAATAACTGTAAAATTTGAATCTGTATGCCTATACCTCTGATCTCAAGCAGTGCCATTTATCTTGAAGACAGACAAGAGGATGACAGATTTTGTTCTAGAAAAGAATTAGAAAATCTAGAAAAAGCCGAACAGTTCCCCTGTCAAAAAGTAGAACTGCACACCCTCTGACCTACTCTAACCCACTTTATCAAGCCACCATGGAGCCTCAGGCATGTGACCCACAGTATGGAAATATACTCAACAAAATTAAATAGAGAAAACTTTAAACAAATAAAATACCACAAAGTGCAGCAAGGCACCCAAGGCTGAGAACACTCTTTGGAGACACTGTATGGCAGAGTTGATTTAGCAGTCAAGAATTCACCTCTTGTTTTTTAGGTTACAAGTATAGCAGTCTCTTGGGTGATGAGCAAAAGTAAAACTGAAATAGGGATGACAATTATTAATTTTATAAAACGGTAAGAAACAGATTTCAAAGTAGTCACAAAAAGCCCATCACAGGATATCTCTTGGAACTCTCAGACATCCTAGGACTGATTTCTTTGTTTGGCCACTTTGAAATGCCTGCTCACACATCTGTTTTGCCACAGCTAAACAGTTTGGGTCAAGACGGGACAGTTGGTGGTGGTTTGCCCCTCACAATTCCAGCTCTCTCCCTCCTCTTCCTCTCTGTTCTGATTAAAAAGAAAACTTTAAAGAGATTAAGAAAAAAATAGTTCAAGCTAAGGAGTTTTGCTTTAGTAGCAGAAGGGAGTAAAGAAGCAGCACTCCTGCAGTAAAAACAGAGGTTTTGAGAGGTCAGAAACATCCAAGAGATTATGGCTTCTACCTCTGAACTGCTGCTGGCTCATGCCCTGTGTTACAAAGCAAAGTCAAACACATTAGTTTAAAGGCCAGTGGCCTGCAATGAAGCAGAACAGAGAGAGAGCTCACATTAGACAAGCAATAGTCTCTGCTAAAGGCAGCAACCACTTTCTCTCTTTTATAGTTGCTGTCTGCCTGCATAGCGCCTCTTCTCTATCTCTGCGCAGTCTAAAGGTTAGCTTAAACAAGGTAGCTTGAGGTAAGCTGTCTGACTGCGTGTGTCATGAGATAGACTGCTTACACAGGCAGTTATCAGGTCTCAGCTGAGAGGCAAGAGAAAGCAGCTTCCTAAACTATCTCTGAATTGTAAGCCTTTACACCACAACCTTTATCATCTACATAAAGTGAAAAGTTTCATTATGGGCACATACACTGCTGTGTTTCTTCAAGGTTTCCTGCCAGTCACCCATGGAGGTATCGTAGTGGGGGTGCCCAGTTTCAAGTTCACACTGCAGTAACACGACTGTAAGGCACGGCACTGTCAATCTGATCTGGAGGCTTCCCAAAGAGCAAATTCTCAGTAGATTCAGCTGATGCTTGGCTTCTGTTACCAAATTCTAAATATCTTACCCCCAGATATAATGCAGAAAACCCAAATGGCTGTCATAAAAGGGGGTCAAAGCATACCACAACTAAACTGTGGCACTGGCATGATGCCTGATGATTACATTACAAATACCGGAATTAAGATACCTCCAGGTAATACAAAAACAACTTTAATACAGCCAAACTCTGCTCTACTTTCCAAGCTTTATATCTATCTTGCAACACCACAGACCCTTCAGCCAGCTTCAGGTGAGCTTTTATGTCTGCAGTACTCAGAGCAATGCACAGCAAATAATTTTACCACTCCTCTGAAAACTCAGAGCAAGGGGAGGTAGGATGGTATCCTTTAAAAAAAAAAAAACCAACCAAACAAGCCCCTATTAAAGAAAAAAAGAGAAAAAAACCCAAAACCAACTTTAAGGCATAACTGTGCCGTGAAGTTTTAGAGAACACAAAATTCTTCCTGCCCCACAGAGGGCTGGCTTTAAGGCCAGAAGAGTTTAATACCAATATATTAGAAAAATTTTGCATTTCCACAACTCAACAGACTTTATTATAGACCATCCTTTCTATTTTCCCCATTCCACTCCTCCATAAGATGTTGCATGCTATCAAGATAAAAGAGCTTCTACAGCTCTATGCTGTAGCAAGCAACCATGACTATTTTCAAATCATGGATAAAAGGTCAGACTAGAAGACAGAGAGGTTGATCGAAAAGAAAAAAACCAAAATTCGACCCAGAGAATTCAGCTAAGGAAAGGTTGTCCACCAAAGACTTCTTCAGGAGAAAGAAAACCACAACAAGCAACAGGTTACTAGAGGACAAGAGAAATCTAGTCAGTAAAATCTACCTTAAAAGTAAGACAAAGGGGCTTGCACCTTAAAACCCACACAACATGAATTCTCACTAACACATGAAAAATTCTTAAAATCCATATCTCAGGGAAAAGAAGAACACACTTTTAGTAGAAAAATTCAAAAAAGGACCCTGTTTGTGCTTAAGGGAGCAATATTTCACCTGTATGCACAAATTCACTAGACTGACCACTACAACAAGGAAGAGCACTGCTGATCAGCATCTGCCACTGCAAAGTTAAAATGCAAAACAAGAACAAAGTTGAGAAAGTTGTCACACACACACACAGAGCAGACCTTTATGAAAAGCCCCATTGTTCAGAGTCTTGGGAACCTGATGACATGGGGGAAGGAATTATGTTGATGAGTTAGCTGCAAGGTTACTTGTCTGGTAGATTGAGCCACAAAGATCAAGCTTAAAATGACTTGCAGCATTCACTGAATTCCCTTGTTTAAGGCCCTGCCACAAACTTGCTAATAGCTATATAGCATAGCCTGCCTGATTCCTTTATAGCAATAATTTAGCTGAACTACTCTGCCACTTTTGGTTACATTATGCATTATCACATTTACAAATGTGAGCAGCACAGAAGATAAACAGGATACAGACATCCTGAGAGCGCCTTATAAAACAACCCATATTATTGGTGTGTTGAAAACCACCTCTTAACAGTTCAGAATGTGAGTGACAATCACAAAGAAGTAATCAAAATCTGATACACACTGGATTGTGTTACCTGCAACAAATAGAATTTAGTGAAAAGCAAGTCCACCATCATTGCCCAGTGAAGGTAAAGGATCATGTATCTAACAAAAGAAACCAATGCAAATGTATAATATGGAATGGAGAGAAAAGCTGTTCATTTGGGGGGGTGGGGAGGGCAAAAAAAAACCACACTAGGATGGATGAAAGGGAAAATTTAGTCAGAGGCACAAAGGATTACTGACTTAGACAAATAGTAGCATGAAATTAGTCCAACCACATTTTTCTGTTTGCAAAATATCATACATTTAATTCTCAGAACTGTTTAGTTAGTTTCATAAAATACAAGGGAAGGAAAGCTGTCACAAAGAAAGCCCCGCCCAACAATAACTGAACCGTTGGCAGTTTTCAGGGGTTTTAAAGAACAAAGTAATAATTCTGAATATGTCAAAGGCTACCTCTAGAAGCTTTGACATTCCTCTCCACTCCCTGTATTTGCTAATTACCTCTGACAACTCGGTAAGTTTGCTTAAAAGGTGAATATAGTGTTGCATGCCTGCTACTTAAAAAACATGAAGCAGCTGAATTCAAGCCCACTTTAAAGCACTTCTTAACCTTTAGAGGTACCCTAACAGTACACAAGGAATGAACAGGCTTTGCACAAGCTCTGTCTATAGGTAAGTATGCATTTGTCATGAGACAAGAGTAGCCTTAGACACATCCCTACAATAGGAGAAATACATACATTTCAGCTAATTAGCAAAAACCGAAGACCTCACTCCAGTTCTGCTATCACAAACAGCGGGTTTGAAATTGCAATCTTATTCACTAGTATCCTTAAGTTCATAAAACCACAAAATCTAGCAGCAAATCTAGCATCCTAAAACTTGGATTGTAGAGCTTTGCTTGATTCAATTAATCTTTCACAATGCCTACAGTGAAGAGGATTACTATGATACTTTTTTAATTAAAGGCCTTTGAAGTGGCCAGTTTTAAAATAAAATTTAAAAAAAGAGGGTTATTTCTAATGAGAATTACTCTACAACATTGATATTTGCTAGACCTGTTTGACTGAACACCCTCTCTCTCTGAAGGTGGAAAAAAATCCCTTTAACTTCAAAGAAAAACTAACAACTAAATCTATGCTCAGGTCTGTCCAAAGGAGAGCAGTTAAAGCTACCAGACAGCCTTTAGACCTAACAAAACCACTAAAATCAGTATCTTGTTTTAACCAGCTTACTCTACCCAAATTACCTATGAGTAACAAAAAAAACCAACCAAACCAAAAAAAGTCATTAACAATATTTAGTGGTGAGTGTGATGAAGATTCTTGCACTACTCCCGGAGCAACTAAAGATGGTTTTATTCTCTACTGGCAGGAAACTGGAAGATTTTTGGTAAACAACTGGAGCCTGTATGTTTCTGTACAACACTGTACTTGCAAAACCTGAGGCTAGCTAATGAAGAATTATACAGTAACACAGACTAGCAGAGGCCAAATTATCCATCTAATTAGGGCTTAAGCCCCTACTTAAAAAAAAAAAAGCTATGAGCCCACTCCAGTCCCTTGTTTAAAAGCGCAATCTTTGGCATGCTAGGCAAAGGGATTGTACTCCTCACTTCCGAAAGGACTGGCAAAAGAGTCCAGTCTATGACTGAATTCTATAAAAGGCATTAAACTGCTTAATCATGGGTGAGAGAGGGATCATAATAGATTATATATGGCTTAATTATACCCTTCCGCAAATTATGACAATCTCATCAAAGAGTAAGACATGGGGCAAAGAGACAAAAAGAATCAAGTACTCTAACATTAAGCTCTTACAAAGCATTCTCCTTTAAAGATACAAAAACTCCAGAGCAGGTTTTTTTAAAGCTTCTCTCCATAGAACTGGAAATGAAAAAAAGTTCTGTTACTGTGGAAGAAGAACTTCCAAAAGTTCTTCTTGTCTTATTGTCACACTTGTGTTCTGTATACTAGCATGGGTCCACCATAGTGGTACCAATACATCACTACAATTAACAGCAGTTAGCGCTTCTGGACAGGGGGAGGGGATTCCTTTATATCCAAAATTAAACCATTTAATAATGCATGAGCCGTACTAGATTTTGGGAGCAACATGAATCAAGAGAACATTAACTGTTACAAAGAAAACCACCAAATCCTCTGAAATTTGGAAGTCATCCTTCTTGAAAGACAGAATTAAAACTGGCACTGGCCTTAGGATCTCCTCTGGGGAAGCAGCAATTACATCCACAAAGGACCTGTAGGGATGAGACACACCACCCTGGTGCAGAACACCTAGTGTCCTCAGCCTTCTGCACAGCCACAGGGACAGAGGGAAGCTGAATGCAGGGAAACTCACGGCTCCTGCTTTCCCAGCTGCCAGACAGAGCAAGAACCTGTGGACTTTAAAAGCTCCTGACAGTGCAGATCAGGCTCTGTGTCTCTGCTACAATGGCTACCCCCACAAATCCTTGTCATTCCTTCTGCTGCCTCAGTCTCTTCGTTCCACCTTCACTGCACACTTTCTCCTCTTCCTGTCTTCTTGTTTTGTTTGTCCCCTTGCTTCACCCTTCCACATATGCTTATCCTTTCATTTCTCCTGACATTAAAGTTAGGCGGCCGTAACAGACTATAATTAAAATTACTTCCAGCAGGGTCCCTTTCAATGTGCACCCAAGGCAGCAGTGTCCAGCTTCAGGACTCCACATCCAGCCTGGATTCAGACAGAAGCCATGGCACTGAAAATTGACCATGATGCAGGTGACTCAGCTGCAGAACATGTCACCAAAGCCAACTGTATGTGCAAGAGTTGTATTTGGCTTACAAAGCTTATGCTCTTGCTTTCCTCCTCTCGCATTCCCTCACAAGTTCTCTGAAGCAGAGATTTCTGGCTACCTGTTTTGCAACACACCTAGCATAGTCAGGCCCCATTACAACTGTCAGACAACAACCATGAATGAAAAACAATTCAGATGTGACAAAGTGACAAACTTTGAAAGTTTGCTTCTAGTTCCAGTTAGCCAGATATTTTTCCCTTAAAAGGAAAACGCAAGTGATAGGCTACATGGTGCAGGAATTTGAAATGTGAACAGTTCAGCCTGTCTGCTGGAGAAAGTACAGGTCACAGATTTTTCCTCAATTAAACAAGTTACATTCTGAGTTACACTTTCAGGACTTTCAAAAATCTTGCCTGCTCTCTACTCAAGAGAGGTTTGAGTGATGGGAACAAGGACTCCACAATCTGACAAGAAAACAAGGCAGCATTCATTTCTTTCAATAATAGTCACTGCTCAGAGTTCGAATGTAACAATTCACCCTTACCTCAACTTTGCTTCCCGGATCATGAGCTGTGGCAGGAAAGTAGACCACCTCCTGTACTTCATCCCTAGGCCGTGCAGAGTTCTTTCCAAACACCACCAGCCCATCTTTAGAACATGGGGGAAAGGCTACGAAACAGTAGCTCGGGGGAGCTGCAGCCATCCTAGAAAGGAAAGGAGGAGCAAACTATCAGAAGTAGCATTTGCCGAACTCAGTTGCATGCATTAGAGAATCAGAGCCTACTGCTATTTGTTATAGCGAAGAGACAATGCATTCCCCTCTATCTTTCAGCGAATCATGCAATGATAATGGAAGAACAGGTCAGCTCAGAGGAAGCTTATCTGGATTTAATAAAAAGAATTATAGTAATTTTTCAGACATTTTTCACTCAAGCCTTGTGAGGACATAAAGAAGAGGAATAAAGGCAAGATGACTGTAAGTTAATGAGTCTACTTAGTCCTCACAGAAAGAAAAAAAGATATTCTGCACCAGAGCTGTTTGGGAACATATGACCTAGATGTATTCTGCTGACTCAGACAAGTGCAGAGACACAGAATAATTTTAAATAATTTACTCTCTCTGCTGCCATGCAGTTTAAAATTTTAAAAAAGGAAAGAGAAAACATGTTTGAGGGATTCCTGAGGGAGGACAATGGTGTAACTAGAAACAGAGCAAAGATATAGCACAATTGTATCAAAAACTGTCCGTCGATTTATCTACTCAGATCAGAGAGAGGCTGAAGCATTAATTGCAATTTATTTCCTCTGTGGTTTGTCTGCATTGCTGCTCTTGCCTAAATTTAATTGATTGTGGTTTATTTGTTTATGCAGGCTAATGTGAGTATTCTTTAAAATGCTTATAGGATAGCACATACATTTGAACATTTCAAGTGTTAAAAACCAAACTGTTTCAGAACTATGACACCACTGTAGCTGCTCTTGTGTACACTGCCATATCTAACATTTTTTCCCACCATTCAGGAAACTTCTGGCACCTAAGCCAGAAAGGTGGCTTAGGTGGAGGATTTATTGCTTGTTAAAATAGCACTCAACACAGATGTCTGAGATTTCTTCATGGATCCCTCCACAATATCCCAAACAAGTAAAAATATCTGCACACATTTGGACTCCTTAGAACAACCAATACAATTAAAAGTTTCCCCCAAAAAAGCTGATAATTTGTTTGAAAGACAATGCTGGGGGTGGGGGTGTGTGCAAAGCTTGTTTTGATCACTAACTTGGACATTCAAATTTGATTTTTTATTTTTTAAAAGCAGTACCATTTGAGCACACTCTTTTCACAGAATAGCAGGCTTCCAATATTAAACCAAAGAATGCCTTTTGGATAAAGGCTATAATCCATAAAGTGGTAATTGTTTGTGAAGAAAACACTTAAGAGTTTGCCTGTACACTATGAAGTGGCCACACTGACACCCAACCTTGCAAAAAAACTTCAAGAGAAGGCATATGTTAAAGGTGCCCTCTACCAACACAATGTGGGGTGATGAATTGTCTAGGAAACTCACACAACCTTTGAATTTAGGCAAGATTATATACAAGAATAATCAGTCAGTTGAGTTGAAAACGCATTAGGAAACAAACCAACCCCTTTTTACAAGCAGAGTTTTGACCAGTGGGAAGGGACAAGCTCCTATAAGCTGGAATTACTTCAGCTGATAAAATACATCCAGCAGAGAACACCTACCTGCAGGCTTGCATATTGTGCCAGTAAGTCTCAGTACGTTACTGCTTCTAGATGAGTGTCTTGCAGACACACAGGAAGATCAAAACCCCCATTTAATTACCACTCTTACCACTTGCAAGTCATCAGAGCATTTGCAATTAAACTGAAACGCAACATGTAGAGCGTTGCCCAAGCTTCACCACTAATGAAACCATTTAATATTTTGCTATGAATTATTCCCAGTATGTACATCTATTTTGCCATGTTGGTGATGTGAACTTGACTGCTTCCCAGCATCCCAAGGGTTCACAACTACCTTCAGATAAGTCATCACTTTGTGCTCTAAATTTATCTTCTGCGGCCTTGCCAGACCAGCCAAAACCTTTAATAATTTGCAGCCTTACTGTGGATCTCAGTATTCAAAAGAAATATTTTCTTCATTCTAAACACAAACTAATACATAAGGCAGCAGAAAGACATTAGTCATCCAACAGCCTAGAAAGAAAGGTTGAAGTGATACACAGTTCTGATTTTTATTACATGAAGTTGTTCAACTTACATAACAAATATATTGCAAGGTAGGCTTAAAAAGATGAGAAGGAATACTTCGGCACTATGCTCCTGAATGAACTGGAAGGTATGCAAGGCAGACTTTTACATACCTGCAGACTAAGCATGCAGAGAAAAGAATTAAAAACCTGTAGGTCTCTAATATTCTACAGACTCCTAAAGTGTTCCTTGGAATAAAGCAGGCTTATCTATATTTTGGAGTGGTTTTTATTTTTTTCCTTTAAATATACCAACAGTTACTGAACCAAACCCAAATTGCTATTTTGGTAACACTTTTTAAGTATGAAAGTATATAACTAGAGTTCATGTCAACCGCCTGTATTTCATACAGGGGCGTATACAACAGTTGAACACTGCAAGCTGAATGTTACAACCCTGTACTGAAAACATGATTGTCGTAAGAGTTGGCACTGGGATCTTAAATTAGGTTTCTAGAGAAGGAAGCTAGCTAGCAGTCTACTACAGTTTAAATCTACTCAGTTTGCTAGGTAGCAGTTCTTCCTAGAACCTTATTTGGTTCACTTTAAATATGGCAAGGATGGCAGTTTCTCAGATACACCCACAACCTGTGTTTGTTCAGAACACAACCGACCTTCATCTTCCTCCATCATGTAACTAAAGCAGTCTGTTAGCAGCTACTTACCTAAGAAGGACATTTCTACCTGCCTACTTAATTTTCCTTTTTTCTTAGTTCAACTGCAGGTTGTCCTCATTCTCATTTTCACGCGTTTGCCACCTCTCTGTCCTCTCACAAGATACCATCCTGACTCAATACCAAACAAGCGTCTTTCATCTACAGAAGGAACAGAGCACTCCTTCACAGTACCTCCGATAAATCAGGCTAACTTACAAAACCAGCTACTATTAATTCCTGCTCTTCTTCCACGAATTTTGTAATTTTCGAATGAAATTTTCAAGAAAACCACAAAAAAACACCCTGTTATTTGCTCCCCGAGTAAAAGGCAATCCTCAAAACCTTGGAAAACACTGGGAATGACTGCAAATAGATCTCAAAGAACACCTTTGTTGCCCATTCACAGCTGCAGTTCTTTACCACAAAGCATGTTAGCATACAGGCCTGATTTTCTCAACAGATTGTACCTCAGACATACATTTTGGCGTAGACAGACAGAAGTAAACCTACACTGTATGTCAACAGGCCTTAGATTTGACTGCAGATGATTACACTCATGGAAGGGCCACTGCAAGTTAAGAGAAACAGGGACTATGCCACCTATTACAGGCTATGTCCAAAACCATCCTGCATACAAAAGCACTAGAATTAGAGCGCTGTACGTTACACTATGCCACTACATAATAACTGCTGCTGTTTCAGGTAGTTAACAGGCATCACACCTGGTTGACCTAGAATCACTACAGGCACAATGGTTGAAAACCAGTTCTGAGCAACAACCCCAAGAAACATACTCCACTTGCTATCTTTTTATCTGACAAAAATGTACTATGTGATATTGCATGAGATCATATTTTTTCCAGGGTCTCCTGGTCACTATGGCATTTAGCTTAGTTTGTGTTCAGACACTATGAAGAAGCTTTGTTAAACAAGTTCCTTTATTAAGACCTTCTCCAACTGTGATAAATCTTATTTAGAGACTGCCAAGCGAAATTAATTCTATGAACAAATCACTCTTACTGTCATTGGTAAAACAGACAAGCTTTTAAGTACTTTGATGCAGAAAGAAAAGAGTAACATCCACTGGGCAACATCCGGCTCCAAACATCACAATGTGAAACAACAGGTACAACAGTTACCAGGGCTTTATAAACACATCTGAACATCACTATACTCCTGAAATAGGGCGAACATGGAAGTGCTATTGCCTAGCACCACCTCAAGAAAACTAATCCATAAATCTTGAAAGACATTAAATACTAACCTTCAGGTTGAAGATATCAAGATCTGGAACATTTCACTCTATAGTATTTTCCATTTCACAGTGTTACGATCTTACAAATGCAAATTTGTATTAAGAAGGGTCACAAATTCTAATTAGAACAACTTGCACTATTAGTGACAAACTTTGTCCACAATCAAGATTTTCAGAGTGGTCAACCAGGAATAAAATTGTTATTCTTTAAGTCTGTACATAAAGATTGTGACATAATCTAATGGAAGCTTCATTTACATGTCATTTTTCACTTAGAAAAAAGGAACAGACAAATAATGCTGTTATAGCAACAGGCGCACAGGACAGATTGCAGAATCCCATCCTCCCCTCAAGAACACATGACTGTCAGAGACGGAAGCCATGCTCCTGAGAGAACAGGGGCAGGCATAAATTATTCCATGTGGTTTGGAACCTTACCCCAACCCAGGAAAACTGAAATAGCTTTGTATCCACAACAAGGTACTCTGAGCTTAGCAAGCTGGAGTCCAAACTGAAGAAAGGAGGATTTTCATACTAACTTGCTCCAGACCTTTTTGGTTTTTTTTTCCAGAATAATACCATATAATGCTTCCCTGAAAGCTGCAATTCAGTGCTGAAATAATCTTTTCTAACGTTCAAGCATTTAACTGCTACAATAAAATTACTTATCAGAAAAATAACTTTATTCTCCCATATCAAATAGATATCAACTCTTTTCAAGCCAACTAACTTTCCTGTTTACCAAAATACCCTGAAGACATTAAGCACAAATTACCAGTTTTACAGTTACAAATTATGTGAAAACTGGCTTGCCAATAGTAGCTTTCATAGTTGCTATGCCTTATTTTAAAAAAATTACCAAAAATAAAAATTCAATTATGAACTTTTAGTTTTTGAAGCTCTTCTAACAACTTATTTTTCAAGCAATTCCAAAACTTATTTCTAAAACAGTAAATCTGCTTTTGCCAACAGCAAGTTTTTTTCCTCTGTGTTTTGTTTTGAACGCAAAACAAAACAATAGGGTTACAATTAATGTGCACCACTTACTAGGAAGCAGTGAGTAATAAAAAGGATTAGTGTGAGAAAACGGTCAAAAAAAGGGTCCATCTTGATATTTAACTCACGCTTAGTGAGCTGAGCCAATATTTGCTCTTCATACCTTTTTAATTGCTGCTAACCTAATGCCCTGCAACTTTATCACAATAAAAGGAAAAGATGGCCCTGAAGTCACATATAGAAACTCTTTGGTTTTAATGCAAGTTAGGTTAGCTGGGGTTTCTGGAATGTTAATTAAAATTTATTGTTAACATTAATTAACGTTTCCAAAAAATGAAAAAAATTTTGAAATAGCTATTCCTATGTGTAGAGCTACTCCTTTCCTGACAAGGCACCATTTAGGACATGTTAAATGATACACATGTACAAACAGCTGTGTCCTTAATACGCTACACAAAATTTTTTCTTTCTACACCAATATAGTCTCTTCCCTAAAAATTTAATAATACCCAGTCACCATCATGTAGAGCAATATCAGACCAGTAAAAAATATTACATTGGAAGTCAGCTACTGCCATTACAGCTCCTCGTCACAAGAAATCAAAACAACACTCAAGTGGATATTAAGGAAGAGAAGTTCAGTGAGACCAAGCTGTCAGCACTGACAACAGGAAAGCATTCACCTCATGTTACTACAAGTAGAATTTAACTGTAAAATTTGCCTTGTATTGATATGATTTAACTCACAAGCTGGCAAAACTTCGGCGTGATCAAACCAATCCTTCACCTAGGAGCATAAGCACTGCATTCATTACTCAGCACGCCTATCCTGGCAAGTCTTCCAGCAAGGATGGAACCACGAACAACACACTTCGCTTTCATTCAGCTTAGTGAGGTTGCACGGATACATCACACACATTCTTGTTTCAAACATTTTCTAAGCTTGTCTTCAAGAATTTTGTTGGCATAACTGTCGAGCTTTCTGAAGCAGAGACATAACAAAGTGTTGTACAGGGTGAAGTCTAAACCCATCCTAAGCCCCAGTTTTTCAAGCACACCTGCAATTGCTGTAGGTAAACCATTGTTAATGCTGATGATAATCAATATCTTATTTTCAAGACAGTGAGGGTGTCCACAAAAACAAGGTGGGAGGTTTTACACTGGGGTTTCATCTCAGACCTCCACAGCATCTTGCTCACACACCAGTTTTACTGACCATACAGCCTAAATTTTCCACCCTCACTTCTACAGTTTCTTCAAATTAAATCTGATCTGGAACAGGTGCTTTAGGTATCAGAAATACAGAGGCTGCTAAACTCCTTGGCGTTAAGTTCTGAGTGCATTCTGGTGATGACAGCATTTTCTTTAACATTTATATTGCAAAAGGGATTTGAGCTGCTTTTAAAGTCCAGAGAGCACATTAAACCTTTTACAAAGACATACAGCTTGTTTCTCTGTATTGAACGATGACTTTTCCTCACTATATCTTGGGCTTTTATAAAACAGAAACCCAGCTGTGCTAATACTTCTGAACTATTTCAGTAATGTTTAAAGATTTCAGTAAATCTGTTTTCACTACTAACAGAAAGGGTAAGTGACCTAACCTGCAAGAAACATTTACAGTGAAAAACTGAGAGGCACCAACTGAGCAAGGGTACTCAGATTTGGATCAAGGCTGTCTCATTAGGAAGGCAAGAATATATCGAATAGGCCACACATTATGCATTCTCAACTCTTCCATATTTTTAATGGGGTGGCAGGAGAAAGGTCAGTTACAGCTTTGAAAACTTTGTTCAGGGTTTAGTTGTTGGTTTTGAACCTCTATTTTAACCTTCAAATCGAGATGTTTCCTGTGCCTGAGACAAGCTTGTATTTCCATTTACAAATCAAGCCTAGTGTCTTATGCACAGACATGTGATCTCTGCATCCTGCAGAAAAGCAATGTTTCCAAAAACAGAAATGAAAAACAAAATTCATTCAGCTGCAGGCACAGAACAAAGACAGCAAACTGAAAGGCACAATAATAATATTGTTCCCATCTGAGGAAACACTGAAAGGTTATTTTTTTAATTGACATTTTGGACAGTTTTAATGCATGACTTATCAGGAGAGAGGAAGGTTTCATTTATTAAGAAATTAGAAAGCAGAGACTGTTCCTCAATATAAAGCACAAAACCATGCTAGATCTGTGTGCCCCTATCATTGGACATTTCATTATTAAACCTTAGTCCAACTGTTTGACTCTTTCCTTACCACCAATGGATGATGATACCAGTTTACCACTTGAAGGTACCACACCCAAACTTTGACTGTCTTTGTCCCTCTAAGCTGTGTCTGAGAAGACATCTAAGAGGAGTTATCAGCAGCTGAAACTTGCAAGCCATGCTCAACTTTTCTTTTTTTGTCTATATTAATTACATGCTAAAAATTTTTCAAGAATTTTCTCAAAACGAGCAACTTCTCAACCTTCTAGTCAGACATTTGGTATGGCCATTTTCTCCAGCAAGTTAACTTTTGAATTACAAGAAGTAGCAATTCCCTACACCAGCATAAAAATCAAGCTGCATTTCAAAGCTTTTCTAAGCAGTACATCCCCTTCGGTCATTTAACTGAGCAAATGCATAGTAGGCCTTGAAAGAATTGAAAATTTTTCTCTTGCTGTATGTGGGAAAATTTGGAATATTCCTGGCAACAGCTGCCAGGTCTTAAGTCCTTAAGACTGCCTAACAAATTAGATACTGGCCATCAAACGAGCATGGTAAAACTCTTCAGCACTTAAAGTCCTAACAAACAGTAACATTTCAGCTGTTACAAGAGTTTACAGTCCCGACCAACCAGTTCTAGTTTAATTGTCTAATACAGCCTCAACCAGCCTTTCAGAGTAGGCATCTTTCAAAAGAAGACAGGATCTTATTTTTTGCCTCAAGTAATCTGAATTATGTTAATGAAAACATAGTTCTATTTAAAAACAAATGAGGGTCGGTCATCCCAAAGACAAGATTTCAGTCTCATTTCCATCACAGGCTGTGCATACAGGGAAAAATTCATTATTTATACAGACTTTTCACTGAGTGGATGTCAATGCACTTAATTAAGTCTCCAAGCAGTCCCAGAACTCTATTCTTTTTGTAGCTGCTATTCCAGCCTGCAGTCTAAGGTCATATTTGTAACATACTCCATTTCATAGAAAAGCACCTGTTTTCCTGCCTCTATCACTGGGGGCAGAGCCCCTTGTTAGGAGCTTCTGGCATCCAAAGCATCTTTGTACAACACACAACTTCATAATGAGAAGTCGCTAACTGCTGCATAATGCTTAGCCATGTAGCTTTCCCTCTTCATAGAGCCACCACAATCCAGTTTTGGGGTTCAGTTAGGTCTTGATCACTGCACAGGAGAGGCTGGCTGCCTCCACACATAGCTGGCTAATCCACACTGACTGGTAGTCATTTCAAATTAGCAACATGGTTATGTTAACAATGGGTAAAATAAAAGCATCAAAATACCTCGTTGGAAGTCTCAGTTTAGTTTAGAATATAAACTAAAACAGCAGCAAGTGTTCCATACTAGCAAAAGAGTTTGTAAACGTTAGGATGTAATGCAACACATTATGGCAGAAACCAGCCATTTGGGTACCTAACAGAGGCAGGTATATCTAGCAATTCTGTGCAATTTCTCAATCTGCTGAATTTACAGAAAGAGAATGCCAAAAGACTACAGGGACAATGGCCAGCTTCACAACTCTTCAAGTCCATAATAAATACAGAAATTCTTACTGGAAGTTTCTAGCATAAACCAGCACACTTTCCCACACGCAAACTGCGTAAAGCATCCACGGTTGTTGACTACTGAAGGGGACAGTGGAGAGCCAAATTCAGTACCCTTTACCAAAAATACTAAACTCAGCAAAAGTAAACAAACAGAGCTCAAGCCATGCCCTACTTTAACAGCAAAAAAAGTTACTTATGTCTTCCAAAAAAGGAAGTTAACATAAAAAATATCAAACTCTAAATATCAGAAGTACTTTCTGGGAGGACAAAACCTACTCATATCAATAAAGGATCTCCATCTACCACATTTGCCTCAATACAACACCCGTCTTTGTAGACTGTCTATGTAAGCTCTGTGATCTAAACTACTTGGCAAGTTTATAGCACTGTGAATGCTTTAAGTTAACTTCAGTCTTGATTCATCTCAAATCAGTGGAAGTCCTGTGTTCACAGAGATCAACTTCCTAAATACATTTGACTGAAGACTTGTTTTGAGGCTTCTTTTTGTCTGGCAAGAGGGTTTGGGTGACATGTTGTGAACAAACCAGTATGCTTAGAGATGCTTTAAATCCCTAATTTTAAATCAGCTTTTAGACCAATAGCTGAAACGGTAATAACCTATAACCAAATGAGTCAGTTACTCCACCTCCCACAAGTTCATGTATTTATTATCCTCTAAACTACTGAGCAAATTTATCATACACAGATAGTTTGCATCACAGAATTTACGAAGTGTACTGCAACACAACCACTTCCCTGGGATTATTAAAGTTTCATATCTTACAGGTATGGATGGCTTTACTCAGTTCAAAGGATATTTTTCATAGGGGTAGATTTACGTATAAATGTATGTATGTGCACTCATAGGATTGGGACCCTAACAAAGCTGTCTTCTGCTTGAGATCCTGGTTTAATATAATTTTTTCCACCCTATAATTATCAGTACTGGAGAAAATGTCTTTTTTTTTTTTTTTAAAGCAGGTCACTCATAGCCTCTAGTAGCACAAATAAAGACTTCACTTTTGTAGACTCTCGCAGGAAGGTATATCTGCTCATTAGCCGGCTCAAGTGAACAAAACCATCACATACCTACCTGAGTGTGACAGTATGCTTACAAACGCTCACGAAGGCATCCAGATTTCAAGGTGACTGTATGAAAAGGCACCTTCAAAAAAAAAAAAAGGTGACACGCACACAAAATCCAGGCCGGGTCCTTAAAGAAGGGAAAGCAGCAGCTACGAGAGAGCGCGACCAGGGAAGGCAGCGACCAGGGAGCCTTCCTTCCAACCGGAAGGCAAGGGACAGACGGGGACAGCGTCTGCCCATGCCAGCCCCAAACACAGAGCCCCCTCTCCTCCCGCCGCAGGACCCCGACCCGCACCGCCGGGGCTCGGCCTGCCGCCCCCGCGGGCCGGGGGAGGCCGGTGGGGCAGCCATTACGCGGTGCCCGCCCGCAGCCCCCGCCCAGGGCGGCGCGGTGCCGCCCGCCGCGGCCGCAGGAGCAGGTGCACGGAGGCGCTGAGGGACATCATCGCCGCCGGCACCCGCCCCGGGAAGCCGGCTCTGCGCCATCGTCCCCCGCCCTCCCCACACCACCGCCGCCGCCCGGCGCTGACGGGGCGAGCCCCGCCGGGCAGGTCGCTGCCCGCAGACCCTGCATACTCCCCACCCCACGGTAAGGAACTAGCGCAGCCCCGCCGCTCAAAGGAGGAGAGAGACGGGGAGATGGCGCGCCGCCCTGCCCTGCCCTGCCCTGCCCCGCAGCGTTACCGTCGCCGTGACCGTACCTCAGCGAACCCGACTCTCCGCTCCGCTCCCCTCAGCCTGGCGGCGGCGGCGGCCCCTGCCGGTGGGAGCAGGCGCGGCGCGCGGCCCCCTCCCCCCTTGCGCGCGCAGCCGCCGCCAAACCGCTCCGCGCGGCGAGTGCTGGCCGGGGCGAGGCGCTTCACCGACGGTCACCGCGGGCTTCAGGGACTGCCCGTTTCTGACGTTTCACCACGGCTGCCGTGTTGGCACCAAGCCTTCCCTCAGAGCCGTTCCTGCCCTTGCCCGGGGTCTTCCCGCCGCCGCCACGTCGCCGTCGTGAGGGAGAGGGGCTGTCCCAGCTCCTGGCGGCCCCCTGCCACCCTCCCTCACGGCGAGAGGCGGTGGCCGCCAGTGCCACGCGTGGGCGGGTGTACCCTCAAACGCCACAGCGAGGCAGAGGCCACCAAAGCGCCAGGACATGAAAATGGCGCCAAGAAGAAGCGTCCACCTCTCGCGTGGTGGGTGGGGAGTGGTGGGCGCGGCCTCCCCGTGTCCGTCTCGGGGACCCAGAGGGGGCACAAATTCGCGTGCCCCTTCACGTGAGGCATTGGAAGAAAAGGCGCTCGTTCAGTTTTAGCGTTATAATTGTATGTGTGACTTGTGTTCCTCTGTCTCGCGCACAGGATAAGGCTAGAAAGTCAAGCAGGTGGTTTAAGACGTAGCTGCAACCTCATTAACCGGTCAAACCGCTGGATAAAGAGTACACCAAACTTTGCAAAGCTGACGGGATGATCCCGTGATCAGGGACTTCTCTGCTGACCGCCTGTGAAGTGTCATGGTGGGCTCCTGCCCTTCTGGTGGCTGAATCACTGGGGTCCTCAGCAAGAGCACCAGCACCGCCAGGCCCAGCGCAGAATGGCACTGACTGTCCCTCTGAGACTTGGTGTAGAGCACAGCATGCCTCAGCCATGGCGCATGGAGCAGATGGTCGGTTCTGTTTGTCAATGCCCACCCAAATGGGGCTGTCCCATTGTGTACTTGGTCCTCAGCACACAACTTGTGCCTCCATGCAGAGGTGAAAATAGTTTCATTTCTAGGTGTAATCATGCAGGTTCATGGCTACCCAGTTAAACGGCTCTGGTTTAGGAAAACAAACATGGTTTGCTGGTGCAAGGTAGCACCTTTACATTTCTATCTCTGTCTTAAAGGACGGGAACCTTGCTGCATGCTCCACTGATGCCTGCCCCAGACCAGACACTGTGGAGAAGGGACTGCCAAGTGTGGGAAGACAGGAAGGTTAAAAGGAAGCTGTGGAAGAGGTCAGAAATGCAAGGATGAACCAGTAGGCAGAAAAAAGCATTAAAAACTAGAGCATTTCAGCAGGAGAGCAGGAAGAAGCAAGTATGTTAGGTTGATGCAGCAGTCTAGAACTGAGGGAAGACACAGAAAATACAGAAATCTCTAGAAGAGCATTTGCATAAGTCCCAGAGGTTTAGTCGCAGCCATTGCCTCATTTCACAGATTTTAATGCTTTTTGCCAGCAGAACTAATTACCTGAAAGTACCCTGTCAGAATGTCTTCTACAGTTCTGCACAACTTGGTGGTCAGAATTGGGTTCCTCAGGATATTTGCTTTTCTTCCTATCTCTCTTCAGGAGTGTAACTCATTAACATAGGCCAAGCCAGCCTGACATGTCTGCAGAGTCAATTGCCACAAAAAGCATAGTCACTCCAAATTTCAGTTAGTACTACACATCATTCACTCCTACAAGGTAAGAATCAAGACACTTAAATATTGTACTGCTTATTAGATCAGGACATCTAGTTTAGTAATCTGGCAAAAGAAAAACAACAAGACAGACAGAATCTGCATATGGGACCCTACATAAAAAGAAAATTTAGAAGAAAAAATCCTGGAACCATATGCAGGAAAAAGAATTTTTTTTTCATCACCACCACAAGCAGCAGAAGAATCCATGGGTCTGCACGTGTTCGGAAATTATGGATAAGCTTTGGACACTGTTGCTGTAAACTTAATTGCAGACCGGAAGTTGCAACTTCATTACATAACCAAAAGAGCAAGTAATTTGCTGTTCCCAGTCTAAATCTCAGTGAATGTGAAATATTGTGGCACCTGCACCTTTTGGGCATACATCAGTAACTGGAATAGGGACTAATTTAGATGTCATTACTTAGCCTCAATGCTTTTGATTAAAAAGCCGGGCTGATCATTAGCAACACGGAGGCCTTCATACTCTAAGATCTTCCATTACATATTTTAAGCAAGACCTTTGTTTTCCCCTGACATCAGAATTGCAGTTCAATATGTTGCAACAGAAAAAAAGGCTGGGTATGTCCTGCTTAAAATATCTAACTGAAAGGTGATTTGGATCACTGGAAAGCTGAGGAGTTTCTACGAGTTTAATTGTAACAACTTCAGTTCGGCATAACAACCCAAATTCATTGCTCTGGAGTTACATCAAGGATGAACTGTGTCATAAGCAGCTTGCTGCTTACAATCAGAAAGATAGCCGATGAAAAGAGCAGGTGCAATTTAAAAGAGGGTTTAAATTATATCCTATAACACACCACTTAGATTACCCATATTACGCTCACTTAGATGACTAAGTGTATTCTCTAATTACACTGGAGATTATTGTGGCTGAGTATAATCTACCTAAGAATTATTAGACTGTGTACAGAATTATTACATACCGGCAAAGCAGAAATCTTTGATGCTTCCTTTCTGTGTAAGCTGCCATGAACTGAGCAAAGCAGCAAGGATGAGTGGTTAGAGCGTGGTCCTGGGAATCAAGAGACCCTGGGGTGTATGTTGTTCTGCCATAAGCTTGCTGCTCGACTTTGGGTAAATACTGGAACCTCGTGGCAATTAAATTACTTCATACATGAAATGGGGAAAGCATTTACTCACAGCTGTATCTTTGAAATCTTTGAGTGGAGATTGCTGCGTAAACAGAAAATACAAAATTACAGTAATTAGGACAAATCCACAATGCTTATCTATTGATTATTTGCTGTTTATCTTTAATAACATAACAGCAGAATTTATGGATATTAAAAAATGTTTTTTTCTCCTGCAGAAGATGAGTTTCCAATGGGATGCAACATCAAAGGAGGAGAGTGGGAAGGACGCTTCTTTAGAAAAGAGAATTTCAAAGAACCTTTGTTCTGTGTTTTATCTGTGAAAGGAAGAGACCAAAAGGCAAACACATCAACATATAGCTTAAGTTACAGTTTATTTCTGTTCTTTAAACATCTCCTTAGTTGGAGATCAGAGCCTATTCAGCAGAAGTAGTAACCCAAATCCTCAAGACACTGCAGCACTAATCTTTGAGTCATAATTTCTACAATACTTTCCTCTGCAAGTTCAAGACAGCAGCTGTGCAGGCATATGACCGATGGAACTAGTTTTCTCAGCAAACAGTATTTAGAAGGAGAGAAGCTGGCTTAATGCAGATGGTAAAGACGACCATCTAACTGTTGAAATTATCTCCAAATAGATTTTGAAGAAAGGCTAGTGCAGCCAAGAAAGCCTGTTTACTGGTATTCATTTTCGTTACTTCAAGCCACCATCTTAGTCTTGTTCTCTTTGGTGGAGCACTGATTTGGAGTACCTGAAAATCAGATGAACTGGGGTAGTACAGAGCAAATGTACCTGGTTGCTGTGAGGTCAGAATTCTAAGCCTATTCCCATAAAGGCACCCCACTAAGCTTAAATTATTCGTCTTACAGGGAGTCACAGGAACAAAAAACTTCCTACCTACAGAAGAGTTAGTAATGTTGAAAAACCCTGTGAGCCCCTAGGATAATAGTTACACCATAGGCCAGTAAATCCAATGTCGTAGAACAAATCCAAAGAGCAAAAAGTATCAATAGTACTTGGGTGCTTAGGGTTTTTTATATAGTCAGAGAGTTGAGAGTACTTCTCCCACACTAAAGGTGGCTTCTCCCATAACAAAGAAAGAGGGTGGCAGGTGCAATATTCTGATGTGAAGTAAATACTTCACCTGCTGGACTCAGTGAGCGTTCAAAATGAAAAAGATACGAGAAATCCTGACTGCAGCCCCTTTATCCAATTACAGCATTGAAGATTAGTCTATGTAAATGGCTGCAGCTGTACATAAGATGTCAGTGTAGGCACAATGGCAGCCTTAGATGCTGAGCTCTTACTCTCTTACTCATGCACCGCAGAAGGTGATTCATTTCTCCATTGCACAAGCAACATAATGGAAGAAAACTGCTCAGCCAGTGTCACAGGGACAGAAGACAGCATGCTATGAGGACTCTGCGCCCAGTACAGTTACCCTCAGTGTCTAGAAACCTGTCAGGGACAGCGCTGAAGCCTACAACCAACCTGCTCCATTGCCCATTCAAAAAGGTTGGCTTTTTCTGGAGTAATGGTTGGATTTATCAAAAAAGCATCTGTCTGTTGCTTTGTCTTAATAAATTTTGTCGTCTTCCTTGCTTTAATTTACAGTAACCTGTGACAGCATACTCATTTTCATAACTCTAAAAGGTACCCCAAGACACATTTATTATTATTGGCTTATACAGTCCATGAGCCTGGAGCTTTTTTAGCGTGTTAGAACAGCACCCGTAACAATGAAGCTAAAATACTTGTCAATAGCTTAAGACTCATAACAATAAATAGTTAAAGTGGGTGGAAGAAGGAAATGTCATCCTGAGAAGATAAGCCAGTAATGACAACAAAGCAGCAGAAAATACAGAGACAACAGCATTACTTTCTTATGCAATGATCCTGTTTAATCTTCATGTATGGTTCCCTTGTTATGATGCTGCCTGTACAGAAATGTTTGTAGCAGACCCATGAACTGGAAAAAGCATCTCACGTCCCTCTGCAAGAAATGCGCTATAGTTACTCTGTGCTATATAGTTACCCTTATTCAAATTATATTAAAATTCAAACATAGGATTTTTCTCAGCTTAGCATTATTCAAAAAATTGCAACAGCTTGAACATAAATCCATAAGATAAAAACAGTTCTGGTGTTATGCAGGTGATACAGGAATTTGTTAAAGTGACTGCATACCTGAAGCAGCTTTGTGTTTTATATTAGCGTGTCCTGCCCCAATAACCTACGTGTAAACTGCTGCAAATTAAATCACAGCACTGAAAGATGGGACAGTAATACAAAGGGCAGAAAATGCCACTATACCATTTATCAGCCAGCTGGTGCTGTGCAAATAGCGCTCATTCAGGGAGAGTTACAGTTTTCTGATTAGTTACCACAGCAACAGGTCTGCTGAGTATGCTTTAAAAGTTACGCATCTGTCAGCAAGCTTTTTTTTTCCTCCCATGCACAGCATACATGAGGGGCTGTGAGCAGTGGCATGTCCTTCGTAGGCTACAGATGTTTTTGCTGCAGCATTTTCCACTTTTCAGAAGACTTAAAACATGGGCAGTCTTTCTTTTTTTTTTTTTTTAATACAGCTTTAAGGAGTCCTGCCTCCAAAAATCCCCCTCAATGATTAAGTCATTTTCCTTATTCATGGAAGTGGTAGCTGCAGGTGAGAAGGTACCTCTAATAACGGAAATACTTCAAATTAAATAATACAAGTCCTTCTGGCTCCTGTACTTCCAAAAGGATGGGAAAAATATATTTTTCAAAATATCCACAACTGAGTATTTCCTTCTCATAAAGGAATCCATTTACATAAATGGCCTTGTCCACAACGTACAACTGGAAAAGAGTAGCTAATAGGAGATGGGAAAAATAACAAAGCTCGAACCTTATTGTACATTTAATGCTGGCTGTGTGTTATTCCTTCTGTACGTATTTTAATAAAGAAATGTCAATAATAAATTACCCAGGAGTTTTTAAATTTCTTTGTATCGGCTGTGGATGTCAGCCAAGGAGAACTGGATGGTAGCAGAGCTGTTCCCCTGCCTAATGTTTTGTTCAGCTTTGGAGAAGAGAAGGCTGAGGGGTGACCTATTGGCAGTCTGCAGCTTCCTGAGGGAGGGCAGCGGAGGAGGAGGTGGCGATCTCCTCTGGTAACCAGCGACAGGACACGAGGAAATGGAATGAAGCTGTGTCAGGGGAAGTTCAGGTTGGACATTAGGAAATGGTTCTTCACTGAGAGGGCTGTTGGTCACTGGAACAGGCTCCCCAGGGAAGCAGTCACAGCACCTGTCAAGAGTTCACCAGCATCTGGGCAATGCTCTTAGTCATATGATTTAGTTTTAGGTAGCCCTAAGTGGAGCAGGGAATTGGACCTGATGATCCTTATGGGTCCCTTCCAACTCGAGACATTCTACAATTCTACTTTCTCTCCTATTTCCCCCCAGTGCAAAGGCCACTGGTGTTTTCTCCAAGCCTGGCCTTACACCCCCAGGCACTGGTCTAACAGCATGAGCCTGGCTGGTGCCCCTCCCGTCTGTCCAGAGACACCAACACATCCTCGTGCTGCCTTCCCACAGCTCCCTGCTCAAGAAGCAAGGCATGAAGGTTCTAAGTAAGTGGAGGACTGGCAGAGCTTATTAACTGGTGTCCTAAAGCTCACCTCAAAAGCCTGCCTTCACACAGCCCCACCACTGCAGGAACGGCTGGTGGTAGCTGTTTCGAAAGGGTGCCACAGTGAGCTGGACTTGGCTCAGGCTAGCAGTAACAGGATCTGGTACCAAATGAATAGGAGCATTGGCCATTTCTGCTCCTTATGTGCTCCCATTGCAGTTTGTGCTCATTTGTCAGCAGGAAGACGAGCACGCCTGGGAGCTTTGTTTCAGACTGTTTTGCAGAAGGAGAGCACTGAATTATTTCATAGTGCAAGTCTACATCACAATAATGGCCGTGTTAAGCCCAGGCTTTAACCCAACTAATAATAATTACAATAGCAATGAGGACATGACAGCACTTAAGGACTGAAATACTGGATGCAAATGTAAATTCTTACCTTCTGTTAAAAAGAAGGAGCATTGCCAGTCTTACCTAAGTATGGTCATCAGCATTGCCGAGGGCAAGATCCAGCAGGACATAATTTTCTTTAAGCTATCATTAGTCTGTTAGCTATAGCCATATATATTCTATACCCAGAGATGGAAACAGGGTCACCAAGAACATTTTGCATTGTATTTATTGAATGAAAACCTGTTCTCTGAAGACATATCCCAGTGGATTAAAGAGCCCAGAGCTAAGCTGTGTTATTTACTCCCAGACAGACAGCAGGCCAAGCACACAAAAGAAATAGGTATTACCTAGTTGACAGCTCAGGGAAAGAGGCAGAAGAGGAAACATCAGTTGCTTTAAAGAAATTTCAATGGCAATAAAATGTAAGAGGACAGGATTGATTCAATGCTTTCAGCCTGGCTCCCAGATGAGGAATCAATTATCCTGTGTCATTTAATCTCTTTAAGCAGGTCATGACACAAACTAGAAATTAGAAGCATTGTATCTAATACAAAGAGCAGTTCTTAATGGTAGTTAGCATCAGCCTCAAATTTTTTTTTTTTTAGAGGAAAACATAACTGGGATTTGGGAGCTCTGAAGAGTTGGTTCCACTAGACTTCTGCAGGCAGATTGTAATATTTTAAAAGTGGTTTTGTTTATTGTTTACCTAATGGAGATGCAGAGCAGTTATTAAAAAAGAAAAAAAAAAAAGGAAATACTACCTCTGTGGACAAACTCCAGCCCTCCGTCAGGAACATGGCCTTTGGAAACCTTGCACAAAATTCCTTACCTGACGTGTTTCAAACTATCCTCTGTCTTCATGGCAAAGTTCTCAGCTAAACCAAACTCCTGCTTCTTTGACATTGTTCAAGAGAACAGAAATATCACATGGCTCCTAACCGGGTGCAACCCCTAGCTGAACCAGCCTGCTTTTAGAACAGAACCTCCTAAAAGGCAGAAATGTGATGCAGGAGGAGGCTCCATCTGAATCCCCTCCAGGCTGGGAGAGCTGATAATGAAGGTCCGTGTCCCTGTGATAGATATATAGCTTCCTACTGAGCTTTTCAATTACATTGCTTGTGTGAAACTGTTGACATAATCAAGCACAAGCATAAAAACAGATGCAGGATAGCTAAAGAAAGATCCTATCTTGTCAGAGAGTTGTTTTTCCTATGTACCAGGAAAAAACTAGGCCACAGAATGTAAGCATTACGATTAACTTCCAAGAGAGGCTAAAATTATCCAGGATTATACAAATATAAGCAGTTATTGTTTATTTCCTGTTACCAAAAACAATTCAGTGTTGAAGATATATGAAGGTTTTGGGGCGGTAGGTTTTGGGTGGGGTTCTGGGTTTTTTTTGTTTGTTTTTTTTTTTTGTTTTTTTTTTTTTACAAAAACTCTATAATGAGGCTGATGTATTTTTAAGAAGCAGTCAAATGCAACATAGCTATTTTGAATACTCTTTAACGAACCTTGGAAGCGTGAATTTAAACTTTGTTACATAAATCATTATAGAAACTGGCTGAAGCAGTGATTTCTAGTCAAAGCCAGATGAGGAACCAGCTTTATAATTTGCAGTACCTACATCAGTGACTGCCAATGTCCTTTCTGCCAAGTAAGCAGATGCCAAATGATCTAGAAAAATATCTTTTGTGTTTCTCACATCATTCTGCGTACTTCCACTCTCACCATGCTTCCCCTAGTTTTGTTCCTTTTCCTGGAATGCCCCAAAGCAGTGAGCTCTCCCCATTCTGCTAATACTTGCCACCTGAAACTGGGATTTCTGGATCAAGGGATAGACCACCTCGTATCTAACAGCAGAAATGATGGGGTGCGGGGAGCATGTATGACAAAAACGACTGTAATTTTAAGGCTGACCTGTAATACCTGTTTTTACACGGAAGTACTCAGGAAACACACTATGAATCATTTTCATTCTCTGTGTCATGGAGAAGAAACTACAGTAGCAGTTTGTTCAATATGTACTTAGCACTGCAATTTTATGACTCTGTCATATATAGTACTCACCAAAACACCTCTATACTGGGGACGTTGCTGGCAGCACAAGGACATATGGTACTGAAAATCAAAGATTTAAGACCCAATAAAGCGACTCCTTCGTTTTCAACACTCTTTGCCTTGTCAGTTGATCTCAAAGAAAGCTTTAAAAACATTTCAGACTATAAGCATCATTCCTGAAGCTTTGCCAAAAGCTTTCTTGTGTCACTGCATTGCATATCAAGAATTTTCAAATAAAATGAGCTCTGACGGCTGCTTCTGTACCTACAGAAGGCAGCAACTCCTACTGTAATTGCTGGGTAGTGGCTCTGAATGACAGGCTGCCGTTCTAAAAACCATCAGTACATATTTTCCTATATAACCACAGAATGACAAGAAACATGTGAAGAAGGCTATAAGCTGCAGGAGGAACGATCTGGTACATGTTCCCAACACTGTTTTGAGCCCTTTCCACTTGAAAAAGTGCTGCATTTTACAGACACACAGTGAGGGTTTGGTTCTTCAAGGGAAATACACCTTGCACTTCACACACAAGCCAGCCAAAAATGTTGCTGAATGCCATTGAAGTTCCAACATTCTTTCCCTCCTCAGAGGACAGGCAGCTGCCTGCCTCTGCTCTCCTTCAGGTAGTGAGCCAGCTCCTGCTGGCACTGCAGCAGCACTGCCCTGTGGATTAACAAGCAGATGCAATTGAGGTTAAGACAGGCAGTGCTATTTCTACCTAAGAAATCCCTTCATCTTCACAGAAGGGCTTTAACAGAAGCAAATAGTAATAAAGTTGAAGTGGCTTCTCAAATCTGCTGCTGATGCTGCACTTTTGGAATGCTTTTTTACTTCCATTTCAGAAACATAATACAGCTACCAAGAAAAGCACTAAGAACAAAAACCATCCACTCATCTGGCATAAACCTACAATGCACCAAATGAAGCATCTTGGTCCTGCAGCTTTAATGCTCTGCTGACATTAACAAATTAACTACAATACATGTTCACTGAAAGTTATTTTTATGAAATGCTTTAAAAAAACCCACTAAGCAGAAGATAATGCGTATCTACACTTCACAGTATTCCCTGACTCCCAACTCATATTTATTACAAAGGAGGTAAGGTCGCCTTACAGGCCAACTTCATATTCTGTTAGCCCTCTTCAGCCTAGGCTAAGGTAATTGCTCGGGCTCCCCACGTAGACAACGGAGAAAGACAGGTACCTCTGTTTGATAAGGCACCTATTCTGATACAACATGAACAATATACATGTGGTGAGTTCCCCCCATAGTGCCTAGCACGCCAATGACTGCAGGAGAAATCAAGACACCCAGCACAAAACACACAGACAACCTTGGGAGCTGAAGGCAGGCAAGCTGAATTTTCCCAACTGATGAGTAAAAAAAAAAAAAATTTAAAAAATTGATATATCAAAATCATGACTAGCAAGAAGAGCTAAATAGGGAATGATTATTCATTACTTCCCTCACAAGGCAAGAATCAGGACAGGCAACAAGCCTAAAACCAAAGAGAAATATTTTCCTACACTATTCTACTATGAAACTCACTGCCATAGAATATTATGGGAGCAATAGTATAAATGGGTTCAAGAAAACTAGATGGCATCATTGAGGAAAAAGATATACAGGTGCCTGAAACCAAAATATGTGGCCACAATTTAATTATCACATAGGCCATTAGCCACAAGATGCCAGATGCTGGAAGACAAAAACTCAATGAAACAAAAAAAAAAACGAAAGAAAAAAAAAAAAACACAAAAACCGCCAAACCAACCACCCACCATTGCGCACCTTTCACTTATACTTTTTTCCCCATAACAATCACTGTTGACAGCAACCTGTAATGTCCATATGTAGCTGAACTCAGTTTAATAAAGTAGTCTGGTTAAGACTTACTTGCAACACTAGGTGGCAGGGAAAACAACTAGCTCATCTACAGCATCAAGAACCTTGAATGTCGAGTCTCACTTGGCAACCGTTAAGGATTAGTGCAATGCAGCAATCTCAGTTTCATACAACTGGATTTGCTTTATGTCCCTACATAGCCTCGAGCAACATTTTTCAAGTAAAATACTGTGTTCAGAGACCCAGGTGTTAGCAGTGCCAGAATACAGGCCAATTCCTTCCCTGAGATACTCTGCCCTCTTGTTTAAGGCCCACGAACAATTGCTAAATTGTTCCTCCTCTCCAGAAACAGTTAAAAATACCCACAAAATGGAGTTGAAATCCTCATGGTCTCCACCTCTGTAAAGACAAAGCACCATAATATTTACCTCATGCCTCTATTTTTCTAAAAAGTCACTTTGTTATTTAAAATTCACATCACCTGTGTGCTACTTTTGAAAATACTGCTAAGGGAAAATGACAAAACAAGGTCTGCAACTCAGGCAGTAGCAAAGCAGGCAGGCCAATGCAAATGGATCTTCAGGCCATACTGACCCTCCTTGTCAGTTTGCTCTTCCCATTCTGCAAATGGTAAAAGCCTCAGACTTGCAACATTTCGCTTGAGATCTCACCCAAAACTTGAGGAGAAAGGTATGACCTTTCTTCATGAATGCAAGCTCCAAGTTTCAAAACAAATGTGTTTATACATAAAAGACACCACCTCTGCACTGCAGTGTAACTTGCTATTTTCCAAATTACAGACAATTCCTAGAATGTGCTGACATTAAGCATGAAAGTCTGACATTTAACTCCTACTTTATTCACATAATTTAAAGAAAAATGCAGACAATTATTGGCATGGTTGGTAACACTCCCTTTAGAAGGGCAAAATCAGCACAGGATAGTCACTCTTCTCATTCAGCTTTGTATCAGTTTCTCAGCTGTATAAAGAGATGCTGATGCTTTCTAGCATATCTTTTATAAATCAGCAGAAAAAAAAGCAAGATCAGCACACTGCTTTTCAAGCAGCAACACGCAAGAAGGAAGGTCAAGAAATTAAGCCACAGACTAGAAGTTACACATACAGGAGTCACTGAAAGTGATCTTAACACGCAAACAAATCAAAAAGGCACTGAACTGGATTTTGATTTTCACAATGTTTGATAACTGGAAAGTTTGTTTCATTTCTGAAAAATAAGTTAATACAAAGTTTAAAAAACACTGATGTGCAAGTCTTTGCTACATAAAAGGAGGTACATTTTCATACTTTAAAATAGCTTAAAACATTTGTACACAATGAATAGAAATTATATAAAGAGTGTTTCTTTGCCAACAGCAGCTGTCAACTCCAAAACACAGACTTAAGACAAGAGAACCAGACAGTCTAAGTCACTGCCATTTGTGTCAAAAAAAACCCCCTATGCCACCCTTTTCTACAGCTCATCATGCTTGTACGTAAATTCCCTTGCAGATATAAATCCATCACCGTCTTCATCTTCTTTATCGAATATGTCTTCAACCAAAGCGTCATGCTGGGTGTCATTTACCACTGCTCCATGCTTTTCAAATTCTTTCTTCAAGTAAATTTTCACCTATTGGACAGAAAGGTAAGAGTTAATGTTTTTAGGCTTATGAAAGAATTAATTACTGTAGCATAAGAGAGGACCACTATGTTCAGGACGGTAGTGTTAGACAATAGACACCTTCCTTCCCATGCCTCTGCCAGAATAATATTTGTCTGACTGATTCTGCAGCCCCTTTCAGTGATGAAAGACTCTTTAGTAATATAAGTGAGAGTAAGACTAGCAGATTAGTTGCCATACCTTTACAGTATCTGACTGAAAAATGAGCTGGGAATACCTGTCATCTGATGTCATTACAGCAAAGTATAAATAGCTAGGCAGAAGTTACTAGCTAGCAATTGGTCAGAGACCCAAACAGCTTTTTCACATCCTAGCACTTTGACAAACCAGTAGATGTCAATAGTCGCCCCAAATATATACAGATATTTGTTGGCAATCTCAGCATTTGCTGCTCTAATGGGAACTACATTAATAAAGATTTATTTATAGACATCTCAAAATTTTGAGGGACAAATATTCATGGTAGCTTTTGAACAGACTACTGGAACAGTTATTTACACTAAGCTAGTTAATAATGGTAAGCAGCGTTTTGAACATCAGATTATTTTTACTGAGGTTTAAGGTTTAACTCTTGAGATCCCAAGTGTTCTAAATTACAGAGCCTTCTACAAGAACATCAATGCCAGCACACCCACCTGTTAAACAGGTAAACAGGTACCACTTATGCAACCGTGGGCTGTTAACAGCAAGATGAATGGGCCATGTTTCAGGTCTGTTCTATTCATTTCACATCGTGGTATTTGTTAGGGTCATTGCTTACATTTCTAATACACAGACACTGGACACACTAACACTGTCTGATGCACAGTATGAAAGATTAGTCTTTTGGGTCTAGCAAACTGTACCAGCATCAAATCAAAAAGAATGCAGTGGTTTATCCTAACTTCTCATGGATGACTTTTGCACATCAGAAAAGCACAAGACTGAAAGTAAAAGGCAAACAGAAGGTGAATAATGCTCAGTACACATCCTTCAGACCGTGAATGCTATGAAACAGGACTGCCCAGTCTAGCATTTCTACTGGGATCCAAGGCTCAGTGTGGTGCAGCATAGGTGTGCATCTTTGGCTTAGTTTTACTGAAGGAAAAAAAAAAAAATCTGTTGTGAAGGTATAAGAAAGTATGTGAGCTTAAGTCATGCAAGAAAGGCAAAGCACTGAGAGGAGCTTAATGGCTGAACCAGGAACAGTAGTTCAAGAGCATTCAAGAGAAAAAGACACCACCACAAAGAGGCATAAAACTCCAAAGGCAGAAAAAAGGCAGAAGAGTGGAAGACAGCAACATTGACACTCATCTCCAGAGAATTACAGAGACTTCCCCACATGACTAATGACCACCTGGCCAGCAATAACTTTTTGGGTGTCTTACTATTCATGATAAGCCTATCAGTTCAGTAGTTACGCCAACAACTCATTAGTCCTAGTTACCCATACTGTGCATCACCCAATAAATAACAGCTTTAAGCACTCTTAAATAGTGTGTATTCAGCTTGCAGAGTTGCTCTGTGCACAGTAGTAGCTAAAAATCTAACTTGCGTTTAGATACTTCCCTAACAAGATCAAGTTAAGCTCATCTTTCCCCTGCCGCTATCTCATCCTGTTAGGTTTGCTCACAAGAAGGGTAACCCCCTCACCTCTTGCTTGGAAAGTTTCCAGTCATCATTAAGATCCATCTCTTGGAATGACTCATGAGACCTTGGTCCATTCCTAATTTCTAGAAGGTCGATGTTGAAAATCAGTGTGCTCTCAGGTGGAATTTTTCCTGCCCAAAATGGTAAACATGGAGAAAAGTTAAAAACAGCTACATATTCAGTGCCATACAAAAGCCATATGCATCAGAGCAATTCCAGTAATCCTACTGCTTTCAAAGCATCTTGCAATTTGAACTAACAAGGACAAGTATCTGCAACAGTGATAAGTATAACTATTTCAGAGTGTAGCCTGGACCCTGAGCAGCCCTTACGGTCCATATGCAACTTTAGATGCAACTAGTTTTGTTAGATACTAGTATGTGTTGATGTGAGCTCATATTCAGCAGTTGTCATCACAAGTTTATGAGACAACATTCTTGAATCTTTTTTTTCATGGCCAGAGCCAGATACAGTGCAAGTGGAAAACAGTGAAGGAGACTGTACAGCCAGCCAGATAGCCACTACCGCAACATACAGCCAAGACCAATGGACAGAGTAGCAAGAAGGTAGAATTCAGTCCTCCTGATGCACCATAACCCCGCCAGTCCCCAAATTTCTCTCCACTGCCAACTGACACCTTGTACCTGCTGTTCTGCCCCTGAAAAAACTCTTCTTGCAGAGACACAAAAGGGCGGCAATGCTGTCAGTACCCCATAGCTGTCTCTGGACTGCCACACAAAGCACTGAGCTATTTTCAAACACAGCAGAAACTAAGTATAGAAACCTGCTCAGAAGACATGCATTGGCACCATTCCATTTTTGATGCAGGTGAACAGACTGCTAATTTCATAATAGTGCCACAAAGACCATCACCTCCCACCCCACCCAGGATTTCAGTTTATCAGGCATTGGCTTTTACAATGGTGTGATATGCCTTTGTGCTGACAGCTAAAGCTACTTTCAAAGACCTTTTAGCACACCACTTTGCTTCTTATAGAGAGAGAGGCTGAACAGGACCAAATATATTTCTGTATTGGATGGCAGAACCCCAAAAAATTATTCCCGTACCTTAAGAAGATAGGCAAAAAACCTAATCCACACCTACTATTTTGGAGCTATGGTGTTTAATACACCCTGAGCTGTGGCAACAAATGGGCTTGTAGATTTCTGGGATAAATACATGTGCAGAAACTTCTGGAAATTCAGGGCACTGTGGCCTGCTTAAGAGTTTGGAACACAAGTAATTTTTCCAAGTGTTACAGAAAAAGGCATCTGACTCATCATTCAAGTCAGACAGCAAGGAAGGCACCAGGTGGGTGGCTAGTGAAATTATGTGCATTCAGAGGAAAGCATGAAGAATATGGAATAATTCTGCCTTCAAGGGCATAATCTGAAAACAGCAACATAATTACGTTGAAATACTTCAAAGTTTTCCTAAAGCAAGTAATTTCTTACAGCAGCTAGCAGTGTTTACTTGTTCAGCCTTGCACTAAACACAGAGGCAAGGCTTGCAAATCTTTGAAGAACAACTGTAGTGCTTTACATATTAATCAAGGCAATTAGGCCTGTGATGACTACATAAACACTGCAATTTTTAATATATTTTTGTGGAAAAATTTACAGTTGGGCCCTGCATACTGACTAACTGACCACCATAAGTTTCCTGTTCTCTACTAGAAATATGATTACTACTAACACTCTCTCTTGAACCCCAAACTACAGCTTCTAGAAGATGATGTTTTAAAAGGATATTTTCAAGGAAGGAAGGTATGAAGTATGCTTGTATGTATGGAGTGATACTTAGCGTGGAGCAATATGGAGTACTACTTAGCCTATGTTCAGCCCTGCTTGCCAGAAGATAGAGACATGCAAACACTCCTCATTCCTAAAACAGTCTCAGATTAATGGGAGAGGAAAGTAGCAGGAAGGATATGTTCCAACACATTTACCCCTTCTGCTTTAAAAGCTTGCATTACCTTAGGTCATTTGTGATAACTGTTGTCATGACAAAAAATATTCTTGTAGTTGCTCAAAAATGTTAACTAAAACAAACCCCATGAAGCAGAAAAAGTAACCTTCCTTCATCTTTCAAACTTTCACTCATTTAACTGCAAATTGCAGATCCAGCCCCCCCCATTAAAATAGCAATCTGGAAACATTTGGAAGGAAAACACCCGAACACCATCAGTAATAGACAGGTTGAAAAAACACTACAAACAATGCCAACGCTTTTGTCTATCTGCACATCATTTAATACATTTTCAGTAGATGCCAGCATTACTGCCCATGTACCTGCATCTCTTACTGTGGATAACAGGGACCACTGCCAAAACTGAAAATTGCTAAAGGAGAGAAAGAATTAAGTGTCCCTATATGCAGAAATAAATGGTGACTTTTCACTGTATCAGCTAAGAAGTGGTTGGGCAGCAGTACAGGGAGTTTCTTCAGGCTTTAAAAGAAGCCTGCAAACATGAATGAGGCTTGCACATGCACATTCATGAAGCATTACCACAAACAGAGATGCAACAGCCAAAAAGCCAACTGTTACCTAAGCAACCACTTCCAGTTTGACAGTAAAAAGAAAAGCAGAGCACTGTTGTGCACAGCACTAACAGAAAAGATGCTCAAGAGCATACAGCACAGCAGCTACTATCAATTCCTGTTTTTTCCTGCATTTACCACATAACCACTTAATGGTTATTTCTGCAGAAAACAAATTTGTGAGAAAGAGCACCTGACTCCATCAATTTTTCTCCAAAGCTTGCTAACCTCTCAGGCCAAGAAGAGCAGTAAAATACAGAGATTAAAAACAATTAAAGTAAGGGAAGGACTTCAGGTGTTTTACCTTTCCCTTCTTTTCCATAAGCAAGGGCTGGTGGAATAGTTAGCTTCCGCTTCTCTCCCACACACATGTCCTTCAAACCTTTGTCCCAGCCTTTGATAGCTTCCCTTATGCCAAGCGTAAACCACATAGGTTGACCATTGTTATGCTTGTGACTGGAAAAGAATGGAGTAAAACACTCAGTCTTTAGACAGTAAGTTCCATAAAAGGCACCTGGAGCAGATGGAAGATGCTCACAGCATAGACATATAGTTTAAAACACACCACTATTTGCCCCTTGGCATTTCTTAGATGAAAGACCTAGGCTTTTGAAGTCTTTAAAACTTATGCCTTGCATGACAAGGTTCCTTAAGAAGCAGAAAGAAATAAAACAACAGCTACATGGTGTGTTTGTGACCACACTTAGCAACCTGGATCCCCACCTTAACTTTCCTGATCACCTATTTCCACTTTGAAACTGATCAGACAAGAAAGGCATTTCTACTTAAAAAAAAAAAAAAAAATCTATTCAAGGTCATGCATATTCTTCGGCAAATTGCAAATCAAGAACCAGTTTGGTCATGATTACAATATACCTTATAACATGCTTAGAAGAATCAGCCACATCTCTTCCAAAAAAGCCATTAGGAAAAAAACCCAAACAGCTACACAACAGATAGTCTAGAAAAAACCAGAAACAAATGCATGCAAAACATTCAAGTTTAGGATAGGCAGACAAGTCCCTTTTCCAATTTAACCAGGTGGTACACCAGGACTATTACTCTACTGAGAGACACTGAATTTTAAAAGCTCGATTTACTAGTCATGCAGGAAAAGTGCTTAAAAAGAAAACAGAGCACTTACAGAAGTTAGTCAGCAGCAAAAACTTAGAGTGTCATTAGAACTCCTTTTAGAGAGGCAGGTTAACTACAAGAGAAAATTAATGAGATTTTAGTTAAAATCGCCTGCGACAGCATAAACATGCAAAACACACTTTTTTTTTTAATATGTTCCACAAAAGTAGACTTCAGACACAGCCTATAGATACTTGAGCATTTTGCTGTCTCCCTCTATTAATACTTCGTTGATGTTTTACTAGAAAGGCAACATTAGCAAGTCGTTGCAGGCTCTTAGCAGACTCCTTCGAATTTCTGGCTCTTCCTCCTACTTACATCACTGTGGCTCTGGTATGTTGATTTATCTGGTCGGAGGCGCGTGAGGAATATGCCATTTAAGTAATGAAAAGGTGCCATTGTGCTGCCAGTAGTGGAAGGATATATATAACTCTTTTTTTTTTTTTAGAGGCAGACCTCTCCCCCTGAAGTTTGCTTTAGAAACCAGACAGAAACTCCTGCATAGCAGAAGATTTATTAAACTGCTGAGATCATACACCAAAACCTATATCTAAATTGCTGAAGAGGATGCCTAACATCCCCATCTTTTAACAAATGACACATGGCTCTACTTTCTACAGACTACCCAGAAAATAAAAGCTAAATAAGATTTATTTTGTAGCCGCAATCTGGCAAAGGGAAAGGAGGTAAGCTTTACTGTTGGCGTTCATCTTGAACAGCCTTGTGCGCGGGTGCTTCCTCAACTGCCGAGGCACAAAAGGAAACCAAACTTTCTGAAAATAGGTGGCGGTGGAAAGGGTCCCACGCACAAGTTTCCGCGGCGTTATTTAAGCTACTTTAATTCAGTAACAAATACAGTCTAGGGCGTGCTACGAACATGCATGCATTGCTTTTGTTTCCTCGCACAGAGGCAAACGCGAGTTTTGGAGGTTTTGGGAGGGAGAGGTATTTGTAAAAATAAAATAAGAAGCCACCCGCTCTCAGCAAAACACTCCTCACAGAGCTACTCCGCAGACAGACTGCGGCCGCTGCTAGGGGTCCACACCCAGGAAAGCACTGCCAGAAGTGATCACCTACGGTAAAATACATATAAACAGAAGGATATATATGTATTTCCCCGCGCAAGCCCACTCACCGGCCCGCTCCAAGGCGAGCCGCCCGGAGCCAGCGACTTACGTGGAGTGAAACATGGAGCCGTCCCTCTCCAAGTAGCCCTCGTAGTGGACCAGCATCATGTCCCCCCACTTGGTCCTCCTGTGGCAGAGGAACGGCTTCTGCAGCACCTCCACCTTCACGTCAGCCGCGGGGATCAGCGCCGCGGCCGCGCAACCCAGCGCCGCGCCCAGCAGGGCGGCCCGCACCGCCGCCGCCATCGCCGCCGGGGCCCCGCGGATCCCGCCTCACCGCCGCCGGCCCGCCATGCCGCACACCCTCCGCTCCCTCCGAGCCCCGCGGCGGCGACAGCCGGCCCCGGTGCTTGGCCCCGCTCCCTGCCCGCCCAGCAGACGTGGCAACCGCCCTCGCCGCTGGCAGCCCCCGCCTTCCGATCGTCCGGGACGGGAGGCGCGCCCTCTGATTGGCTCGCCTCAGAGCCAGGCCGGAAGAATCAGTCGCCCATTGGGTGTGCCCCTGTCCGTCTCTCAGATTGCCCAATCGGAAGCATAGCTCCGTGGGAGGGGCGCTGAGTGAAAGGGGTGGGCGGGCCTCGGCGCTCCAGGATGCCCCTGCGGAGCGCTCACACAATAGAGCCGGCTTCTGCCGGCTGCCGATTGGGCGGTGCTCTCAGCGAACGCGCATTTCGATTGGCTGCGAAAGGCCAGGGAGCTCTGCGCCTGCCTCCCCCACCCCGTCTCCGCTCTCCGATCGGTCACGTGGGTTGCGATTCCTAGAACTGTTTGCGCTTCCGTAGCGCTGCGGAGCTGTTCTTTGGGGGTGGGGCAGCGCCGCGTTCTGCGCTAGTAGCGTGCGGCGGGGGTGGAGGGGTTGGGCAGTGCTCGGCGTTGGGGGCCGGGCCGGGCCGGGCCGGGAGGGCGGTGCCCCGCTATGGCCCTGGACGGCGGCGCGGCGGGGCGCGGGGGGCGGTGTGACTCCGCCGGGGGGCGGCCGCGCTGCATGGGGGCGGGGGCCGGCCGCCATGGAGGGGGTGCTGTACAAGTGGACCAACTACCTGAGTGGTGAGTTGCTGCCCGTCCTCAGCCTCTCCCCGGCGGGACGGGTACCCTTATCTTCCCATATATATATATATTCATGTACGTGTGTGTATATATATATTTGCTGAGTCTGGATCAGCGCTGCCCCCTGACCCCACCGCGCACCCTGGTTTTCCAGCCGCGCTGCCACATTGTCACCGTCCAGCGGTGGAAGAGGCGATTGAGCCACTTGTAGGGCGCCAGCCCTCCTCTGGGGCGTCCCTTGCTCTCCGTGTGGTTGGGCTTTGGGGTTATTTTGGGTGCGTGAGGTCATAGTCGCCAGCGAACTTCCCTGTCCTGTACGCCCCTGTGAAACTTTCAGTGCTTTTGTTGAGTCGCTTCGGGGAGCCGGGGGGAATCCCAGACCCGGGAGGGGAAGGTGTCAGCGTTAAATCACATTTGGGGGATTTGGATGAAAATGCATGCAAAGGAAAAAAAAAGAGGGGTGGGGGGAAGGGGCTGTCCTGCTAGCACTAGGCCCGGATTGGAATTTTTTGGGTGTTCCCGTGCCGTGGGACGCCTGACTTCTGTAGCCGGCTGAGCGCAGCCGTGCGTGGCCAGGGTTTCCTCAGGGGAGGTTAAAAGGTGGTGGGGTCAGAAACGCTGCAGAGGCGGGGAGCGTCCGGTGCCACCCGTGTTCCCGTGGGGTGCCCACCTCCGGGCGCGTTGGAGTCGGGGGTGGCTCGTAATTTGGGGTGCGTGGATGGGGTCTTGCCTGGTGCAGACCTCTCAGTGGCTCGTTGAAGCAGTTTGGAAACTTGATGGTCAGAGGTAAATAAGCACGACCTTGACATTGCCAGCTGCAAGTTTTGCTCGGGAGTGTAGGCAGGAGGGCTGCCTTCCTGCTTTAATATTGTTTTGAGAGGCTGGAACAGCTGCATCTCTCTGGTTAGTTGGGAAAGTGTAGGAAATCCAAATTGAACAAAGAAAAAGCTGAAGCGCAAGCGAGCGATGAATTCATGTGGCAGTGGAGAGGGGGGAGTGATGCGAGAGGCTGGATTTATTGGTGTGCTGGAAGATTGCTGTGGCTTCTCCCACTTTTGGCAATAGGTGTTCTAATAGGAGAATCAAAAATTGGCAGGTCTCAGTGAATAGGCATGGATTTATTTTTTATTATTATTTGTGAATGCTCTTGAATGATGGAGTATGTGGCAGTAGGAGCAGCCAGCCATGCTTGGCTTTTCCATTTGGATTGCAGAATTTGGGCAGTGTTTTTAGTCCTTTCCCCATAATAAAAATGTCCATGGTTTAGTCGATCTAAAGTTTTATGTGTTTGTTTTTCTTTGCATTGCTTAGATGTGAGGACGCATTTGGAGCCTTCGTGCTTGCTTTCCTGCCATGACATCTGGGGAGCGAGTGTCTGTGGGAACCAGTGCGTGTGTAGATGACTGACTGGCATTTGGCATTGTAGCATTTGTGCCTGAGTGTGTATGTGGTAGGATCAGCTTGACTTGTCTTCTGTTTTGATGGTGAGATGAAGACTAAGAACTAGAAATACTTCAGTCCCATCAGAATTAATTTTTTTTTGCTAGCTGCATTGATATGCACTTTCAGCCAAATGACCCTTCATGAAGAAGGATGACACTTCGCAAATCTCAATCTAAGGGAATGCAAACCAAAGGAATCACTTTTCCTTGGATGCATGAGATTTGCCCCAGCTGAAAACTAGATGAGTTTTTGCTCTCAGTAGAGAGAAAATCAGTGAGGGAGGATTGAAGCATCATTATTATTTCTTTGCTAAAACTTGACTCTGCTAGTAAGTGTGGTGGTCAAGGTCACTCCGTACCTCTTCTTAGGTTGTAGAAGGCCTGTCTGGTGTGTGATTGAGAACAGTAAATTTACTGTTCCGCAAGCTAACTAGGCTTATATGTGCTTTCTTTTGGCATAAAATTAGGACTTCCTGCCACAAAGCCATTAAGTTATAAATTTATGTGATGATGCAAAAAAAACATTGTGCTGGAATGTGGCATTTTTCATAGCAGTAGCACAGAGCCAGGGAGTGAGAGACGGGAAATCCTCCCTTTGGGGATTAAGGGAAGCAAGAGGGTTCAACAGGTCATCCAGAACTGTATTTGTGTCAGTATTCTGCTTTTCCTCTTGCTCAAGGTTAACTACTTTGGTGCTGCATGGTGTAAACGACATACGCAAACGGTTGGGAAAATGTCATCTTTGGTGTGTCGGTGGATGCCTGTGTTAATAACACTTTGCTAATGTAAACATACACAGCAGGTATCTTATGCCCTTTCCTCCTCATTATGAGGAACACACCTTTGTTTCACATAGAGAGGAGATAAGACATTCACCAAAGAATAGGGTTAAAAGTGTAGAAAAGGAGAACTGTTTTCCCATCTTGCTGTGAGAGAGGAGCTGATGGAGTTTGTTGGTAATTGAATCTTTTCTGGGAACTTTGGTTTTATAACGTCTTCTGTTATTGCCATGATGAGAGGTCAAGTCCACGTCAACTTATCTCCCCCGGCCTCTTGGGCAGGGAGCTAGAACTCTGTTGCAAATTACGTAGCTATTAACAGCAAGAACGTTACAGAAGTAGGAAGCAAGCTTGGCTTTCTGTGGGCAAAGGGGAAAGAAAGCACAGAATGATTGCCTACAACTGAAAGACAGATTAGCTTGCTTTACTGCTCAAACAAGTTATCTTGTTTTATAATAAATGCACTTGTTTGCTTTATACAGATTAGGATAAATTGAATTAGTGTTACTTGGCTCCTGCTTGGAGATGGAGTTTTTCCTCTAGTGTTGATCCTGTTGTGGTTTCTATATGCAGCGGTTCCAGTGCAGCCTCTGAAACCTGAGAGTTTAGAGAACTGAGATTTTAGAGTTTTTCTCTCCCCTGATGCAATGGCCACCAGATGGTGGTTTCTCAGTGTGATATTTTTGTTTAAATTCAAGTGAAGTGAGCCAACTTTGGATCAGATATGCATGAAAACCCACTTGGCATCTTGTGTTTGCAATATACATGTCCAGAGATTGCTCTGGCCTATGCTTCCCCCAGTAAATTGGTTAAAACCTTAAGGGAACAGGGAACTTTGCAAGCAGAATTATTGCTGACATATAAAGTGGGAATGCACATTTTCACTTGGGCAAATATATGATGCCTTTGCAAACTTCAAATTATTAATCCTTAAAACCTGGAGCTGGGTGACTTAAATCATGCAGGTGTGTAAGTTGGCCTCAGCTGAACCTACAGTCAAAGCATGTAACTTGATCTTTAAAAATTCCTAGATTTCATCCTTTGCCAAAACTCTTTATCTAATGTTAGCATTGCGTGTTAAAGGTTGTGGAGCCTAGGGATGGGCTTTATAGCATGGATAAAGGGAGTATAACTCTTATTTCAGTAGGGCTTCTTGTAGTAAGCAGCTGGGGTGACAAAAGCATCACCCTATACCTTCCCTATAGCTCCTTGGCACGTTGTGCTGCTGCTGCCTGTGGTCCTGGCTGAGCATAAAGCATTCTGGTGTGGACAGCATCACAGCCAGATCCTGGCTGCAGTGTTGTAGCAGGACCGATCTCAAACCAGGGGATGCTGCTTGCAGGATAGAGAAAGGAGAGAGCAGAGGTGAACTGCATGAGGGCTGCTCTTTGCTGTTTGGAAACTTTCCCACGGGACACTCTGACTGAACTCAAGCTGCAGTTCATGCTCTTTGTTAAGCATACTTTTTGATTAGTAAAAGAAATTTCTTTATTCTTTGGAGATTACCTTATAAAAATCTGCGATTTTGATTTCTCACCAGGCTTATAGGATGAGTAAACTATCGCTTACACACAGGGAAACAGAGAGTGGAGTTGCGGAATACCTTCCTTCAATGGTGTCTGGAAAAGCTCGGCACTTTCCGTTGATTTTTCTGCTGCAATTTAGTTCAGTTCAGATCTGCAGCATAAGGCACACCTTACCTGGGATCACTGGCCAGAGGCAGGATTGCTGCTGACTCTGGAAAAGGTGATATGTGCTCTTGGCTTGGGGATCAAAGGCAGCTTCGTCATTAGAAAGAAAAATGCTGACTGCCTCCACTGACTTGCCTAGGATTCTCTCTATGCTCTGTGAAATGGCTTTGATCACTTTTCGTCATAAAGCTAAGCTTCTCCTCCTATTTAAATATTCACTTCTGTAATTGTGCTGAGTACCTCTAATTCCTCTTCCTCGAGGCATGACACGCTTACATTCATGCCATCACTAGTGACGCTGCATCATACCAAATACCATAGTTCACTCTCCCCACCTTCCTGTCTCTAATCATCCACTCTCATGTTATTGTTCTGCTCTGAATTCCTTTCAGTTTATCCCAAGACGCCAAGTTGCAGCACCAAGTGGTAAATTTCAGCTTTCACATAAAACTTTATTACTGTTGTCTCTGATGATTCAGAATTCCTTAACAAACTTGGGGGAAGAGCTCAAGAAAATGTGAAAGAGCATTGGTTTTTATAGCTTGAATCCAGATACGCATGATACTGCTTAGAGTGAGGCTTTGTTTTGGGAGTTTAATTTAAGAAAGCTGACCTTTTACGATGGGAGAGACATACACTTCCCATTCAGGGAATCACAGAATGGTAGAGCTTGGAAGGGACCTCTGGACATCAGCTCATCCAACCCCCCTGCTTGAGCAGGTAAACCTAGAGCAGGGGGCACAGGACTGGGTCCAGGTAGGTTTTGAATATTTCCAAAGGAGACTTTACGAACTCCCTGGGCAGCCTGTTCCACTGCTCTGTCACCCTCACATTAAAGAAGTTATTCCTCATATTGAGGTGGAACTTCCTGTGTTCCAGTTTGTGCCCATTGCCCCTTGTCCTGTCATTGGGCACCACTGAAAAGAGTGGCTCCATCCTCTTGAACACCCACCCTTTAGATATTTGTAAGTATTATAAGATCCCCCTTCAGTCTTCTCTTCTCCAGGCTGAACAAGCCTAGGTCTCTCAGCATCTCCTCATAAGGTTGATGCTCCAGTCCCCTGGTCATCTTGGTAGCTCTCCGCTGGACTTGCTCAAGCAGTTCGTTCCCTGTCCTTCTTAAACTGGAGAGCCCAGAACTGGATGCAGTACTCCAGATGTGCCCTCACTAGGGCAGAGCAGAGGAGGAAGATAACGTTCTGCTGGCCACACTCCTTTTAATGCATCCCAGGATACTGTTGGCCCTCTTGGCCACAAGGGCACATTGCTGGCTCATGGTCAGCTTGCTGTCCTCCAGCACTTCCAGGTTTTTCTCAACAGAGCTGCTTACCAGCAGGTCAGCCCCCAGCCTGTACTGGTGCATGGGGTTGTTCCTCGCCAGGTGCAGGACGTTATACTTGCTCTTGTTGAATTTCATCAGGTTCCCCTCGGCCCAGCTCTCCAGCCTGTCTGGGTCTCGCTGAATGGCAGCACAGCCTTCTGGTGTATCAGCCACTCCTCCCAGCTTGGTATCATCAGCAAACTTGCTGAGGGAACACTCTGTCCTTTCATCCAGGTCATTGATGAGTATGTTGAACAGGACTGGACCCAGCACAGACCCCTGGGGAACACCACTAGTTATGGGTCTCCAACCAGACTCTGCCCCGCTGATCACAACCCCCTGAGCTCTGCCATTCAGCTGCTTCTGTATCCACCTCACTGTTCACTCATCTAACCCACACTTCCCAAGCTTACCTATGAGGATGTTATGGGAGTCAGTGTCGAATGCCTTGCTGAAGTCAAGGTAAACAACATCTGCTGCTCTCCCTTCATCCAGCCAGCCAGTCATGCCATTATAGAAGGCTATCAGGTTGGTCAAGCATGCTCTTCCCTTGGTGAATCCATGTTGACTACTTCTGATAACCTTCTTGTCCTATGTATTCCTGGAGATGACCTCCAGGATGAACTGCTTCATCACCTTTCCACAGATGGAGGTGAGGCTGACTGGCTTGTAGTTTCCCCAGTCCTCCTTCTTGCCCTGTTTGAAGACTGGAGTGACATTGGCTCCCCTCCTGTCCTCGGGCACCTCTCCTGGCCTCCGTGACCTTTCAGTGATGATGGGAGAGTGGCTTAGCGACAGCATCCGCCAGCTCCCTCAGCAGTCGGTGCATCTCATCAGGGCCTATGGATTTGTGATGATCCAGTTTGCCTAAATGATCTCTAACCCAATCCTCTGCAGCCAGGGGAATTCTTCCTTTCTCCAGATTTTCTCTCTCACCTCTGGGGACTGGGATGCCTGAGGGCCAGCCTCTGCAGTAAAGATCAAAGAAAAGAAAGCATTTAGTAACAGTTGATATCAAGCTCTGGAAATAAGGTCCTGTTTCCAGAGATGGAAGAAGTAATTGAAAACTTCACACTTAGATAAAAACTTGGTTCTAAAAAGCTATTTTGTTATCATTTTTCCTTTGTTTTTAGCCTCTGGGTGTAGTCCAAGTTCTGATTGTATAAAATGAGATGTCTGGCTTTTGTGGAGGTGGACCTAGATACCTGAGGTTTCTGTTGCCTTCAGGACAATGGTCTGCCTGATATTACTGACTGTAGCTCCTTTCAGAGACCAGGTGTTGGTTTAGATGGATGACCTAGTCTCACCCAGTCCTGGCTATGCTTCTCACCAGGATGCTTCAGAGACTAGTTAGTTCATTCTCTTTGGATTTTGCATAATGACCTTTGTTTGGTTTGACCTTCCTTCTCATCTCTCTCTTCCCTTCCTTCCCCTTTTTCTTCATGCAGCAATCTTGCTTTTCTCATACCTTTTTGGAATTGAAATATGCTCACAGCAGAAAAGTTTGGTGAAGCTGCAGGAGTGGAAAACGGTGTCCCCTCTCTCCTCTAGGTGTTAGAGCAATGGTGCAGAGCCTACACAGTGCAGCATTCCCTGCCAGGTATGCTGCAGTACTGGTGCCTCTGCATTCAGTCCTGCACTGAAATAAGTAAGTGATCTCAGGGAATGGCTGGGTAGGACAGAAATGAAGGGTGTGGCAGAATGATGGTGAAGAGATAGCACCTTTTGTGTTTTCATAAATTCATCATGTTGGCCCAGTCTGGCCTGATAACCACCCCAGGGGTCAGAGAGAGGAGCAGCTAGTTTGCTGGGGCTGGGAAGTATAAACAGAGGAGGGAAACCCCCCAGAGCTTTGAATTACTTGAATTAGTGTGTCTGAGCAGTGGCCTGGATTATTGAACTTTTGCCTCCATCACTCGCCATGGTACTTACTCTGCCCTTCATCCTTTCACTGCATCCCCTTCAGAAATGCCCAACTGCTGGTATGTTGCGTTCTCTGTGCCTTGGATGGTCACTGGCATAGAATCATTTGCAAACAAACTCAGTTGCCCTGTGATGGCTGGATGCTTTTTCAATGCTGCTAGCACTGCATTAACAGTTGTGATTGAAATGAGGGTGGATTTTATGGGACCTCTGTGAGAAAAATCATTTGGGAGAGGTTCCGGCTGTTGCTTGCTTCACTTGAACCTCTAGTGTCCCTCAAACAAGTTCTTTAAAATACCGTTGTTGAAGTGCTAAATCTGTCAATTCCATGACCTTTAGGGTTTTTTTTGGTATTGATGCCTGCTGTTAATGTGCACATAATCAGAGTAAAATTGCAATGCAGACATTTCTAGAAGCTGCTCCCTAGGTGAGATGATAATAGCTCAGAGGAGATGCATGAATTGTCACACACTCTTGTCTGCCTGTCTGCTGTCCCTCATGGATAGGGACTGTGGATTTCTATCCTGACAAATTGTTTTGCTACAGAATTAAGGCTGCAAAGTGTGTTCCAGTGCCGGGGGTTGCCCTTCCCAAAATACTGGGTAGCCTTAGGAGGCTGTATGGAAAGAGCAGGCAGTGGTTTTGGGTGCAAATTGCTTATATCAAAATAACCCTTTAACTGTATTACTTCTGTTCACTGTATGAGAAAAAAAGGGGAAAAGTGTCAAGTTTGGTCTGTGCAAGATGTTCTTTTGCTATATGCCGTTCCCAACTAGAAACAGAGTGGTGACTGACAGCACGAAACACGGCTGCATGAACTGAACTTAGGCTCGTGAAAGGTACACACCATCAGTTGTTCAGAACTGGATTGTAAGATTTAGTGCATGCACCCAGTAGTTGAGGTTGCAAGCACATTGGGTTATTGAAAACAACTGCTTTGTCCATTTATGACGTGGAGATTTTCTCAGCCTTAATTCCCCAGGGAAATCCTCATCCCTTGGACGTTAGTGCAATAAATAAGACCAGCAGTGGTCCTTCTGGGCCAGTATGAAATATTTGTGTTTTATAGGTGAGGAGACGCAGGCGGCTCAGCGCAAAGTCGGGTTTTTCTCAGCATGATTCAGGGCAGCTCAGCAGTCTTCCTTGTAAGCTGGAAATAAGATCTCTTGACCCGGTCCTGTGTTTTGACTGTTAGATGCATCCTCTGACTGGAAAACATGACTTTCCTTGTAACTGGAAGGCAGGTGTTTTGTGGTCACAGTTGCGCGAGGGGAAGGTGGTATGTTCTGGCCAACAGCTGCTACCTGAACAACCGGGAGCAGGCTGGGCTTCAGCAAAGGTGTGAACTTGATGGCATTCATAGTCTTACATCAGCACTGGCAACTGGGGAAGGGCACATGCTGGATTTTCTCTTGCTTTTTGCAAGACACCAGCACTGTTAGTCCTATCTGAGCTGAATTTTTAGCACCTCTAGTCTAGCTATCAGTCACTGGCAGAGTGCTGGGCAGAAGCTGTGGTTGTTTAGCCCCTGGGTGCCGCAGGATAAAGCGGTCGGTGGTGGTACAGTGAACACACGGCGCAGCTTGCTTTGCTCAGGGTGGGGTGAAAAGATGGATATTGCTTGTTCTTGCTGTGAGATGTCTCTATCAAGGGCTCTCTTGCAACCCTGCACAGAAAAGCAGGGATCTGCCCCTGCTCTGCCACCTGCAGCTAAGTCTTGGGTCTTGCCCATGATATTAGCAGTAGGGGTGTGATGAAGGCTTTAATTCCTCCTATTACACAGATGTTGCCATAGCGTGGAAATTTCAAAATTATCTCCTATCTGCGCTTAAAGTCTGAATTAAGGTCAAAGAAGTCCAAGGACTATCTATTGCGTAAGTTTTATAAAGATTTAATGTTGAAGGTCAAGAAGTTAATAAGCATAAAGTTTTACATAATCCTAGTGGAAAGCAAGCAATAATTAAAACCTGGGTGTCTGGTCTTTTTGTGCCTTTTAGAAATGCAACTGGAACTGGCATCTCTTAATTGCAGCTTGTTTTTCAAGTCATCAGTTTGACTTTTTGAGTGTGTTATTCTCCCAGATGGTTTGGTTTTGTGGATGTCTGACATGATCTACATGTCTTCAAATTTTCTTATTTTTTTTTTTCTTCAGGCTTAGCACTTTGGAACAAATGCTGTCTGGAGTCTGAGTTGTATAACATTAAAGTTTGAATTATGTCCAAATTTCAACTGTGTTATCAAGAAATGTCAAGTTTGCTCAGTGACAGCTGCATCCAGACTTCCTGAAGTGTAATGGTGGAAGTAGGCAGAACTTTCAGGCTGTGGAAACTTCTGGAGAAATACTGAGTCCTTAGCAGGCACAGCCTGCTTAAATGTCTGTTTCTGTATTGGACAATGACAGATCTTTTAGGTACTGCAGGTACTAACTTTAAGTTTCACAGAGAAGTGCAATATGTATTAGGACCTTAACCAGTGTTTGTAATCTCTTCACTTTCTTCTATGGCTGGGACCTTAAGCTACTACTCACTTTTATTGTGCTTTGCATTTTATTGTCTTTTTATATATATATATATATCTTTCCCCAGCAAGGTCAATTTTTACTGTTAATGGCTCTGTGCCTCTAAAATGAGCTGTGGAAGTATGAGCTATATTTTGTCCTGCCTGTTCACCACCAGTATAAATGAGGTTAGTAAATTCTTCGAAGTTCTGTTAGTGCTAGCACCAGTAAGACCTCAAAAGCTTTAACTTTTTATATCATATGAAGTCTGAATGCTCAGTTCCAAAAATTGCAATATTCCTAGGACAGTTTATGGGGAGAGAATAAAACCAAATAAACCCAAGGCTTGTGTTCATGGAAGTGTCTAGGTGTCCTTTTGCTGCTTTGTTTTTTGTCATGTTGTTTGGTTTTTTTTTTTCCTCTGCTCTTTACTTGTCTGCAAGTTTGAAGCTCCTGTAATTGAAGATTGTATCCTTGTTGCACTGCCCATGATTTGTCAGCCACACGCTATTTTTAGCTGGTTGTTTAGGATAACCTTCCCATGACTGCTGACTCAGTATCAGTGAGTACCAGGTGGATAGTGCATCTTCTGACAGAACCTTGCTGTGATTTTTTTTTTTTAAATTAGTTCCCTTTTACAAAAATGTATTTTATTAGTGTAACAATTCTGTTCTGAAAATATAGGCTGTCCTAGTTAACAACTGCCTGTGATAGTCTTTTTAATACATATCTAATAAAGAAGAGTTATGTTCTGCAAAGGAAGACAGGCAATTGCTTCTTCCCCCTGAAAAAAAAAAAAGACCGAGAACCAAAAAAACAACCAAACAAAAACCTCAACAAAATATATTGACTCATAACATATTTTTAACCAGCCTCCAAAGTGATGGAGGCAGAGTACTTTCTATGTTGGCTAACTGATTGCACAGCCTTTGATTGATGGGATGCAATTTGGTTGAGCATCAGCTGCAATTGTAAGCTGTAGGACCATGGCTGAAATGATTCATGTGCAGCAGCAGGATCTCCAGACTGAATTAGAGGCTTGTATTGACTGTGGTGCTGTGCATTATTTAAAGGATTGGTTCTGTGCCATTGAGCGTCTGAAGCAATTAACTGCTTCTCTCTGCTGAACAATCACCTCCTTTTTTTCTGAGTTCTTCCATATCAATAGTGACTTTTAGGATAGTTTCTTTATTTTGGTGGCAAGACAAATAAAAATCAGTCCTGCTGGGTTGGTGCTTTTTTTTTTAATGCTCATTCTTGTGATTTTTTTTCCCCTTCATATAAAATAAAGAATTATTGAGAATAGTTTGGCAACTGTGATGTTTTTATATTCTTCATGGAAATAATGGAAGAGCTCTGGAAGAGTGTGAAAAAGGATTTATGTTTAATTTGTTTTCCAGGCGCCCTGAAGGTTCAGTAAGGAATAGACCAGGTTGGCCCAGATGCTGTAGTACTGCTTGTTTAAAAAAACAACCAAACAAAAAAAAAACCCAAACCATACTCCTGCTATTAGCCTGTGGCTTTAGGGCTTTCTAACCTTAAACTGAGTTGCGCTTGGCTTTAGCAGTAGCCTTAAGGAATCAGTCCCTATCTGATAAGGAGCGGTCATTCCTCCAACATGATATCGGTCCAAGCCCAGTGTGGGCTCCCCCAGCGCTGTGCTGGTTGGAAGAGCCCCTGTGCAGGGCACAGCAGAAGTGAGCCCCCCCACCCCTGCAAAAATGCATAGGAGCCATGTGGCCCACATGGTTGTGTCAAAATGTTTTTCTGAGAGATGGTTTGCCAGCACAGCGTGGGGAGCTTCAGTATCTCGATCCCTTGGCCTGGCTGGGGAAGCTTGTTGCAGCTCAGCGATGAAAGCTGCTTTACTCCAGTAACCTTGCTGCTTCATTTCATAAGTTAATGAGCTTGTAGTTTTTAATTAGACATAAATGACAGCTGTCATGTCTTGCTTGTTTATATCTCTTCATTACTGCTGTAGTACTTCCAAAAGAAGAAAACAAAAGGGGTAACTTGCTTCTGAAGCTGGGCAACAGGGTGGGCAAAAGTGGTACTTGGAACTACTGATTTTGGTCTAGCCTGGTGTTTTGGTTATCCTCTGGGAAGGTATCCAGAAGCGCAAGTCATTAATTCAAGATCACTTTTTGTGTGGGCAGTACGAGAGTTTCAAGAGCTAATGAGACCTGCTTCGTTGAAAGATGGTGTTCAGAAAGCAACACATCCGCCTCTGTCCCCTCCTTCCCCTGATTTTTAGGAGTTTCTTGCCCATTGATTTTCAAGACAGTTTGGCTAGCCCTTCCCACAAGGGAGGAAGAGGTGTAAGGCAAGACAGCTGGGGTAGCTTTTGGAAGGAGTGAAGAGGTGGGTTGAGGAGTGATGGAAGGAGTTGAGGGGTGGTGGACTGCAAAGGTGGTTTTGGAAGAGGGAGTGAGTCAGTGACACTGTGTTAGCAAAACTACTTAAAATGACATATGGCATCTCAGGAACATACCGCTGTGGTCCAGCTGTCTGCAGAAAGGACGCGTAGCTCCCAGCAGGCAGGGGTTGTAGTGTACATCCCCTGTATGTAGTAAACATCCAGGCCTGTCCGCAAATCTTCCACTTTAAATGGTTTGTTTTTCCTGGAGGGACTGAGAATCTTTGGGGCCTTATTTGCAGCAAGTCCTGAATGAGAGAGGCACTAGAATTGCAGGGAGAGAAATAACTGAGAAATGCAGTTTTGTTTTTCAGGCTGGCAGCCTCGATGGTTTCTTCTCTGTGGTGGCATCCTGTCCTATTATGACTCTCAGGAAGATGCCTGGAAGGGTTGTAAGGGAAGCATCCAAATGGCCGTGTGTGAAATTCAAGGTAACTAAGATACAGTAACACTCAGGTGCATGAAGTTTGTTGAATAATGTTGCATTCGGGATGAGATTACAGGTCATAAGAGCTTTATTTCTTTGGTATGTATTTGTAGTTAGTCAGTAACTTGAACTATATGCTGGTTTCTATTTTATAGTATTTTGAAAATGTTGAGAAAGCTGCAAGCCTCTAATATAATGGGTATTCTACATGCAAGTGGGTCACTGTTTTTCAGGAGCCATGGTGGAACATCACACAGCTTCAAAAGACTTTTCATAAGCACAAAGCTGAAGCTAGAAATATGAATAAGAAAACTTCAGTACTAGCTCTGCTCACTCATATTGGATTACTTGCCACATCTTTGAGGTTCAGTTATGGGCTGGAAACCTGAAAAGAGAGGTTTGCTGGAAGAGAATGTCCTTTCCATAAAGACTCCCAGATGATATTGTACTGACCAGAAAACTGCCTTTCATAGCCTTTTGTCCCACAGCTGTGCATGTGTGTGTCCTGCCTATTCCCTTATTCAGAAGATAAGTCATAAAATGGCAACAGGGGAAGTTAGGGGCTGTAGATTCCTCCTCTTTCGTTACTGTTTGACCTGCCATCTAACATAACTGTTAGTATATTCAGTTGGGCTGGGAAGGGCTAAGGTACTGGTCTGAAATCTGTGTTGCTTCCAGTTCATCCTGCAGATAACACACGAATGGACCTGATCATCCCGGGGGAACAATACTTCTATCTGAAGGCAAGAAATGCAGTTGAAAGGCAAAAGTGGCTGGTTGCACTAGGAACTGCCAAAGCCTGTCTGACTGACAGCAGGACACAGAAGGAAAAAGGTAATAACAGCCTTTTGCCAGCATATACTGTTTGCTTTTTAGTTCTTTATCCTTGTCCTAGTAGATGTGCACACAAAGATGACAAAACCCATGCCTGAACTCTGTGTCCAACCTGTGCTTCAGGTCTTTGGTGCTGCTAAAGGCAAGCCATGTGGGAACTCTAGCTAGAAATCTCAGGTGTTAACTCTCTTAGTCTAGGAACATACTGTTCCTGTCTATGATGGTGAATCATGAAACAGCATTTTACCTGTCAGGAGCATAATTTATGGCCAGTCCAGCTCACCTTTTTGAGTTGATAGAAAATGTTTTGAAAAAAGGAAGTATTGATTGAATTAGATTGGATAGTACTATTTCAGCAGCTTTGCAAAATCATATACTGCAACATGGGTACAATAAATTTAACTCTTTTGTTTAACTTTTAGAGTTCACTGAAAACACAGAAGCCTTGAAGACTAAAATGTCTGAACTTAGACTCTACTGTAACCTCCTTGTTCAGCAAGTGCATAAAACAAAGGAAGCCAGCATTTCTGGTGTATCAGAACCAGAGGTACAGCTCTGTTTTTGGTGTAGACCATGCCTGTAAAGCCTTGAGCATTGTGAACTCTTCTGGTTAGCCAATGTAGTATTCACTCACAGTTACTTAATATTGCACCCTCTTTCTGCAGAGACCCTGTGGGAAATAATGTACCCACACAACAGTTCTTGTTTAAATGGAGAAGCACTATATTGTTGCAAATAACTTTCCCTGTGTTGGGGTAGCAAGTAGTGAGATGAGATACGGTATCTGTGATCTAAATAATATCTCTGTAGGTGATAATGTGTGTATAGTGGATCAAAAAAGCAAAAGATTTTTTTTATAAAGAGATAACTTCCAAGAAGCACACATTTGTCTGCTCTTGAGTCACTAACATCCTGCTCAGCAAAACACTTCTGTTCTCAGCCAAAACCCTTAACAGGAAAGGGACAGTGCAGACCACAATAATGCAAAATTGCTAGAAAGAACTGCCTCATTAGCCTCACTTAAGTTAAAGTTTCAACCCTTGCAAATCTTCCTGACCAGAGAAGCCTTGTTTAAGAGGGGTCTCCTAATGACAGTGATCTGCCTGTGCCTTGCTTTGATAGCAAAACTGTGAAGAGGGATGCATGTCACTTGGTAGAGAAGCTGGTGTGGAGTTCCAGGATGGCTCCCACTGGAGAGATGGGTCCTTAGGTGCAGGACAGGCAGGCAAAACACCTGAAGGTTAATAATTTGAACGTCCAAACCACCTCTGTAAAGGTACCTGGTAAATTGTTTATGGTGAATTAACAGACAGTGCAGAAGCCTGATGTACTGTATAAATTACTAAAGGGCACTGTTAGAACTTACAGCTCACACGTGTTTACAACAAACAAGTAATGTGGTGTTTATCCAGCTCATAGTTCATGCTTCTAGGGGAAAACTCGCTTTCCCTGATCTTACTGGTATTCAACTGGAAGGACTTAGTGCTAAAAGCATTTCAGCATCAATAACTGCACTTTGCAGAGATTAAGGGTATTGTGGGAATCAGGTAGTTCATTCTGCCCGTTTTTCAGTTGCAGTAATTCTTTGTTCATGGGATTTTTGAAATTATAATCTGCAGATAATTCTGTATCTATTTAATTTGTTTACTTTTCATTTCTCTTATCAGTGGTGTCTTCTGGAATGCCATTGCTGAATACATCAAGGCTTAGTATTTAATGCACTTTTAACACCAGATAGTGAGAGGTTGGCAAGAGTGGTAATGCTGTGAGGAGGCATAGCCCCAGTAATAGGTGATGCCAGTTCTCTCAGCCATTGACATATTGCATTCTAATTCATGTTAAACAGAAATCATGACTGTAGCAGCTGTGGGCTTTGTAGGCAATTACTCCAAGTTGATCTTCTGTGGTGAGTCCATATTTTCTAATTGATTTCTTCCCACAGAGCGGGATTGACATGGGAGCTCTGTTAAAATCAACCTGTGACACCTTCCTGAAGACTCTTGAAGAATGTATGCAGATTGCAAATACTGCCTTCACTTCTGAGTTATTGCATCAGACCCCGCCTGGATCCCCACATTTAGCAGTTCTCAGAACGAACAAGGTAATGGCCAGTATCCTTTTTCTCTCAGTCTTGGCATGGATGGTAAGGTGCCCTTTTGAGAAGTACCATTTTTAGAAGTAGGGAATGCATTTTAACCCATATTATAGCTAAGCAGTCCTCCACTGGACATACTTTGCTATTTCTTGTGGTTTGCAAGTGAGGTAGGGCCATTTTTTAGTAAGCAGTGACCAATCTCTTAACTTTTAATGATAGGTGAAAGTTATTAAGCGTTAACTTTCAGGGCCTGATCCAGCTGCATACAGTGGGATTTCAAAAAACACCTGGCTGTATGACAAGTTGGTCCATTGTGGGAGCTCACAGCAATTATTACTCTCCTAAGCTACTGCAGTGTCTGATGTGTGGTAATACACCAACAGGAGCTGATGAGCTTATCTTTTTAACGACAAGGGCACTTTCTTGAATCCTGAATCCACAACCACAAATGCAAAACTGGAGCATCTCCAGCAAACAGCAGATTAAGGTGTACGTAGGAAGGTAGATGCATCACTGAATCTGGGAAGTAAGATTACTTTACCATACCTGGTATCTGGCCTCACGTTTCTTCTGGTTTTTCTTTTTTTAATTTTTTTCTTAAGTGAAGAAAACATCATTGCGAAGAAAACTCACTGCCTTGTTTCTTTTCCTCATACTGTATGGTGTCTCACTTGGCACTTGCTAGCTAGAGTCTAAAAGAAGTCTTCTGGTTTTCTTTTTGTTTGTTTTATTTTTCTTTTTTCTTTTCAATATTTTAATGGTGTAATAATGGAGCACCTTTTTCACGTTTGTCTATATACTGCCTCCAGGTCAGAGAATTGGTGAGTGTATACTTAGCTTTTCAGCTTTTTTGCTGACTCCAGCTCATGTTTAATAAAATGTGAAGTTTGAGAAGCATGATACAGCTTCTTGCTTTAAAGAATATTCCCCCTCCCCACTTATGTTACAGGTAAAGCACTCTGTCTTGTCCAGTCACGCCTCAACGGAAAGGTATAAAAAAAGTCTTTACTGTCAATCTCTTTCTTCTCTGGTTTTGGTAGTGTCTGTTCTCTCCATATTTTTACTCTAATATTACTAGTACTGAATGCAGGCAGGGTTGTATTGCTCTGAGCTGTGTACTTGGAAGCAGACACAACAAAAGGGAGATGGCTCAACCCACTTCATGTCTCTTCTTTTATCAGCCCTTTCCCCTCTATTTTTCTCAGCCATCCACTTAGTGAGTTACTGGTCAGTCACCAGCCAGCTCTCTCCCACTTCAGTGCTCTTTCCTGCATCTCAGGTTCGACTCCATAAGCTCATAAAATCATTGATAGAGAGCAGGCTGTGATTTGTGGAGTAGATGGCAAGGGTATGTATTTTAAAGTATTAATGATGGGATATTCTTTTAGCTATAATACCTGCCTGTGATTTTCTTTTTTATAATCAATTGTATTTTTTTATGATATCTCTTTTTAGTAAAGGTCATTGTAAATATATTCAGACTCTGCAAACTGAGGTTGAATCGGTAATCCTACTTGCTGCAAAGAGCTGCCTGGTTCCTTTTGTTACTTTAGACAAGTTCTTCTGCTCAGAGAAGCCTGTGACAGCCTATAATTTCTGTGAACTATTTTAATCTTATTGTTATTTGTGTTTTCACAGGCAGAAGCTTACCAAGCAATCTTTTATACACCAACCATTATGTTTTCCCTTTCTTCAGGCAGATGAACCCCTGTGAAAATGGCTCTGTAAAAGCAGAAATTAACCATCAAGAGCAAACCCTTATTAAAAGTCTGGAATGTTTAAACCTGGAAACAAATGAGGGGGGCAGTGATGTTTCTGCTGAAGATCACATAGCAGAGGATTTGACAGGTAAATATATGCACCGTCTTTTATCCGGAATCATTACTCTTTAAGTGTAAATGGAGGGAGGTGTAGGCTGCCTGTGAGAGTGCTGATACCTTGCTTCCTATGAGAGGGAATGTCAGTATATTTTAGTCTGATATCTGCCTGTTGTTGAGTCTTCCCAGCATAGCTCCTGCCCTTGTTGATAGCTAGCTGGAGACCGAATGGAGAAGGAAATTAAAAATTCTTTTTTGGACAAGTAGAGGCTCCTCTAGATTCTGATTGACATGCGTAACAATACAGCCTGGCAGGGCTTGGGCTTGTCTTGCAGTGTGGACAGACATGTTATTCCCAGAGGCCCTCCACTGGGAATGCCAGCACCTCTGCTGGGGTGTAGGGCTGCACTGTCAGAAGGGGGGCATTGAAGCTTTATGTGCTTACCTTGGAGGGGTTGACCTTGTAGTCACTCTTGATTGTTCTGACAAATCTTTGTGGACGATTAACACTTTTTCTGCAACTAAGAGTATACTAGAAAGCACCTTATTTCTTCCATTACCTTAGCAATAGCATGAAACTTAGATTTCTGGGTGACTTCAGTGTAACACTGTTGAATTAATTTGGTATAAAGTTCCATCCAACATAAGTATACTATTAAGGGCTGTTGAACTTAATTTGGGTAAGTCTGTACAAGTAATGTACGATTTTACTTGTCCTGTTGAATGGGCTGTATCATTCTTGAACAGTAGCTTTCTCTGCCTGGCCATTATTCCAGAAGATACATATGCAGTCAGTGAATCATCTGAAGTTTTTAAGCCCAAGTTAATTAACATGGTGATTTTGCTCTGACATGGGTTCTCTTTGGAATTTTTCCCATTTGTTTAACTGGTGTTGTGTAGTGTGGCAAGTCCCTGCAGATTAACATGCATGTGTCGACATTTAGTGTAATACCTCAAGAATACAGTGCTAAAGCAAGGAGATCAAACTAATTCAAGTCACGTTTCTGGTATCATTTAGCTACTGAGGTTGTTCCTGTGCAAAAAAGAGAAAAGCTTACTGCCTCTTGGATACACACATCTGAGTTGCAAAGTTTTGCTGGTGGTACAGGATAGAGCAGGACGAGCAGTGCCATCCATCTGGGATGGGCTGACCCAGCCAGCCTGCGGCTCTGTCTGGCTGATGGCTGTATTTGGGCGTTACCTGTGAGCCCAGGAGCTCTGCCCTGTCTCAGATAGTCTTCCCTCCCTCTTCCTTCTATTAACAGCACTCACTCCTTAAAAACACTCAAGCATTTAACTCCTGTAAGAAATTCCTGTTTGTCATTTAGTGCTCACAGTGTTTGAGTTTGACGTTTCAGAGGGCCTCAGGCTTTATGCATGGCACTCCTGTGGAGTCACAGTGGACTCGGGCTATTTCTCTACTCACCATCCCCTGTGTCTTGATGAAGGGCAGATCAGTGACATCCTTCAAACTCTAGTTCCTTATCAGAGTCACTTCGCTCCTGAGTGAGGCATGGTCAGTGATGGCTGGGGACATTTTTTTTCTGCCTTAAGGAGCATGGCTAAAGTCTCGTTGCTGTTACCGGGTGCAAGTGATTCTTTTTTCACCCAGCACCAGGCTTATTTAGTGGTTCTACAAGTAATAGGGAAAGCTGCAAGTTCGTCTTAAGGCTTTGCTCAGAAGATATTTCCTTGTAGTTGGGTCCCTTCAGCCAGAATCTCAGTTGCACTTCAGGTCTATAAATCCTCACTGGCCTTTGAGAATATTTCTTTCTTGGAAAGATGTGTTCCCTGAGAAATTTTTTATGTTACTGTGACAGTGTGGCAGCAAGACATGCTGTGGCCATGGCCTGTGTGGTGCAGATGCTGTGAATATATCACTTTTGCTTCTTGACTTGTCCTCTGCACTTATCTGTGAGGTCAGAAGGTCTTACCATGCATGGGATGTGACTTTCTTTGGGTGTCTAAGACTTCGTCTTCCTTTGGAGTTGCTCATGTAGTGCTCTGTTTATTTGAAAAAAATGCACTTGACCCCAAAGCAGAAATAAAACAGACTACAGCAGGGAAGAGGCAACTGGATCTTCTGGGAATCTTTAAAAATACTCATACAAATCAGGGAGAACATAGCAGCCTTTGATATCATAGCAGTACCCATCTAAGCAGCCAATTTACTTATCAGAAGGAGCAAACAAATCACTATTATTCTTCTGCTTTTGAAAATGCACAGTGCCACTTCATCAGCACTGGAGAGGTTACAGCATGTGAGAAGTAATCTCTCTTTCAAGGAGATGAGTCTGCTCCCTGCAGCACCCAGTCACTCCTTCAACACTCTTCTGTCATATTGCTGTCCTTGCTGAGGATGTGTGGGCTCACCTGCATTGGAGCCTGGTGCTTGGTCTGTCTGATTAAAAGAAATGGGGAGGGGATTGGTTGAAATGTGGGCTGAGCACCAGGCAGCAGAGGAACTGTGGTGAGAGTCATTGTGTTGGCACGGAAAGCTTTTAAACTTGTATGAACCAGATATCCAAGTACCTTCCTTCAAATAGGACATGTTTTAAGAAACAGGAATAACAATATGGATGTGTGGCTGGTTTCTTTTCTATTTTTGTTTTTCTTCTATTTTCTATAAACATAAGGCATGAAAGAAGATGGAGAGAACAAGCTGCAAGCTGTGGAAAACTTTGGTGCCCACAAGTTGCTGCAGTCAGAAACGAATTCTTTAAGTGGATTGACTCTGTGTGAGGAAGACACAAATGAAAATGACTCTCCTACCTTCTTCAGTGTCATGAGCAATAGGTAGTATATGTGGCAGATGTAAATTACAAGGATTATTGAAACTTTAAGCCCTTAATTGACTCATTTTTAAGTCTGTTCCTTCTGCAAAGCTGTATTTGCTGAGATTATTTAACAAGCTGCATACAGCACAGTAATCAAAGAAGATATCCTTTGTAGAATTGGCTGTGTAATTGAGTAGAGTGGGAGGTTTTTTCCTTGGTTATAATTACAGGCCTTGCTTCCATGCCACCAAATGCGTATTTTCTGCAGTCATTTACTTTAACCTAGTGAAACAAAAGCCATGTTGGTGATCCCATGTCTATAAATTTTACCTCCATGCAAGTGAAGTGGGCATGAAATGAAATTTTGTCTTCAGAAATTGCACAAAAGGATTTGTTAAGGTAACAATCTTTTCTGCTTGTCCTGGACACCAGGTTCAGTGATATTGAACTTCGGGAGGAGGAGGGCATCCCAACAGAAGAGTTTCTGGAGTCGTGTTATGCAATTGTGCCTGTTCTGGGTAAGCAGCTTTCTTTTCATGCAGTGGGTGCATCTAACTCCTTTTGACTGCTGCCAGCTGTGAGAAAAGGTGGAGCAGTTGGTTTGGAGAATTTGTTTCTCTGCTGAAGTGGTATAGAAATAGTTCCTATCAGCAGAATCAATTTGACTGGTACCAAGAGATGTTTCTTACTCTTTCGCTTTGTAGAGGATCCACTCTCATTTAAATGGGACTCATCTATAAGCTGTGAGGAAATCTCTGGGTATATCTGGAACAGCAATTTCTCGCCCTCAAAAGAACAGCATGGAATGCCTTTCATGTCTTAATACTGCTGACAGCACACCATCAGCTGTGCTAGCTATTGCTGCTACTTGATTTTAACAGAGACTTCTATCTCCAGCTAGCGCAGGCCCCCCCCACCTGCTTGGCCCCTGAATCTAACAGTAGATGTGAGGACCCTGTAAGCATGCACCCTTTTGAAAACTTTCAGATCGTAGGTCGGTGTATTTTAACACTTGTTAAAATCCATCCCACTGGGGTGGATTGGTTCTATACCAAACAAAAACTGCAGTTTACATCATTCATTTTGTATTCTTCTGCCATTTAGAAGGATTGTTAAGAGAGTAAATGAAACTAATTGTTACTAAGACATGAGGACTGGAAAAAGACACAATTTTAAAATATGGCCACCCTTTTTTTTTTTTCTAGACAAGCTGGGACCAACTGTTTTTGCCCCTGTTAAAATGGATTTTGTAGGTAACATCAAGGTAAGAGCTTATTTCTAACACTGATTTATTTTTTTTAACCAAAATATCTATTTTAGGTACTAAAGCTCAAGAATCTTTGTTGTAGGAGTCAATACTGGATGGCTATTTAATATTTGATAATGTTACCATCTGTTATATCAGAATGCTGAAATGCCCCTAATTCTGTTCTTATAGTACATGCTGTGTTTAAATAAATCCAGCTGTTGAGTACGAACTTATAAAATACTTGATTGACTGCCAAGTAAAACATCTGTTACACCTAACGACTATGATTCTGAGCTGAATAGGTTGTGAGTCATGATGCGATGGTAGCAATATTGACTTTAGACTGTAAAACAAACCGGGGTGGGGGGGGTGGAACCCTTTCCTCAAACAAGTAGGTGCAAATCAGTGTGCTAAGAAGGAGCTTCACTGCAGGTCAGGGCAGACCCTGCAGCTTCCGTTTTTGTTCTGACTGCCCTTCCATCTCGTAGTCTGAAAAGGTTTGAAGTGCTGCTTGTGAGACAAGATGTATTCATAGCGAGACTTTTCATAGCTTTTCTTTCAAGGAAAAAGAGAAAAACAAAACATATCTCATGAGTGTATGATAAGGAACATTGCATATATTCAGATCTGTTTGGTACAAAGTAAGGCAGATATGCACTTACCTTGGTGAAGGTAGTCACTGAAAGACTGAAAATAGCAAGAGGGAAGAATGCTATTTTTAAAAAAAAAAATTTACTATATCTGTTAAATGATAGGCAGCTGCTCCTTTAATGTAGAAGACAACTCTGTTTAACTGCTTCATATATTTTCCTTCTTATTTTTTGAAGAGTTATTTATAACCAAGTTTGGAATAAATTAAAAAGCTTAAGTATGCCGATGACTGCTAAGTGTAATTGAGAATTTGCAGCTTAGCAGTTGTGAGAAGACAGTCTTGCTTGTACCTGAAGCTTGGGGCAAATGGGACTTTGCTCGTAGAGCAGGTTGAGTTAACTCCTTTCCACAGGCATGGAGGTTGCCATGTGAACCTAAAGCGTTTTGTCAGACAGAAATGGTAGGTTCCATGTAAATCTTTGACTGAGATGCTCTTTTTTTGGTTGTGTTAGCCAGATGTGTCTGGGGTTGTGCCCTGGGAAGTCATTGCCTTGTGTAGCAGACCAGCTGTGCCATGGGGAGTGTGTGATGTGGTTGGGGATCTGTGGTATCCCTTTGCAGGGAAGGGTCCTGCTAAATGGGTGGTATTTGTAGGAGAGGCCACTGTTTGGTCTTAAAAGCCTAAAGCTTTGCCTCTTGTTTTTAATCCAGAAAATAAACCAGAAATTTATAACCAACAAAGAAGAGTTTGATACCCTTCAGAAGATAGTGCTCCATGAAGTGAATGCTGGCGTAGCACAAGTTAGAAACTCTGCTACAGAGGCTCTCCTGTGGCTGAAAAGGTAATGGTCTCATATCTGCTTACACTGTGAACAGCTAAGGTGGAATGAGGGGCCTTTCACCAGTGCAAGTTTATGTACATGGAGCAAACTGGTTACTTTCCACAGGTTCCATCAATCCAAGCTGGCTAGTTTCAAGATTACTGTTTTGTCTGTGGTTGTATCGCTGCAATTTTGCCAAAAGGCCTGAAACAGCAATCTCAGGCAACCTTTTTCCCCATAAAATTAAAGTTAAAGTGAGTGACTGATCCTTCTGGGCGAGAACATCAGGCAGGTGATTTCAGGCTGCAGCATAAATGTTTTAGCGAAGTGTTTTGCTTTGGGCTAGGAGAGAGGCTGGAGGAGGTGGCTGCATTTTTTTGTTGTTGTTCAGATTGAAAACGGCGCCTTAGTTCTGAGTTTTACTGCACTTCTGAATTGTATTGCAACTTTGGGGGCTTTGTTATGCTGTGTATTACTTTGTTATAAACATGGTTTCTTTTTATTTCCTGGGTTCATCCTGACAGAGGCTTAAAGTTCTTGAAAGGGTTTTTAACAGAAGTGAAGAATGGGGAAAAGAATATCCAAACAGCTCTGAGTAAGTGCCAGTTGCTTTATTCTTCATATACTTCTGAATTTATATAGTTGGCTGTTTTCATCCTTGTTTAGAACCTGTGTTTTCTTTTCTTCAGTGACTAATGATGCAAGTAATCTCCAAGACAAACCTTCTTTGAAAATCACAATTTTTAAAAATGGCCATCTTCAGGCAGATTACTAGATAACTGGTCAATGTTGATTTAAAAGCAGATAAAATTCCTTTAATTGGTATAGCTTTGGCAGGGGAGACACAGCCCTATCTTAGGGGGAAAAAGTGCTTTGTCTCATTCCATTTTCTCTATTGGTTTGCAGTGGGAGTGCTCCCAAATTTATAGTTGCGGTTCTGAGTTATTTTTTTAGTTCCTTGTGAGATTGGTCATCATTCTTTGAAATCACCTCTTTGCCAGTGAGGCTGTGAGTTGCCTGTTATCAGTTAGAAGTGAGTTTGCAACACAAAAGAAGGAATTTTTTCCAAGTACACAGTTTGTGACACTTATAGAGTCAGGCTAGTGCCCACAGCAAGTATAAGACGAAATACAAACCCCTCTTAGACTTGACTTGGTTATTCCCGAGTAAGACCTTCTCTGTGTGCATGCAGTCTAATGTTATGGTAATCCTTTAAAACAGCTTTAAAACAGGTTTTTTAAGGCTTGGGGTTTTTTTTTTAGCTTCTTTTAAACAGCTAAGCAGTTGTCCTATAGGATTAGTAAAAAGAACTACTACACTGAAGTATGCAAGCAGCTCTTGGAAGTGGGACTGTAAATACACTGCTACCAGATGTGGATGTTAAACACCACGGAAAGTCAAGGCACTTATTTGACCTTCTGAGTTTGAAGGCTTCAGCACTGAATTACTTCTTGAATTGCTCTGTGTCTGCAGCAGAGACATGCTGCTGGGTTTTTTTCTCCGTTTCTCCCACTGAAAAGCTCTTACATAGCTGTTATCACCAGCGCAGCTTTGGTTTACTGTTACAGTTTCTTATTTATGAATTACTGTGCTATTTGAATATCGAGTAAAGATGGAGTGTATGTTCTCTTTCTACAACCCCAAATAACAAGTTAATGAAATGAAAATAAAAAATGAAACATTCACCAGCTCTTATCATATGAGGAACCAACAGCTTTCGAAAGGGATTTGTCTTTACTTGGGATTTACATCTAAGCAAACTTTTCAACTTCTGGTGTCTTTGATGTCCCCTATATTTGCTGGTAAGGCAGAGAATAGACTTGTCAGTCCTGTTTGCTACACAATACTCTTTTTTTCTGTATTTCATTACTTTTATTACTGTATGCTTTTCTCACTCCTACTGTAAGGACAGAAAAGCCGCGTTCCCCAGTCATCAGAATGATAGATGAGGAGTACTTCGTATTACAACAAAAATTACAGCTGTGTTTTACTGACTTTTTACACTCTTCCAATGACTGTCTGCAGTCTTTTGAGCGAATATCCTAAAGCAGCAAAATGTAGAGGTTCTCTTTCTTCAAGGTGAACAGCTCAGGGAGAATATAATACAATGTCAGATACTTAAAAATTCAACTGAAGGACAAGGATATGAAATGACAGTGACAATCTGGGACTGGGAAAATATGGCTCAAAGATATTTTGGGTTTGTATATGGAAAGCTTTGCATATGAAAGTGGAGCTGTGTAGGAACATAACAAGGGCCTTCATCAGGGGCACTCAATAGAGATACTGAGGATTATTTTAATAAAGGCCTGGTACTTTCTGTTCCAATGACCCTCGAAACTTGACTCTCAGATGTAAAGAGAGAGTTCTTGATTAATGCCTGAGCTAACCACCTTGCATGAGGCTGGTTAACCATCAGGTTGCAGGGTTGTTTCACCCGTACATTATTTTCTCAGACTTGCACTGAACTGAGAACCAGGTAGGAGACAAAGTGTTTGTCGTGAAGCGCCACTGGTCAAATAAAGATTACATTTGGCTTCCTGTCTGTTAGAACACTTACTTGCGATGGATGAGTTGAAGGAGATTTGACAGCAGAGCTGAGACCCCAGTGCAGAAATCCCAAATCTGTCATCTCCTTTCAGTCATAACTTTGGTACTCAAGAACAGCCATTATTTGCATCCAGGGGCAAGAATATATCCTTAAATAGTAATTTCTAAGCTCCATGTTCTCTTTGTGGTACAAACTTAACTGTCGTGCATCTATCTCCTGATTTATTTTTTTTTCCCCTCTTTATTGCTTTAAGACAATGCTTATGGAAAGACATTACGGCAGCACCATGGTTGGGTTGTCCGCGGGGTCTTTGCAGTAAGTATTTATTTTGGTGGCTGATAGAGCTGGGGGGCTTGTTAATGGGATCTTATGTTGTGTGTAATTATTAAACTATGTTAAAATTATAAGCATTAAAATGGATATATTCCCTTGTCAGACCTTATTTTTTGGGTGAGGATTGTGGCTATCACTATGTTCAGTATTGGGCTTTCAGAGTGGAACCTGCATTCTGGAGCCAAACCAGATGGATCATGCTCGCATGCACATCTTTCTCATTATGTGATTTTTAGCACAGTCTTGCAGGGCTATTAAGTGAAGAAAAGAGGGTTTGAGGTTGCTTTTTTGAGGATTGATCTGTCTTTGTATGTCAAGAAGGGTTAGTGCAGAATATGTCAGGGGGTTGAAGTAGAGTATATTGGCTAGAGGAAATAGTTTATTTTTGTCCAGTCTGGCAGCTCCCCCTCGTGTCTGTCGCTGGAAATTACCACTAAAATTACAGAGGAAAAAATAAGAGCCTCATCCAGGCAATAATGACAGAGACTTTGACTGGGAGAGACAGAAATGTTGGGGAAAGCTTTCTGAAGAGTGTTTTGAGAATGAGACTTCAATGTTGAAAAGTGTGATGCTGGGTTGGGAGCTCCCCTAACAAACTGTACTTTATTTGGGGTTTGTATTCGATTCCTAAATATCAGACCTCTCTGAAGATGCCTTAAACCAGGCATCTACATAGAGAAAATAAATAAATAATATATATTTTAAAAGTTCCCCTGCTAGTTAAAAATCTTAACATATGCACGTACATGTAAATATGTTAAAGTTATGCAATCTAAGTGCAGAGGAATGTCTCAGAAGTTTTTTGTGGCTTTAGTTCAGTTTCTTTTCCTGTTCTGTTTTGCAAATCTAAGCTTTGGTTTCTCTCCCAGTTAGCTTTAAGGGCAGCTCCAACGTACGAAGACTTTGTGGCAGCTCTGTCTGTAGAGGAGTGTGATCCTCAGGAAGAAACATTTTACAAAGGAATGCAAAGGGACCTCAACATTTACTTACCAGCCATGGAAAAGCAGCTAAATATCTTGGACACTCTCTATGAAGTACATGGTTTGGAGTCAGATGAGGTGGTATGACTACAGCAAGACCATGTCTTAAAACTTCAGGGACTGTGTCTGTTAACAAAGATTTCTTTCGTTTTGTGGTTTTTTTGGACATCGTGTCTGTTCATTGTATTTTTTCAGGTGGGAAGGGTGTTGTGAGTGTTTCTGGGGAAGGGTATGTATGATTTTTATTTTTTTGTTAATGCGTGTTTTGTATTTAAATGCAGAGGTACTGTTTCTCTTTGGGTCATAACTATGTTTGTGATTAATGTTTTTCACAGTTTCTCTCCTGCCTGTGCACTCTCTCTTCTCTTCACCTCTTAAAAGTAACAGCAGAATTTGGCCTTTAGCTCCCCTACCTTAGCAGAGAGCTGCGTGTGCAGCAGGGCAGTCGGGGTGTCAAGATGGAGCCCAAGCAGGCACTGCTGGCTCTGGCTCTCGTGTGCCCTCTGCCCGCTCCTTGCAACGGTGTAGGAGGACAGAGGTAGTGAGAGTTATTGTTACTTTGGTAGCAGAAGAGACAGTCAGTTAAATGCCACCGTATAACATCTGTGGTGCGTTTGTCCCTTAATTTCGGTTGAAGCTTTTTAATGAAGCACTTCCCAAAATACTACGGAGATCTTCACCACAAGCGTATGTGGCTGGTGGTCTGAGCTTCCCCAGGAACCAGCCTTTGAAACTGGGGACTGAGTTCCCTGACCAGCTCCCAGTATGTGCCACGTTCTCCCTATCAGCTTCTGCCAGTGAGCCAGAAGAAATTTGCTGGGACAGACTGGCAGAGCCCAGCTGATTGCAACAGTGCATTACCCAAGCAATTGAAGATCATGTCCATCATCTTGGTTTATTAAGGTTTTGGGGGGGGTTTCTATTTTGGGTTTAGGGTTTTCTTAAATCACATTCACACAAAAAAAAGTAATATGTACCTTTCAATTGGATGCAGCTAGCAGTTTAAAAAGCAGATTTTATTAAAATCCTTCCTAGGTTGCCATTATGGGCAGAGACTTCATTAAAGTGGAATGAGACGAGTAAAGTGTAGGAGAAGCTAGAATTTGTCTCGTCATTACACATTGGGCCAGTTACAAACCTGAAAATCTGGAATGATGTAGAAATGACTGGAAATTAAGAAAGCAAGATTTGCCCTTTTTCCCATTTTGCTGATACGGATAAAAATGTGCTCCTTAACACTGCTGTTAGCAAAAATAATAAAGAAGTCCTGTTAGCTAGTGATATGGTTAAGCACAAAATTCCTAGTTGCGCTGATGACTTGAAGGCTGTCTTTGAGTTACTGACTGCCCATTCAAGGCACAAACAGGTCTCAGTGGTGACCTAGGGCTTCAGATGGCTTTGTGCAAAGAGTCGAGTTTAACTCATCTGCAGGAGGAGGGAAGATTGTGCTAATGAGGTACGTAGAATTAGTAAATATTCATAAATACAGGAGAAGTTTCGGTGTCACCATATTCACAGGAGAAGTACTGGCTTTTGCTAGGCTAAAAACTACGTTGTCAGTAAAATGAATGTACTGCAGGCTTGCTGCCCTGCATCGCTCTGCGGTGGGAGCCCCTCTGCACACCAAATACTTGATCCTTTTGAAAGAGCCTAGCATTGTGAGCTTTAAGAAAAGCATATGATGCTTGAAGAAAAGACCAAATATCACACTTGGTGTATAAAGCAAGATACCAGAACTGTAATTAGGCATTTATACAATGTCTTTCTTGTCCATGTCACCTCTGAGTTGAGCCTGCCTGTAGTTCCTACATACACCAGGAGGAATCAGAAAGATGTGGAGGTTCTAGTTTCTGGGGTTTTCTTAATTTAAGCAGTATATATTTATGTTTGAGTAAAAACTCAAGAAGTCAAAACTTTTGACCAAAGCTCCATTCAATTATTTCACTACTTGCAGTGCTTAAAACGAAGCAGAGAGCCTTTGGGATTTGATTGTCTGCCGCTTCTAAGCGTGAATGCAAAGAAACCTCTGTAGCAGAACAACCGACTCTCCACCCCGTGTGGTTTCCTTAGGGTTTTCTGCTATTGTGTGAGAAACTTTGCTGTGACAGTTCTTAGCTGAATGCTCTGGGGAGGTAATGGAGACCACACTTTCTCAAAATATCAGCTGGGGTATGGGGAGAGCCAGAAGAGATCCCTCTTCTCTAAACATGTACTGTGAGGTCATGATGAAAATTGGCTTCCCTTTTTGCTCTAAGCTTTTCCAGTAGCAGCAAAATGTATTCAGCACTTAAAGTCTTGGAGGTATTTTTGGTTTTTCTGTTTGTTTTGTTTTGTTTTGTTTTTTAACTAGCAGGAGAACCACTGGTTTGTTAGCAGTGCATCAGACCCAGTATTTGGTGCAAAAAGTAAGGAGACTTTACTTTGTAAGCAGAGAACTTAACAGCTTCATTGGACCATTAGCTTCAGCAGTTACTAACTTCTACCATTCTTCTTTCTTCTAACAAATAGAGACTGGTCCACGTTGCATATCCTCTAATCAGCATGGCATCCTGCCTTGGAGCAGGCTTTCTTGTCTTGCTCTTCTCTGTAAAGTTGGTATTTCTGAGAATGTTCCTAGGAGACCGTGGCTTAAGGAGACCCCTGTGTGCCTGTTGTTAAACAGGGGACTTGTAGAGAAGGAATTGAGCAAGGTCTCCTTGCCTCCAAAACTTGTGCTTCACCACGCGCTGCTCTTGCAGGGCATTGAGCACTTCTAAGATGAACAAATGCTGTCTTTCCAGTCAAACCGCCACTGAGAAAGAAATCTATGCAGCACGTTTTGGAGCCGAACTCCCAAGTTATACCACTAAGCATGCAATAGACCAGTGGAAGCAAATACGCTGCTAGACAATTCACTTCTTTCTTTTCTTGTGATGCCGGTTTGGCAAGCAGAGAGGATTGCTTTTGATTTTAATAATTGTAGAGAACAAGCAACTAACTTTTGACCTTCAAATTTAGAATTAGAGAGAAGGTCGGTGCTTTCTGTTTGATTTGTTTGGTTTGTCAATTGGTTAAGGTTGTTTTGGTTTTTTTAATGGCTGACATTTATGAACAACTGACCTGCATATACTGATGGAGGTCCACGTGACTCTCAGATAACAGCACCCTTGCTCAGTATACTTTACATGAACTGCATTGGTTTCTTAAACTGTACTAGTCTGAAGTTTTGCGTCCCTTTCCTTTAGAAATGCTTTCGGCTCTTTCCTTCAATGTCTAACAGTTGCGTATTCTCAGGGATTTTACTTAGCCATGGCAAAATAAGCGTAATCACAGCCTTACCCTAGGGCAGTAAGGCTGCTTTTTGTGAAATTAGTAAGCTGAGCGTAGGATTCTGATACAGCATATGACACTGAAGTGTCTGTCTAGTGCCCATCCTTGCTGAGACATGGTAAATCCCAAAGCAATCTGATAGAAATGCTGTCTAGTACTGAATAATGGCAGTCCGAATATTTGAATAGAGACCGTACAAACATCTTTGTAATATAGTGCCGTTGGCATTAGAGCAGAGCTCTCAAATAGTTTCAGTCAGGTTCTGCTTAGCAATGGGAGGCTTTTATTTATTTTATTTATTTTGTTGGGGTTTGTTTTTTTTTTGAAACAAACTATGTTCTGGAGCCCCCTCTGCTATTTTAAGACACCACGCTCACTTGCATATTGAAGTTCTGTGACATTACAATTGTAGAATATGAACCGGATACTCAAGTGCTTTGGTGTAAACTTAAGGAGTCATTGAAACATCCCATCTTGACACTATTGTAATATGGGTCTCCCTTTAACAGATGCACTTAAAGTTAAGGGCCGTATACCTTCACTTACAAGCTTTTTGTAAAGCATCATCAGGTTTTAGGCTACAGCTGTTTGCTTTAAAAATGTTTCACAGTTTGAAAAGTGTCACTTGGTTGGCTGGACGTATAAAAAGTATGCCCAAAATGTGCTCCAGTTGTTTGCAGTGTGCTTTGGCAACGGGGTGTGGACAGTTATAGAAAACAGTGTTACGTATGTCCATATGCTGGACCTTCTAAACCTTTCTTATAATTATAAATTTGGCTTTTGTGAAAAGCTTTACGGAACACTAAAATGCCTTCAGACACCTGAAAAGATCATTGGCCCGTTCCTATCTGGCTGTCTTTCCCTCTTCCCGCACCTGGTGACCACCCCTTCCTTTCCTTCCATTCCTCAACTTCTTTGCTGCCAGAGGTGTTGCTGTCAAGTTGAAGCATCTCTCACAAAAATTCCTGCTCTGCACTCTATGAAGAGATAAAAATGTAAACTTGGAAAATCAGACCTGAATTGTTTGGCAGGCAGCCGAACCTACAGTCAGATGGAGAATGCGCTGCTTTTTTCTGTTTTCTTCCTGGTTTGATGTATTTTGCCAGTAAAATCACACCACCTTGAACTTCTACTTTTGCTGATGGAATTTAAATTGGAACACTTGACACTTGGGAGTTCTACCTCTTATGAGTGAAAGCACATGGATTTTTATTTTTAATTGACTTATTTCCATTCTCTTGCCTGCATAGTACAGATAACAAAACAAAAAGGGAAGGGGGCGGGAATAGCTGAATTCATGCCTCTCTGCTAACCTCTGTAGTCTCTTGGTGCACAAACCCTGCAAACTACTGCATGCTCCAAGCAATATAAGATCACCCTCATGTAAAAAGGTGTATCGTAGTGCACTTACTGGCTCTGAGCAAGCCCAGGCAGTAGCTGATCCTGCTCACAGGTCACACAAGGATTTAAGCGCTTGCTTTGAAGTTAGAACATAGGCATACGCTTCTCTTAATCACACACTTGCCCTCCCACTGGCATGCAGTCCTTCAAAATGTGGCCTTTGACTATAATTTTTAATATCCCTTTCTTGGTATATTATTCTTCCCCCCAAATACTCCAGATGTACTAAAGGATTTTTTAAAAAATATATGAAAATTCCTTGTTTTCATATCCTAATAGTTGCATAATTCTGAGTTTGTTGTTTTGCATTGCAGCATTCAAGGGGTCCAAAACTTACTCTTTCAAGATGGCTTTAAATAAAGGACTTAAAGTTTGAGGTTTATGTCTACTTGAAACTAAATAAGAAAATTGCATTCCAGAATATGGTGACTAAACTGAAAACCAAAGCAGCTTGCTTTTATGGTTTCCTTTCCTTTTTCTTTCTTTTTTTCAAGCCAATTTTGAGCATACATTTTATCAATGTCAAGCTGAGCTTACTGCAAGCCTTACTTGTACATACTAAAATATATCTCATACATACTGAAATACATTTGGAGATGAAGAGAAGGTATATTGCCTCACACTTTAAATTTACTTAATTCTAAGGGCTTGTTCATGCCCCCAAAATCACCTCTTCCAGTGTAAACATTGCACAGATTGTGCTGTCGTAAGCAGTTCAGTTTTTAAATACTTCGGAGTTTCCAGTGTGCATCATTTCTGAAATCATACAGCACCTGTCCCTTCTTTTGGAGTATTGTTAAGACCTTTGTCAGACTTTTATATTATCTCATTATAATAAACTTATTTTAAATAAGCATGTTTTAAAATCTTGCTTTCTCCTTGCATGAATTTTGTTTCTTTTATTACAATAGAGGGCCTAAAGTCCTCTTCGGGACTGCATCTGTTCTAGGTACTGTGTGAACAGTCAAAAACAGTATGTTTCTGGTTCATAGAAACTACCTGTATGTATCTTTGTACGAAGAATGTTAACACACATGGAGCCTGTTTTGATTACAAGAATAAAAGCTGTGTCTGGCGTACGGTTGTGGGTCCTTGGCCAGTGTAAATATGTGAAGGCTGTAGTTACAAAAGCCAGCCTGGCAGCGTGAGAGGAATTTGTGTTTTAAAATTGCATGTATTATGTCCTTCTTTTGCCTGATTTGAATATCTTCTCTAGAAGTTTCTGAAGTCTTTGAAATCCCTGCATGGGCATCTTGAGATGCAGATCAAGACTAGTGCTCCTTAATGTGGGCGTAACGTCTCCCTTTCTTCCCCCCCCTTTTCTTTCTCTGTATAAACGCAGCGTGGACTTGGGAGCAGATCTGTAATACCCAGTTGTCTCTTTCTAGCAAGAGCAAGTCCCTCTGTTAAATGGCAGCATCCAGGTGGAGATCTGTGAAGTGGTGGAGGCGTTTTCTCAGCTGGGGAAGATCAGATGAGGCTGAGCCCCTGCCTGTGCCTAAGCAGCCCAGTGGCAGAGAGGAGCATGCACGTATCCTCTTGCAGCAACAGCAGCACTACATAGCTAGAGCTGGCTGTCTCCTGTGGGATGCAGGACACTGAACCTTTCTAATTGCAGTGGGCCCCAGATCATCAGCTCTGCAAAGGCTTAGAGCTGCACTTGCTTCAGCAAGGTCTGAGCTCTGGCAGGAGCCCCAAACTCAGCATCTCTCTGCCTCACCTGCTGGGGGTGAGCTGGTGGATAGCTGACAACTCAATGAGGGATGAATAGTTTAGAAAACCTCCCAGGGCAGAGATCACACCCCCTTTTCACCACCCCACCCCAGGGTTTTATTCATCTTCTCTCCTTCCTAAGGAAATGAGCAGGTTATCAGACATGAGACCCTGGCAGTTACAGCTTTGTGTGGTGCAGCTGACTAACAGCAGTTGTGTCACAAATGGTTTTAGAGGTTCCCCTAAGACACTGTCTTGGCCCTGTGCTGTGGGCATGTGCAAATAACCTTGCATTGCAGCCATGGTGCAGATCGTTTTGGTGGCTCTCCTGAAGAGTCGGCTGCACCACAACGAACCGCTGAGCCCAGTTCACTGCGTTACCTGGCAGCTCCTCCGAAGGCGCGCCGTTACGTGTCGCAGTTGGATGGGGCTGCTGCTGGGGCAGAGCCCTGTCCTGTGCAGCGTTGTCACTTCTGGTGTTGGTATCTATACTGTATTATGCTGTAGCTCTTCACACCGAAGCGAAGAGGATGTACACAGAGACAGACATTAAAAGAAAGAGCACAGTGTGGTGTCTGTGTCAAGGAGGTCTGTGGCTGTGCAGAGGGACTGTCTGCCAGCATGAGTTTTAGGAGTTACCCCAGTAACATGCTCTGCTCTCCTAAATAGCCGAACACAGGCCAGCAGCACTGCACAGACATACACTATTAGAAAGCCCATGCACAAAAAGAATCTCCCAGGCAAGTATCTCCTCACCACAGCTTCCCCTTGTTAAAAAAAGCCTTTACGGGATCCCAGACGAACTGCACAAAGAGCCCCAGCTGCAGCTTTGACAGAGTTTGTGATGTTTGTTAGCAAAGGTCGTAGGCTGTGATGGTGGCTGCTAAATTCCTGTTCTCACCCCTGTCCCAACAGGAATCTAGATCCATGGTTCAAAATAAAAAATGGTGTGCTGAACGTGTAGGGTTCATAGGAAGACACAGGTGCTGCTGTTAAAATGGGAAGCTCAAAGAGGACACATTAAAGATCCTGCAATGACCAAGATATCTGTAAAATTTTTTTAGGGTTCTCCTATGTGGAAAAAGGCTATGCTTTCTGAATTTAAGGGGGAAAGGCAATGCAAACTCACAGCAGCAAAGCTTTGCCCAATGCAACCAAGCAGAGCGAAACCTTTACTAGGTTGCTTGCTTTTTAGCCCAGCTGGAAACCCTGCTACTCTGGGGGCAGTGTGGGGCTGGCGGGCAGTTTTGCTGCCCTACAGGAAATACAAAGCTATTGAAATGCAGAATATGGGACCGTAATTCAGTGTTACAGCCTGGACAGAGCACAGGTTTTGAACACCAGTTGAATGTGTTTGCGCAAAGCTGTTCCCCACATTAGAGCCACAAGGAGAAAAGTTTTCTTTATCATTTGGGGACTGGTCGAGTAATGTCAAGCACAAGTATTAGGACTGAGGAAAGGAAGTGCAGGAGATGCTGCAGTACACAAGACACTTCCAAACATTGGTGCAACCAAGCTTGTGTCTGTCTGTCCATCTGAAGATTTCATCCAAGACATTGCCATTTATTTTTTCCTAATATTTCAATACATTATCCCAAATATATTTCTTACTCAACAGATACTTATTCCTCTCCTTCTGTGTCTAGCATAGATTTTAGATTTGTTTCTTGTGCGTTATCATTAAAAAAGCCACATCAGCCTTAGAGAACTTCCAGCTTTCCTTCCCTGCCCCATGAGGGGATGGTTCCCAGAGAAGCTGCAGTGACAGCAGTGCAGGCTTAACCCCTGACTTTGGGGATTAGGGAAAAAAGGCTTTTCCGAGTTTTGTTGTGTTCCTGCATTCCCTTAACTTTCACCTTTTACCAGCCTGTCGTACTTTGCTTGTGTTCCGGCTTGCAAGTTCTGGTAAAATTTCTCCAGGATCTTTTGCTGTTTACCCACCACTTAGCAAGGTATCGCCATTAGTGCAGAGTTTTTCCTGCAGCCGGAGGAGCTGAAATTAGTGACACTCATGTTCTTCCAGAGCTCCCAATCATGGAGTCGCTGACATGCTGCTTCCCTGTCAGGGCCCCCAGTGGGTCCTGGTGCCAACCAGCAGCACTTGGCTGCGTTCTACGTGTGTGCCTCACTGCGCTTTCAGCAAAAGGCACTGGTGCGTGGCCTGTGCAAAGTCCTGCAGTGATGCTGAAGAGAGAACAGGTCACTGTTTTCTGAAAATCAAACAGATCTGAGACTTAAAAATGCATTTTGCATCAATTTGTCTTTATACCGGGGCTCCTGCTCCAGCTATGGCTTTCCGCCAACATAATTTCCAATCGATTTAGCATCTGTTTGCAGTGTTGGTATCGCCAGCTCATCTGTAGTCTTCAGAGACCAGACGTGCCTCACATAGTTTCCTATAGGTCACAGTTTTCCACTTGCTTTCTTGCTTAGCAGCTGGTACCCAACCTCCTTCCTGTGGGCAAGAGGAAGCTGTGCGCCGTGACCCAACTCCCCAGCCTGTGCTGCGTCGCCACCGCTCGCCTACCCAGCTTTCTCCCTGCCGTGATATTTGAGCCGTGGTCTCAGGTATTCGACATTCTCTGAGCCCGACGCTCCATAACCTATGCATCAAGTGGCAACCAGCTCTCCCAAAACCAGCAAAACAAAAGGTTTTGCTCCACTGGCAGGACACACCTGCGTGTGCGGCAGGGCACTGCGGATGTCTCTATGAAACCTGAACTGCTCTGAGCACTGTGGTAGCTGCGAGAGCTTTCTTCCGATAAACACGGTGGGAGATCCTTGTCAAGAGCAAGAGGCATGCTCTCCTAAACAGAGCTTTCATTCTGCTGCCCCTAGCCCTTGTGTTGAGGCACCACCAGTCCTGCCTCACCAGATGCACCAGCCAGGCGCAGGGACCTTCTTGCAGGCACCTGTCTGTAAGGAGTTGTCCCCTTATCGGGGACATGCTGAACCTCCCAGCTGCACACTGGATCCTGCCAGAACGTTTCACAATTTTCTTCAATCTGACTTATTAAATTCCCCTTCCCCCAGTCTTTTAAGGATTTGTACTCTCTCACTTTTAATTTGCATCACACTGCTGGTGTATAGTCACTGCTACTTGTACCTGCCTCGCTCTTCATCAGTTACCTTGAGCAGGCTGCTCCCCACAGGGGCTCAAACCATCCCCTGGGTGGAAGCTGGGGAAAACCCTGGGCTATTTCAAGGAATGTGGACATGCTTTTTGTCAGCCAGCCTGAACGTTTCTTCATGTGGCACTTCGTTTTCTTATATCAGTTCTTTACTTGTGTGGAGAGTCCATACATGCAGGCTATGCTCCTTCTGAAATAGCATTCTCTTCTGTCGAAGCTCTTCCGCCTTGGATAAAGTAATTGAATATTAATTTACATTTTCTTAAGCCTGTAACATTGGGCAATATGAACAGCCTGTGAATATGTAGCTGTTATCAGTACAGGGAGAGGATTAATCTGTCTACATTCATATTCTTAAGTGGATTTTGCTTTCAGCTATTGATAAAGATGCTTAAAATCATATAAAAATCAGGATATTCCTGCAAAAATATAACTTTTCAAAAATAACTATTTGTAATTACCCTTTTAATTAAAAAAGAAAGAAGCAAAGAAATAATCAGCCCTCTGCTGAGGGAGTCCTGCCTTAAAGGACTTTTCTTGTGGGCTTCAAAGTTCGGTGAAACCAAGAGAGGGGCTGGAAAAGGGCCTTGGTTTACATCCCTAAATAAACATCTGACAGATCTGACCACCCCTATGAATCAGAGCTGTTAAGTGTGTGTCCCTCAGACTCGGAGACAACTTTCAGTTGAGCCATAGGTGGTGAGGGGTGCAGAGGGTAATTCCTTCCACTCCCAAATGCTGATGCAATGCATCTGCTGTTGATGCAATAGAAATTAAGAAGCCTTCAACCTTCACATATGGGTGCCTTTAGCAAAACAGACCACCCCGCCATGAAACCTGGGCATGTGTGTTGCAAGGCAAGGAGAAACCCGACCCACCTGGCATTGCCCGCGGCCATGCTGTGTGGCATTGCAGAAAGCCCACTACTGAGACAACGCTAATGGCCTTTTGGGTGGTTTTCTGCATTTCAGGGAAGCTTCACCTCTCTTTATGCTGCAGCTGGAGTCCCGCTGTCCTCAGGGCTGCAAAATACAGGGGCAGAACAGCTAAAGAGAGTATGGGTTTCACCTTACAAATGGCCTGTCTAACAGATACTTGACTGCTGAGTGCAGGAGGAATAATCACGTCATTTGTATGTCCTTAGGGCTCGGTTCTTCCTTGCCTATACCCAGTACAAACTCTCTTATGTCAACCTATTTCCCCCAAGGACCAGTCACGCAGTTCTATCATCCCTGCCATGTGGTTACTCCCTGGCAAACCTACAGGACATTATTGCTCATCAGATAATGGGATAGTGTGGAGCAGAGAACAAATATTTAACATCTTTAGATTAGTGTAACAGCTCAACAGCTCAGTCTCAGCTTAAAGCAGAGCCTGCTGACCCCAGGCAGCAATAGATAGAGCTCCCTGGCTTTATTTAGAAGCTGTAATCCTGCAGCATTTCACACCAGATGTTGTCTTGCTCAATAAGTCCTGGCACAGAGCAAACCTCTCTGCCCTTTCCTGCATCCACCAAGACCAGCGAGATTACCACCTTCACCCCACTGGTTCTATGCTGCTGCTTTGGGGTTACTGCTGGGTTTGACAACTAATTTCTGATCGAATGACAGTGAAGCAGTAACTGGCCACTATGGCCACCAGATGGTTTAGGATGCTTTATCTGAATGCGCTGGAGCATCGCAGCTTAAATATGGCTTTTTATTGTACTTCACAACCAGCTTCCCTGTGGTTTTTGGCCCATAGTATTCACATTTCCACAGGACACTTTGGGACAGTTCAGTTGCCTGAATGATTTACTGTTTCTTATCTCTAATCAATCATCCTCCCCTTTAAATCTAGTAATAACTCAAAATCCAAGCAGCCCTCAATATTATGTTGCTTGGCACATCCTGTCCTCAGAGCAGTAGTGCCAGGTAGGTAAGAAGACAAATGCAATGGAAATGTGTAAAAGGAATTATATTGCTATGAAGTGTCAGGGTTGCCAGGTTCCCCTATATGTTTGTCCATCAAATAACCTCTGAGAGGAAGGCGTGGGAAGCACCAAAGAGTCTGGCCCAAATGTCTGCCTGACTCAGCACAGCCTCCCCCAGCTCCTGTGTGGTGAGTTTTGTAGGAGAACACGGCCGATGGAAACGAGAAGGGGGCTCTTCTCTTCCAAACAAATGTAATCATCAAAATGTTTCTGAGCCCCTCGGTGGGGCTGGGGAACAGTATGGGGTCCCCAAGCTATTGCCTCCTTGCTCCACCAAACTGGAGACGCTCTGGTTAAGAGGGCAAAGGAAAGTGTGTCTTACATGCCTTCATTTCCATGTATTAAGTCAGCACTCAGTAGTGGTTCAGTGAGAAATGCCATATTTCTCCTGGGAGGGTGACGGTGAATAACTGTCCCCCTCCCTATGCAGGGGATGCTGAGGACCCTGACAGGTCTCTGTCTCCTCTTCAAGATGAATCCTGAAGGCTTTCTCCCACGCCTGGCACAAGGGTCAAACAGATATGTCTTGCCACAGGCTTGAATTTAACACCGATGTCAGTTTATTCACTTCTTAAACGGTGACACTTTAGACCAGCTAAGAGGGGGTCATCAGTTGCCGAGTTTCTAAATATACTAAACACTCTGCTGTGAGAGGAGGTTAGTGTTACATCCCCTCTTCCTGGCTGATTTATTGTGCTGTTACCTCAGATTCCTGCTCTGTTGAGGCTCTGTGTTGGTGTTGTCACACACCAGCCAGGCAGGGTCCCAGCCGTGCCTGCAAAACAGCTCGGGGAGTGCTTTATCCTTCCCTGTGTCCTTCAGGAGATGCCACTGCTAGCATTGTCCCTGGGGCAGCCCAGCATATAGCTTTTCCTGAAGAGTGTGAGGTGCTCCAATGCACATGTGGCATGAGGCCCTTTCCTGCCCTGAGCACGGTGGCCAGAGAGGCTCCAGCTCCCTGCAGTGCCCTGCCGCTTTGCTTGGCTTTGCCTCGGGAGGCTTTGGTGGGTTCATCTCCATGGTTCTCCTTCCCCCTCTTTTCCCAGAGAAAATGATGAGCAGGACCCAGTGCAGGGAGGGCTACTTGGTCAGCAGAGGGTGGGAAGGCTGCAGCAAGACGTGGCTGTTTAAACCCTGGTCTCTCTTACTCGAGAAGATTGTGCATCCAGACCAGAGCCTCCATCAGATGCACAGGAAATTGTCAGAGTAAATTAAAAGCCCTGAAAGGCTGGGGCTATAACTCAGTGCTTTTGAACTCCAATATTTTGTTGGGGACAGAGGGAGGGAATAGTCACTAACGTAATTTCCAACAGAAGTACACTCCTCTAATGTAATTTGGCCTGGCTACCCTGCCAAATGCAGCCTTTCCTTGCTGGGCTGGTTCAGGGCCATCCTCCTAAATGCCCCAGTAATTACCAGTGCAATGAAAGTATGCACCTAAGGCTTTGCTCTGGCCTTTTCAGACCTGGAGTGACACCAGCCTTCAGCACAGAGGACCCCAGTTTGCAGCAAAGAGCACATTGCCAGGCATGTAACTGAATACGTTACTTCAGTGGGGTTTTTCCAATGACGGTGTTCAATAAAGACACAAAATGGCTCATTTGCTTAGGCTTTGTTCTTTTTTTCCCTTTGATTGAGGCTTGGCAGGACTCAGACAGTCTGCAAGTTGCACAGTCCCTTGCCAGATCAATAAGCATCAATTACTCTGAACTGGATTCCTGATCCCAATTTTACATTCACTGTTTGTCTGCTTCAGTCTGTTTTTCTGCCAGCATCTTACATTGCCTATAGCAGACTTCACTAGCCCATGACTTGGTGCTTTCTGTGCAAGAGAATGATTTCTAAGGAAGGGACACTTGCTTTGCTGTATCTATGTCCTCAGGAAAAAGCTATCAGAGGAAGAAATCGAAAGTCTATCACAAAGTGCTCTCTGTTGCGTGAATTAAAACATGATTTTTCCAACAACTCTTTAAAGATCTTCTTGTGGCATTGCCTTGCCTGCGTGATACGCTTGAGTATCATCAAAGAATAACAGCACAGTGTTGATTCACTCCTCCTGGGTTTATCTTGGTCTTCTTTTTTTAAATACATGCCCTGATTGTATGTAGCAGTGGAGTGGTGGAGCTATTGAATTGTCCCCAAAAGCAGCTAAGCGCGGAAGTTATTACTCATGTACAGCCAGTGCTCAAGGACAGTGCCTGTTCTGGGGGATTCCCAGTTTAAGAATAACCACCAATCCCCTCTCCCCTTGTCCAAATCAGTGGGACTGAAATGGGAATTGCACCACACGATTTTGAGAGATGTTGAGATTAGCTTCTCTAAGAAGCCACCCTAACATCCTTCTTACCTAAGAAGGTAAGAACCGTGGCAAAGGGCTTTGCTGTGACATTTGCGGGGCTGCGACATGCAGATGTTAGAAAAGGGATAGTGTGAGAGGCTGAAAAAGTAACTGACAAAACCCAGTGGCTACAGAGCACCGAGGCGATGCAGGGTTTTGGAGGGGCTACACAGTATATGAACTTCGGTGCTGTTAAAGGAAACCATAAGAATAAAGAAAGGAGGAGATGAGCTGCATGACCAGATTTATGGGCAAGGACAGGGTTGGCAGCTACCGTTTTGAATGATTTGAAGTGGAAAGAGACATGACATAGGCATTTGGGAAGCCAGAGAGGTGAGCGTCACAGAAGCTGAGCTTTTAGAAAGGCAAGCAGAAAAGATACTGCCCCAAAGATTCATTCATTCTCTGGCTGTCAATACACTTCAATTTCCCCTGGGGACAGACAGCACTGCCCTTCTCTCCGATGCTCTGTTGTACACAAAGGCCTCAGGAGGACAGACTTGCCCCATCAGCTCAGTCTTTTGTAGAAATCACAAACCAGCCAGTACATTATGAGGTACGAGAAGGAGATAGTCCCGCAAACTGCATCCCAAAGTCATATTGAAAGTAGTCCATGTGACACAGATTACAACCAGAAATCAAAGAAAGTGGAGCGGTTCTGCATGTGGTGTGTTGCACCGGTCAGTTTGGGGCTGAGGCAGTGGCAAGACCAGGTGCGGGGATGCACAGTCGCACTCTTGGGCTGTGAATGCCGGTGTGCCCGCACAGAGCCAGGTCCAGCGGCAGGCGGGGAGATGCAGCAGGTGTGGGAGAGGAGGCACTGGTTTCTTCCCCTCCTCAGCATCTTAAACTAGGTAATTATATTTTAAAACTGTGTTGTTAAATGCAAAATGAAATAAATGAAAGTAAGGACATAGCAGAACTAAGGTAGCATGATTTATTGATATGAGCTGCTAATACATGCAGTAGGTAACTACATATATTTAATTATATATTAAGTGCAAGCTGGATTTTTAGTACACATTTAATACAGTGCATGGTGTAAGATCATACTTGTTTTGTATTTGTCTAGAGTTGCATACTGATTATTAGAAAACTCTCCCAGAAGCATTTGCTGCTGCAAAAGGCCAAGGAACTGAAATACCCAATTAACTTTTGAACCAGTCTTAGCACAATGTTAAGAACCTCAGAAAAGGAGAGAAGATAATTCACAGCAGACCAGGCACTGTCCAACTGAAGGACCCCCAATCCATGAGAAAGCAGGTATGTCAGAAATAAGAAGGAAGGATTTCTTTTGTGGCCTTTTAAATCATATATACTTAAGACCTTCCCAGGTGTCTTTCTCATGCTTTATCATCTGAGGGGAACAAGACAGTAACAGTGGTAAGAAACTTGTTTTTTTTTTTCCCCTTATATCTTACATTGCTTTCTCTCTGTTAAGACGCTTAATTTTTTGTGCTGTAGTAATAAAGTCCATTTCAAATCCATGCTTTGTGAATGTTTCTGACCAGACAGATACGCCCCTTCCTGAGCATGTGCGGCACAGTACAATTTTACCTATGTGATCACATCTCCTGCTTACATTTCCTACCCTCTGCACTTAGCTTTGCAACTTCAATGTCCTTTGGAGGTAGGAGCTTTTAAAAATGATGCAACTTAAAACTGAAGGTGAAAGACCACTGGGATTACCAAATTTCTCAAACTCTCCAGCCTTTTGGGGAGTAGAGATGAACTCCTTGGAGAAGGTGAGGACTTCAGGTGAAGTGTCTCCAAGCCCAGGATGGTAACACCAGGCAGATGCTGCCAGAGGTTCAGCCGGAGGGTTGACCAGCAGGACGTGCTGCTGGGAGCATGGCTGTCCTCAGGAGTCTCCCGCTGGGGTACACGCTCCCACGTGGTGTGATGCTGCTGGACCCCACCACTTGCACAAGCACAGGAAATGAAAAGGCAGCAGTGCTAGTGTCCAGATTTCCAAAACTTACGGCAAGTTCCTTGCTCCAGTGGTTCCCTGACCCTTTATTAAGACCTTATTGTTTTAAAAAAAAAAAAAAAAGGCAAAAAGACGAAAAATTTTGAACTATTGAACCGGGCTACAAATACTGGTGACTTGGCTTTGTAGCAACATAAATAGCCCAGGTAAGTGATAGACACAAAAAGTACACTAATTTTGGTTTGGTTTTTTGTTGTTTGCTTTTTTTTTAAATTCGTGATTGCCAGTATCACTTTGGACATGCAGAGTTAAAGTCTTCCATACAGGTGGTAAAAGTTGTATATATTTCTTGATTGCTTTAATGCATTATCATTATAATGTAGCATCCACTTTTATTTAACCTCTACAGAAGTACCAGTGTAAGTGCAGCTGTTGCAGTGCTGTCACTGGTACAGATAACTCATGTGTTTCAGTCGTGTACAGCATTTATTGCAAAGCAGGAAAAAGTGGCTTCTATGAAAATAACACCTTGGTTTGAGGCTTTTAGTCCTGAATTCTGCACATCTTTTGTTTCATTTTCTTCTGTTATAGACTCTTTTTCACATAACATTTAATATGTTTTCCGTGTGAAATTTGCTCTTTAATGCTTGCTAATAAATAAGTATATAATTACTCTGACTCCTGTCAGAGCTGATAAACAAAATTTCTGAAAAACAAAAATACATGTACATTACGCAGCATGAATGAGCATCCATAAACACCCTACTCCAAGATCTGATTTACAGAGATACAAAAGTGAGAACATACACTGGGAGGGTAGCCCCAACACGATGGTGGAAACAGCGAGTGGGAGAGGGGACAGGGTGTAACCAGTAATTGAATGATGATGATCAGGTGGACAAGGGGATGAAAATGAAAAGACCTTCTGGTGTAGACACCAGAGTGAAGGCAATGTGTACGTGGTCACGCTGTGGTTTCAGGCAGGTAACCGATGCTATTCCAGCCCCTTCAGGGTCACGCAGAGCCCAGCCAACTCAACAGAGGTGAAAAATACAGAAATACATTCCTTCTTTATCTTCCCTCCTTGTCTCATTTTCTCCTGGGAGAGAGATTCTTGGCTATTTCACAGTTTATTTGTCCAGTTTGGCCTTTGTGGTCTGCAGTTTCAGGCCTCCTGTGGCTGCTTGCATTTCCGTGCATGCACACAGACACACATAGCCAAACATTTTTAGCCTGAAGGTGAAGTTGACCAGCTTTTTTGGCTGATTTGCTGATCTTGAAAGCACTTACTGAAGGGCCTCTGCTCCTTCGACCCACAAAGGTGTATAGTTAACCTTAATGTCGCTGAAGTCATCACTCACACGGTTACAACTCTTGCAAAGTTCACATTGTAATAAAAGAGAAAGTCTCTATAAACACAGCGTCCAAGATATGCTTTGTGTTTATGCTGAGAAGGTTTAAAGACAAAAACCCTGAAGAGCTTACGTGTAGGTTGAACAGTGCTAAGTCGAGGTAATCATTACACAATCTTCCTGGCGAGTGAAATACAGTTTCCAGTAGCTTAATGTTGCATTTGTGATGGAGAGCAAGTTGCCACCCATGGCCACATGAAAGTCTTACTGGCAAACACTGTTTGACGTTTCTCTATTAAGACAGGATGCAGTGGTACTATTTTTTCCCAATCTGACTTAATTAAAAAAAAAAGAAAAACATCTCAAAATGGCCATCAGCAGCATGACATCTCTTTGTTTTCACACAGAGGTGGGTGGGATGTTTTTTTCTCCCAGTCCTTCTTGAATAGATGAGAGTGTAGCACCTAGCACCCTGCTACATGTGGGATGCTGTCCACCTCTGCTCCCCTCATGTGAAGTATCGACACTGTGTAGAGTCAATGTAGCAGTAAGCAGTGCATCGCAATTTTCCGTAAGACCTAAAATAAAAGAGAATATCTCAGAGTATGCTATAGTTCACATTATATTTATTATTCACATTATATTATATTATGGATGTAACTCTCTGTAGGAGTAAGAACACCAGAAAATGCCATGGGCAGCAACATATGGGAACCAAAGTAAAAGAGTAATTTCTATCAGTGCTTCTCTGTGCTCCCCCTTGTCAACAAAATGAGAGTCTAGGAGAAACTATGAGTGAAGACTTAAATCCAAGTAAAGTCAATTTAAAAAAAAAAAAAAATCCCCATTGGCAACAGGACTCGAGCATTTTTTGGGGGTGGGTGCAGGAGGCCTTGGCACTCACCCATGGGAACTGTGTAACGAAATATCTGAGGCTTGGAGTTAAGTGTTTTTCCAGTTACTTCCAATAGCTCCAGCAGGCGTGACTGTGCCTGTCCTTTAACTTATTTTTCATGCACTTAAAATAATGATAGTGACACGTGCCCACCCTCAAAATAAAAAAAAGTAAACGGAAAGGTCCTTGCAAAATAAGAAAAAACAGTGATTTTTGTCTTACCGACTTAAACTGAGCTGCAGTGACTCTACCTACTGAGGACCTGACCAGAGATGTTAATAAAATAAACATTTTCATGAGGTTTTATTGCTAGCATATGTGTAAGTGAATAACCCATCCATCAGATAATCCACAAGCTGTGGATTAAGCAGTCATTAAGCAGGTCCTTAAAACGATGTCCTTGGATAACCCACATTCTCAGAAAACCAACATAAAATCTGAAGTGAAGCTGTGTGAAATATGAAGAGGGATTTGGGGGCTGGAAAGAGTAGAAAATGGGAAAATCAGTTGCAGCAGAGCTCTCGAGGAAAGGTTGCTTTGGGATGAAACGCCCATGGAGTGCCATCCTTACATACTTATCCCACTTTACTCATGATTCACAGCTTTTTCTTTAGTTTAGCAGATAATTTGCAGACTGCACACAAAAATAAAGGATCTCAGTTGCTCTTCACAACCTGATTATATACACGGAAAGTTCAATTTATAAATTTTTCTCAAGCTTTTAGGGTGCTGTTTTTGGCACTACAGGCTTTTAGAAGGGAATAGTTTTCACAGTAGAAAACAGCTCCACGCTGTCTGCAGGTGAGGTCTCTGTAAAGTGTTTCAGGTTGTCAGGTTTGCTGGTCTCGATTTCAGTCACCTCTTACAGCAGGAGTGCTCCAACAATTGCAGTGGAAGGATTAGCACAGCACTTGATTTACAAAGGGATCCTGTGGTTTCTTATTCCTGTCAATTAGCACATTATTCTTCCATGAATGATGAGGGCTCTGCGCATAATTTCATTTGCAAATTAAATGTTTCCTGTTAGCCAGTAACAATACCTGACAGTTAAATAGAGGTACTGCCGTTGGAGGCAAAATGCTGACCAGAGAAAGCTGCTTAAACAGAGGCAGAGAAGGCAAGTCAACAATAAGCAGACGCTTTAAATGAAGGCCATTGCTAAGCAGACGCATGGCTTTGCATCTGCTGTTGAGTGAATTTCCAGGTCTTTGGAAAGGCTGATAGATGACTGGTTGATTCAGAAGCAAAGATACCCCTAGAGTACCCGTTAATAGTAAGGGCAACCGGAGGTCGGTTGGAGGCTGTGGTTTGGAGTTCTTATTTTTGACTTCGGTGTGGTCATTTCCTTTTTATGGCCTTTCCTACTGTTGGTGTGTTATGGGTGAACATTAATGCAATGATAATGTCACCAAATAAGGAAATCTCTGCACGCATTGGGCAAACTTATATCTATGTGGCTTTCATTCTTTTTGTACAGTAAGAGGCATGTGCTTATTCCTGAGAGATGAGATTTAGCCCTTAAAGTCAATGATATGCAGAAATAACTTGATAGACTCTTTCTCCCCCACTACCTGCACTGGTCCCAGTGGAACAAGGTTTAAGTGGGTAATACTTTTCTGTTTTAAAGCTGGCAAAGAGAAAAAGGAAAGAAAATTAAAAAAAAAAGAAGGAAAAAACAACAACACCAACACCCTAACCAAAGTGAAGACGGCTCATACATACCCAGGGAGATATGTTTTACATGTCAAATATCCAAAATCCTTCCCGTCACAGTCTTCAACTCCCTCATGTCTGTAGCCATCTCCACAGTAAGCACGGCGGCATCCTAGCGAAAAATACAGAAAGAAATACTTTCAAGGCACTTCATATGTAAAGGACACAGGTGAGGTACGTGGAACTAGATTTTTAAGGGTAAAATATAAAACAAGGCATTTTGGGGAGGGCATCCTGTAAGGACTGTCTGAGGAGGAGCAGTATTCTTCACTACAAAGAGTATGCTTTTTTAGCCTAATTTAAATGGCCAAGGGAAAGTATGGATAACTACTAAAATAATTACTAGAGAAACACTAATTACAACAGCATTTATTCTAATAATTATTAACACCATAAATAATTACTATCAAATCAAATTAAAGGCAGCATAAAACACAGTTAACATGAATGGTTTGGGGAGGTCACAGTTTCAAAAAACACTCTGAGGTCATTTAGTTGTTTGAAAATCCCCCCTAGACTTTTACCCAGTACCGCACAGTATCTATGTGTGTCTATTGCAACTTCCCACATACAAACAGAATTATGCAGACCTACTGCCTGTCTATCAAAAAAAAAAAAGACTACATAACGATTGCCAAAAAGGAGTTTTTCCCACTGCTGACTCCTACTGACTTGAGCGTGAGTGGGCCTTGTGACCTTTTTTTCATTGTGACTGGCATGTAGGCTGCAGTAATTCGTGGGTTTGCTATTTTAGCAACTGGACTTTGCTTTCGATGTCTTCAACTTTTTGAGTACGACTTTATAACTGGAACAAATTCATTTAGCTAAAATCCCTTTGACATCATTCTTGGAGACACTATTAAGCAACAGATTAAAGCAGGTTATTTACAAAAAGGAATAATTAATTTATTGCACCAAGGATCTGTTTGTTAGAAGTTGATGCTTCTAAGAACAATGTGCCTACTTTACAATTAAATCCACTTAGCATTTGGTTAACCTTTTTGTTTTGGGTCAGTCAGAAGAGCAGAATGATGAAAATGTGCTCATTTCCAAGTAACTCATTGATAATGCTTGGGGTTGCATCTATGTCAGAAGGTTATGTATTGCAAGGCTTTGATCAACCTGAAGCTTTGCCCAGTGCATAGCACAAAGTAACACAGTGTGTCTCTAGACACACGATGTACAATTTTGCAGGCACTAGAACTAATGAACACTATTTTCCTGCATGCTTGTTCCCTACAGTTGATTGCAAATCTTAATTGAATCATTTTCTCATGCTTGGAGCCTGGAGAGCTCATGATCTCTCACTGGATTACTCTGCAGTCAGGCAAACTTAGGGCATTTATTTATATGTCTCCCTATACCTGTTGCAACTGAATTGCCTTTGAAATCTCTTTCCTGTTGTCATTGAGAAGTTGGCTGGGATTCCTAAGTTATAAGGGAAGGGTGGTGATGGACAGGTGGATGGACAAACTCAGAGCGTGGCTTCATACACCTCATTTTCAAAGTCAGGCTAAAAAATGGAGGGCTATATAAAAGAAAAATTGCACCTTTCAGTGGTGGCTGATGCCTATTCTGAAATGTGAAGAGGCATTCCTTTGTGAGAACCAACAGAGTACCAAACCTGCTGTGTGTCAGCTGTAAATGGTGTAGAGTGCTGCGCTCTGGGGACAGAATCAAGCGGTAAAAGTAACTGAAAGGAACAATGGAAGGTTGCCACAGCTGCTTGTATGCTTATATGCCCTTTGCTATCCACAACTAGTAAAATGAAAGGAATCTTGACTAGACAGGGATCAAATGTTGTATAAACCTAATAGTGAAGGTAGTGGGCTGACACCTTCTCTGTGCAAGTGAATAACAAAATCCAACGTGGTTTTACTGGACCCAGGCTCTAGCTTACTATTAGAAACAGCCAGCTTCAGTGTCTGTCCTAGGAGTTTTTGTGATGCAGTGCAAAGGTATGCCACATCTTTTGGCCAGGGGAGGTGTGTATGTAACCCAGCTGCTGGATTTGGCCCGGGAAATGCAGTGGTTTTGCTCTGACTGCAACCACCACTCAGTGAGGTACACAGTCCTCGATGATGAGGACGCGTGAGAAGTACTTGGCATCACCTCTGTCTTGTGCTGGTGTGTGACACCCACATGCACGAAGGACCACAGTTTTTGCACTGTGGCCGTCGTGCCGCCCTCTCCCTGTGCCTCCACTCGATCCACAAACCACACAGGCTCCCCTGAGCAAAACGCTTGTGTGATTTACACAGCAGTGTACCCTGTGGAAACAACTAATGCACATTCCCTGGCAGAAGAAGGCTGCTTTTGATGCGTTGTAACTTACTTATACAGTCATCAGTCACAACCACATTGCCATCATCGCACTCTTCCCCATCCTGTACAATCCCATCTCCACAGGTACTCCCATCTTCGAAGCGGTAATCCACTGGATAGAAAGGGGTGAGCTGGCCAAACAAACACACAGAAATTACTGAACTGGACCACAAGCAGCCTGGATAGCAAGCAGAGGTGAAGGACTGTGGGAGGTAGATGCCGCAATTGGCTTTTCATATCCTGCTATTTGGTGGTTCACTGGATTTATACAGAATCTGATTCCAAGTCCAGTGGTCCTGATTTCAGCAGGACTTAGCTTAGCTCCTTGAAGCAATAAGGAAATACACGGTTTTGGTTTGCAGAGTTTGTGTTTTTCTGCAACTTTGTACCCTGGTGAGTTTTCCCTTATTTTGTATTAAATAAAATAATGCTCTTTACTATTGTAATTCCCTGAACTCAGCCCATTTGTTCACCAGTGAAGCCTGGTTCACAGGGAGGTTAGCAAAACCTGCAACACTGATGAGTTAATGCCTCAGTAATTAATACTCCTGTCAACAAAAATCACAGAATTATGTACAGTTGTGGCTGTGCTCAAAAATAAGCTTCTCCCCAATTGCTTCATTGATTCTGTGTGACCCCTCAAGTATAGAAGTATGTTCTGTATTTAAAAATGAAACATACACTCACGAGTTTTCTGAGACCACAGTCATATTTTCACCTGGATTGGGAGCCATCCAAAGGTATCCTTGAAATACAAAGATCTCTGATCTCTTCTAAAAGCTAAGGCATTTTCAGTGTTTAAGCGGTCCAATTCTTCTTGATTATTCACCACAAAAATCTGGGGCACAGAAAAAGAAATTATTGGTAACCCTCTGAAAAAGTATTTTGGATTGTCACAGAATCTAGTTTTGCCAGTTGACGTATGTATCTGAAAATAGGTAAGTAACTCACAGAAAAATGGTTTGGTTGTTTTAAGAAGCAGAATCGTGTGAGAACTTACACCCGTGGACTGCCAGACCATAAGAGGCTCCTTTGTGACTGGTAAGAGACAGGTATTTCCAAAGGAGAATGGTCTTTCCTGAGCACCTAGTGATGGCTCCAATGGCCCCTATTTTAAAATGCACATCCACGGGGTAACGATCATGCAAATACTTGTGCACAATCATTGCTGAGAAAAACTGTCAGATTCTCAAATGGTTAGATGCTGGAACAACTGCAAAATCCATATGGGCATAAGTGCTTTTTGTGGGCACGCTGTTGCCCAGAAAATAAATAAGGCATTGCTCAGTGCAACCTTCACTTATCTCCTACTAATTTGAACTCTGTTTAGATTTAATTGGTATTGAAATGCACACTTCTTTATACGCATATACTTTAGACTGAAGCCAAATCTTCAATTAAACAGAAAAAAATTAGTTCAAAATGGAAAAATTAGGACAAGCTGCTCTCTTACCAATTTTTTTAATGTCTCAGTCACTGAAGTTGGTTGTAAGGGGCATTAGGAAATAATTTCCTTCAGCAGCCTAATCAAATTAATTTTAGCAAGATTCAAGCCATTTTTAAGTAAAGAAAAAGCAAATGGAGTACTTCTGAGCAAAATGGATTCAGGGCTGAGCCTGATTCCTACCAGCATAAACAGAATTGGCTCTTTTTAAAACACGTTACCCTGAAGTTTTTACAGAGCAGGATATTCCCATAGCCCTAGACAAAGGCCAATGTAATTAAAGAGGCATTGAATAAAAATCCCTTCAGCCTGAATGAAAGAAAAAAAAGAAATAGAAAGCCAGCGAAGAACTGATTCTGTAATTGTGTTCAGGAGCTCAAGTCCCAGCCCCAGAGCTCTAATTTCTCTTGAAATCAATAGCAGATCTGTGCTCTCTGAAACTGTCTGTTACGGATACTGGCCTTTGAAATTGCAAAAGATTTAAAAACCGGAATGAACCTTAGCCAGTGACAGAAAAAACAGCGCTTTGTTTCCTAGCCTCTCCCCTCCTCTGGCAGCGCTGGCACCAGAGGAGCTGACGGGCGAGTGGGGGATTGCACTGGGGGACGTGCTGCGGTAGGATGCCGCTTTGGCAAACCACGCAACGTGGGGAGTGGGGGCACAGAGCACCACTTCTGGGCCTTTTCCATGTGCAACTATAGCAACCCCGACAATAGCTGTCAAGTGGTACAAGGCAGGCTTCAAAGGTGCTACATGGGGATGTGAACAGAATAAATAATAGTGATGTTTAAGCTCCTGCTCTTGACATTTGGAGGAGTAAAAGAAATGGGGCAGGCAAAGCAGGAGCGCTGCTCTGCAAGTGCTCCACTTTCAGAGCTGAGGCTTGCCTCTTTGCCATCCCTCATTTTGGAGAGCGAAATGGCATTTGATCATCACCAAATAAGGGTTCATAGAGATAGAGTAGGGTACTTATATTTTCAGTGGTTACACTCTCATTACCATCTTTTAGGATCCACTATGTGCCAGGTGGAAAAGGAGGGTTGTAAGATCTACACAGAATATTGCAAGCCTTATACTTTATCCTATGAGCTCTCCATGCTGTGAAGGACATGATAGTTTTTTGCAGCAGTGTGCAGCATGATGTGATATGCACCTTTATGTCATACACTTTCTTCTCTCACCATTAAGGTTTAAAAATAACATGCCTTTTTTGCAGTGCAACACAGGCGAGCAGCTGACAAGACTTGCAGCACAGTCATGCAAAAGATTGAGTTCAATGACCCAGTTTAATGGACAGTGTTGTGAGAATGTCCCTTTCACACACTGTAACAGCTTTCTGACAACGTGACAGATGGGAAAGTTAACAAAGCTAATCGGTGCTTATTGTCATTCAGAGACGACCAGACACCGCGCAATATACACTTGCATGAGTGGAGTGGCTGGGCTATGCTGGTACACAGCAGCATGGTAGCGTTTTTATTGCTGATTAAGTGCTACGATGCACAGAATAATAAGGCAGAGACCAGCAGAAGGAAAGTACAGAAATAGCATTTACAAAGCCCAAAGAAATCAGAGATGAAAGATTGCTAGGTCACTTTCCATCAGTGACTTGTCCTTTAAAGTACTTTGTCCAATTTGCTTGTAAAAATGCTTTCCAGAAAGCTAGAGAATGAAATTAGCTGTATAAAGTGTATGCCTACAGACAGGAGCTCAGAAGTCTGACTCCCAAGGTTCGTGGAGGCTCCTTTTTGGACCAAGGTAGAAGGTCTGTGCTTTGGGAGAAAGTTCTATTGTGTATGTGAAATGCTTAACCTCAATATTAATTCTGAAAACACTGTCTTTGCAGAAGAAGCTATAAAAAATAAGCAAAAAGAGATGCTTATTTCACAGACCAATCTGAAATATATTTCAATTTACTGAAATAAAAAAGAACAGACTATATATGTACAGTAGTAGATAGAAGAGAACATCCTCAGGCTTGAAAAAAGGTTCTTAAGAGTGCTACATTACTGATGGTTTGAAACAGCTGCATTCCAGCACCTCAATCACACACCCTCAGACTACTTATGAGACCAAACTCTTTTGCACCAACTGGATCTCAGAGTTGGTGGGTACTAGAAATATCACATTGCCCACACACAGACCTGTTCCCTGTTAAATCCAAAATACTGATGAGTACACCACCTCTTACAATAAAAGTACTTAAGAACCACTCACATCCTCTTTCAGAAAATCAGCTTACCGCAGGGACTTTTGGATAACTGTGTCCAAACACAGGTTCCTCATATGGCGGGTTATTCACATGTTGTGGGGATCTGCAGAGACATCTCCCCGGAGGCCCTGGAAGTCCTCTTTCTCCTTTTGGTCCTACTGCAAATTGCCCTGGGAAGCAAAATGCCAGGTTGCCTTGTTATGAAGTTCATATACAAAACACAAATGCAGGGTCAGTGGAAAAAGTACAGGTCAGGTGGATATACGCATTTATGCAAATTTTCAGAGACACACATCTCCCACCAAATCCACTGGGAACTGAAGGAAGTGATTACCAGAACCACCAATTCTGGCACTTCAGGAGAAAGAGCAGGGTTTATAACACAGTCATTTTTTTTTCAAATCACTTTTTAAATTTTCCTACCAACTTTACAAAGAAAAAGAGAGGCCATTTGCTTAGGATTTCCAGATAAACGTCAGCCTGTTTCAGGTCATGATGAACACGCGGATCACTCTACAGCCCCTATGCACCAAGTATAGTAGAGTCAGACTCTGGAGACATCTACCATGCATTGGATTTGTGCATTTGTGCAACCTCTTGAGCAATGCTGTTTCAGAGGTTTCTGTACAATAAAACTCAAACAGAAATACAGGAGTGCTACAGATTAAAAAAAAATCAAACACAACAACCTGCTTTTGACTTTCAAACTTTGTCAAGGATGTGCTACCCTGCAGATTTAGACTATGAGCAAGCATGTTCATACTGCAAGCAATGAGATCATTATAGAAAGGTAATTTAGGATCAGAATTTATATTCTAGAGGAAAAAGATTAACAAGCCTGACACAGAAACCTTCCGTGGAAGGAATAAAACCTTTAAAAAGTAATGTTAGGATCCTGGCTGCCTTCCCATCAGCATGGTGAAAATCCTGCCCTCTGAGAACTTCCAGCTGTTTTACTCGGGATAAAGATGTTTCATAATGGGAGACATGAAATATATGAAGGTTTTGAAGCAGCCCCCCATTTCCAGACCACCAGAAGGAAGACACCTCCTGTCCACTGGTGTAAACAAGGGAGGAAAAAGGGAAAGCAAAATGGAAGAGAACATTGAACAGCTCAGCTGCAATGCAAGCAGCTGTTGTCCATTTGAGGCCACTGTAGTTTCCAACTGGATTTGCTTTTCTTTTCAGTCACTTTAGTATATATCCAGATTGAGAAAACCCTGCCTGAATGTTCACTGTCACTGAAGATTGTGGGTCATGTATTGACCTTCATTCATGTCTATGCTTGGTCTCACAAGCTGCCTAGAGTTCATGTGCATGTGTAGATTTCAAGCTGTACAATTATCAGAAGATTCTTCTCATGATTTCTACAATACGCATAATTGCAGCAAGCATAGATCTACAGCACTTAACTAGAGAGAGGATTTTTTTCTCACCACCCTTTTTTCCCTCTGACTGCTATCCCTTTCCGTCTTTCCTTATTGCCATTGTGACTTGAGTCTCATCTGTTTTTATTTTACAGAGCTGCACGGAGTATGTCCTGGCTGATTAGAAATTGCAATCTTTCACAGTAAGCCAGGATATCTGGAGAAGCAGCAGAGCTTTCATGACAGAGATTAACTAGCCCCTCCAAGGGTGCCAGATGGCTTTTCATCATCTCCACCCACCAAAGTCCAACACAGGCCATGTTTTTGGTTTTATTTAAAACATCAGAAGCCATAATGTATGTTTTAAAGTAAAGTATAGAGTCCTTATAACGGAAAAGGATGGCATAACCTGCCTTCAGGAGAAATCCTCTCTCCTTGCTGTCAGTGGAGAAGCAAACAAAGCCCTGCAGCACTTTTTGTAAAGGGGCCAATGTAGGTGTACATGATGAGGCAGGACGGGCTGGGGAGCAGGGACACTGTTTAGGAAATCACCTGATCTCCTGCTTACCTGATCCTGAAGGTCCAGGGGGACCTGGCTGGCCAGAAGGACCAGGTCTTCCAGGTGGACCCATGATACCTGCAGGTCCAATGTCTCCCTTTAGTCCCTAGGAGAGAGAAGACATCCATTTATTTGTTAAACTATTAAAAACATATAACCTGTTCCAATCAGCACTGGCTTCTCTTTCAAGAAAGCCAAGACATTTGCCAATAGGAACCTGCCACGTGAACTTCAAAGGCATCACCCCAGGGAAGAGGTGCTCTTCTATGTGGGGACAGAAAAGCATGTCCAGGCAGGACTTCTGCTCCTAAAAGTGAATGATCCCATCAGATCTGCTCTGTGTGGAGTCAGGAATCACCCTGCTCTGACTCCAGTCATTTGGTGGCCTTTCTTTAAGAATGCCTTTTACCCCTGGTAGCTCTCTAGGAGTCAGTGCAGCTCAGAAAGAAAGGGCTGGTGGAGCTGAAATAGGTGACTCTGGAAATCCCTATTCACTGCAATAATACACAATGGGGGAAAAAGAGGAAATTCAGTGAGGTGTTGGCAAGGGCTTCCAAAGTGACATTTCCCAGTTTTAGGGTGTAGCTTTTCAGAAGCACACTAATGACTTTGAGGCCCACACTGTTTTGAGAAGTACTTTAGGTGCCTGGATTTCTTTATCTCCTTGACTTTCACTGTGGGTATGGCTATGTTAACAAATCATTGCAAGGCAAGCAAGGGCTTGGATTTAAAAAGTGCAAGTTGGTGTGTGGCAACACTGTGCTGACAAATGGCGTCCCTCCAAAATGCTGTAAAATTACCTATGGGAGATGAGCTTACATACAATTACCATACAATAGCTAATATTATGTAAAATCAAGCTTAATTTGCCTCATGGGAGCTTGTTTGTGCAGTCATACCCTTAGGCATTTGGAAGTTTCATCCTAGAACTGTTCAGCGCCTTCCCTTTTATTGATCCTGAATTTAATATGGTGACACTTATTAAAAATAACTATATTTATCTTCCTGCTCATATACTCTCCAAGGATGGATTTCTCAGCTTTATATTTCAGAAGTGTCTTCACTAGCTTAAAGTTTAAGTATCTGATATGATTTTTATGTAACTGTATACATTATTTAGCGTAACAAAAATGATATGTGCTATGTACGTTTTCTTTTAATGAAAAAAGAGAGGAGCTCCTTGAAGATGCTGTAATTCCAGGTTAATGTGCATTCACAAGTGCATGATGAGTTGTTGCATGTCTAATCTCAGAGTAATGAAATATATATAGTAATATATGCTAAAATAATTTCTTGTTATATAACATGTTGCATCCCATGGATACATTTGAATGTCACTTGCACCATTTCAACAGAGGAAGGTCGATTTTGCATTGGTCCATAAAGAACTAATTGAATATTTGCCTTGTTTAATCCTATTAGGTAAGCTCTGTGCCATCAAAATATTCCAGGATTTATGTGAGTATCAGCGATGCTGATCCCTAATTACTTCTTACATTATGCAACACTGAACTGGCCCCCAAGAAGTCTGTGGGTAATCTCTTACCCCACACAATAGCAATCTGGCAGAGGCAAGCCAGGGCCAGTTGGACATGTACTGCCTGAAAACACTGTCTGCTGTGTCTCCTGCTTTGGAGGAGTGATTGCTTAATGCTTTCTTGTTTAGCACAGATAGATTAAATACTAATGGCAGAGATTTATATTAAATGTCTTTGCCTCGTTCCTTTTCACATGCACCCATGGCATTCAGAAAAGCTTTTCCCATGGACATTATTTATATTCCTCTCCTTTCTTTCAAAGTAAAGGTCTATCTAAAGCTCTAAGTCGTTCCTCCGTATCAAGGCTGAAACCCTGAACTTGCTCCTTAGGGTCAATTCCCAAGTGACAAAGCTTTGGGTGTTATATCTGAGTCAGAGGGCAGTGAGGCTGTGAATAGTGACTCTCACCTCCTGACCACCTTTTAGGAAGAGCCTGCCCCAGAGGCAGAGGAGACCTGAAGAAGTCAGTGAGATAATCAAGATGTAACTCAAAGTGGAAGTGGAAGTGACACCTTCCAATTTTAGCTGCTTTTATCTAGGAATGTCAGCTGGATCAAGAGACAGGAAACTGACCCATGTTGATGGAAACTATCCTCTCAGCTGAACAACAGCCAGATGATAACTACAGCACTTAAAGGCAGCAGCCAGAGCCGCAGAGCCTTAAAATGCCACTCTCAAGTTTTTACAAAGGATTAGAAAAGAAGAAAGGAAATAGCTAGTTCACCAATTACAGAGGGAAGCCTAGTTTTCCTGCAGAAGATCAATGTTGAAATCGCTTTCAGGGCACCAGAAAGGGGTTTGTGTAGTGAGCCTTGGGCCTAGAAATCCTGTTTTGTGGCCAGACTATAGCTCTTTTAGTCACACTGATTGTTGCCTTAAATTATGACATGCCTTATGTCACCAATTTTTGATTAAGACACTGTGTAATGTCACCAAACACCTAGGGTCAAGTAAGGAGTGCCCTACGTTCAAGTTGATCTGCAGGTGCTACATCTTCTCTTTGCCTTATGCTATGGAAACGTATTCTGTGCACATTACTTTGGCAGGGCAGATAAGCATAGTTTACAAAAAAACCACCAAACCCAAAAAACAGCAAATAACATGCATCAGCTTTTAAAAACTGACAAATCAAGGACAAAAAAAATATTTCTTCCAGCTCATCTAGCAGACTTACAGTGTGCATACCTTCCTTACTTGGTGACCTATTATTCCCTCACCAACATCCAACTTGAAATTTTCCCCACACTGGTCTGTTCTTTCACTTCAGATATTAACTGATGGCATCAGAGTGGCAGAGGAGCAGGCATGTACCTCTGTTTGCAATGCTGGGCATAACCAGATTGCAAATAAAATGCTTTCAGCTAAGCCCATTAACCATGGTATCTACAAGTTCCTGTATCTCAGTAGATGCACATTAACATCAAAGCCAGCCTAGGGAGAACAGGTTCCCTTCCCTGTCAGTCAGTGGGAAGAATCAGGCTCTGCAGGTGGCAATTTAGAGCACCAGGAACTGGTGTCCTTTGTAGCCTCAATATCACCGATATCCTTAAGAAAATTGAATTTTTGGATCTGTTCGCTAAAGACATAACAATGAACTATGCGAGCCCAGCAAGACAGAAGTTGAGGGCCAGAGATGGAAACTGAGAGATAGAGAAGCTCTTGTTTTATGACTATATCCTTGGGGAGAGCTGAGAGACTGATCAAAGAAAACATCATCTCAGAAGCCACTGAGAACAACTAACTGGGAAGTAGATAAGAACTAAAACAAAGTGCCCAGTACAGGAACTATCCTCATTATAATACTAAAACCCAGGCCCACAGGCCAGGAACCGTAGTAAGTCCCCTAGTAAGTCCCTTAATCTATGAGCATAAGTAATAAATTAAAAGTGAGCTGTACTGTTACATTGAAGCAAGAAAGAAATTAACCAATTATTAGCTGACGTGTGTGAATATTAGCTGTGATTGACATATTTAACTGTATAAATGCCTTGTAGTTTCTCGGTGTGGGGTGCTAGCTTTGTGGGATACCACCTAGCACCAATCTTGGCACAAAAATGAATTAAATAAAATACCACCGCTCTGTGTATAGTTTGGCATTTTGCACACAGGGTGAACGAACCCGCTTTTCGGGTTAACGTCATTGCTTAAAAGAAATACACAAGGAAAGGTGCACTCAGAGAGGTCCATTTGGTGATTTTAACAGGTAACTATATCAATATTGCTACTTCCTCCTTTGAAAATGCTGTATTGGATGAGTGAGTATCAAATTTACCACAATTCCTGGTCTTTACAATTAATCTGAAAGACTGAGAAAAATAGTTCCACCAGCATAATTCTTTTGAGCCCAAAATAAGGTCCATCTGTCAACTATCCCATTCCTGAAAGGCTTCCATGCAGGATTACCATCCCTTAAGGTCTCTGTGTGCCTTCCTGACCTTTCTCAGAGCAGAAGAATATGTCCCTGGCATGCAGTACTATGTTGAGAACTGCCATATAAATATCCAGTCTAACAAATCAGTCGCAGTTTAGCGTTAACAGAGGAAACAGGAGAAACAGAGAGGGTGTTTTAGTACATTGGTTCCTTGCACTGTGTCAGATATCTTCAAGGCCTTGTGGCTCTGCAAACTGATCTGTGATGACCAAAGCCTGGGCTTGGGCAAAGCCTGACTCAACCGAATTGGATGGTGTGGAGAGAAAGCATCCCCCAGGTGGGCCTGGCAGCAACCGCAGAGCCTGAACGGACACTGGCCACACCGTGCATGTAGGGTAGAAAGCAGGAGTGTATTACAGGACTGAGGTTTGGATGTATAGACCAGTGGTTTTCATTGCCACAGACCACATACTGGCTTAATCCATTACAGCATACAGGCCTTAATGTACAGACAACCACTGCCAGTGCACACAAGCAGTGTTTTTGCTAGCAGAAGTAGTGTAGCCCTCTGCACTGGTGAGCCAGGGAGAAAATTAATGGACAGGCAACGGGATGTCCCTTGCAAGATGCTGTTGCTGTCTCTCTGCTGGAGCTGAGGTGAAGGGGGCTGGTTTTTGTAGCATTCACAGAAATTATTCCCTCATTCAGAGCCCCAGAAATCCAGTGTTTTCCTACAAACCTTCCTTTGCTTATCCCAAGAACGCGTTTTCATGAGGGGTAGAGGATGGCACCTGGGCATGTTGAAATGTGTTGAATTCTAGATATATCCCATTTGCCATTGCAGCCTACCAAGCTGCCTGTAAATCAAGCAGCTCAACTCCCTAAGTCAGCCTCAGGACTAGGGATCTACGAAGTGTAGGACCCCACAGAGTTATATGTCCCATGCTGTCTGAGACCTGGACCTCATGTCAACTCTCTAGACATCAGGTGGGGCTGGGACCATACCTCTGTGTTGCTTAGGATTCAAAGAGGGAGTTTGAGGTCTGCTCAAGTTACGTGCAACGAGTTCGTTACCAAGCCAGGAAAAATACAACTTTCCCCATGCTGTGTGGCCAGGGAGGTGAATGTTGCACATAAGACTCCAGTCCTAAAGCTGAGGCTTTAATGTGCAGCGTGTGCAGGTGTGTGAGGTGTTCCAAGGCTTCTGTATGCTTCTGGTGTGACAAAGCGCATGGTACCGAGAGCACAGACTGCATGGCGGTATGCCACAGCCTCACAGACACCAGAAGTCATGGGAACAGGAAACACCATGGTCCTACTTGTTTGCCTCGTTTTCCAGGTCTTCCTATAGGTCCTCTGTGTCCAGGTACTCCAGATTGTCCCTTCGGGCCCATCTCCCCCTTGGTGGGTGTGGAGGGAAGGAAGCAGATGTAAGTACAAAAATGCATGTTAACTTCGTTAAACCTGCCTTATAGAAGACAGCAGGTGGATGGTGCTCTAATTCATACAATTCCTCTAGATAATGCTGGCACCATTTGTTTCTCATAATATCCAAATTATAAAATATATTATAAATAATAAAATATTTTAAAACAAATATAAAGTGAAAAATATCTTTCACAATTTACTCAGATTTCCCTGAAAAATCCTTTCCTAAAGAGGAAGCCAAATCGATGGCTCAGAAACATGCTCAGAGACTTGGGGACGTCGAGGCTAGCAAAACCCTCTGACCCTTTTTGCAATATCTTGCTTTGTGATTAAGATGCACATGTAATAAAATCACTTAGGGAAAGGAAGGTGAATTCACTCATCTTCTAGCCTCCTTAGAAGCAACCATTATTTCCTTATCATAATTTCAGAGATAAGATACGATTATGCTATAAAATTATCCTCATCTAGGATTTCTATCCATAAAACAACATCCAAGTTCTTTTGTAAGTGCAGAAAAATTATGATATCAAAACTGGTCAGGATTACCACTGCTGTTTATAGTAGTGGCATTTTGATTCAGAGTATCAAGAAGGAAACACTTATTATCTTCAAGTGAATAACACCCAAATAATTAGGCCAGTTATGAATCTACAACTGAGAGTTAAACAGGAGGAAGTTTATGGTTAAAATAATGTTTGGGGGAAAAAGAGAAACAAGAATAAACAGCTTCATCTCAGAGTTTTCTCCTAAAATAAAAAGCTTAAAGAATTTGATCAAGTTGAAGAAGTGTTGGTCATTGAGTCAAGCAAGGGTTTCAATGCCTTATACTTTCTAGGATGTCCCTGAAGCCATTAATTGACCCTATGCCAGCACTTAACACAACTCCCCAATACATCACACCCACTTACTTTTTGTCCCAGCATTCCAGGGAAGCCTATTTCTCCCTACAAAGTAAAAGGAGAAAAAGCATCAAAAATGTGGAGTGATCTTTGACAAAGCAGTGCCTTCCTCTGAAGGAGGAAAATCAAATTCTATGTAATGATATCAGTTAAAAAACTTTCACTGTGATTCAGCGCTGCAGGTGATGCAGTAGGTGGAGAATTCTAAGCAAAATTTTACTGTAAAGCCCCTTGTATGATAACACTACTCCTCCATCTGATCCTCTGCTGCCTGCATCTTTTCCTCCAGGAAAAACATTCCAGTTGTGCCTTGGCTATAGGAAATGCTGCTACCTGCAGAACTCCAGAGCCTGCATTTGGGAGTGGCATTTTTCCATTTTCATCAAAAGCAGTTTATTTCTTCTTTCTTAGTCAAAAGAGCCCCCAGGTCAAGAATCTCCCTTTTCACACTCCCCCTCCCAGCCCCCTTCCCCTCCCAGCATTATCATATTGCCAGCCAAAAGCATTCTGGCAAGCTGTTGTGGTTCTGGATTGCACAGGCCAGGAGAGACTGAGATTGCCTCCAGGGAAATAGCCCTCTGCCTCATCACTCCACTGTGCACTGGGGCTGGGGAGGCACATGGATGTGGAGGCTGCCCCACAGCCCTCCTGTCAGGTAGGACCGCTGCCTGCCCTCACCACTCTTGCCCTCCCAGAAAGATCCCTCCAGGCTCCCTTCCTCCATACCATTCCTGTTTTTTGCTATCAGAAGTACACTAGTCCGCATGTGCATGTTCAGCTGAAGCTCACAGCCATTTGGAAAAGAAAGTTACCTGGTCTCCTTTGACTCCTTTGTCACCTCTGTCACCTCTGGATCCCTGGAGAGAGATAACAGCGTGACAACAGTTTAATTACTACCATTTCACAAGGAAGAAAAAAATATTTCTCCTACACAAGGCATTCTTTGGAGTCATACAGAATACAGAAATATCTCCAGAGTAAGGTATATGGTAGATACCTGAGAATGTTTCCTTATTACTTTCATTAATATTATAACAGAATTGAGTAAGGCCTGTAGGAAAAGGGACCCATTCTCCCCAGATAATTACTTTAAATACATGTTTTTCCTGATGTAATACTTCCAAATGACTTTTTTCCCCAGCTGGCTTCATCCAAGTTCAGGTCCCACTGTATGATCTTACACTAAAAAATGTCGCTGTGCAAAAGTATATATAGCCTAAATAAACCAGACCAACCATTAAGGATTATTACACCCATTCTACAGATGGGGAAACTGTAGTGAGGTGCACAGTAGTAACTTGGTCATAAGAAGGTGGGGTGTAAAACTCACTTCTTTAGCATCCCAGCCCAAGCCACAATACTGTGCTCCTTGTCAATGCTTATTTTCATTTCTCATTGGGACCTTTAGACTTCACTCCATCAAAATTCATTCTCATTTCTACAATTACTTTTTTTTTAACATAGCTGTTTCCACTTGTTAAATTATACATTATTCTGTTGTCACACTGACCTTTTCTCCTCTAGTTCCAGGAAAACCCTAAAGGGAAAGATAGATATGTTTATGTTACTCGTTTTTTCAAGATTACCCAAGAAGCGGAACTTTCAAACTTTAAAGTGAAGAAAAAGAATGAAGCACAAATAATTAATCGCATCAACTTGTAAATGCAAAACAATATTTATAGCTTCTACAATTACACTGAAACAGAACTATGAAACATGAATTAAAGGCAAGACAACTCAGTCCCAAAGCCAATGTGAAAAAGCCAGGTAAAGCCAACAGGTCTGATATTGCTTTTAAAATTGAAACAAGGGAAATAAAATGTAGCTGAAAGTGAATGAAGCCTTAGACACCACAATTAATAATCTAAAATAATTTTAGCAATAATCTTCCTCTCTTTCTTTTTTTTATCTCTGTGGAACATCCTTAAATTATACTTAAGTAATCTTCTAACGTGAAGATGACTATAAAACTGAGTTTCTCTTTAAGAAACATACAATAAACAACAGTGCTCAGTTCTTTCCAGTCCTTTATTTGAATAAACTAATTGCATAATTTTTTTCAAGTACCTTGAAATATTGTGGCTTGAATTTGTAAAGGCAGAAGCCATGCTTTAGACAGTGACGTACAGATACTAGAACATCCAGACCTAATTGTGCTTACTGTCCAACTATCAATCCATATGCATAGTTTTAGTAGAGGACCAAAATGGTCTCCACAGTCTTACGAGTAGGTGGAAAACATTGCAGACACAAGTTAATGCTGCAGATACACTTAAGAACTCCAGTTTTCTAGTGGGACACAACTATATATGAGTTTTGCTTTTAAAAGAAATTTTTGCATTACAGTAATTTACACCAAAGCGTTTTTATGAAAAGCAAAAAACACAGCCAAGCCCAACCAGGCAACATAACCTTGCTTGAAGGAGGACATATCTTTTAAGCTGTATTACAAAAGCTATATCTTGATAAAAGCTTTCCAGCAAATTCATGAGGGAAGCAGCTGTCAGCAGAGCATTAGAAACCAATGTCTGAAAATGCAGCGCTTGGTTAACAAACCTTGGAGCCCATTGGTCCTCTTGTACCTGGCAATCCCATCACACCCAACTCTCCCTTTTCACCCTAAAGGGGTCAATAAAGAGAGTTATTGATTGTGGCTCTCTGATGAGGTCATATTTGAATGTCTGATAGTTTAGTGGTTCAGGTTTTATGTCAAATAGTTGAGTCAAGCCTGACCTTGGTGTAGCTTTGTAGCCAGAGGTCTATATTGCAGTTGTATTCTGCCTGAGTCCTCATATGTTATCTTATTCCTCTATTTGCATTTTCTTGGGTGTGTAACTTGTGCTTCAGTTTTGCCAGATGCTATTAAAGGACGTGCAAGCAAATTAGCAGCAGCAGTGCATCCTTTTGCTGCATGAAGGTGCATTGTCTCTACCCAGCATTGCTTCCACTGAGTTGCAGAAAAAAAAAGCATTTTGCTGCAAGCCTTTATGGCCCGGGGAGGCATAGCAATTACTTTTATCATCGTTCTGAGACATCATGTCCTTTACAGTTGTTTGGAGCCAGTAAGTCATGAAAAGGCTTTACAACAACTTCTCCGGCTGCTGTCAGATAATTATATCTAGGCTGAAATACAGAGAAGACCCCGCAGACATGCAGAAGCCCTACCAGCAGAATACAGTTGGTTCTCATTCTCCTTTGGCTTTCACTGTCCTAGTAGTGGAGAGGATTTTAACACTGGCTGCTGCCCCAGCAGAAGTTCAGAAAAGACTTGAAGAAACAAAGTAGGAGAAATAAGGATTGGATCAGCACAAGTGAGGAGACCCAGCTGAAGAAACAGAAGGCACAGAGATGGGAGTGAGAAAAAAAAACAAACAGCAGATTACTGGAGATTTACAGCAAGAAGAGGATGCAGCAAATGACTATAGTGAAAATGAGTATCAGGAGTTTGGGAAGATCAGAGATCAGACGAAGAGAAAGGAAAGACAGACACAACCAATGGAAGTGAGCGCAGAGATCTGCTGGTCTCTGTTTAATTGGAGCCTTCACTGACAGGCAGGAAACTGAAATTTGTAAAGACCAGAAGAAACGAAAGTTTGAACCCATCTAGAGAACAGAGAAGGCAGGTATCAGATGTGACAATAAAAGCAGGAGAATCGGAATCACACACCAAGTAGGATTTGCAGTCAAAGTATGGGAAAAAGTATTACTCCTGAATGTGAGGGATGCTTCTAGAAGTGTGATGAAAAACGTAATAATAGACAAAGAGGAGATAAAATTAAAATTAGGAAGACTTCATAAATAAAATTAGAGCTTATATAAGGAAAAGGCCAAGTGAATTAATTTCCTGACTACTGTGCTCTCAGTAATCAGTCTGTGAGGGACCTTCCTTCTGCCCTCACTGCTCCCACTGTGAGAAATCACAGCACACTGCATTTTGGGGGACACCATTTCTCATCTCTCAGTTTAAAGTGAACATTGGCTCCTTTTTTGTACATAGTGTCTTGTTGCTTGCCTACGTTCTCACACACTATAATACGATGTTGCTTATCTGACACAGCTGTGAAGAGCTCGAGGGTCTGCTTCCCAGGTGTGTCTTGAATTCAGAAGTCATCTACTATTATTCTTGCAGTAGCAAGAGCTACTGCATCACATCATTTGAGGTGTGGGCACCAGCCTTCATGGAGCAAATGAAGAGTCAAGATTTTCTGGAAAATGCAGTTTTGAACTAAATATTGTGTGCAGCCCTTTTGCCTGATGCATACTGGATTGAAGAAAATTTATCTCAAAAGTCCCAGTAGAAACTCTGCGTACTGTGGCTTCTGTGAAGAGCTCTATACCTTTTGCATAACGTAATAGAATAAAGGACTGGCCTTCAGCTTTTTTACAAGAAATACAGATGAAGCAACCACTCTACAGTAGCAAAAAATGTCCTGCCATTTCTTCTGCTGTTGGCTATGAAAAATCACAGGACTGAATGTTTGTTTGTATGGGAACGGACTTCAGAGATCTGATCAGCAATCCATGTGGCTTTTAATCTCTTTCCCCTGACACCAACCTGGTCTTTTCCCTGTGATCACATGGGCACACGGTTATGCTGCCAAGAAGTACACATTCAGGCAAAGAGATCTTTATAAAGGATAGTCACAAAGGTGATGATCAATTTTGAAATGCTGATTCGTGTGATTGTAAGACACCAGTGGTTATCAGTGAGTCTTCACTAGATTGACTTTCAATTTCCTTTTCATGTATTTCAATCAACATAAGAAGTGCTACAGGGGCTAGGCGGAAGGTGCAGTAACCTAACCCTAGACTGGGCAGGTCTTTGCAGAGCAGTGTAAGAAATGGGACAAGCACAGAGTGTCTTTGCACTGCTGCAACTTCCCAGCCTCCAGCAGATAGTGGTTTAGAGACTTCCTGAGATAACGGTTGTGTTCAGAGTGTGATGTTGAACAGATGATCCCATGCAAATTTTAGCCTTACCTTCGGTCCCACAGGTCCAGGCCATCCTACTTGTCCTGGCATCCCAGGGACGCCCGGAGGACCTGGTCTACCCTTGAACGGAAAACATTGATTACAACGATTCATGTAACATCATTCCTACACACACAGGCCTCTGCTGCAGACAGGAGGTATGGAGGAATAAAGTCTTTTCAGGAAACGAACTGCAAATGCTTCTTTACATTGTTTTTAACACAAACAACACTATATTATATTCATAATACAGTTTGTGTTGATGCTACTGGAGGAAGTGTGGGCTTGCACAAATAACAGGTTATACTGAACCAAATAAATAGATCAGCTGCAGAGTAAGTCTACATGCAGTCAAAATAATCATCCTAACAACCCAGTATCAATAACTTAAATCCTCTTTTCATTTAATAATACAGTGTAAATCAAAAAGACCTGCATGTAATTATATCAGTACAGATCCAATTTATGTTAAGAACAGAACCAAATCTTTAGCTAAGATATTCCTATTTTTATTTACTATTATACTTATTCTGAACATTCTCATATTATTAGCTATAATTGCTCTTTATTAGCTACCGTATGACTAGCAATAATTACACACATACAATTATTTATCAATTTTAATTACTGCCTCCAAATCACTCTTTGAGTATCTGCTAAAATGCTGCAGATTAGTGCTATTCCCTTTTTTTGTGCCACTTGACAAAATGATCTTGACAAAATGATGACAAAATGTCATCCTGACATTTGGGACTAAGATCGACCTCCCACAGCTTTTAACCAGGCAGCTTTTAGCAGGAGGTATGCTGTGTTGTTTCCAGCCAGCACCACTTCTCTTCTGGGACGTACTAGTTTTTGTCAGAAGAGTAAGTACTGGTGCATTTTGTTTAAGGTTTGCACTCTTTTGTAGGTTGGTGGGTGACTCTCTCTGAGACATAACTGTTTTGAACACTTGACTTTATATAAGCAATGCTTTTTTTTCACTTTAGGGCATTTGTAATTTAGAAAAAAGAAAAAGACCTCATTTGTTTGTGTTTCATATTTCTTTGAATTACTAATTGGTAGCTGGTGTTAAAATCCTTTGTATATTATTAGAAGGGTGTTAAAATCCTTGGTATATTATTAGAAGGGCACTTCTTTTCCTGGTTAGTGACTACCCCCTGCATATCTCTGATTTCATCCTGCATTTCTGTCTTCTTTTAAATTTAATTACATTAAATGGAGGTACTTAGCAACTGAGATAACGTATTCTGTTTCATTACATGTAGGGGCACATATTTTTGACAATATATCATGGCTCATATGCCATCAAGCCTAGAATTGTAGTCAGCATATTGCACTGATGCCAAAACTCTGTAAGCGTAATCATTAATGGTTATTCCTCCTTCAGGGGTATTTGGCCAAGCCGTGTATAGACTTTGGAGGATTAAAAAGTTTTATTTGCTTTGGGCTTTTTTAAATATACTTTTTATAATAGCTCCCATACTCCCCTTCCCCTGTCCACAGAGACATAGTTCAGGTAATTTCCCAATCTGTTTTAGTAGTCTGGCCAGAGCCGCATGTTCTTACGGAGGGAATTTGTCGAATTCAAACCAGCTGGGACAGCTCTCCAAGCCAAAGGGCCCAGCTGTCCAGCCCTGTGCCCGGAGCTCCCTACCACCCACCCTGGTACCAGGGGAAGCAGCACAAACCCTTTAAATTCCAACATTAGCTACTTTTTATTTAACTGTTTTCTGCACCCCACTCTGACAGCTGCTGTGTGTCAAGTATTAGACAGGTGTCTGAGACAGCACCTTTGTTCATACCTTTCTTCCTGGCCTGCCAATCTCCCCCTGCCAGAGAAAGGAATATATTAGTCTCATAGACACCACACGAAGCACAGTGGCTCATTAGTTAACACATTTATTAAAAAAATAAAATAAATTGAGAATATCTTTGTGTTCAAGACTTTATTTCCAGAGATAAAATGAGAAGAATTGCTCTAGCAGAGCTTCTTGGTCTTTCCTGTGTTTTCAGCCCTAAATCTACAGTCACCCCCTTGTATAGCAAAGCTTGTAATTATGTGCCCAGCTTCAGGTTTAAGGCTCCTTCAACATCATCATGGAGCAAATGCTTTGCAGATCTGAAGCCATAACTTAACATATAGATCACTTTTAATACCTGAGCTGACCCATACCATTAATACTGCATGGGAGAGCTCTGCTTCTCACATCCTCCCAGAGGGACAAGGTGGTCAAAGGCTATTCAATCAGTAAGATCACTGACTTGTGCACCTGAACTGCTTTCTTAACACATACTGTAGACACAGGTAGTTATTATGAGCATCCATAAAAAAATTTTGAGATTGAAAACGAACACTGAAAGATGAAGATTTAAGTTGTAGCTTCAAACCAATTCACAGTTTTATGTTTCAAATTAAAGCAAATCCCCACATCCAAAAGGCCCACCATTGACTAAACAGAAAAGGAAAAAAGTGAACACAAGGCCCCCCATCTCCTTCCTTGCTCCCTCAAAAATATACCAAACCCCATAACACAGACACTTACTTTATCCCCTTTTGGTCCCGTTATACCAGGAATTCCTTGTGGACCCTATGGAGGAAAGTTAATGTTTTAGTAAGAAGGCATTTGTGGTTGCCTTCCCTCAACCATGGCCCTGTAGGAATCTCCCGGGAACAGTGTGAACCCCCAAGGTTGGAGTGTTGAATGTGGTGTCTGAATGTGGCCTTTAAATGCCAGGTCTGTGCCACTGCTGAAGGGCAGGCTGGAGAGTTGGACTAACATGAGAAGTGCAGGATCATCTTCTAGATGAAGACAGCTAGCAAGAAAAAAAGGCCTGGGACAAAGGAAAGATGAGAAGTTACTGGAGTCCTGAAGAATTAGCAACAAAGAGGACATGGAGACACTGCATCAGCTGGCAAAGGAGGTCAGACAAAGGGGTGGTAAGGGAAGTAGCATAAAACATGTGGGATGGGCTCTGAAGTGTGGTATGGACATGGAAGATTGCAACCACTTCTGAATCCTGGAGATATTTGTCTCTTTCAAATAAGGCTGATTCTCCTTCCAGAGACTTCTTAATCCAGGTAAACCTCAAACCTCATCTCAGAAAAAAAATCAGAAAAACAGTTTTGTTTCTAGAATGTTTCAGTTCACAGATACCTTTTATTTTTGAATGACCAAGAAAAAAAAATCCCATGAGCCTGCATCAGAGGAGCTTTAGATTCACTGTAGAAATCACTCCCTTCAGGTTTGGATTCTGGCTTATACTGTCCAAAACATGATGCAAATTGTACATGAATAGGAGCAAAGTGTACCCTCGAATGCAAATTACTACAACTATTTTAGTCAGTAGAGTTATTTTAGATATTCAATAACGTAAATCAGAATGCACCCTATCAGAGTCAGAGACAAATTTTATCTTATTTCTTTCATTTTACTTTAGGTTGCACATGTGAGGAATTATACGCTGAGTTATATCATTACAAATCTAACTCTCCTTCTTATGAAAAAGTGTTAAAATTCAGCTATGAGTGAACAGTATGAACATTTACAACTCCTTTGAAGGTCATGCAAGCTACAGAAGAAAGGATTTCAGAAATATTTCTTAGATAATCTTTTGTAATGGCAGCATTTCTTTGCAGGTGACCATTGTCCTAAAGTATTGCCCAGAGGACTGCTGGCTCTAACATTGCCCCATTATAAGGCACAGTACTGCAATTTATAATTAAAAATTCCAAAGCCGTGTTATACCCACCCTACTGTCAGCCATTGTGATAAAATCTGCCGGCCTACTCTATTTAAAAATATTCTTGGAGGGACCATAGATCATTTGGTTGCAAGATTAATATTATTTATAGCAATGGACCTTGCAGAGCAGCAGAATTAATATTACTGTTCTTTCAGTTGAAGTCAGAGAGAGAATTAAGAGGATTTTTTAAAAAAAAAAGACAATCTAGCAAAGACTGAAATAACAACTGCTTCTTTCACATGTACTGCAACTCTGGATCATGGCCAACCACACTGCAGGGCTGTTTCATAATGCAGACAAGTCTTTTCTCAATACAGAACAGGACAAATGTTTCCCATTGCTTATCTCCACACCTCATCATTCACATGCTAAATGAGCCTGCCTCATCCTGCATCTCAGCAAAGACAAAATGGCAGAACAGAAAAGTCAAGGTTCATAAAACAATACTTTGTGGCTTTCACAGCGCATCTTCCAGGCTATTTACAAATACCTTCTGAAGTACTGACTTGTAAATAATTAAAGCTAATCTCTTTGCCACATAACCAAACCTTTACTGTGACGCACTGTCCTTACTTTTTAAACAGTGTTTGTCTGCTTGTTAACCTCTCAGACTGCCAAAGCCTCAGTCATAGCTTTGTTGCAGTGAAGGTCCCATGCTGTGCCTGCTATTATCGTACTGTAATAAAACCAGCACCCATCAGCCTTGGGGAAGATTACTGTCCCAAAGCAGCAGGCATGGTACATAGATAGGGACCGCCTGTGCCCCAGGAGAAACTGGAAGTACTTTCCCTGAGAAGCTGTATTTTAATTTGGAAGGGATGAACTGGAACAGAAAGGCAGACAGGTGATCTTCTCCACACTACAGAGATGTTCACAAAAGCCTTCCCCCTAGAGGCGGACCATTTCCTCAGAAGATTTCTCACCTCCCTCAGAAGATTCCTGAATGTACAAATTGTAGAAAAGGGAATGGGGGCTCAAAGGGACTGACCCAAGGCTACCTAGCGAGTCAGAGGCGCAGATGTTGCAAGTCAAGCTAGGAGATCCCACATCTCCTGAACCCCATCCCATTGCCCTTCTGAGGCCCCTACTTTTCTCTGATCTGTGCTGTAGGTGTTTGCCTTCTCAGGGATGTACTCCACTAACATTCAAGTTCATTACACCTCTTGTGCATCCGCTCCATGGGCTCTTTCCCTCACATAAAGGATGACACAGTGTAAGGCAATGAAAAAAGTAGCAGAGGACCTCTGAAGGAAGTGATGGCGCCTCTGGGATTTTTGATGGGTGCTACCCACTCTAAAACTCCACAAAAATGAGGGGTGGACTTGAAACCTACTGGAGTACGCAAAGCAGGGATGAGAACATAGGGTAAAAAGCCTATATGATTTATACATAGTGGTATTAAAATGAAATTAATCCAGAGCTTGGTATGGTTATTAAATGGTAAAAAGCATTTGCAGAAGATGTTTTACAGCTTTGTAAGGACCTTGGAGCAAGTGAGAGAACGATGTGGTTTAATCACAAATGCATCACTCACCTGGGGGCCAGGAGGCCCTGCGGGGCAATGCAATTCAGGCAGAGAAGCAGCCTGTGTTATCTGGAGCTCTTGACACAACTCTTTCATATCTAGGGCAAGCAGCTTCTACGTAACACAAAACATACGAGTGAACATCCAGCCATACATAGCCAGCCAGAGAAATGCATAAATAAACAGCTACCAAATGCTACAGCCTCAAGGGGGTTTACTCGCTCCCTTAGGGAGAAGCCTAGGGTTTGTCACAAGGTTATCTTCACGGATGCTTGAACATTAGCACTTCAGCATAGCGTCCTGCCCCACACTTCCTCCTCCTCCTCTCCCAGAGGCACGTTGCAGCCAGGCTGTCACACGCCCCTCAGAGCCATCTTGGGACCCTGGCCTATTCTTAGACCTGACCCTGCTCTCTCCATCCCACTTTACAAGTAGCAGCTCCTCTCTAAGAATAGTGTCTTTGCTCTAATAATAGAGACTGCGCTCAGTGGGGGTATAGGCAGTGTGAACTTTGCTCTAGAAGATACTAATCTATAGGCATTCATTCACTGCAGACCAGAGCTGATGCCTTTAAAAATCAATGAATGTCTGACCTTTTCACTTCAATATTAGGCTTGCATGAGTAAACTACCTTATTTATGTCCTGTGACAAAAGCCATCTCCCCGGAAATACAGACGAACACTGAGCCAGAAACATTGCATTAACACAACTGATCTTCAGCATCCAAGTGAAAAGACATTTTCTAGAAAAGCTCTAACCAGAGACTCCAAGGCACAAACTGCTCATAGTGAATTCACGTGGCTCACATCCTCCTAGTAACTACTTAGTTTTATTTCATGTTTTTATGGGGGAGATGGTGTGAAGGGTGATTTTATGCTCAGATTACTCTCTGGGCTAATCTCAGGGGCCCTGGTCCCAACCTCCTCCTCACTGAAGGAATACATCCCATTTCTTAAGGAGATCTTGTCCCTGGGTGGTTTCCCTTCTGTGGAAACCACAGCAGAGGGAGGGGAGGGGATGAGGAAAGGGGGGTCAACTAGATTTTGGTTTGGGGGGAATAGCACCCTGAGCTCAACCCTGGTCTCTCTGAAGACAATGGGGGACTTTACATAGTATTTCTTCTGAGGTTAGAGCTTGTCAGGGATCTTTCTAATCATTATTTACATAACACTAGCAATGATCACAGTATTTGCATATGGTAAATGAATAGTAGAATTAAGAAATAGGAATTACTCAGTAGGTAGAGAAATTCTTTATGTTGGGATGGAAAATATATTGGAGTTAATAGACCCTGGCAATAAGTGCTGTATCATAGTATCCTGTACGTTTCATATGATAACATATGTGTACGGATACATATCTTATAGAGCAGGTGTGTGCCTAGGTGCGTGAGTGAAAACTCCATTCCCACAACCCAAACGCGTTTTTATTGCTGCAAAAAGAAATGATGGCAATAGATTCCATAGGAGGATTTCAGGACCTTCATTTTACCTACTGGCTAAGGCAAATATGATGCAAAACAAGACAAATATATAATGTACTCTCTGAAATCACTGCGTAGGATAGGAAATTGCCTTTCTGTCCTTACTTGGTTTATTGCATTTCCATTTCCTTTAGTTCACGATTGCCTTACTCTAAGGAAGGTCCCAAAACAGAGTAAGGAGAATATTGTAAGTTACTCAAACTAACTGCTTGAACAAACCCGGCCTCGTTTTATTCCTTGATCTACCTGAGGTTTACTTCAGGCCCCAGACTGGTATGTCGAATGTCCTGACAGAGCCACATCAACACAGCCATACGGGTTTGCTGAGTGGATACCATGAAGCAGTGCTCGAGAGGATACGTCAGTCTTTGTCAAACACAAAAAGTCACATAAAAAGAAGACAAAGGCTCCCAGGCCATACTTACAGGGCTCCAGCCATGCCTGAAGTACGGTGGTGGAAATAGGGGTGGTGGAGGGGGGCCGAGGAGGCAGCACGCTCTGCGACTGAGCTGTTTCTTCTGTTCCAAACAAGGGAGATCTGTTCAATACAAACACTCATCCATTGTCTTGAAGACCACAAACATTTCTTACAGAACAAGAGGAGTTACCATGCCAAAGGACTTTTCTACATCCTGCATGCATTGATTGTAACACTGTAATTCAAGCAGGGGTTTAAGAAACCGGGTGGTCCCTAAAGTCTAAAGATCCTTCTTGTGCTGAGGGCTATGCAGATTTTTAAGCTCCTAATGTGGCTATGACACAGGCTGAGTTTGGAAAATTTCAGATAGATAACGTTAGAAAATAGATTGAAATATTTCTCTCTCTCCCCTCCCTGTTCCAAAAGTCTATTAGAAATAGCATCTTCCGTTATGGCCCATGGGCCACCAGGAAGCCCTCTGCGCTATTGCCCACCAACCTTCCCTGTGGATGGAATCACTTCAGGCACTTCTGTGACAACAGTGGGAAGTTGTTCCACAGAACATTTGCTTATATTTCCCCTGGGACTGAAATCAGGCTGCACTACTTCTGATCTGTGTATCACCACTAAGAATAAATACTCTGCAACTGAGATTTAGCCGATAGCTTTGCCATTGACTGACTGGTAAGGCAGGATTTCAGTTGTGTCTGGCAATGTATTTATCCTTTTCTAAGACGAAAAATTCCACCAACAAAATAATCAGCTGTGACCGAAGATTCACAGAGAAAGGATGTGAAGATGATATATTTATACTGTTTTTTTTTTCCCCCTGTATCTATATAGTCTTTGGGTAATACATCTCTAATCAGGGTGGCGGCCTTCTGCAAAGGTTGGGCCAAGGACAGCAAATATTTATTTATGTTTGTTGGTTTATTCCTCTGGCTAGTGGCAGCTGGAATGGGTGTCTGTGAATTGAAGGGTGGCAGAGTGCCAAATACAGTAGGAAGAAAAGCCCATGGTGAAGTATCAGTATCTGATATTAATAGAAAATCTCCAAATTAAGTTTCTAGGCAAACAAACCCCACAAAATTGCTAGATTTATGTGCAAATCAATTGCAGGCTGGCTTTTAGTTACATCTCAAGGTTAAGGCAGATTTTCTAAGGGGCAGTGATTCTTCTAGTTTTACAAATACCTGAGAAAATGTATTATATGTGTTCCACCACCCCATGTTAATGGGGACAGCATTTCCCTCAGTCCTGACGCATGAAAACCAGCTGCCCAGAGGAGTGCCATTCAGCAGCATTCAGGGGCAGTTTACGTTATCCAGATTTTTTTCTCTTTCAAAACCCTCTTTGTAATGATACCTTTGAAAGAAGAATTAATTAAAATCTGAAAGGATGCATAATGAAGACTCTTTCTCAATTTTTCCTCACAAGTTTGAAACTCAGCCAAAAACTTAAATTTAAGAGAAAGGCAGAAGATGTATAATAAAAAATACAGATATATAATTTCATTCAGAGCTTTAAATACATACTAAAAATGCCAATGCTCTTCAAAAAGTAGCAAAGGTTTGAGTTCTCTTGTAACCAGTTTGCAGACACAATAAAATAAGAAGATACATAGAGTTAAGTTCTGTATTGGCTTAGCTTGAATTCAGTCACTCTTATGCAACTGTAACTAAAGCCTTCAATTTTTACCACACATACTTCTGTGGTTGTCTTAATTTCAGGATTGTATTTGAACATATTGCATTGGGACTAAATTGCATGTTATTAAAGCAATAGACAGCTTGTAATTTAACAGGATATAAAATGTGATTATTATTTTATTTTAGGCCATATTCCAATATCATCATTCTTTCTTAGTATTACCTTATTCCATGACCTAGCTAAATTTCAGTAGGATTATTATCATTCAACAAGAATAAGAATATGAAAGCTAGACCAATGTGGCTTAGTTGCTAAAAGTTCACTACCAGGCACTGTAGAAGAAGGTTTGCATTACTGCAGTTGTACTGTTACTAATTAAAAAAAAAAGTGTTGCTCTTTAAATATTTTGCAAAGATAAGATTAAATATAGATGTACATCTATAGCTTTAACAGGATACTTATTATGTCCTCATGAGTAAAGTCAAGCCCTGGGTTATAAAATATTGGGATTTTTCCCTTTTTGGCACTGAAGTCTGAAATTCTGTGGAACAGCTTTTATTTTGAAAATCACTATAGCTAACCAAGTTGATAGAAAAAGACCCATCGATTTCAGTCTTTATAGTCCTATTCTAATACTACTGCACGACAAGTTAGGTTGAAACCCAGTTTAGGTTTACTGGTGTAAACAGTGGTAGCATGTACTGATCTCAATGCTAAAGCAAGAAAAAAAGGGTATCTAACTACTGTTATACAGAATATATATCAATTATATAATGATGTAGGTAGTCAATATTTCAGGGGCTCCATCATTAATCATGGCTATGTTCTCAAAAATGTACTTGTAAAGCAAATATTTAAGAAAAGGCTGGTCCTGGACCCAAGGACCTCCCACACTCAGGTATGGCAGATGGATATGACAGAAAAGGGATCAAAAAAATGAGTGAGTCACAGAGTGACTACAAGTATAACTGCTATAATTTTTTCTTCCAATAAGCACTGCATTTCATTGGTGTGGATTGTGTAACTGCAATATGTCCAAGGCGTGCTACCATTACAGTATTGGCTTGTCTTGTATATCACAAAAGGGTTACCTTGACAGGCCTATAGGCTCTCTGCAAATGCAACGTATATTTTTAGACTCCAGGTTACCTTTGTTTGCTAAACACAGCTTCAGAATACTTCAGTCCCACCAGCGGAAAAAATCTCAGACCAAAAATAGGACTGTCATAGTTTTCTGGGAAATGGGAAGACCCTGCCTACACAGAGTGTGTGGTTACCTCTGTAGGGAAACCGCTCTTTCAACAGGCTCAATATCAGTGAACGTATTCAATAAGAGAAGAAAGTCAAAATGAAAAACTCCTTATAGGACTTATCTAAGTGGCACTTGTTTTCAGAGAACATGAAAATTCTAATTGTCAGCTTTAAAATAGAAAGTGTTTATAATTTTCAAAAGCAAATTATTTTTACAGTGCAGACTATATGTTAATCTAATTCAAGAAAGTGACTGTATAAATCTATGGCAATGGTTTCTTCAGAAAATAACATATTCTAAATAAGCTGTTGCAATGTTTCATTTTGTTCCTGCAGACTGCTTGCTTCTGACCATAGCCGGAAGTTGGGAACTCTGGTCTGAGATGGTGCAATGCATAGGCAGAGAGAAGCCTTCACCCAGGCTGAGTCCCCTGAAGTGGGGCTCGTAGGTCTCTTAGCCCTCCTAGAGCAGCTCCTAGAGCTGACCTTCAACCCTACAACCCCGCAGCTGCAACAGAAGTACTAGAGAAGTGCTGTCCTGGGCTCAGGTTAGATTTACAGGATTTCATTGAAAAAAATAATAAGTAAATCATGAAGTTGACTTTTATCCTAAAATCACAAAGCTGTAGTGCAACTGTCAGGAAGAAAGGACAAAAAAGGAAAAAGATAAACACGTGTTTCCCTTCCTATTTGTGACCACATTCATCCAAGCCGAGCTGCTATCCAAAGGCCTGTCACCTCAACAGCAGCGTTGGTGGCCTGCCCAGCTTGCGACAGGCAGGACTCTGCCAGACGGAGACCTCTGATGGGTGACACCCCATCACAGGTGCTTCTCCCACTTGGATGGCGCTCAGTATTAATAACAAACAAGCTGGGCAGACTAGTCAGTGAATGAATGTGGGCTTGTCCAGCTGAAACTGAGACTTTTCATCTGCTTTGTTGTCATTCATTCAGTCTCCTCTTATCCTTCCAAGCAGAACAGTGCACCACGGGCTGCAGCCACCCAGTACAATTCTGTACATCTATTACAAGGTGAATAAGACACTTTTTCCTTTTAAGTTAGGAAAATTTAAGAACTTGTCAAACATGCCTTTTGAGAGCAATACAGGTCAAAATCCTTTATTTACAGAGCAGGTGCAGGTATTAAGCTCTCCTTTAAAAGTCCGAAGACATGTGTCAGCATTAACAATATGTACTTCTTTAAAATGTGTTTTACAAAGCTCTGTGACCCAAAATGTGCCTTAAGGACATATAAGCAGAGACAGGAATACAGCTCGTGTCTGGAGCCAGGTAGGACAGACAGGTTGGTGAATGATCTGCTTCTCTCAGTACCCTTTTGAACTTAGACCTTATAGTTGATGGCCTAAATATATAGTTTCCTATAAACCAGCTAATATAAATATGCCAAAGAAATATATCAAGCCCTACAGCTTAGGTAATGGTGTCTGCACAGAGGAGGTGGTGACCCACGAAGCTCCCATGGGAGTTACAATATGAGACACAGGACTGCAGCTCTCCCTCACTTCTGGTTTCCTCTTGCTTGAAATGAGGTTTCAGACTCTTTAAGGAACAGAACAAAGATGATCAGCGATAAATTCCTCACCCTTCTGACAGAAAATGAAAATATCCAGCCAAAACCTTCCAAGGTTCTTTTCAGCCAAGAAAACCTCATAAAAATTTGAAAATACTTTGGTTTTAATCCCCAAAGTGGCTTGGGCTTTGGCAGCAGCAATGTGTACTTTACCAGCTGGCACACACTCAGAAGCTGTCATAATAAATAAATAAAAGTATTTAAAATCAGTTGACATTCAAAAAGCTTGACAATAGCATGAACCCTGGCATGCTGCCTGGCTGGTGGATCATAGTATTCACCCGGCTCGAGAAGCAAGGACACTCTGTCCTCCATCCCCACCTAATATTCAGCCCGCAGCCCCCAGCATCTCCTGGTACCTCCCGCGTGCTCACAGGCAGTGAGGCAGGTAAACTCTTCACAGCCTGGCTGATGAGCGGTAGATGGCTGCATCTTTTGCAGGTCAGCCTTAGAAAACGCCGCAGAAATGGAAGAGACAGGAAAGAAAAGGGACACGTGAGATTCTTAAGCAAGGGAAAGGCCTTTTGCTCCCTATACACAAATACTTCAGCCGTTTATTCTGTGTGTTTATGCATGTATGAGGTAACACACATGCCAAAAGTTCATATACTGTTCTCTTGGATTGACTGCAGAAGGAAAATTCTGAGATCAGTACAAAAAGAGGAGCATTTGCTTGGGTTGGCTCTGTGCTCCAGTTCACAAGAACATGAAAGTCCCAATAAAATCTCATGGATGGAACACTTCAGTGGGTTATAATATGGGTTTATAAAATAAACCCATGTCTTATAAATCACAATAACCACAACAGGGCTATTTTGTGCAATTTTCCTTCTCTTGCCTTCCATTTGCAGAGGTACGGAGCTCTAGGTACTGCTAAACAATGTTGACAACTGTATATACATGAGAAACAGAGGCACAGAGAAGTTAGGCAACTCCCCCGAAGCCACGGATGACTCAATTACAATACTGGAAACAGTTCCAGTCTGGTAAATCACAATATCTTGTCTCAGTCATTTTATGAGCAAGATTATAAAACTCAACTGGTTGTTACACCAGACCAATATTATAAAGAGTATTAAAGCCTAAGAACTTACTACCATCTGTAGAAGAGCCTGAAATCCTAACGATTAATGCAAGATGGCTGCTGTGCTGGTTCCGAAAGACTTCTACGTGTCATTCACTGCCACACTGTCCTCTCCCTCTTTATCTGTGAGATCAGTAGCAACAAAGCTGAGAGACACCAGTACCACCCTTCTGCAACTGCAAGATCATAATCTGTCGGTGCTGGCATAGATCAAACATGTACTTGACTTTGATGTTGCTCCACCGCATGTTCAGATGGTCCCAGACAATCCCTATGAGACTGTGGGTGCTGTTGTGTGTTCAGAAAGACTTCAGAGAAACGCCTTCAAATTCCTGTTTGAAACTTTGCTGCCATGGACTAAATTAATTCCTCATGACTCCCTTGCTGCAACAGATTCACAGCCCAGCTGTCTTTATTCTCCTGCCTTTCACAAAAAATAAATCTGTATTGACTTAGCATTGTAAAAAGTCATTAACTTTTGTAGTTTGAAAAAGCAAAAAAAAAGTATCCATTGACACTTTTCCCTGGGTAGAAGAAAACTGAAATTGTAGCACTGCCTTCTTTAGACAAAGCATCTCCCTTTACTTGTGTGCATTCCCCAGCCACATGCATTTATTCATACACACTTGCTAGTTCCTGAGAAAAATGGTTAACAGCTTCTTTTCTCCTCACCCCACTGTCTCAGCCCTCGTCTGTGTTCTTCCTATATCCACTTTCTCATCCCATAAGCTCTTCTACCATTACAGTCATGTGACCATGGAAAGCATTCCCCCAATTTCCTTTTCATTGAAGCAGTGATTCCTTAGAGAGGAGAAGGTGAGAAACAGAACATCTAGGTTGGAGTCTTATCATTCCTGTGGGATTTTTCTCTGTCACCTATTTCTGATCTTCCTAAAACAATTCCCCCTAGTGCTGAAGGGCTTTCCTAATTCTCTTCCACCTACTAAGTTGCAGCATGAAATAGGTCTCCCAGACATATCCTAGGCAAGCCCTGTGTTGTATTTCAGCTGAATGTGCTCCCTGATTTTGGAATCACACTCTATCCTAGCACCAAGAGTTAAAGACTGCAGGGATACATGGCCTATCCTGACAGCAAAATTCCTCCTGAATAAACAGAAATTACATTTTTCTATAGTTTTAACTAAGATTTGCAGTTTCTCTTGCTGCAATCATGCTGCTGGTGCTCCTGCGTCAATACACCCCACTCACGGGAAGCTTCTGTGTCCAATATGAAACAGACTGTAAAAACCAAGAGGGCTAAAATGAGAAATCACAGGCTGTTACCTTCCTGTGCTGGGGTTTGGTAATTTCGACAAAACCACAAATGAACTGCCTGTACTAGGAGCAGAGGCCTACAAACACTATTTTTCTCCTAGTACATAGGAAGTAAGCTGATTTTACAGCATTTTGGATTTCTTGTTGGTGGAGCGCTCATCTACTCACTGAAAACACCTGTTTTTGAAACAGCTTGCTTTGCCGTACTGGAATTTAAGCCTCCACCTTCCAGTCTGGTCACAACAAAAATCTAGTATTCACTTGCATGGTCAATACCTATGGACTACAGGTAGTGCTATGCTCTTTGACAGCAGCAATGCAGCATGGACAAGCTTACTTGAACCAGTTGGGATCTCCATGCCAGCTGCAGTGTTGCTTTCAGCTGAGGTTCCCTTTTGGACTGGTTGCTGCCTGTCAGAAACCTTCATAAGTTATAGAAAGACTTTCAGACCAGTTACTGCTTCCTCTACTGGAGAGTGAAGCAAGCACTGCCTCAGCTCCTGTACTGACCACTGTCCCTGGCAGCTGGAGAACTTGCTCACCACAGAAGAATTGCCTGAAAAATGTTGGCTTTGCTTGGGTCATGCCTCCAGAGGACCTTCGATATCTCAAGCCGGACAGCTGCCTTACTTGTAATACAAATGTTGCCCCGGAAAAAAAATCTGAAAGGGCCACCAGTGTAGACCCAGCTTCCTGCACTTCAGGAGTCCAGGTATCAAACCTGGCTTCTGTATTTAGGATGCCTCTACCCCATCAGCTCACCAAGTGAAGCCCACCAAGTCAATCTTTATATTAAACCAGGGGGCACGGGGAAGACATGGGGGACCACTTTGTCCTCTGACATACATTTTCTTGAGTGAGTGAACGTTCATGATACCTTAAACAGCATTTCATGGAACCCTTTCCCTTCATTTGCATTATAGTCACTGAACCTTTTTTGACAAACTGAGTGCCTTGCCATCCAGTAATGCCACAAGCAGGTCAGAAGCCCCTTTCCTCTACTGCGTGCAAGACCCAGAGCTGTACTTAAGGAGCCTTGGCACAATCAGCTTTCATCTTCCTCACTAGTGGCTGCGTCCTCTTCTGATTTTTATTTACTACTGCAAGGCAAATGCCACAACCTCCGGATGTACTTTCCTTGTCCCTCACCCACAAGATCAAGTGGGCTTCTATTCATTGGTCTAATGCTACTTTCACAGGACCTCCTGGGGGTCCTTTGCTGTTGCAGCTTGCATCAGTCTTCTCCTTGCCCTTCCCAACACCAGGCTAAGGGCAGGCATGATGTCACGGACAGGCTGTGCACTAGCGTGGCTGCTCTGCTCTCGCCTGACCCAGAACAGGCAGTCTCACCATATGCCACCAGAGAATTATCTATGAATCCTAAGGTAATTTCATTCATGAGTATTATCCAGATTGACCTGACTAGGAAACCTGATTCTCACAGTTCCTATCTACCAGGGGAGAAACTACAGATGAAGTCAAATCAGGTGCTTCTTTAATGTAACTGTTTATTTTAAAGTCCCATTTACTTCAAGCAACACTAACCATACAACACTGTTATTTTTCTACCTCCACAGAGGCTGTTTAGGAACTGCCGCCTTTATCAGCTTAGAAGGGTAACTACTATACAACCCTTATTTTGGCTTACCTTTCTAGCCCCTTATTTGGGCAATCAAGTGCAAATGGCCAATCCCAAGGCTGTTTTATTTCTTTCAAGCTTAAGAGAGATTCTATTGAAAGAATCTGTTCCTTCCCCTTCAGGCTTCTGTGAGCCACAAACAAGATAGAAAGCCTTTAAATGCCCCACCCCAAGAACTTTGCCCAGCCAGATCCACAGCCAGGTGACTGCCTTCTCTTATTACCAATGATACTTTGCTTTCCTTCTCCTGATGAAGCTGTAGCCTTTGCCAGTGGTTCATCCTGGAGGTCATCTCCAGGAATACATAGGACAAGAAGGTTATCAGAAGTAGTCAACATGGATTCACCAAGGGAAGAGCATGCTTGACCAACCTGATAGCCTTCTATGATGGCATGACTGGCTGGCTGGATGAAGGGAGAGCAGCAGATGTTGTTTACCTTGACTTCAGCAAGGCATTCGACACTGACTCCCATAACATCCTCATAGGTAAGCTTGGGAAGTGTGGGTTAGATGAGTGAACAGTGAGGTGGATACAGAAGCAGCTGAATGGCAGAGCTCAGGGGGTTGTGATCAGCGGGGCAGAGTCTGGTTGGAGACCCATAACTAGTGGTGTTCCCCAGGGGTCTGTGCTGGGTCCAGTCCTGTTCAACATACTCATCAATGACCTGGATGAAAGGACAGAGTGTTCCCTCAGCAAGTTTGCTGATGATACCAAGCTGGGAGGAGTGGCTGATACACCAGAAGGCTGTGCTGCCATTCAGCGAGACCCAGACAGGCTGGAGAGCTGGGCCGAGGGGAACCTGATGAAATTCAACAAGAGCAAGTATAACGTCCTGCACCTGGCGAGGAACAACCCCATGCACCGGTCCAGGCTGGGGGCTGACCTGCTGGTAAGCAGCTCTGTTGAGAAGGGCTTGGGAGTGCTGGTGGACAGCAAGCTGACCATGAGCCAGCAATGTGCCCTTGTGGCCAAGAGGGCCAACAGTATCCTGGGATGCATTAAAAGGAGTGTGGCCAGCAGAAGGTTATCCTCCCCCTCTACTCTGCCCTAGTGAGGGCACATCTGGAGTACTGCATCCAGTTCTGGGCCCCCCATTTTAAGAAAGACAGGGAACTGCTTGAGCAGGGGACTGGAGCATCAACCTTATGAGGAGATGCTGAGAGACCTAGGCTTGTTCAGCCTGGAGAAGAGAAGACTGAAGGGGGATCTTATAAATACTTACAAATATCTAAAGGGTGGTTTACAAGAGGATGGATTTTTTCAGTGGTGCCCAATGACAGGACAAGGGGCAATGGGCACAAACTGGAACACAGGAAGTTCCACCTCAATATGAGGAATAACTTCTTTAATGTGAGGGTGACAGAGCAGTGGAACAGGCTGCCCAGAGAGGTTGGTGGAGTTGCCTTCCCTGGAGACATTCAAAACCTGCCTGGATGAGTTCCGGTGCCCCCTGTTCTAGGTGTGCCTGCTCAAGCAGGGGGGGTGGACAAGCTGATCTCCAACCCCTGCCATTCTGTGGTTCTGTGATTTCCATCAGGAATTTTAATCTAACCAAAGATTTCCTGCTCTTGCGTGTTCCATGAGAAACTTGTTGACCAACAGAGTCAGGATGCGGGGCACCTCCTGGGCCCATGCTGACTTTCCAGAGCAGAGTCAGACTTCCTTCCCTGGGCTGATAATTTTGCCTCTCAAATATTCACCTCTGCTGGCTAGTCACCCTTCCAGCTGTTTTCCCAGTAGGCTCTGGATGCTTCCTTTGAGAGTCTTCCAGCTGTTGGTTTTACTTTAAATACCTTCCGCAACTTTCTTTCTCCTGCAATCACTCTGATCATTTTTTCCCTTATGATTTTATGCAAATAAATATTTACAATTACTCTCCTTAGAAACAAAAAACATCCAGCTGCCACCTCTGCTGTCTGTTTTGACAGTATTCAGGGTTCCTGCAGGTTGTTTCATTAGAGGGAAAAAAAACACCCTGATGATGGGGTCAGATACTACTTTTACAGAAAGGCAGCCAGTATCCCAACTCCCTCAATGTCAGGAATCACCACATGATTTTGTGTTTTCTCTCTCACAAACACACAATATGCTCTCCCACCAGTGGAGCCACGCAGGGAGTACCAAGGTCCCCTCTTGTGTTTTGCCCTGCCAAGGCTGTCACCCTGCACAGCTCCTGTTCCCACCCCACCTTGCCCTTCACTGCAGCTCTTACTGCTCCAACAGTGTCAGTACACAAGATATAGTTGAATTGTTTTCTACAGCTATACCACACAAGGTCTGGTTGCAGGTTAATATTACACCTTCCTGATTCAAAGAGGCTATACCACCCACCCGTGAGATGTGGAGTTCCTTTACTTTGGGAAAATAATGGGATAAAGTCAAAGAAAGCATGAAGAATACTGCCAGTAGTACTCAGATGTTACCGTCCCATTTTGTTCCTTTAAATTAATCAGCCATATTCTTTTCATAGGGCTGTGTATCAATACTGATTGCAGGAGAAAATTCAATCAAGGAATACATTTGTGGCATGCATAAAAGGCAGTCTGGGTCAGAAGAAGCATCAAGACACTGTTGCTGGTAATTTAAATACTTTGGAATCTCTCTGCAAAACCACAGAAACCTTCAGCCTGGATGAGTAGAATAGGGGAGGAGAAGGAATGAGGGGGAGAGAAAAGAGTCTTTCTACTACCTGAATTTGGAAGGTGGCTTCCTTCAGTCTGGTTCTTACAAGGTGCAGACTGGTTCATGTAACCCTACTGAAAATGAGTATAAAATTCACGCCTAGTTTTCATTACGAGTGCAACCTCTTCAAGTGGACCTCAGTAGAGCTGAGCTCTGAAAAATGGTTATAATGGACACTATAAATACAGTGATGCAAGGGTGGGATATGACAGGTTACCCTGAAAAGAAACCTGCTGTCTCCAGGAGGATTGAGCTACCCACCCCTGGGGGTCTTCACTGCCATGTGGAACCACAGCCACATGCTTAGGCGTGTTGTAATATTATTCCCTGATGGATTTCCTCCAGAAATGATGCTTCAGCACCAGGGGATCCAACCCTTTGGAGCTGACATGACATTCAAAATTCTTCCAGAAACAAGGATGCACTATTGCTTGAGGCTGGTAGGACTGTAAGGCGGGGTTGGCAGCAAAACAGACAATGATCCAGATTATTTTTCTTTCCCCAATAATTTTACAAACACTTTTCCCCCGCTACCAGTTGTTCATCTCCGCTTTCTAGTTACAGCTTTGTGACCTGTAAACATTTCTATTTGTGGACTGTTGCTATGCAAAGGTGAGGACAGAAATAAAAGTACTTTTAGCCCAGCAGTTTCCAGACATACCTGAAAAATACCCAAATGTATTTTCCCAACCATAGGAAAAACAAGTTGTCACTTAAGAACATCCTCACTGTTAAATGTGATTAGTTTTAAAATTTGCAAGTACGGTGCTGAAATGCATTCTTTGAATGTGAAATTACACCTTGGTGCCAGATACAAATAATTGCCTCAGCTGACAGTCACAGAATATTTGAGAGACCATTAAAATAACTGAGAATTTAAATGGAATTAATTCATCTTCTGTACCCACTGTGAGATTTATACCAGAAAATAGTGACGTTTTTGCTTTTTTCTTAGGAGGTGTTTCTTAAAATGCAGATGCAATCAAAGCACTAAAGGAATTTATTTATTATGTCATTTTTCATACCCAGTAGCCCTGATTAGCAAGTAATAATGGCACAGAGGCGTATAACAGCTCCCCAAAGTACAGCTTTTAATCCAGCCCTGTGGTTCTGGGATTATGACTGACTCATCCACCAGATGTTATTTTTTCCACATATTGAGTAAACATTTACAGTACATTTGTGATAAAAGCCTTGCTAAGAGCTTTCTGGGTATAAAGGAAATTTGCAGTGGCTTGGCCGGAAGAGCATGGTGCAGGGCTTACTGTGGAGCAGGGCATGGGGTGGCGATTTCCCCGAGCTGCTACACTGGGAACCAGATTTCCTGATTGGGTTCACACTTTCTCCATGCCTGAAACCAGAAGCTGTTGGCGTGCAGGGATGGAGGAGGAGGAGGACCACTGTTGGCTGCTGTTGTTTCCTGGGGACCCCTGGGGTCTCTTGTGGGCAAACCCTGGGGGCCACACCATGGAAAATATTCTACTGGTGGAAGAAGAGTGGAGTCCGGCCTTATGAGCAACCAGGCAGCATCTGCTGCTATCAACAGCAAGTTTCAAGAGCTGTAGGCGTAGGTCATTGTTTCATGACATGTTATTTGGGTGGAAGATTAGCCTGCCGTCTCCAAGTGCTCTTTCTACTTTGACACTATACCATCCTTAACATTAAACCTGTACGTGTGGCATTACTGCCGTAAAATATTTTTATTGCTGTGCAATTATTGTTATTCTATCTCAGCTTTCTCACTGGTGCAGATTTAGGAATTCAAATGGTGTTCATATCTCCTTGTTAACATAGCTGAATTGTTGATGAAATACTATAGTACCCTTCTGCCCCAAAGCACCTGTGCGGACAAAAATGGTCTATGCGTTTTCCTTCATATTTGCCTCTTCTACTACATTTTCAGCAGAAATAGGAACTTCCCCCTCAGAAAAGAAAGGACTTGTTTGTTAAACTGTTATTTTTCGCAAACAGTTTAAATGACTTCTCTAGACACACTAGTGTGTGCCATAGTAGAAAGGCCAGGCCATGAGGCGACGGAAATGTGAAATTCTTGTTTGCCTGGGTGGCATCTACAAGCATCAAATAAATGTAAAGCTCTTCAAAACAATTTTTGATGTCTAATAACTTACCATGCTATTGCAAAGCAATTTAGAATATATTAGAGAAGATAAAACTTTATGGTTCCCATACCTCAGCATTAACTAATTCAATACCATGGAAGAAGCATACCCAACGTAAATGCTTTTTGGCATTCTATAGAGGTTAGCAGAAAAAATTATTAGCTCCCAAAGGTTCAAAAGAATGGATTAAATGGCTTTTCAAAGGATGTACTTCTTTGAACATTAGGCTTCTCTAGATGTTATCTTAAAAGCTATCTGAAGTTACTACAGAACTCTAATGGCTGCATTATTAAATGCTATAGGGTTTTTTCCTAAAGGATATCTGCATTCTCTTGCAGTCCTCAGAATCTTATTATTTGAATAAGAATATCTTTAAATGAATGGACTATTCAAACCTTTAGGAGTGGAATACAGTGTCCTAGCTCTGCACATTTTAAAAGACTTTTAAAAGACTGTTAGAGGAAATAATTCATACTTTTAGTGTTATTTAGAGCAGAAATCTATCATCTCATGGAAGCTACCTCCTGACCACCTTTCTCTCTTAAATGCCTTGAATGTAAACCATCTGGCCCTGTGGTCACACCAGAGACATTAGAGAGAGAGGGAAAGGTTTTGTGTCTTTAGATTCATGTCTAAGGTTGTATGTACAGTCTTAAAATGTACACCCTTTTGGTCACTGTCTTCATCTGAAAGACCCGGGGAGGATCTGTAGGTATAGCTGGCCTTGACCTACAAATCCCAGTCAAACCATCTCAAATTCGACACTGAAAGAATCTACGATGTTGGTTAGAAGCATCTCTATTGACAGACACAGAATAACAGACAGAAGGTAGGAGAGAGCAATTTGCTCTAAGTTGGTGAAAGTTCCTCAAAGGAGAGACGGAGTCAGAGCTCTCACCGACTTCCCTTTCCTTTGCACTGAACGGGGCTAAAGGAAGGTCTTGCTGATGAAACTGTAAAATCTGTTAAGTGGGATTTCCAGTGCCCTGGCTCAGCCGACAACTAATTTGTTTTGCCTTTGCCTAGCAGGGATTTTCCATGCAGTGGACTCTTGTTTGCTATGTAAGTCATTTGAGTATTTGTTAGTGACATAGCCAGAGCCAGATGATGTTTACTCTGCTAACATCCAGTCGGACTCCGGCAGCACTCATTGAGGTCAGGGCTTTATTTATAGAAGCAGATATACATTGAGATTCATTTTCTTTCCCTTGCTGTAATCTACTTAAGCTCATCCAAAATAGAAAGAAACATGCAGACATGCAAGTAATATACTAATTGGGCCAGATCCACGAATTAGCACAGCACCATAGAAGTCAACGGAAAAAAAGCATTTTAGAGCAGCTGAGGATCTTGTCTATTATTCCTCCCGGGGAAGAGAAGGGAGGGGTTTGAAACCAGAAATAATAAAGCAAAAAGCAAAAACAAGCAAGCAACAAAAATGTCCCGGCACGTGGCAGAACAGGTCTGCAATGTAAAATTCCTCCACTGAGATTTGCAATTGAAGTTGCTTTGTTGTTTTTTGGTTTGGTTTTTTTTTTGATCCTGTGTTCCAAATCACCAGAAAGTGCAAGTATTAGAGTGCAGAGGAGAGCTCCAAGCAAGGAAAAATAATGAGACTTAAAGCAATTTACCTGCTGAAACTGAGAAGACATTGTCAACGTACGTAGTCTGAGATAAAGCAAAGCAGAAGAAAAGCTGCAGGTAAGATCCCCAGACAAGTGGGATGAGGACCAACATGCTGGCTGCACCCTGGCAGATTCCAGCTCGGAGGCGCAGGGCTGCTTTGGGGATCTCTCTCTCTCTCTCTCTCTACCCTCGCTCCCTCTCTGCCTTGCCTGCTCTCTGCCTCTTCCCTTGCTGTGGGATGCGGGTGTGTGTCTGTGTGTGTGTATGCCTCTCTCTCTCTCCCCCTCTCCCCCACCCTCTCCGTGCCTTTAGGAAAAAAGAATGCCAACCATTTCCCATTAAATCTTCTCCTTACACTAGACATGGTTATATTTAACTCCTGTGCTGGATCAGTTGCCCCTATTGTGGACATTAGCTGCTAAAACTGGGGCATGGGGGATTCTGGCTTTGCTAACAGAAGCAAAAATGGACTTTGCATAATATTAATGATGAGCAGGAAAGGGAGAAATTATAAACTGGACTATAAACAGCATCCTTGGGTGCAGGCAACCAGACACCGACATCAAGATGCATAAAATCCTTGATTGATCATCTTCTCCAGGTCACTAATTGCCTTAATGAGAGAGATGAGCTGTGACCTAACATCTCTTTATCACTGGTAGTTACAAGCATTGCATTCATTTACAGAGTGCAGCTCAGGCTGAGGGATGCCACAAAGGCTTCACAAACCACAGAACAGATTATTATTTAGGATTTAAGTGAAAATGACGGTATCATTCACAGTGCCAGATATTACAGGACCACAACAAGTTTACTGACAGGGTGCAACAGGTGGAAGAAACAATATGTGTGCCATAATGGGGTGAGTGAAACACTGTCAGCTCCGGGAGCAGTGATGGTCAACACACTACACAGCACTGTGGGAAGAAAACAAACCTGATTCTCTGAAAAGCAGCATGTGTCCTTGTTACCTGTACAAAAGCTTGGTGTTTCTGTGCCTTATTGCAACTGGCAGGGCTTTGCAAATAAATTTCTGTCCTCAAAATAAATAGCACAGGGATCCTCCTTTCTGCCTGGAATCTGACAGGGGTTTCCATGAAAAACAGGTACTCCTTCAGCACGACACCCATCATTACTTCCTCTCTTCCAGACAGAGATGGTTTTCTTTGCCCACTGTTTATTGTTACTCCCAAGACAAACATGGAAATCTTTTGGATTGATTATAGAATTGATTTTTTTTTTTCATTTAAGAAAAGTACTCATTGACAGAGATGGTGACAAGTCCCCCTGGGCATTCACTCTTACCGAGTACACCAGTAAAAGGGCAAAGCGATGTATTTCCACAATTCTAGTTAAACAGCCTTGGCTGTTACTTTCCAGCTATTGCAAACATATTAACAAAATTTTTCTAAATGTAACGGTTTGATAGGAACAATCACATCTGCCTTACATATTTCTATCCTTAAAGGACATACTTAATGTAACATAATGCTTTCTAAAATCTCCTTCCAGTACTGCAACACTTCGGATAACTGAATTTATTTTTAAATTTAATCTACCATATTCCACTGTCTGTTACTTTTTAGTATTTGGCTGTTTTTAGTGAAGATGGCAGTTTGGATTCTTTCTTTGACAAAGATGACCATGGATTAAGCAAGCACCATTACTTCTCTCTGCATGCTACACCTCAAAGGGAAAGGCATAGTTCCTGCACAGTTTATCATGACAAGCCCTAAGCATGTAAGACAAATGTCCAGTTGCCTGATTATAACGGTAAGCAGTCGACAATCCCCACACTAGAAGCCTGCGTGGATGCTGCAAAAAATAGTTTAAAAGTTAAAATGTCAAGATTTTATCAATAGATTCACCTCTGGAAATGTTTGATCAACTCAATAGGTAGTCAAAGCAACAACTGAGTAATTTTAAGTCCTCCTAAAATCCTCCTGTACTCTTTTAGCAATAGAAAATTTGGTAAAAATTTGTAGTACAAAGTGTGTTCTGTTTGACAAGGAAATTAATTAATCCAACAATACTGCAGAGAACCAGAATCACGCAGTAGGACCCATATCTTTCCCCTCCTCCCTCACCCCCTTACTAATTTCTTCAGCCTAGAACAGAAATGCACGTTCAGGTGAAAATGCACCATCATCTTGCTTGAAGAATGTTGCAAGGAATTCTACCACAAACCACATCCACCCTTCTGACCTGCTCTAAAGAAGATAGGAACCAAGAGTATACCTTTCCCTCACAAGTGAGAGTACTATATTGGAGGTGGCCAGAAGTGATACAGAAAGCCAGGGCTGCTTTTGAATTAAAAAAAAAATAAATAGTTAGCTTTACAGTCAATTCTTAAGTAGAGATTTTTGATTCATTATCTTTCAGTGGAGAACCCCAATTAAAAATGGATGTTTTGTCAGCATTCTCCTTTCTTTTGACTTAGCATCTCCATCACTCTGAAGTCTGAGCCTGTTTGATCTGCACTGGCTCTCAGCCGCTGCAAGAGCAAAGCTCTGTAAGCAAACACTGTGCTGTGGAAAACACACCACCTTCCACAAAGGACACAAAAGGAGATGTTTGGAGTTATATTTGAAGAGACCTCTTCATCAGGATGTAGCGGTAGTTCAACAACTCATTAGTTTTTAGTGGGATCACCATTAGGTCAACACAAAGGAGAGCTCTCATTACAGGGCAGCAAGCAAGGCCACGCCAAGGTACAAGCACTCATTTTTGTTTCCTCTAATTTTAAGGCATCGGCCAGCTAGACCTGCTGGCAAGGCTGCTAACTGTTTCAGTGGGAGAAGAATGAAGTCCATTTGAAATAAAATGGACAAAAGCTGCGGGCTTTTTGCTTTTGACTTAGTCAGGTGTCAGTGTACAAGACTGACACTCCTTGCCAACTGACTCTCCACACTAGATGACAAGGATGTACACCTGGTTACAAGGCTTGTTTCTGATCATGACGATCATTACATGATGATGCCGAGGAGGGGAAGTGTCATGTAGCAGAGAGAGTCTTACATGGTGCAAGAAACTTGACAGATGTGTGCTTCCCAGGCCCCTGAGCTATCTATCACCTGTGACCTTGCTCAGTCAGGCAGTTCATTCCCCGAGCTATTCCCATGGGCCCATGGAAATGAAGCCAACAGAAAGTTTCTGCTCCCTTCAGAGTGCCCTGCACCAGGTAGTTAAGGCCAATGCTCTGAGATAAGTCTTTGTCTCTCATCCAAATAGCAATTAATAACAAAGTAATTTTTTTTCTTTATTCTGTATTCACTGCAGCTGCTGTTGCTGATGTAGTGAAAACCCACACTAATATGACCGCATAGTGCAACCACTGGAGAGGATCCCATAAAAAATTGGGAATAAAAATATTTTTAGAAAATCTTAAAATTTTGCCATGAAATTATGGATTTGCTAGAAACAGAGGAAATGTTTCTTCCTGCATAATTCATACTTGTGTCTTACCTAGAATTGCTACTATAATACCAGTAGCGTTCATCAAATGGAAATACAATGGCTTCAGCAGTATTTCCATTTCAGATAACATCAGCTTAACACAGCGAAGTATTTACACTCTGCGGTTTCTGAGTCTTACACCACCGTGGCCTAAGCAAGAACAAAGGGTTTTGAGGATTTGACTTTAACCAGTTGTTCCACAGTGACAACATGAACTGCCACTGTGTTCACACTGTGACACTGAGAACCCCAGAACCCCAAATGTCACCTGCGGTTTATTGTTCAAAGATTAAGTATCCCCACAGTTTTATCACAGGGAATCAACTGCAGTCTTAAAAATCCTATTTTGAGACATACCATAGCAACTAAAAATGTCGAACACACAATGAAAGAAAACCAGTCTGCACAATTTACCTGCTCAAGTAACTGTTGCTTGACCTTTTCAACCCAGAAGTGAACTCTTAGAAGTGGGTGGAAGAATCTGCTGATGATCCTACATGTAAACAGAATTTATGAACCTACCTTTTCTATGCAAGAATTAATGAATTCTTGTTAAAAAGAAGGCTTCTTCCCAGTCCTATCCACTTTTGGTTGCCAGGTCCTTCATTGACAAGCCAATGGAAAGTTAAGGTAGTTAAAATATCATCAATCTCAAGGTCTTATATGAACACTGGTCTCGTCAGAAGGACATAGATAATGGGACTTTCTAGTTCAAAAGTCTGAAAGCTCTTCTGTTGAGTGGGGCAAAAGAAAAGCAACCCGGTGTTAATGCAATAATTCAATAACAGATTATGTCTGCAAAGTCATATGGAAGAATTCTGTTCATTCAATTAATGCAGGAGATGGAAAAGATTCTTATATTCTGTTTTTCTTGCTGGGTAATTATTTAGCAAAAATTGTTTTTCACAATAAAGCCACCTGTTCAATTTTGCACATCTGAATCAATTTCAACTAACATTTAGATTTAATACTTTGACAACATAGCTAACATCACTTTGGGAGATGGTATTATCTACAAGTACAAAGGCAGCTGCTGAAGTAAAAGAAACAGTAAGTACAGAAAAACAGCAAATGGCTTCACCATTTCCTCGCTGGCATATTTAGATCTAATTCAGAAGCCTATAATTCAGAAGCCTATCTAATTCAGAAGTCTGTAGGAATAGATGCACTAATTATGCGATGAAGTAAACTCAACAACGTGAGAAAGTTCTGACTTAATCGACAGCTCCACTCACGCCAGTCACCCAGCAGGGTATCAGGTCACAGCGCAGCTGGCCAGCTAAAGGCAAGCCAGTACTAGTAAGTCTTCAGATTACCCACTGGATGAACAGGGTGAAGGCAGGACATTGATGCCTAGCAGCTTCCAGAGGCAACCCTTTTTGCAAATTAGCTACTTAATGGATGTTGGACATTGTGTGACAGGCAGCGGCCTTCTGATCTCCTCTTTTCTCTATACTCTGCATTCGCAGAAATGCAAAACTGGCTAGGGATGTGATTTCTTTTTACACCTTTCAGAGGTACTTGTTTATATATTTATTTGAGCAGCCAAGCTCCCACCCCATTTTTAGAAAGTTGAGCTCCAAACTCTAACTTTGTACCTTTAGACCTATTTCAAAGGCTCAGTCCTTCACTTTTTCCCCTCCTATGAGTAATCCCCATGCACACATTTCTTTTTCTATTGATGATAATGGAACAAACTACAACGTAGAAGAGTTATGAACATGATTAGAGATTATGGGATAATGCCAAGTGACTTCCACCAAAGCTATCAAAAGAACCCCGCTGTGGCCTTTTAATGTTGGAAGACACAACAAAATGGAACAATTTAAAAACAATAATTCAGCTGCTGGCTTTTATAACATTACTTTTCCTCTCCTTTCCTGTTTATCCGCCTTTTAGACCTTGCCTTTCAAACTGCAAATCATTTAGCATTTGCTGTGGGATTGTATGAAATGCTGCACAATGGCAGGTCATAAACAAAAAGAATATGTTCATATACATAATGCAGTAGACAGGCAGAAAGCCTATGCTTCCTTAGGATGTATGTGCTGTAAAAATCTATATAGGCAGGAATTCCATGGACTTGCTGAACGTATTGTTCAAATGTGCAGAAAGTCTGATGGCTTCTTAAGATGTTCAGGTACTAGATAGTTATTGGTGGATATATAGTGTGTCCAACATGTTCTGGTTGTGCTGTATCTACTGCACAGGAGCAAACAGCCGTGCAGGACATGTGTGCAATACTCAATGCTTCTTGGACAAGATGCACTCACCACACAGGCTCACAAGTCTGCACAGAATCAAGAGGTACCTCCAGGATTGCCCTGTATTTGGAAATACTGGACAAACATGCAAAATACTAGAATTATTCATAGAAAAGTGTTCCACTGGAAAAAAGAGGATGCCTGTGGAAATCCAGGTGTACAATGGTCCCGAGAATGGGAGTCCTGGCCAGCTGAAATCTGCAGTTACTACTACTTAAGTGGATAAATAGCCTTTAGCATCCTAGGGTGGTGAACAACAAACAAGTTACAGCTATAACTCAGTCTGTTCTTCATATTTACGTCTAAAGGAGATGGAAAAGGTCTTCAGGGTAATTCTTTCCTCTTATTTTCATTTGGATTGTCTCTTGCTGTTATTTACTTCTATTAGTGAAGGTCTGCAAAACTCACTGCCTGCACTAGTATCACTGCAGTGCTGCTGGAGGCACAGAACAGAAAAATATCTGGCAGTAATTGGCTCTCAGGACTCCTAATTTAGGTGATTTATCATCTAGTTTGCCAAAAAGCCCAATCAATTAACCACCACAAAGCACAATTTTCTTTTTTTTTTCTGTGTGAAGATTCTTGCTGGAAAAAATATTAACATTATTGTTTTAACACTTACTCTCGTCTCAGAACTCTTCATTCCAGAGAGCTTCATGGATGCTGGCAATGCAGCACCTGGTTTTTGTACTGCACTAGAGCCATTAAGATGCAAGCAAACACAGATCCAAAGACCAGCGCATACACACCTTGGAGAATGCCCCCTAACATAGGCACTGTCACCTTCTGTAGAGGTTCCCTATCAGGTGAGCAACCAAAGCACCACTGATCAGGAGAAGACTTAATGAGAACGTAACCTGGAGAAGTCAGCAGAAGACTTAATCATGACTGTAACCTCGGGTGTGCAAGTGAAATCAATGAAGCTGCTCCTGAAATGAAGCATGTGCATAGGTATCAGGCCAAATCAGGGCCTGAAAAAGCTTCAGGCACCTTGCCTTTAAAATAGCATGATGCCTCACTTTCCCATGGCTGGTTTTCCTCTCCTCTCATGGATATCTCTGGGCAGAACGCAGAACCAGGAGCAGAGCTGCTGAACCCACCAGAGGAGCAGCAGTAGAGAACACCACTCACCTGTTTATCCAAGTGCCTGACAAAAGCACCAACCGTATGAAGCTGGGAATGAGTAAAGAAATAGGTCCCAATAGAAAAAAGTAGGAAGAAGTAGTAGCATATTGCCAAATTTGCTTGCCTTTTTTTTTTTTAAGTAAACAATTGGCCACAACCCCTGACTATGACACTACAGCAAGTAAAACTCAATGAGACTTCTCTGATGCGGCATCTGTTGGGCAGCCCACACCTACCTTTTGAAGTTGCTGTGTTTTTGCAAGCTGATGGCAAATTTCGTGCCAATTTCAAGGTGCGCTGGGTCAGACTATGGGTGGAGAAGCTTTACCTTTTTAGGGTGCTTCAAATGTTGAAGCCCAGGCCGCACTCTTACTGTGGCTGCATACAAAATGGCTGGGCACTGCACATTGCCCAGTCATTGTGATGTGCCAGGGTGGTTGTTTTCTAAACACAGGGTAACAGCTGAGCCTAATCAAACTAGACAAATGCATTTTTCCAGCTCCCTTTGCAGAATCAGGGAGCTTTAATTAAGGCTGCATTAGCATTTCCATTATAAAGTCCTACTTCTGAAGCTTCAATCATTTGTATTTAAGACATCCTTACCATGCGGCAATCTGGCACACAGGGATGAAAACTTTGAGAAAAAACAGCTCTCACACTAAATTCAGTAATAAAGGTCTCAGTGATTTCAGCTACATAGAACAAGACCCAGCATGAGCTGCTTATTTGTGGTAGCTTAAAATCCCTGGTAGGACTGAAATACTAATTTTTCCTAACATAATTTTTACTCATTTTCTGAGCACTTGAGTGATATCCCTGTTTTTTGCAGACCAGGCAGAACGCTTATGGCCTGGCTAATGAGGCTTTCGTACCTAAATCCCAGCCATATCTCCTCACTGTAACAAGAATGCACTGCTTTGGCTGGAACTTGAGGTGTGCCTCCAAAACCACCAGTATTGGTATCAGCACCTCCCCCGGCCAAGGACTATAAAATGCCATACGTGCGCATCATCTTAATGACAGCGCCAAGGAGACAGATGACAAGTTCTTCAAGCACTTCAAAAAAGTGCCAAATTTTTTTCTTTCTTTTTTTTTTTTTTTTACACGTTTAACGTGCTGATATCATTAGAGAGGGACTTGTATCCAGACACTGTGGAGCTCTAGCTTGGATGAGTGCCTGAGTGTATGTTGACACTGCAGTCACCACTGCAGCTGCAAGGTGATGCAGAAGTGTGAAAAGTCACTGTAGCCACCATAGGGAGAGCAGAAGGGCCTCTCTGCCCAAGAATTTGGTTCTCAGGTAGGCTTTCAGGTTATGCTAAGTTTCATGCCGCAACAGCCACATGTAGTCACCGCACAAAATTTGTACCCAGAAATAGTGATTGCTTTCTGGAAGTCAGAGTGACAAAACCGTAAGTTGCTGTGTAGACTGGAGGTGTGGACGGCTTATACGAGTCTTCCACTACCTTCCTCATGTGGTAGCGTTACCAACACTGTAAGTACTAGAGGAAATCTCCCATCAGCTATGCGCAATGATGTTCTAAGCTGCTGGCATTAATGTGTCTGTGGTCATTTACACAACCCTAGATGGGCTGCCAATCCATTTCTTCAACTCCAAAATATGGGAATTTGAATCCTGTCTTCGAAAGTATCCCTTCTCTGCATCCAGTTTAGAATTTGACCCAAGGTATTACACAACTAATTGCTAGTTGGATTGCTCAGAAATCCTGTACAGGTAAAATGTAAAAAAATTGCACTTTAAACTATTCTATGCAGCATTTTCAGTTGTGTGCTTCCTCACCTTCTTTATCACCCCTTTGAAAAGACTGATGAAAACCAAAAATTTCTTAGAGCATTGACTCAAGCAAGCAAATTGTCGTTTATTAATTTCTATTACTTATTTCTGTACTGTTTTTTCAGTCAGCCTAGAGATTCCTGGAAAGAACAGACACTGAAATAATTCTCATTTATATTAGTGTGTGCCATAATTAGCTGGGAAGGGGTCTGCTTTACTGAGGGCCTCTTTAAACCTTGCCCCATCTGGTTTCAATCAAATGATCAGAACAAACAGCAAATGTCTTCTTCAGAATAGACATTTCTTACTCATTACAATATTCAGTTATAGGTAACTAAATCAGCAGAAGTCACATTGCCTGTATGTCATAAAGACGATCAGCTCAGATACCTGGTCTAATCTCAGAACATCACTAAGTAGCGGAGCGCCAAGCACTCTTTTCTTGATGGCTGTGCTTAGTAGAGATCTTTAAATAGCACAAAAAGAGCTGCAATGGGGATTTTGATCCCAACATATAAAGGAATGATGTACTCAGGGCAGAAGTCACTCCTGTTTCTCAACAGGACTTGTACTATAGCTTACAGCCAGCGCGTGCTTGTTTCTTGGGTACAGAGAGGTAGGCCTGAAGATGCACTGCTGTTTAAGTGTAGTTGGGATTTTGTATGCGTGCTTAAAACCACATCTAGCCATACCAGGTATACATCTGATTCCTCATCAAAATGGGTGGATACTATATGGCCACAACCATTGAAGGCAAGCATATACAACATATATGCAAATGTTCACAGGGCAGACAGTCTACAAAATTTACTGTACGCTAAAGGTGAAACATAATTATGAAAATGTTAGTAATTACTGCAAACTAAAGCTGTTAGCAAGCTGAGCACACCAAGAGGCTGCAGCAACCCATACTCAACACCTTGAACTATCTTGTGAGGTGCTGAGACAGTAACAAATGTTACTTCTCATTCCTTACACCTGGTCATTTTGTTGTGGCTGCTGCTGGTTTCACCTGCGGTCCCACAGTTAAACTGCCTGCTGGGTTTTGGACATCTCTGTAATACTCTTCCTGTACCACTTGTTGGTCCCAGGTTCCAGCCCCTTTCATGCATGCCAGTGTCCTCTCTTTGAAGGGGACAAGTTCTGCTGGCCTAAACTTCTGGGTTTCCCAACCAGCAAACTGAGCAGGCCCCTGTAAGAAGACCTTCACAGGAACTACAGTAATGATTGATGGAGGTCACCCATAACCAGTAGAGCAAAATTTCAAATATTCTTTATTTACCTGAAAGCCATGATAAGAAAAACACTCAGAACTGTGCCTTATTTAAAGGCTAACTTCTCCTGTTATGTCTCAGTAAATGACACTCAGTACCTCTTCCACAGCATCTTCCGTCAGCTGAGGCCCTGGCATTTTCTTCCTCTTGAGTATGGTGTCTTGAGTCTATTCAATACCTTTAATTCCATGCTCTGGCTTTCAAGAAAAATTTCCAGATGGCTAAAGTCACATCAGTCAGCATTCCCCAGACGTGCGACATCTGTAATTTTTCACTCATTTTAATAAAATTAGGACATTTCAGAGATACTTTGGTTCTGCATCATCTCTAAAACTCTTTTCTTTCACATAGTTTCATCTGCCTAAAACTCCTCTTAGATGTAATTCCATGGTGTAAAACACAGTAAAGTAAAACAAAAATATTTTTTTAAAAAAACCAAACCAATCCACGGTAAAGCAGGTAAGCTACACAAATGAAGCAGTACAGATTTCACTCTCCTTGGTTTTATATGGAAATTGTGCACTCTCTCATCTCAGAAAACCTAATCATTACAACCTACGAATTTCTATCATATCATGATATTAGTCTACTTTAAAGCTATAAGAAATTCAGTGTTAATTCTTTTTTGAGCTTTTTAAAAGCTCAGTGAAATCCAAACTGATGTTATCCATTATGTTATCACCTCCCCAGTTTTAAATTCTTTGCTTTCCATTTTCCAGGCATCTTAAAATGAATTGTGCATGTTACTGTGGTTATTCAACAACTTTTCTTAAAATCCAACAAGCTGATTTCTAACAGCTGACATAAAATGCTGACAAAATTCAAATACACTCATTAAAGGAGAAACAGTATGAAAATAACTTTTTATTAATTTTCAAATACAAAACAAGAATTTCTGCATTTGTTTATCCAGTGCAAATGATCTCCCCTGCTGTCAGTCCCAGCATTAATTCTTACAGATGTTTTAAATCATCATAATGGATTGTGTTGAATCACTGCAACATACTAAAAATCAATTTTTGAGAGTTAAAAAGGAGAATGAAACAAAATTAGTGACAAGCTCCAATGTTGTTCCACATTCCTTGCAGAGCCCACCACAGAACACAGCAACTCTGCCATCTCAGCAGCCTTACACTCATCCATGAGTTGTATCCATTCTAAGCATTTTATCTTCTTGCACTTCTTAGCCCTCCTAAGGATATTATCTTTCTTGACTCAAGCACTCATAGTGCCGTGTGGCTACTCCCACACACGTAAGAAGTAGTGGCACCTCTAGTCAGACTGCGGCACTCTTGCTCATGTCAAACGCTACCTCTTGGCCCGAGTGTGCAGAGACATTCCTCTGCCTAACAGCAACCCCTGCCCTTGTGCCAGACCCAGACTGAAGTGCAAGAACTAATAAGCCAAGCTTTTTGCAAACCTAACTGTAGCCCAGGATCCTCTGCCAGCCCAGTCCTCCTCTACCTTGGGTCACCCAAGTGCCTTCCACTAGTTAACTAACACTAAATGTCAATGCAATAATAGACAATAAAGCAATCAAAATCCAAATCAGAGCCAGAGTTTTCCCTTTTACATATGTAACAAAGAACCTCCCAGTGCATTTAAGAACACATGTAAATATAAAATAATCTGCTTAGTAGTATACTGAACATTAGTTGTTGTAGGCCATGACAGAAGCATAGAGAAAGAACTATTTCACTTTTAAAGTCTGAGCTCTAAGTCAGATTGTCAGACGCAACAACAGATGAAAACACAGTAGACACAACCTCAGGTAGGCCAATTACGTGGTTTCAATATTAGCTCTGCATCACAGTCAGTGTGAGCTGGGCACCAAGTTTCTATACAGTAAATGCATTACATGAAGAGCTGCACAATCAGCCAGCCACAGCATGAGTGCTGGTGGTTGCTGTGTGATGCCAGCCAAACCGAACATGAAGCTCAAGACTAACACTTTTTTGTTTGTGTGTTTTGGTGAGGTTGTTTTGGTTCTGGTCTTCTTTTGTTGTTGGTAGTGGTGGTAGGGTTTTTTTATATGCTTCCGATTAGAATGATTTATGAACTATTAATCCTGGAAATCTCACTAATAAATCCAATCCTGTTTTCCGCCTACAGAGATGATATTGCCTTTGCAAAGAGCAAAGCTTCAAATAAAAATCTAAGATTTTTGTTTTCCTGCAAGCACTAAGTCCCAGTTAACAAAAACAAATGCAATAGACAGAAACTCAGCCCTTGAGTAAGTCTGTATATTTAATACACTACTTCTACCTGTACTAGAAGCTGAAAAAGCAACCTGTAAAATTACGAAATGACTATCAATCCAATGACTTCAATGCATAATGAGGCCAATCAGCACTTTTTCACAACAAGATGCTTTGTTTTGGTCCTTTTATGGTAAAGCCTCTACCAAGTAGCATGCGGGCAGTTGGTTTAAAATGGAAGTTATTGCAGACTGCCAAAGACTTCTTTCTATGTTTCTGTCAGTATAAAACTCTCAGCTTACTCCCTTCATTCAGAACATCCAAGATTTTAATTCACAAATCTTGATGGGTACGACTGAGTAAAAGAAAAAGTATGTCATTTTATCATCAGTGTTTCTATACAAACTGCTAAAAGGCCTGGTATGCATTCACATTTGTCTTGTTCATTTTACAATTACTTAATTTCAGCATTTAAAGATTCCTCTAATAGCAGTTCTATAATCCAACTTTGTTCCAAAGCTTATGTAAAAAAGAGTTGTACCAGTTCCACTTCTGGAAACCAATTTAGTTTTGCTTAATGCACTGCCTTGCACCACTGTTATCTTCATCTTCTGCTACAGGTTAGAACGAGTCAGCCAGGGAAATTCCTGGAAGCAAAAAAACCCCAGAATAACAACCATATCAGAATGGACAAACAGTAAGAGGAACAGGATACAAATATGCATTAACCACCAGACAGAATCCACAGGAAATAAAGAGTGCTCAAAACCATTTCATCTCATTTTGTCAGGAATGGAAATGTACAACCATGAATTTTGGAAAGTCATTAAAGACACTATGCCAAATACTAGCCAACAGGAAAAAAAACCCAAAACCCCAAGGAAAGCACATGGCACAGTGTAACAGCAGCCATTCTATCATCTCCCAAATGTAAAGACAATCTTTCTGCCTTGCAACTACTCTGCCTTCTCTGCAGTTTAGTGATACTTCCTGAGGATTTCAGAGGCTTGCCCACATGAAGCTTGCAGAAAAAGAAAGGAAGACATATACATACCTGTTTCTTTCTCTCAGACTGTGGATCAATCATGACATTTATAAGAGAAGGTGTTTGCTTGTCAGTAACGCTTGCTTTCAGAGCATTTTGCAATTCTTCTCGTGTTTTAACAAAGTATCCTTTACCTCCAAAGGCAGACATAATTTCCTCATAGTGTGAATTTGGCAGGAGAGAAACCGGAGGTACGCTGTAACAAAAAGCAAAACCTCTGATTAATGGCAGAGAAGAATTGCCAGGCTGACCAATTTAATTACTTCAGCACTGATTTTATAGCTTAAAATGATTATTGTGCTGGCCTGATGAATTCTTCTGGGCTGGAAGAACTGTTTCCTGTACCACTTAAGCTATGTTTATAGGGTAGCATACTCATTTTCATGAGCAAGGTTTAGCCTAGTCCTCTTGGTACAGAGATCACAGCTCCAGAAGCAGAAGCCCAGTGTAAACGCAGAACACTGGTCTCAGGTAATTTTGGAGATTATCATGATTTTGAAGATTAGCCCACTATGAACTCTGTACTGTGTGGCCTGAACTGCTGCAGGAACCTGAGACAACTAATACAGAGTCACCTCTCCACTGCACTGTTGTGTAAACTATAGTCTGGAATTAGATTGGTGACTTGCTTTTGGTAACTAGTTCATTCTTATATGAACTTAGCCTAGGACTAAGCTCACTTTGTGAAAAATATCAATATGGATCACAAAGAATTAAAAGTGATGAGAATGACCATTCTTGTCACTTCTTCTTTAATTAACAGGACATACTTTGAAGATGCTCACCATGTAGCAGGTTCTCCAGACTTTAACATCTCCTTCCAGGCATCTGCATCCAAACCAGTGTAAATCCCATTGTTGTTTACTACAATAATCAGGATTGGCAAGTTGTATCTACAAAAAGATGTATTTGGAAGAATTCTGAAATACTTGCATCTTTGTATAAGGTGCTAAGTGCTACTTTTCCCTAAAAGGAAAAAAAAAAACCTCACTTCCACCTGAAACATAATCTACTCGTCACTGGTAACACATTACGTCACAACAGCATAAAAATGACCATGTATATTTTTTGGCTTGTTGTCATTTGCTTTTAAGAGTACCCCACCTAACAGCAGCCTCCTTGGCCTTCTAGTTAAATTGATCCTTGCGATATAAAAAGAGGGTCTTCCTGAACAAAAACCAGTTACCTGCAAATAGTCTCCACCTCCATTCCAGAAAATCCAAAAGCACTATCTCCCTCTATGCAGATGACTCGCTTTTCAGGTGTTTGGTCTTTAGCTACCATTGCAGCTGCTATAGCAAAACCCAGTCCGACTCCCATTGTTCCAAAAGTACCTGCATCAAGCCTACAGGGGAGAATACAGAATTACTATCCCTTTATTTTCTACTCAAACTTTTAAGTTAACCCATGGTGACTTATCTTTACTTTTAATAATTTGCCATATACTATTCAAATACTGTTTCCTAAGCAATTGGTATAAAGGGATACCAGATGTATAAATTATTATATTCAGTCAAGCATCTGATATGACTGCAAATGTTTTAAGTGATATAAACGTACTGGAACTCTAACTAAAATTAAGAGCTCTTATACACTAGTTGTACTACAATAGAGAACTATTCTTGTATGCTTTTGGCTTGCATAGTAACAATATTTCAAAAACATTCAATTACTGTAGAGATAGGCAGACTACATGAAATCTTTCTATATTTAATTCCTTGAAAATATAAGTAGAAGTCTGAAAGCCATCGGTTAAATATTGCTGTTCAAATTTTAGTCTTCTGTTCAACTTTCGAAATCAAATTGAAAGCTGTAATTAAGTTAGATCATTCCAGTCAGAAGCACATAATGGATACCAAAGTACATAAAGAACTAGATTATTCTAGGGTTAACTTTTTAAATTTGTTTTCAGATATGCACAATGCAATCTGAAAAGGCAACCATTAACATTACTGTGTCCTTATTTCAAATACGGGGGAAAAAATGCAAACTCTTACCCCAAGTTCACTGGAAGTAGGGTTTTTTTTGTTTGGTTGGTTGTTTTTTGTTTACAAAGTAAAGATTTAGGTTCATTTGGGACTTTAGCACTACTTTCACAAGAAGGCACAAGCTTCACAGTCGGATCAGAAGTTTTACCTCACAGACAGAATTAACCTTTTTCTCCATGCAAGAAACAGAACTTAATTCCTACTTACATTAAAACTAGACTACACATTTGAAGTAACATACCAACGTTTCCAAACTTGAGTGCCTACATTTTAGGCATGCAGGTTTACATGAACGTGTGCTCAATATATAATCCAATTTTCAAAATTATGTGATTCTTCTTAAGTTTTCCCTGTTTTTAAGTGCATTTCAAAGAAACACTCTTTATATTAATTCTTTTCAACATAAGAATCCCAACAATTCCTTTTATTTTAAAAATCAATATTTACCACAGACTCTGAGCACAGAAATAAACATCTAGATCAAGGAATTCAACATGATGCTCCTCACTCTCCACAGAAGAGTGAGAAACTACCATCATTCTTTTGTAGTACACGCAGTCAAGCCGCACAGAACTGTTAAAAGCTATGACAGGTCATCAGTATATGAGTGGAAAACTTCCCTTAACCCCTCTCTCAACATACTAAACTTTTATTTTTTATTTAGAACCTTTAAAAAAGATTACAAAAATTCCGGACCATCATGCTTCTCAGCTAAATTAAAACGTTTATACATAGCTCTAGCCTGTTGAGTCAGCACAACAAAGAAAATACCACACCTTTGACGGGGATGGTAATTTGGAAGCATAGTTCGTCCAATGTCCATGGTGTTTGCTCCCTCACTTACTAAGATGCAGTCCTTGGGTATCAGTTCTCTGATGTGATGAAAGACTGTGTAATAATTCATAGGCAGGGATTTCTGTAATGCTAATCCCTTAAAAATAAGAGGTATTAGTAACTCCTATGCATAGAATTAATAATAGGGTGCAGAACTGAGACAAGAAATAATAACAATGGAAATAAAAACGCACTCAGCTAGGTAAGACTGAAGTATTTGGTCTTCCATGCACTACACCAAGGTCATTCCTGTACCTATCCTGGTGGCACAATGTGTTTATCAGCACCTCAGTCAGCTCAGCAACCCTTGCATGGGTTGCATTAACAGGAAACTATTAAAACTCACTTTAACCTGAAAGGCATGTGAAATTTTTCTGCACATAGGTTTGACTACTGATAATCCTAAGTGACTTGTCATCTGTCTGCTGGGAGGTAGTTAAAAAGAGTGATCTGCTGAATTAATTTATTTTAGAGCCAACCTTGGAAACATGCGTCTGAACTTGCAGAATATGAGTTGCATAAAATCAGGCATATCCCAAGCATCTGTGGTCTTTTGGCCTGAATAGCTACTTGCTTTTAACATAGATTACAATTGCACCACCATTGCTAAACAGCACAATTACGGAAGAAAACTAAGAATGCATCTTCACGTAAACTATGTTCCCCTTCGAGTACTTGTAGGGAGAACCTGGACATTGCTTAGAAGTCACTGCCCATAACACAACAACCCTGGCTGTGGTCTTCTGCTACTGGCTTTAAGAACCCAGTCCCAAAGTTCAAGGACTTCCACACAGTTTGAATTTATACAAAACCTAGAGTACTTAACTTTCAGTTAAGTATTAAGACTTAACTTACAGTTCATAAGCCTGACAAGAGTAAGCCTGTACCAGAATGGTATAAATTTTCAAAGTCTGGGTGACGTGACTGTCAGAAGTAATTAAGGCACGTGAATATTACACTACCTTTGACCTTTTCTCATTGTTCGTTATTTTCTCTCTCAGCCTCTTCCACCACTCTGAATTAGATGGATATTTCAATGGTCTTTTGCTGAATTCTTCTAAGAGCTGGAACAACATTGCAATGTTGCAGAGATTTCTTTCAACATGTTAAAAAAACCCAACCAAACAAACATCACGAGCATCAAGAATAACATTATCAAGAAAGATCCCGGCACAACCCCTGTAACACTAATCAATCTTTAACATTTAAATGTGGGAACAGTCTGGATGCACAGCATGAGTACGTTGCCTGAAAAATGTTTTTCCTTGAACAGGTTGGTTTTTTTTCCTATGTTTAACTGGTACCTTACTTGTATAGATCACAGGAAATTAAGGTCAAAACAGGAGGCCACTTGATATGACGTTACCTGCTTAGTCACGGCGTTTATGTCACCTAATAAAATTGCAGCTGGCCTGACGTTATTCCCCAGCTCTTCTGCACAAATATCAATCTATATATCAAAAAGAAAGATTACCGTTACCTCAAGGATTGTTAAAGAGAATTTTTTTTTTTTTCAGTTCAAGTGAGGAACATTGTCCAGCAATGTCTTCATACCTTGTTTTGGCTGTACAGATAACTTCCTCTGCCTTTCATTGAAATGACATCAATGACTTTAAATAAAGTCAAATCCTATGGTACGTACCCATTTTAATAAAAGTTCATCTATATCCTTAAAATTGACTGCTTGCTTCTTTCAAACTCTTACAGACAGTATAGAACTTTATTCGAACAGTAAGGAGAAGAAGGTAGTGATTTTAGCAACAATTATGAGAGCTAAAAATCTAGGCTTATGTATAGCCTTAAAGTCTATACAAAGCAGCAATTTTCTTACTGAGAAAATTTTGTGTATGCTACTTGGCAGTAAGAATTTGGCTAGTATGAAGAAACTGAGAAGTAAATTGTGACAACTGAAGAAATTTCCCTACTTTCTTTATCAGTGCTGTAGGAGACCTCTCAGGTTACATGGAACACTAACTTATGACCAGGTCACAGAGACTATGAGCTGAATTAGTATTTTAATACTAACCCTTGACAGTGAAAAAATTACTTTAAGTGAGATAAAAATAATATTTTTCTTTACATTCCTTAGAAAAAGGAAACATAAAAGATGTATTACTTCACAAGTCAAAAGGAATTGTAACTTAAAAATTTATGTTATTCCTCTGGAAAAGATACAAAGTTTAGAAGCTGAGATTATGTTCCAGATCACTGAAGGCAGGCCAGTCTTCGATCACAGTCTCTAAGGGAGGAGATTTTAAGGCCACAAACGATTTAATGACTTGTCTTACTAAGAGCTGGCAGATTGACAAATACATTAATTAGTTAAATAGCCTTTCTTCCTCTTTTCTTATTAACATTTCTGAGTGACTGAGCTCATATAATGACTGATTCTGGATCTAAAAGTAATTCTATTTTTTAAAAAATCCAGCTGAGAGCACAGTCAAATGGTATGAAAGGTTTCAAAATTTCAAGAAAATTTGCTTTCAATCATGGAAATTCCAGTGCTCTAAAGATCACACAAGTATCATGAGTCTAATCCTGTATTAGTCAGCTACACAGGAGTGTCTGCCCTCCTCATTACAGCAGCACCAAGTCCTTGATAGCTGGAACAATGGTGTAACCATTTTTAGATGAATTATGGAAGTAAAAAAATCAGAACTATTTCTGGAGAACTACCATAATTGTATGCACTGCACTGTCCATAGGGCAGTATTTGCCACATGTAGCACACTACCAAAATAATTTGTGATAATTGCTCTAGGCAACACTAGAAAGCAGAGGACTTCCTTCAAGCAATAATAATTTTCCTGCTTACCTGAATAACATTTACATCTGCTCGAAACCTCGGTGGAAGACCAAAATGCAAAATCCAGTTCAGCCTTGCACCAAGCAAGATGATTACATCAGCATGCTGTAATGCCCTAATAAAGGGAAACAATAGAATCCAACAGAGAGGAATTATTATTAAATTTAATAGTGTTTTCAAAATTAGAAGTAATCCTAACCACCGCAGCAAATCCCAGAAAATAATCCTTCCTTTCTCTGAGCTGCTTGCTTAGTCCCCAAACCACGTATCCTTTTACATAGCCAATCATCAAGACATTCTTGAGTTTAGGAACTCCAGAAGAAAATGAATTACTGTTTTCCGAATACACTGTGTTTGGGAAAGTAATCATTGCACTAGGAGACTAACAAGATGCTATAATGACACTGAGGTTAAAGCAAAAGACTAACTACTGGTGACAGTGGGCACCAAAATTAAGACTGTTGAGGACCTCTCAGTTTAGACTCCTGTTAATTTCCCTTTCAGCTGCATAGACAGTATTTGGTATATTCTTCTATTCTCCATTTTTTCTAAAAGCATGCTTAGCAGTGATAAAGCTAATATGCTCAACAATGGACAATATTTTAATCTCAAAGTATATAAACGCTCCATCTGCAAGCTGCCTATGTGCATATTCATACCTAGTAGGGTTCTTATAGTTCATTCACATTAATTTTGCCAAAAGCCAAAAAGAGCTCTTATAAGTTACTTTAAACAGAGTCCTTCAGTCTAGTTCGAAATACTTTTTTTTTTTTTAATAAAGTGCAATTTAGTGACTGTGCATTGCGAACACCACACAGAGACAGCAGATAGCAAAATTTCAACTGCAATGTGTGCAACTTAAGCTTCTGTTTATGGTGTTAAAATCAAAAGTAGTAGTAGTTTGTCTAGCGCTCCAAGTTAAATGTTTAACATAATCTGTTTACCAGTTTCATTTTATGTCATGAAATGCATACTGACAACATTGATACATAGACTTGCCATAGGTTTCATAGTTACAGAATATTAGCTCTCAGATAAAGTATCTTCCTGGCCAGCACTCTAAGCATTGTCAAAGGTGATCCACCTAAATCTGTTGTCTCTTTCCAAGCAAGATCTCCAGTGCTCTAAAATGAGGTGCAAAATGTGGTTGAAAGATTTTTGGTGTATGCATTTTGTCTTCCCTGGCATCTGCAGACCACCACAATTCCTAGTTGTTTCTCAGGCGTTACGATTAGAAGCCTTGCTTTATATTTACGTTGATCTTGCTGCAGCTACACAATTTGGATGATTATCGGGAACTACTCCTTTTGCCATTGGTGTAGGCAAAAAAGGCAGTCCACAAAGGTCAACCAACTTTCTGATGTTGTTTTCAGCACGTGAATAAGCAGCACCTAAATGAAATGAAAGAGACTGCTTAATACTACAGAAACCTACTGTATTCATTTGAATTTCAATTAATCTCATTATATTAGTGGCAGAAAGAGTACTATTTCCCATTATGAAAGCTGCTTGTTATTTTTCATTCTAGAGAACTCAAAACATAACATGCCAAACTACAGGTATTTGGGTTCTAATTTCCGACTTTTGACGAAGTTGTTTTTTTTTTTTTTAAACACTTCAGCCGAACTATTTAGCTATTTCTATAAAGCAGGGCAGATTTTGTTTATCTAAAATGACAATTTTGAGTGGGTGAAGTTTGGTATTATGTGGCAGAGACTTCTGCAGCAGCAACAGATGACCTTTGTGTTGTGTAATGTCATCGCATGTTGTCGTATCACGTGCTCCATTAACAATCTACCCAAACAGGTCTATTGTAAGCCTTTAATAAAAAAGAGAAGCTCAAAGAAGACCTTGTAAAGATATGTGTTTGTGCACATATTTACTCTGATGCTACCTTCAGTACAAGGCTGCGGAATTAAGGCTGCCCAAGCAATCTAGAATAACTGACTGATCCTTGTGCAATGACTTAAGTCCATGAATCTTAAATCCTGAAGTATAAACTTCTGTGTTTCTTCCAAAACTTCTGCTAACAATATATAGCAGAAAGTCCAGATATATTTGTTAAGTAGATTCTCAATTGTTGACATCAACAAAACACATATCTATGTATTTCTGAGTTTTCTACCTTCCACTTTCAAAGAACACCCTTTTGTTCATGTGTATCAAGCCAGAGAGGGAGGTGGGGGGAAAAAACCCCAAACCAAATAAACCCTCTCCTGATCTACCTTCTGTTTACTATTTCATTATCTACTCAATGATAATATCCATCTCATCTCCATCATTTCACTCCCTGATTAAACATAGAACCCATGTCTACAGGAAAACAGCCTGGGTGAAACAAGGTAGTTATTTCAATTCTATTCCTAGCAGACCTGTATCATCCACAGAAACACCACTGCAGTGACTAACATCCCACAAGGAGGACAGATTAGTAAATAAGACAATAATTATCCTCTATCTTTAGGGACACCTCTATTTCAGAAATGAAATACACTGGCAGAGTACAATGGGAAGTCTGTAAGACAGCAATAACAGCAGTATTGGCTGTCTTGCTTCACGTCTCCACACAGGTAGGCTGGCACTTTCAGTAAGTCCAAATGGAAAAAATGACCTTTGCTATATATGCCAGAGCATCAGACAGAGCATATCACTTCTGTATGCTAAAAGAATTTGTTTGGCATTTTGGAAGTGATCCGTTGGTATTAGCTCTAGGCTTGAGAGAATGGTTATCCGATTTTTTTCCTACTTGTATTTTATCAGTTGACTTTTCTCTTAAACTAGATGATAAAGACAACAGAATAAAAATATTCTAAAACCAGAGCAGACTTTAACATCCAATTTCGAAGAAGTTTGTTTGCTTTTTTTGTTTGTTTGTTTTTATTTGAATAGAGAGTGAAAAGGAGATGGCTAACAGTTACAGGGAAAAGAGATCACTTTGGTCATTGTTCTTGTCCAGAACTTGTACAGTACAAAGCCACATCAAAGCATGTTACCTTTGCCAATGATTAGCAGAGGTTGCTTGGAATGAGCAATGATAGATGCTGCTTCGGATACAGCAGAGTGTTCAGCCATGCTGACAGGAGGTGGCAGGCAGCATTCCATGTACCTGGAAGCCAAGCAACACAAGAGAGGCTCTTTAAAAATTCAAAACAAGAAATGTTGAAAGATAAAACCTGTTGTTTAGCATGAAACCACAGCTGCTACACACCATATTACAGCATTTATCACAAGATTTTTTTTTAAAAGTCTTTGAAGTTTTTCTTGCATGTTTCTTTAATCTTATAGGTAGTGTTGTTCCAGAGGTTTACAAAATGACATCATATTAATTCATTCCTTTTTACACATTTCATTACAAACTATCATCTATACCACATGTTATGCTGGAACATTACATTCAGAAGCTGGATTTTTAGTATCATTTCAACCTTGTGGCAAATTATTAAACCTCTCACTCTTGTTTATCTTATTCTTAAGAAAATACAAAAGTAACTTAAAACTAAAATTTCTTTTCTTTAATGACTTGAAAAATAGCAAATATAATCTTTACTCACTTGACAGAGCTCTTGTTCACCTGAAGATTCACAAAATCCCCAGGTATGTCAATATAGCAGGAACCTGGACGACCATATATGCTGGTTCTTACAGCCTAGAAAACAGATAATCACAGTTTTAGCCACTGTTTGAAAGGATTTTAAAAATCTTTATGTGTAAAAAAACCAAGAAAACCTTTCTGCAGGCAGAGAAGGAACATGCTGTTTCATATTGCTGAACCACCACAGGGAAAGCTCTCATGGACTGATTTATACTAATGAATTTGAGTTTTGATAGCTATTTACATTTTCCATTATATGCCAGGTGAAGCCTTTCAGTAGATGCACTGTATTAGACCATGAATTCTTTGTTTAATTTACAATGATACAACTGCATTATCAGCTGTTGTGTTTGGAAATACTAAATTAAGCCTTCATGCTGAATTCTATTTAAAGTAGCACAAACAGAAAAAAACCAAGACCACCAATGCCTCCATTTTCTATTACCTTTGATTCCAATTCTTCTACTACAGGTAGATGCTCTGCCGAATGTGCATGAATGTGATACTGGAAACAGTATCATTGTATGCAGAGTTTAGGCTGACATGGCCAAAGTGTTGCTACAGCAGTATCAAGACGGTTTTGTAACCCCTTCAGAAGCACTGAGATAAGGATGTGTTTTCTCTCACTTCCTCAAAAAACCCCACCAAACCAACAAGCCCTAAAATCCAAACAGAACCATTTCTACCACCCCCCTCCGCCCCCCAAATCTCCTTCACATAACAAGAGTGGTGAAAGAGCTCAAGTTTGTAGTATTACATTTCTAGTTATTTCACCTCCTAAAAGAATTTCTTTTATGAAAGAAATTTCCAGCTCTGACCGAAGCTAACAAAAAAACGTTTCAGGGATCCATAAGCATCAGATTGGACCAGAATATATTTCTAACCTGTCCCAGAGCACAGTTCACAGGAAAAACCCCTAGCTGTTAGTTTACTCAATCAAATATCACCTAACATCTGCAGGATCAAACTATTCACAGTAACAGCTATATAAAAAATAAGCCCTCAAAGCTTACACAGTAGGAGACAGTTATTTGATGTTCTGTTGCTAATTCAGTATTTTTTCATACCTTTTCAATAACAGCAGGAATAACATCCAGACTGCTTGGGCGGACAGACAGTTTGTTGTACAGCCTACCAGCTTCAACCTGAATAAACGCATATAGTAGTTATATTGATTTATCAAAGTGATTTGCTCATTTCAATTTCATTTCAACACAAATAAAACAGAAAAAAGGTCAAATGGAAAGCAACAGGTTGAAAAATTCCGGGGCGGGGGGAGTGGAAAGATACAGGTCCTCTGCTCGTAAGAACTGTCAAAGCCACACTCATTCCACTGAGTGCTTAGGTAGTTTTTCCCAGAAAGTGGTGCTTCTTTTCTTGGAACGTTTATTTTGCTTTCTTCCACCTCAGAACTGACAGACAACAGCAGTTTATATCGGCTGAGAACCTAAAACAGAGCATGAATTCTAACATGACTGTGGACAGAGACATTCCAAATAATCTGCTGTATTTGTGTACTGTCAATCTTAAACCAGTAGATGGAGCAAATCAACAGCGTTATAAGGTCTGTTTGGGATTGTTATTCTTACAGTAAGGAAGAAACAACAATTTAACTGAAATCTTTTTGTATGTCCATGTACCTGTGGGAATTCTTGGAAAGCTCCCATGGTCTCCTGATTTCTCTCAGAAGAGCCTCCAATAACAATCAACGGCCTAGAAAAATATATTAAAAAAAAATTAAACCCCTCCAACATTAAGCATTTTTTTTTTTTTAACTGCAATCACATCTGTAAACTCTCCTGACGGTCAAATCCTACTGCTCTTGGGATGTTGTGCACCTTCAGCATCCACAGATCTCAACAGGAACAGAAAGTGTCCATCACAACACAGGAGTGGATTCTATATATCAGTGTGTCAGACAATTGACTTCCTAGCACCTTTTGGGTCACTAGTTTTAGGACATTCCGGCTGTATTAAGTGATCCACATCTAGCATAAAAATTCTAAACCCAAGTCATACTGCTAGATATTTTCATTAAAGTTTGATAACGTGGGTGACAAGGTGGTTTGACAGGAATGGCAACAGCTGATCTTAAAAGCTAAAAAGTATTGACTGGTCTATAAAGTATTAAGATGTTTGTTCGTAAGAGGCATTGTCGTGTACACAAACACTAGAATTAAGAAACACAGTAGGAAACAATCTTTTCAGAAGGATTAAATTTTCTTTATATACAATTTAGAACACAGCAGAAATTAGCTGAGTACCTGATAGCACTTCTCTCTGCATTGCTTTAACTAAAAAACAAAAACAAACAAAAAAACCCCAAACTACAACAAAAAAAAACAAAGCCCAAACCAAACCCCCCAAAAAAGACCGAAGAGATGAACATAAATTTAACATGCCTACAAGTGGTCCTGTTCTTAAATTAGTTCACAGCTGTGTAAGAAAGGCAGCATTAGTTTATAATACAGGTTATAGATTCCAAAGGAACACATTTTTATTATTATTATAATTTCCACAAAATACAGAAAATTATTCTCCTACAGTGAATGAAAACTGGTCTTTTATTCAGTTTGTAGGTCAAACTCAAACTTCTTAAATACTAAATGCTGACTTAGAAAGCTGGCTTATTCATCCATACTCAATTGAAATATTGGATCAATACCTTCCTAGGTTTTTTCTCCTAAACAACCTGTCTTCAGATACCATCTTTCCTTTGACTGCATTTATCTATACGAGGTGTTAAGCTGATTACAGTGTGTTCAATGCATAATGCTAAATTTAATCACCCATAAAATTTGGGGATATGTGTATCCAGATCGAAGCTTCATAACCAGGCCACTTCCCCGCCACAAATCAAAAGATCTCAGTTCTAATCCCCTGACATGGCAAGATGAGAACTTCAGGGTGTATCTTACCTCTATGAAAAATCCTAATAGAAAATCCATTTGGTGTGCACTCTAGATATTTTATTCTGCTGATTCTCTCCTCTCAGCAAAATGATTTTGACTATCCACATATAACCAGTGTGTTTCACAGTGACAAAGCCTATGTTCCTTTCACCTACCTTTTTCAAATTTATTTAAATGTTTTAAAAACCAAAATGACTACTCTTCCCAATACTGAAATACAATGAAGAGAATACTCTACTTTCTTAAGAAAGCCAACTCCGAACAACTATACCTTCAAAAGATCTGGCAGTTCTTTGAAACTTTACATAACTGTAACCAGAAAGAAGTTTTCCCCCAATGAAATCATCATATTGTACTACTGCCACAATACTGCAGACATTTTTAAGAGCAGCACTTATTACTGCATGTGGTTTAAGTCAAAAACAACAGTGAGGCAGGAATTACATTGTCTACAATGAAACTAATATGAACAGCAGGCGTTATGGACTTGCAGAAGAACTTTAGTAAACTGAAAAAAATTTCAGCTGCAACCTCAGTATGGTATTTCACCATACTACTGTACAATGAAATCTTACAATTGTCAAAAACTCTTCTCTGGAGCCTACTCTCACAGCCAAACTGAGCTACAAAAACTTTTGCTCAGAATGAAGCAGGAGATAAGGAGGCAGCACTGTAGGCAATTTTAACATGAAATATCACAAGGTTTTACCCTTGGAAATGCAGTTTACCAAGGCCTCATTAGCTACCTAGCTGGCTAGATTTATACATCCATGTGACAAGCTCCCAGGGTAAACCAAAGGTTCCTCTACTCAGCCAACCTGTGCTCAGGCAATACAATCTAAAAAGCACAGTTGATAGCAAATTGTGCCATCAGACTGCTTGACTTTCTTCCAGTTGATACAGAAGAAGTTTCTTTCACCTGGAAGAGACTGTAATGGAGCAGAATCAGAAGAACAGGTCTCCAGGCTCAAGAAGGACAACTCAGACCAAGCTTTAAGGACTATCACTTAGTCTGAGTTATTCAGAGTCAGAACCAGCAGAGTCAGTCAGTTCAACTATTAGCTTACTTCTGTGAGAAATGAACAAAAGCTCAGCCATAGCAGCATGTTAACAATGCCAGGTGTAACATGTAACATAGAACTGCAGGACATGGGGGAGGTACCAATGAGGGCTAACCTTGCCCTCAGTTGGTGGCCTCATGCCACTTCCTGGAAGGGGATGGTATAAAGCAGGAGACTTAACACATTGATGCCACAGAGAGGGTAAGACCTCTCTAACTTCTGCTCCCAGCTGCATAACCCACTCCCTCTCTCGCCTAGGTGCTTGATGCTTGCCTGACTGCACCGTGAGCTGATCAGAATTGTTCTGAATAATATTGTCAGAATAATGAACTGAATGTGATTGTTGGGGCAGGTAAGTGCCAGAGCTGTCAAGAGGACAAGCAGCAGGAGTACATGGCCAGGAGAAAGGTACAGAGGTGATATGGGCCTATGTCAGTTTTCACGGCAGTCTGTGTTAGATCAGTGCAACCAAACCTCTCAACGTGTACTGTATTTTAATCTCTTTCCTTTGCTTGGGCTACTCCTTGCTCTTCTCCATAGCGCCTGCCCAAGTATTCATGCTGCTGACTAGTGAAAGAGGCCAGAAAACTGATCACTTAACAGAAAAATCCCTAGTCTTTCTCTCTAACAAGCCCTTTCTAACAAGGGCTGGTAATGCCAGCCAAAAGCAAATGAGAAAGTATGTTTGGGATTCTCAAACACTCAGTGGAGGTGCCTACTAATGAAGAGGCCAAGGAAAATTAGTTTCATTAGGCTAAATTTAGGGTTTCTAAATGCTTACTTGTCTCCTTTTGGCACATGGTGGGCAAAAGGCAAGCCTGACGTGACCAATGGAAAAATCATCGGCCAAGCACTGTGGTTTGGTCAGTGAAAATCAGTCTTCTTACTATATTGTCAAATATTCTGCCAAACTAGATCGCCCTTTGCCAAGAGTACAGGTTTATGCAAGATCAAGTCAGGTAAACAGACCTCATCTCAGACAAAACTCAGTTTGTGAGAAAACAGAAACGTCTCCTGCAAATCCATAAGCAAGTGCCATGAATGCTACTTTCTTATAACCAAATCCATGACTGTCCAAAAGCAAGGTTTTCATGTGATCTTTTTTTTAATCTAAGGTCAATATGGATAGCAAAACTTTAGTAAATAACTCATTTTTTAAAAAAGAATTTGAACACTAGAGATCGTTTTTAAAAGCATCAGAGACTTGATTTGTCAGCGTTCCCACTACCGAGGTTTCCTTGTCCATCAGCCACTGCTAATCTAATGCTCCAGATCACGTGCGCTTAGTATTACCAGAGCTTCTACCCAAAATACCTCACACAGCTTTCAGTGGCAGACCAGCTAAAGTTGTCGTGTCTCAGTGAAGTCTTGTGGGAGTAAATGCTATCACTCTGTACATCATTTAACTCAATACTTAATTACCACTCTAAATGTCTGCGTGGGGAGCAAATATGGATTTTAACCATGCAGCTGTCAATTTGTTCACATATTAAATACAGTAATTCAAAGGCAGTGTGGATTTAAACTTAGAAGAAAAAACCTCTAAGACTCTCCACAATCAGTAAAGCATTACAGGCAGAATATTGACTTCATTTTCAAATTTATCCATACGATCAGGCATACTGATAGGTTTTCCAATATATGCATCATGGGGTAGGACAAAAAGGAGAAATTTATCCATGCAAATACAAAAAATGGAAATAAATTACTTTTAGGGTTGATAAATGGAGAATCCCCTTTTCATTACCCACAAAAAAGGGGAAAAAAAAAAAAAAAGTCCTATACTAAATACTGTGGAGCTCAACAGCTACAACAAATAACAGCAAACAATTCTTAGAATTTTAAAGGGAAAATGTAGTTAAATTACCAGCAGTTCATGGTTGCATTTGCCATCCCACCAAGTGCATGTAAAAAACCTGGACCAGACACTACGAGACATACTCCTGGCCTAGAGAAAAGCAAACAAACAAAAAAAGAGGTAGAGAGAAAAGGAAAGTGAACACAGGGAACACCAAATAAATGACCAACAAAAATCAGTACGATGCCGAAATATAAAATATTAAAGTTTTACTCATGTCATCAAAATGCAAGAATAGCAAGGCATTTGTATGAAGGACTATATAGACAGGGGAATCAGAAATCATTTAGCTGTATCAACCCAATTGAAAAAGCAAGTCAACAGTTGTTATGTGCCACCCACACAGAGGTCTGCAACATATTCAGGCTCATCATAACACAGCTCCTTACTTCTTTTATTGCATTTACTCCATCATCTAGTGTTTGCTTATATGGAATTTGGTAAGCCACATATGTCTGCAGTTTTCTGAACTGCACCTTAACACTTGATATCAATGAAGAAAGCTCACAAAGGAAGAAGTGCATCTGATTCAACACAAATTTTATTATAGTTTAATTCAGGCAGAGGCACTTATTATTCCAGCTGATAAGACAAAAATGACAATTCTTAACCACTGAGCATTCTTTAGTAACTTCACAGACTCTTCACATATCAGAACAAAAAAACCACAAAACAACAAAAAAAACAACAGCTTACTTCCAGAGGATTATTCAAAGGAAGAAAAAAAATGCAAAACTGTATAACACAGGTGGTCAGGCTTGTAGACAGAATAAGGAATGATCACCTGCATCATCGGGTCTGCAATTGTGAGCAAGCAGACACCAGATGTCTACTTTGGAAAAGGATCCATGGGATACCCAAGAAGCACACCTCACAAGTCACAGTCCGCAGAATGCTTCCCAACAACATTAAGAGGAAAATGCAGCAGAGAAGAGGAAAAGCCAGTATTTCATGTCAGAAGCAGCACAGAGGAGACTGGAAGGCATATGATCAGTCTCTGTATTCATAAGGTATTTGTTGAATAATATGCCAAGATGATAACATTAAGGTATAGCAGGTCCACCAAGTTGCAAGAAACATAGGTGGCATGATTTCTGCCCCTCATACCAGTGGTGTTAAACTACTATCCAGAAGTTAAAAGAGGAAAAAGATAGTTATGAGATGGACAATATTAAGTAGCTTAAGCACCTCCTTGTTCCTACCCAGAATCATAACAATAGAAATATTGATGACTGCTTATCGGTCATCAATATTGATTGACAGTTATTTTAAAATTCATGCTCCATTTTAACTGCCCTACATCTGCACATGCTAAGAACATCCAGCTCCAAAACAGAAAAATCATTCCTAGCTTCTAGCTGTTGAGTCTAGCACAGTTAATATCATATTATTACAAGTATTAATAAATATGCAATGTACCTGCCAGTCAAATATCCAACAGCAGATGCAGCATAACAGGCCTATTGAAAATATTGAGTTAATTATACAGTTACTATTATATATACATTTTATGATATCTTGTACATAACTTTCAACAAAGATACTGAAAACAAGCAGGTACAGTTTTTGCCCTGATAATTAGAGCTTAATCATAAGAAGTACCCCTTTACCCTCCCCATTATAAGGTGTGTTCATAAAGTCTTACCTGAAAAATCTCAAAACTCGTCCCCACATTGAAGGCTTGTGTTGTTCCAGGATATTACATTAGGAATATTTGATGTAAAAAACAACAACAACAAAATCATAAAAGAAAACCCCCTAACCAGGGAAACAAAATGAACAGAACAGCATAAGAAACTTCTGTCTTCTACTGCCTTCTAGACTAACATGGAAGAGGGATATACAAGAGCAAGGCAACAAACAGAAATCCAGCTATCACTGGAATGACTGATCGTATTTCAGAAATTAAGCAAAAGGTTGAAATCACACACTGAAGAGATTAATTAGAAGATTAGGGATTGTCTTTTATGAGCTGAGCTGCTGAAGTACTTCTCACTCCTTTTCTGGTATCACACTTGGCTTTAGTATTTTGACATTTTAAATAAAAATTACATTTTGAATAACTTTCACAAAAGTAATGCCTACAATGTGTGTTAACATAGCTTAGCAGCAGTTATTATGAAATAAGTTTTTATGCTATTCCTGCAGTAATATTAAACATTCACATATAAAGTTCACCCAGTAACAATACGTGATTAAGTAGAAACAGAAGCTTACAGGCAACCCAAGAACTCCAAAGGATTCACACATGTGACACTGTCAACTCCCTCCCTCTTGTTCTCATGCTTTTGTCTTAAATTCATCAAGTTCTAACACTTCAGGGAAAAAAGCAATTTTGCAAGTTTGTAGTTTGGGGTTTTTTTTGTTTGTTTGAAATGTAACCTCCTGGCCTTATAGCCTGCCTCTTCTGGCAGAACTCTATTCTGAAATAGAGATGTGATTTTGTTTTTATTTGAGTACTATTGTGGTAAGAATAACAACTAACACAAAAGCTCCTTCTAAAAGTTTACAAAGCTACTAAACATTTTTCTCAAACCTATGAATAATTCTAGGTAACACAACATGTTAGCAATGTCAGCTTAAATGAGTGAAAACAGAGACTTCTTGTAAGCTTTTACACAGAAGAAGAAACCGTCTAATATCCTCATGTTCCTACAGATACAGATCAACTGTTTGAGGAGAAGGTGGGGCATAGTAGAGGAATAATAAGTAGCCCTTATTTTCTATGCAACATTAGAATAGGGCGTTGTTGACAAAAAAAGTACATTGACAAGAAAAATCTCTTTCCACTTTTCATAAGCCTCTGGCACAGGGAAAATTGTTGCTAATATTCAAGAATTAGATAACAATTTGATGACACATCTGTGTGCAAAAGTTTAGAAATATTTGGAGTAGTTGTTACTAAAAATCTTGTTAATGGAGCTTAAAGCATGGTGTTGAGTTTCCATAGCATTCATTTTTCAGGTCTGAGTGGCAAATAAAGCAGTACATAGAATTTGGGTTCATGTACAGCCATTGCCATTAAAACTTTTACTGCCTCATTCTGCGAGGAAGCAACATGACTAAATATCTGTATGTAGAGGAGAGGAGGTTGTAAATAATTTTGAAGGTATACTTAAAAGATTTTTTTTTTTGTGTGTGTGTGCACAGTAAGAATGAAAACCCATCTTACTTATGAACCATGCATCCCCACCACCAAAACATGAGTAACGGCACTCATATTATCTGTTAAGATCACAACCCAGTTGATCAGCTGAAACCAGATCCTTATTTTCCTCAGGCAGGCAAGAAGGACTTAGGCGTATAAAACGCCAATGACCACCAAACCCACAATCAACGTTACAAAGAAACATAGGAGGTCCAGATGCAGGCACTGAACTCAAAAGTCTGCAACCACCCATGAGTGCTGGGTTTGAACTGTAGCCAAAGCAGAGGCCTGTTGCTCCCATAGAAGTAGAAGCACACTAAGCAGGGTTTAATTAGTCTGTTTTCAACTCAAACATAAGCAAACTAATACAACATAGCTACTAAACAATGGTTAAGCATTTCTGCACCCAGTGGGCCAGTGAAAACAGCACTGCCATGCCAGGAGCACGCCTGAAGCCCTTATTCCTGTCAGGCTTGTGATCAACTTGTAACAAGAACTTGCTGTATGAACCTAAGCTTGGGACATGTTGTCTTTTGTTATGACATACAACTCAAGTGCAGGCCTTGAAAATATGGACACAGCTTTAAAGCAGCAGTCCCACAATAATAAGCAACTTGCTGATGGCCAGTTACTGGTCACTGGACTCCAAGACTGGGAAGACACTGCTTTTGGTTTAGGAAAAGCAGCAGCTGCTAAGCAAGGGAGGAAAAAACACCCAGAACAAAAAAAACACCAACAGATGTGCAATGGGATAAGGCACATGTCTTGGTCTGGGAAAATAACACCCATCCAACACTGCACAGTCTGTAGTCCAGGCATTGAAGCCAAGGGGTAAGATTTGTTCAGAGACCAAAACATCTTATAAAATGAGATCCTGAATCTAAGGGGTGGAAAAAAAAAAGATGTCTGTTTTGGTTCCAGCTGCCCTTATTGCGGGAGTTCTCCAGTCTGATTCCCCTGACAGCTAGCACCATCCATACTAACTAAGCTGTACCAGCTCCAGCACCTTACATACTCATGACTAACTTAGGATACAATTATCAAGAAGAGATTGCTTCGAATATGTAGTGGTAATTATTATTAAAGATTAAGAACTAAATGTTAGCTATGTGTGCGGTTAATGAATAACATAAAGGTTTTTTTGAAGTTTAAAACTGGCCTGAGTTATCGGTCTTCTAAACAATCACAGCAACCTCTGATTACCCAGGGACAGATACACAAAACACCCTTACTGAGTTGCACTGTAACTATTCAGTGTTCAAGTGGCACAAGGGACATGGGTTTAACTGCTTCTAGCAAGCTTATGCCATGTTACATGCCACAGGAGACTAGCTAATGGATACTGGTAGTTCTACTTTGCTTTTAACCTCATGCTTTAACCTAGTTCTTCTAGTCAAAAAGTTTATTCTGAAATTTTATGGGCTTTTGCTACATCTGGCCCAGAAACGAGGCAGAAACTCAACCCCTGGAAAAAACTTTGTTTTCCATATATCTCAGATCATATACAGCTGCTCCCTTTATTGGTGAAGGCAGCTGTACACACATCTTCCACAGCCAGACCACACAACTAATAAACTTGGACAATTAAAACCATGACATGTGTAAATACTAAGTGTATCTTGAATATACTATGTATAACCATGTACCCCCTCCTCTGCCAAGCAATTACTCTACATCTTCACTGAGGACAAAGAACAAAACAAAACCCACCACAAGATATATCTTTGTTCACCATTTTCCATTCCCCAAAGAAAAGAAACCCTGACATTTTGATGTAAAAACAAGTCTTCATGTTATTGTTATTCCCCTAAGCAAAAGTACCTCACCATTTACACAGCAGAATGCTTCTTGTCTTCTTCAATCTAACAGAAAAGAGCCTAGTAAAGAATAATAAATAGGGCAGCATCTCATTTGGCAGTGCAAAGCAATCTTCTGTTAATTACAGACACATAAGAAAATTAATTTTAATCATGTTAATAACCGAAGCTAAAACTAGAATACTTGCTAAATGGCCTACAGGAATATAAAGAATGTGTTGAATTCCCAGTCCTTCAAAGGAATCAAATACACCTTTTAAACATATTTGTATATATTTGCCTCCCTCACATTACAGATTTTCCATATAGACATGCATTCCTCTGAAAATTCTCACATTCCAATACAAGGATGTAATGATTAGACAGCAAAACATATAGCTTATGACCAACTGATTTAGGAGCACTACTATTTTAGTACTTTATTGATGTCTGGGACAATCCATGAAGGCTATGAACTACACAGTGGAAAACAGAAAAAGAACACTGTTGCAAAATACAGGCACCTGAATACCGCGCAGGTCCAGAATATTAAAAGAAGCTCCTTGCAAAAGTGCTAAAATTCTAATTAATAGTGTTCATAGAGATACCAGATCCATAAACAAGTTAAAACACAAGAAAAATCTCCTGATAAGATAATAATCGATAATCAAACTATTTATTTATTTGTTGGCATCACCTACGGAAAATTGACAAACATAGTAGAGCAACTGTGAGTATGGAAAGCTGATGGTTCATTTGCTAGCAGTCCAATATCATCAGCTTGTGTAGCAATCGTTGAAAAGACTTATAAACCTGTGGTTATTATATTCAGCCTCAGACTACCTAACTACCGAATGCTTAAAGAGTTATTACTGGGGAAAACCAAACAAATTGAGAACTAGTGGCATAACATCAAAATGCTAATGAGCTTGAGTCCAATTTCTGACATCTAGACAATAAAGCTGGAACATATACAATTAAGGCTGTCTAAGCCTATGTTCATGCTTGATTTTGAGCATTCAGAAGCATTAGAACTTTCTACAGTGTGCTGAACTTTTAGAACACAGTTCAAGAAAAAAAGATACTACGATTATTGAAAATAGTCAGGATGAGTTTATCAGCAGGAAAACTTTCCTCTTTGGGCACTGCAAGAACGGAATAGAGACAAAGAATAATCTACCTTTTTAGGCCTGTAGGTAATAACTCCTAATTAAAACATTCTTCCAAGCAAAAAGCAAAGAATTAGCTAAGAAAGCTCTAAAAAATGAATTAAAATACTACCAATCAGAGAGAGAATGATAACATTGTCCTCATTTGGAAGGCATCAGAAAAAGAAAGTGATGGTAAAAAAATCTAAGGGAGAAGTATCTTGGAAAATCTATACAAAAGTACAGGAAAAAAAAACCCCACCAAACCTAGATGAGCCTCCCCAAAAAGAATCATATAAAAATCTGACAAATATTACTTGAAGGAGACAAAATTGAACTTTTTCTCTCTACAGTAGAATACTTTGTTCAAATTGTTTTGCTCCCTATATCCATTCTATCTTCTCTCCCTTAAAGATGTAATTCCATTAATAAAAAAAAAAAAAAGAGGGAGCACTTTAAAAATGGAAGGGGGAAAAAGAAACACCCAACCCAATCCACCAATGCTCTCCCTTATCCTAGAATGACAGCAACTGCTTCCCTACAGGTTCTTTAAAGAAGCATTCAGAGACTACATTCTTCCTGGTAAGAAAAACGTAAATTAGATTTCATTCTGTTGTGAAACAGTTGAAAGAAGGAATTGGTCCTACTATAGATATATACTTACAGCTTGTTCGTTTCTCATCCCTACATATTTTATTCCAACAGCTTGGACTGCAATTGCGATTTCAGTGACTGGAATACCAACAATGCCAAACATGTATTCAATACTCTAAAGAGAAAAATGTTAGAAGAAATCAGAATTGTTTCCAAAAGATAGCTTTAATAAACATGTGAAACACAGTTACACTAACTATACAAGCAGTCTAAAAGTAAATTGTAAGAACACATATATTCACATAAAATGCAAATATATCCATTATGCCCAGAGGAGGGCCACTAAGTTGGTGAAGGGTGAAGACCAGAAACCATCTGAGGAGCGGCTGAAGTCACTTGGTTTGTTCAGCCTAGAGGAGAGAAGACTGAGAGGAGACCTCATCATGGTCTAGTTTCCTTACAAGGGGAAGAGGAGGGGCAGGCACTGATCTCTTCTCTCCGGTGACCAATGATAGGATCCGAGGGAATGGCAGGAAGATGTGCCAGCGGAGGTTTAGGCTGGATATCAGGAAAAGGTTCTTCACCCAGAGGGTGGTGGAGCACTGGAACAGGCTCCCCAGGGAGGCAGTCACAGGCCAAGCCTGGTAATATTCAAGAAGCACTTGGACAACGACCTCAGAGACACGATGTGAATTTGGGGTTGTCCTGTGCAGGGACAAGAGTTGGACTTGATGATCCTTGTGGGTTCCTTCCAACTCAGGACATTCTATGATTCTATGATAAAAGTTCACAGGCCACTGTGGGAATGCATACAATGGCAGATAGTGCTTGCCGCTCAGTCCTCTGTAGTTGTGCCACTGCTGGTAGGCCTCCAAAATTCAGTGCCTCCATGACTGTTCAGCTCAGCTTCTCAGTCAACGTATGTTTAGTTTTTTTTTTGACTGACCATTTCTTACTCGGGATATCCAAGTTGTATCACCTTCCTGTTTCTCAGTATGTCAACTTCAACTCTTCTGAAAATTCCTTGTATCGTTACATGTTCTTACGCTTTCACAATTAACAGAAAAAAGGCTCCAAGAAACAACTGGGATGGTACCATGCCCAGGAAACTTAGAGATGAAAGGACTATGCTTATTTTTATCACAACTGCACTACCTTTTCGTGCATTACAGACCAAACAGAAGGCCCTTCGCTACGAGCAGCACCCCTTCAGCACTATCTCAAGTTTAGAGACAACACAGACTTGTGGTAACTGCAAAGGAGGAGCCGCCAAGGGCAGTGGGCGGTCAGCAGCGCCTGACGGGGAGGGATGCCTCGGTGGCCTCGGGAAGGTGTAACCTCGTACGAAGGAATAAAGAAGCACCGGGGGAAGCCGCGCAGGGGTCATCGCCTCATCGGGCCGCTGCGGCAGCACCTCCCTCCTTCCCACAAGGCGAGAGGGCGAGCGCTCCCCGCCCGCCCCCGGGGCACCGGCAGCGCCGCCTAGGTGAGTCCGGCCGCGCGCGCGCGCGCCCGCTCGCTGCCCGCCAGCCCCCGCGCCCCGGCCCGGCCCGGCCCGGCCGGCCGCCCCCCGCGCCGCCAGGCGGCGGGAACTGTCCCCCCCCCGCTCGCCGTAGGGAAGCGGCTTCCCCCGACCCCGCAGTCTTACTTGGGCCTTGAGGGACTCAGCGATGAGCTGTGCCCCGCTGACGGCCTCCCCGTCCGCGCCGCCCCTGGACGCCATCCCGATCCCGGTTACCGGCCGGAGCCGCTCGCCAGGGAAACGGACGGAACAGGCCCCTCGACCCCCAGCCGAAGGGTGGGTGTAGTTGACTGACACGCCGCCCAACCAATGAGACAGCGGAGAGGGGGCGGACCTGACGGGCCGCAGGCATCCACCTCTGACCCCGTTGGCAGGCGGCGCGAGACCGGGGCAAAGGCTGGAGGAAGTCTCCTATTGGCTAGAGCGGGCACCCAATCAGAGGCCTGCCTTTCCTCCGCCCCCCCGCCCCACGCGGAGCAGCCGCCAGGGGGCGCCATAACCCCGTCCGGTGCGGTGTAGCGTGAGGCTCGCGGCGCGCCGGCGTGTGGGGGGGCGGCGGTTAAACGGCGGCAACGAGGGTAACGGCCGAGGCTGTCGGCGGCTGGGGCGGGCGCCGTCGCGCACTCCCCCTAGTAAGGGTCAGGGGAAGCGGGAGTAGCGCTCCGTCTCTCGCCGAGCGATCGGCCTCAAAGCGGGGCAAGCGGGAAGGGGTAGTGGGGGTGACCGGGCCGGCCCAGGCTCCCCTAAAGCCGCGCTTGGCCTGTGGCAGCTCGATCTGTAAGGCCCGTGGGAGCTGCAGGGCGAAGCGCGTTTGTAACTAGGGCGGGCGCCGCCGCGGTGTGATGCTCCAGCTTTGTGGACTTGGTCAGAGGTCGCTAACGCAGAGCTGGGCAAAGTATAGGGTGGTTTGAGGTGAAGATACCCGCCACCAGCATTTATGAGGACAAGGGGGAGCGCAGAGTGAGAGGTTTCTCCAGAATCCTCACCAAAGGATGGGACGCACCATTATACTTAGCTCTGCCCATGCTGGCCACGTCAAGCTTGCAGGTGTCTGAGAAGTGACACAGTTGGCATATTCTGCCCTGCCCTCTGACTTGTCCAGAGCAGAGAGACTTAACTCAAGACGGTAGCACAACCAGAGAGCACTGGTTGTGCTACCATCTTGAGTTGTTTGAGCTGAACCACTAATAACAGCAGCATTCAATTCATCCTCACTCTGTCACCACAATAACATAGGTCTTTTAATTATGAGGCAAAGTGTGTTTCAGGAATACTGGGAAACTTTTTACAAAACATTGCATTAGAATGGGCAGCATTTTTAAAAATAGATTGTGCCTCTGGACAAAAGCCAGGAAACTTGGGCAATATTATGTAATGCATTGCACACGGAATAAACATTTTTCAGAAATGGAAATGAGAGATACCAGTTTACATTGAGCTATGATTGCATTGTTAAACAAACCTTCATAAAAACCTGTAAAATACTGTGTTAAAATGGAGTGCAGCATGTTAAAGCAGTAGACAGGAGGGGTCAGGGGGAAAAAACTGAATTTCACTACAGTTTTACATGTGTGGGCTGCTGTGTTATGTATTTTATATATTAGAATGGCAGCAACATCACAATTCATGAATATCACTCGATGTAAAAAAGACTTAACGATTTTTTTCATAGCAAATTTAATATTTTGCCTAGTAATTATTACTGTTTCTGTTACTACAGCTTAGCAGGCATTTGCTATTAATCACTTAAGAGGACCCAGGCTAGTGCTGTGCTACTGCTTTTTACAGTCTGTTGGATTCTTCTGAGAATAAAGGCAGTAAGAAGTGGGGTATGTATTGCCTTTCTCTGTGTATACATCTGTGTGCGGTGAGAGTTGACAAACTTCTAAGTTTCCAAAGTTGTTGAAAAGTGAGTGACTGGATGCTTTACTTCATAAAGTACTGAGGTTAGATGGTTCTGAAAACTGGGGAAAAACTTGTCTGCATCAGCATCCAAACTTAAACACCAGACTTTCTACCTTTTGTACAGAACTGTGGCTAGAATAGTGTGACTGCATGACAGTAATACTGCTATGAAGTACTTATATTTGGGTGAGATGATCCTGCTGAAGTGTATCTGCCATGCAAAAGACCACATAAATCACAGGAAGGGGACAGAAAAAGAGATTAAATTTCAGTTCATGAACATTTCTTTTGAAGTCATGGCTCAGGTGAGGTGACAGCTCTGTAGACCCGAATCAAATTACCTTCTCTTCAAGCAAAAGATTTATTAGATAGTGTAGCACTTTCTGTTGGGGGGGGGGGAACAAAAGAATGTGGCTGAGACTTGCTTGGAGTTTCACAGCCTAAGGGCTGAGTAAACCCTGATGGTATCATTATTTTGGCTGGAAAGGTTATTACTATCCCCAAGCCCAGCCTTGGAGCTTGTCACATCTCTGTGTTAGAAGCAATCCATGAGGGTTCTGTTGTTTAAGCTGTCCAATAGGGGAGAGGCATTAGGGAGCCAGTAATCACAGCCAAGGGTAAGGGCTCAGAGGAATTATTTTAGTTATTAAATTATTTTAGTTGTCCCAGATTCAGCCAGGTGGGATTGTGTAACTGGATGTTCAGTGCTAAACCTATTGTGCATCTAAACGAGGAAGGGATTCAGGTTAGTACTTTGGAGTGTTTCTGACCACCAGAAAATGAACCGTGACAAAAATATGAGAATTCTCCAAGCATATCTGTAAAATACAACATTTTGTAGAAGCTCATTGCCTGTTAATTTTTTATGTTGGTGTGTTTGGCTTAGAAGGCAAAAAGGCTATTTTCCTAACACATAGCAATTCCATCCTGTGATCTGAAACTCTCCAACTTTTTCTGTCACTAGTAATGATGAATTCTAATTACATCATAGTTGACAATTTTGTTGAGGAAGGGATGACTAGAGCCCATTCCTGTCCTAAATAGGCATTTTGGCTCTGAAGGGATGACAGAAATAGAAAAGATAGTTTTGTCAGCGAAGTGCCACACTGTGTGTTTATTTTCAGCAGCTTCCTTAACCGTGAGAGGCTTCCCACCTCTCCTCTCCCTCCCACTGCTACTGCTTTATATCTTCACGTGTACCTTGGTATTTCATTTGCCAAACTGAGCTGCACAGGCAAAGTAGGATCCTTTCTTCTTGATAGACGTTGCCAAATCAGCCCCTCCCCATAAGTACTGTTTTCCTCAAGATGCAGAAGAGCAAGGGTAGCTTATTGCACATCACTTCTCAAAACTTTATATAAATGGAGTATCTTTACTACAGCTGTTTACAGAGATGCCAAGGCTTTATTCTGTTTTCATTGTGCTTCAGGTAACTTAAATTCACTGTTGAAGGCATGTATATGTGTATACATTGGCAAATTAAGCCTCAAGAAAATATGAATATGTAGTTGAACTTAGCAGCCTCTAATAGCTAAGTTACTCATGGAACCTTACAGGTGTAGTTGCATATTAAAACTTTTTGGTTGAGCAGACAAGTCTCCTGCCTACTATAGGTGCTAAGGTTATGATTTTCCCGTCCTACACGGGATTGTGCTGCTATCAAACCAGTGTTGCAAATAGTGTGTAGACCTCATGGAAGCAAACAAGTGGCTTAAACTAAGGTATTACTTGCTAAATGCTTTTTGAATAGCTTTCTTCATGCTCCAGTTTGTTCATTGTCAGGTACTAAACCAGTGGGTGATTAGACAAAAAAACAGTACTGAGGATTACTTATGAGCTGCTTTTCATTCTGGAATTTAAGAAAAGAGATATTTTAAGTTAACTTGCCATAGACTTTCTTTTTTAGGTAGAAAACTACATTTAATATAACATGAATAAAAAATAAAAACTGTATTACTTTAAAATTTATCTCTATCTCCTGCTGAACTCTTAATAGGAACTAGAGAAGGCTCTTCAGGCATGTGTCTTTCAGGTTCTGTATTTGCTTTGGAAGAATTCAGGGAGTTGTGGATCACAAAGACTGAAAAACACCAAGAGTGTTTTCGAACACTTTTCCGCCCCCTGGATAAGAATTACCAAAGAGCAAATAGAAGTGAAAAGCCAGTAACTGAACTTGAAGACTGTGGGCTGCCAATATACAGCATCAGTGCATCTCTCCTGCATGGTCTTTCAACCTCACTGATATTCAAGATTTAATTCCTTAATGATACCAGTAACACTGTTAGAAATACAGAATTCTCATACAGTGAGAATAACATGGCATTTCTATAGTATTTCTTAAGCATTGCACAGCCTTTGGCTGTGTCAGCCAGTCCTTGTTCTGTGTAAGTAATGGTTTTCCCAACTTTGGAAGTCAAGAAAGGCTACATGGGGAGCCCATGTTGGAGAGAGTGCTCCAGCCTTTCTGACTCATTAATTCTTCATTTTTTTCCAAGAAAAGCTCAGTAATGCAAATTTTCTGCATTTTGTATGGATTTTTGATTTATTGTTTTTACTATGAAAGTATTTTTAACCTTACCTATCTGCATTTTATAGGAGGAACGCAGATCTGAATTAAACTCAACATTTTTATAAATGTTCGAAAAAGCTGCACTGTGTGAGACAAATTAGTCTATTTATTACATACATGCGGTTGGAATAGACTGAATCCATAATCCAGCAGGAGAGGCATTTTCATGATAGAAAGATAGATAAATGGAGAAGTAGTGTCTAGTGTAATTCTTTTGGCAATTCTCTGTTTCAGTATTGATAAAGTAAGTTCTGTCACTACTTTACTACTAAATATTGTGTCCAAATAATTTTAGGAAATGCTACTTTTCAATATATCCCCCATCACCAAATGGGGGAGAAATTGCAAATTTGTAAGCTGCTTTTAACTTTTCCCAAAGATGTTTTGATGCATGGTGTGGAAGATCTATAAATGAATGGTAAAGTTAATTGGAAAGGGAGATGAAGCAAAGAGATCAGTAGAACTATACACAAAGCTAAAATTCTTTTAAACAGGAAACCATTACTTAAAGCACCAACACAGATTGAAGGTTTAGAAACAATAGACACATGGTTGTTCAGGAATTTAAAACCACCACACTCAGTTCAAACTGTTTGTTTGTGCTGTTTGTTGCTCAAGATCCACCCACCCCACCTGGTTTTTCCACTGTAGGTTTATGGGCTACACCATGGTGGATCTGTGCTGGAAGCTGTCCATCTGCTTTTTCTGCTTTCAAGTTGTCTCAGGAAGAGTTAAGAGGGAGGGGCATTATGTTGCTGCTGTGTATGAACACGAGTCCATACTGAGCCCTAACCCAACAGCCCTGGTTGATCGACAGTCTGCGCTGGAGCTCATGGGCAGAAACCTTGACATCTATGAACAGCAAGTAGTGGCTGCTGCAAGACAGGTATGCTGCAGCTTAGTAGCAGTTGCGTGTGTCCTATGTATATATAGAGTAAGTGCTATTTGAGGATAATCTTCCACATTTGCGTTCCCAGGCAACTGAAGCCATATTTATATACATAAGTATGGTCTGTTTTTTCAGACATTCTGATCTGCCAGCAGCTCTGAAAAAAATCAGGCCAATTAGCAGCTTGCCTAACTTGAGTTATTCCAAGCTTGGAAAAATATGCCTATAGTTATTTAGTATAGGGCAATTAATTTTCTATTTTGGTCTGAATACCTAGCTCCTTTCTGTTTTCTGAAATGGAATGTTTTTATTGAAAGATTGTCTTACAGGCAGCTGTCTTTAGGTTTGATTTTATGCCAGTGCTCTCAATGGAAATTCCTGAATGTTTCTAAAATCTAAGCAAGTTAAAGTCTCTGGAAATGAATGTTCCACCTTAACAACTTTGTGGAAGTAAAGTTTTCCATTCCTTTCTCCTACTCTCCATGGAATGGTTCTCAGTCTAAACATAATTAGAGGGGAGAGACTAGTATTTCTGGCTGTTCTTATGCACAGCCCTCTTTCCTTCCCGCCCCAAGAAAACCCAAAGCTGGTTCTAGTCAGAGGAAGCAGGCATTACTGTCCCTATGCAGACAAGACCTGACTTGCAAGTTTCACAAATCCATTGTTTTGTTACAGAAGAATAACAATTTTTATATAAATTGAAAAAGTGGTGGGGGTTCTTTTGAGAGCGATGACTGGGCATCACAGTCCATAAACATAATAGCTATTTTTATGCAGTACTGCGTCCAAGGCACATAAATTATCCTAAAGCCATAGCACAGATAACACATTTGAGCTGACTTTTGAACGGTCACAGGAATTTGAGTGACTTGCTGTGTCTGATTTAAAAGGAATCCACCACGTTTTTAGGAACAGATCTGCCTCAACTTCAGGTAGAGCCAGCCTAGCTCTGGCACGACTACATATCTACCAGAATCTGCATTGCTTCCACAGTCAAGCTGTTTCTGAAAACAATACTTCTAGTACCCTATCCAACCCTATATACCTCATCAGGGTATATAGCCCAGACTAAGTGATGCTGCACCTTTGACACGGATACCACACCTTTGACAGAGTTCATCTGCAAAAGTCATAATTCTGAAAAAAAGATTAAGACAAATCTTAACATTAGTCTTTGACCTGAATGCTGAATAGAGAATACTTTTGGTAAGAATTTGGTTGAAGTCTGCTCTTATTTGCATGCTCTTAAAGTAGTGTCAAATAGGTTATTTTTCAAGCTAAAGGTATGCATTGGATTGAAGTTTTTTTTATACATATAGTTACACCTACTGTGAAGTCAAAGAAAAGATATTTTCAAACCATGTTCATATCAAAACATACTTGGGTTATCCTTAGCTTTCTTTAGCTCTTTTTGCCCATGAGATTTCCCTTTTTTACCCCTTTGTATTTAGGTTGGGTTTGCTTTGCCTACAAAACATGCCTTTATTTTATGTACAGGGAGCACAGATCATTGTTTTTCCTGAAGATGGAATCCATGGCTTCAACTTCACCAGAAGCTCCATTTATCCCTACTTAGATTTCGTTCTGCATTCACAGTCTGTGAAGTGGAATCCATGCAGAGAGCCATATTTGTTCAATGACACAGAGGTAAATGTAGGAGTGATTTCTGCAGAGGGGTGGAATGACTGAATTCTAGATTTGTGCTCCAAGTGGGAAACTAGCTCTAGTAGTTTTGCTTAGGGAAGTAAGCAAGAAGCTTAACAGCTCGTAGTACCAGATTCTGTTTTCATGAAGTCTCAGTTGATGCTGGTTTCATTCTTAGCAGAGGAGGGGTTTAGATACATGCGTGCAAGAGGATTAGCTTTTTTGTGAGCCATCTGGATTTGTCATCTCCTCCTCCCCAAACTATGAAATGGTGATGACTGTCTGATAAGTTGTGTGTGATTTTATTTTGAACAACATTGTTTTATATAAAACAACACAGCAGTACCTTCACTTTTGATGCATTCTTGTTACTCAGTTTTAATGACTTAATTACATTAGAACATTCTGACTTGGTGGTTGTGTGTAAAATGATTAGCACAAGTAACAGGGCTTGACGTGCTATAATGTAACAGAAGTCACAGCTTAGCACAGACCAGGTGTGATTACAGAAGATGTGACCTGCAAGTTACAAAAATAGTACTTGAACTGACTGTCCTGAAACTGAAATGAAAATAACCGTGCTTAGTAATGCAAGCAATTTCTTCTTACTAAGGTTACAGTAGTCAATATAATGAAAGTAATTACTATATTCCTACCAAACAGAATTTGTGTGCAAACCCATATGCAGTTGTAAATGGTGACCGACTTTGGCCTGTGAAGCTTTACTACCAATGGTCATGCACAAGCAAGACCTCCGTTTGCTGTTCAGATCCTGTTTGCAGATTGCTGTATTGGCAGCCTTTGGTACAGCTGACTATGGCGTAGAAGAAACATCCCAGTAATACTTCAGTCTGTGACTTGTTGTATTTCTTTTCTGTAACTAAGCAGAATTTATCTGTTTACATCTCTGCTACTCCAAGTTGTAGCTCGTAATGGCTTTTTTTTTAAAATTTAGAGTATGAACATGGAGTTGCAGGAACAAGCTGCTGCAGGTGCAAATGATCATTGTTAGGTGTTTGCTGTTCTAAAGGCACACCCAGGTCAGTAACGGTGCTTTTTCAAAGTTTCCAGTTTACCTAGGGTGTTTTAAAGCCATTGGTGCTCCTGCAACAGTCAGAATGTTCTGAAAATTAATGCCCTTGAAATAGAGAGATCACTTACTTACTTACTTTCCAGGAAATAAAACCCAGATAATTTTTTCAAAGCTATTTTGAAATTAGTATCCAAAATACTTTTCAGTCTGGAAAGCTACTGGTTCCAATAGCTTACATCACAAAATCATCAGTACATTTAAATTTTACAGGTAAGGTCAAATGCATTTAATTTCCAGTTGAAAAATAATAATTTGAAAAGTATTAAATATGTCACAGCTACTTAAGTAAAACTTTCCCCTCCATATTCTGAAGTGCTTACATTTCCCCATACTGTTCTCCAGGTGGTTCAGCGTCTGAGCTGCATGGCGCTGAAGAACAAAATTTTCCTTGTGGCAAACTTAGGAACGAAGCAACCCTGTGAGTGCACCGATCCTCACTGCCCGTCGGATGGAAGATATCAGTTCAATACCAACGTGGCATTCAGTGATGATGGTACGCTGGTAGCCACATATCGCAAACACAATCTGTATTTTGAATATGCTTTTGATGCTCCTCCAGAGCCTGACTACAAACTCTTTGATACCCCGTTTGCTGGCAAGTTTGGTATGTTCACATGCTTTGATATATTGTTCTTTGAGCCTGCAGTGAACCTCATCAGAAAACACAATTTGAAACAAGTTGTGTATCCAACTGCCTGGATGAACCAGCTCCCACTCCTGTCTGCTGTAGAATTTCAACAAGCTTTTGCAACAGCTTTCAACATCAATATCTTAGCAGCTAATATCCACCACCCTTCCTTGGGCATGACAGGGAGTGGCATATATACTCCAGTCAAGTCGTTCATATACCACAACATGGAAAGTTATGGTGGCAAGCTCATAGTAGCAGAAATACCTGTGATTACCACAGATTACAAAACCAGTTTGGAGTGTAATGAAAGATTCAGAGAGAACTTAGATCACTCGTGCAAGACTTTTACAAGCGCCCCAATGGATGATGGAGTTTGCTTGAAGGAGGGACAAGAGACCCCCGGCAGAGAATCAGAAAAAGGAAATGAACAGTTACCTCCTCTATTTTATGCAGAAATGATGTATGACAACTTCACTTTTGTTCCTGTATGGGGAGAAAAAGGAGAGCTCCAGGTTTGTGCTAATACCCTTTGTTGCTACTTAAATTATCAGAGAGCTGTCTTAACTGATGAATTATATGCTTTGGGCGTTTTTGATGGGCTCCATACAGTGCATGGCACATACTATGTCCAGGCCTGTGCATTAGTAAAGTGTGGTGGTCTCAGCTTTAGCACTTGTGGGCAGGAGGTTACAGATGCCACTGCTCTGATAGATTTCCAGCTATGGGGAAATATGAGTACCACTTATATCTTTCCTTTACTGCTGACATCTGGTATTACCTTGGACTTTGCTGATCACATGGGCTGGAAAGACAACCACTATTTCATCAGCAAAAATAGAACCTCTTCTGGCCTATTGACAGCTGCTCTGTATGGACGATGGTATGAAAAGGACTAGTACAGATACTTGACTGAATCAGAAAACAACTGCCCATATTTTCAAAAATACATATCTTACCATAGGTTGTTGAACATCTGTACTGCCTAGAGCTTCAGGTACATTTGTTACAAGACTGACTGATGAGATTCCACATTTGAAATGACAAGTGAAGCACCTAACCTACAGTCTGTACCTTGGTGGCTTATGTCCTACCAGTAGTAAAGGAATTGCCGTGCAAAGGTAAAGGCTTGTTGTAATGTGTTGAAATCTTTTATATTGGGAATATAATATTTCTCATTTCAACTGATTTGTTCCTATTCATTTAATCCTTTGGTTTTCTGGGGTCCTGGCTGGGATTAAAGAAATGAATGGAATGGCAAACCAATGCAAAAGGAGGAAATATAGGAAAGGGAATGACAGCACAAATACTGTGCACGACATGCATGAAAATATATCTGTATACATACATATAGCTTGTATGTGGTGAGGTTCTAATTTCTCTTTAGGGTGCCACGATTTATTTTTTCTCTTGAGTCAAAACCTCCCAGCTGAAATCATTACCATTTACTGGCCACTCAGTTGTCCGTAATCCCGTTCCAAAAGTCAGTGAGTTCTCTTGTAGACTTTTAACAGCAACTGAATGTTACATATGTGAACAGCTACAGACCAGCTAGGCTGGGGAAGAGGGTATAAAATGATTGTGAAAAACTAGACTGCATTAAGACATAATTTCCAGCCTGATGTGCAAGGAATTGTGTTTAAAGAAGACATCAGCAACGCGTGTCAGTGATTATGTTATGTACTGTTTAAGTACTTTAACTTTCCCTGTTTAAAAGAGAGGTAATTTTAAGGCTGTTTTGACTTTAAGACTTTTTATACGTTGTTCATAAATTCATTCAACAAGAGCTATGAAAAGCACATAATGAATTGTGGGACAACAAGGTTTTTACATAAATACTTGTATGCCAGATGGCAGGTTCCTGCTGCTCAATGAGTAAAGCACAGCATTGTTTCCAGAGCAATAACTAGAATAAGTGCTATAAATATTGTACTGCAGTGACAAACTGTTCTACTGCAGTGAAGAAGTTGGGAAGCAAATATTCAAAGGTTATTAATTTGGGGTTAAATTCAGCGAAAATAATTTATCCTCAAGCGTTGTAATTTTGTGTGGTCTTATTGACCGTTACAACTTCATCTGCGTACTAGCTGTTGAGTAATGGAATAAACACAACTGTTCCTTTGGTGAGTCCTTGTATTCCAGTTGCTCAGTCTGTTAGTTTTATTCCAGTGGGCAGGAGGAGCAGGGCGCTAACAGGAGAGCCGTGTGTCTCCATTTTGGAGGTCTCAGTCAGTTCCAAAATGCATGCAAACTCAAACCACTCTGGCAGCTACAGGTATGTGCACTGAAAGGTGCTCAGGGGGCTTCCACTTTGAATGAACTCACCTTCTGGTTTCAGAAAGCAAAACAACCAAGAAATTGCTGAATTTCTACCTCAGGGTTTATTTATTAATATTGTTAATATTTAAGAGAAATATTTACACAAAAGAAGTATCTAAATATTTACCATCTTGGCTCTATCAAACCTTCCTTCTCCAGGCTGTATGACTGTGAGCCAGGACCTAGTCACACTCAGTGCTGTTTCAGATTTAGTGCCAAAGCAGGCTGTTACTATCACAATACATTAGGCTAAACAAGTAAATAGCAATACGTCTGTTTGGTATGCTTAAGGGAAAAATATGCATTTATCTATGAGGTACTTGCACAGAGCTTTTCTAACTTTGGGTATGTCAAAACTCTTAGAAAACAAGCCACTCTGGCCCTGCTGTTTGCATGGTTTTGCTGTCTCTTCCCTGAGGCGAGCAGGCATATGTATTAAGAGTGTGTTTTCACACCTTGTTCCCTTCACCTGAAAAAGCAGCCTTTAGCAAAGAGGAAGAAGTGGAACAGGCAGTAGTAGGCAACAATGGAGAATTACCAGTAAGTAACTTCCACCGTCCCATCTCAATCTTTGAGTGACAACAGATGTATCTGTTCTGAAACAGGGTGACCAGGCAGTAGCCTATAACACCCACCACGACCAGTCTGCAGGTTTTGGAAGTCTGCTGGAACAGCAGTCCCAGCATTGCCCTGCAGAATGCAGCGCCGCTCCCAAACATCACAGCGCTCACATGCGTGAAGCTACACGCCATTTACTGAGGAGGTGAGAGAAGCCTTCAGCAAGGCTGATGCTCACACAGGCAGACTTGTAACGTACTGTAATGCAGCCCATCATCTAGTAGCTCATCAGTGGATATAAATTGTTTTAGTAAAGCTTCCCGAATGGTTTCTGTGAGCACAACCAGAAACAAACCAGAACACGAGGATCTTTTGACATACAGAAAGTACAGCTTAAGTTGGGAACAGCTTTAACTCACTCAGTCTGTTGACTTAAATGAATCAGGATTTGGAAATTTGTACCAAGACCAAAGGAATATCCTGTCTGAGACAGACAGCAGGGGATGATGCCTTTAAAGGGCCTTGACACCCCTGACAAAACTGGCCTGAAGTGACTGAGCTTCAAGAGCCTCCTGCAATTACCACGGAAGCAAGCAAAGCCTCATCATGAGGCATAGCAGAGTCTGGCCCAGGCTGCGACCTGTCTTGCAGCATCAGGTATTTACTGAAGAGCCCAGCATCCCAGAAAACCCAACAGTGCAAAAACCTGACCGCCCTTTTTGGCTGCTTCAGACATACCGTCTAAAGCGAACAAAAGAGCCAACTGAAGAAAACTACATTTTCAGAACTGTTACAGAAGGAGGCCCGAAACAATGCCCAAACGCCACCACACGCAGATTCAGTGGCTAGAAGCGCTACCTCCTCCATTTCAGTAGGTTTAAAAAAAAAAGGTGACAAATGCCATTCCTGAAAACTCCAACTATTCACAGGTTGGAGTCAGTTATTGCTCCATGAAGTTTTGAGCTGTCAGTGGCAACGGAAGTACTTCAGAGATCCGCTGTGCTCTCCTTCCTCCCTCCGCTGGGAGAGCAGGCATAAGCAGTGCAGGGCAGACATCAGAGGCAATAATTAGTGGTAGGCTCAGCAGATCAAACAAACTCTTGGTAGAAGAGATTAGAAATGTTGAATACAGAGGATGTCAATAGATTTTAAAGATTTTAAAGATTTTAAGAAAACTAGGCAGACAGCTTGAATAGCAAATTTGTCATGGGATAGGAAGTATATGACAGAATAGGACGTGGATCCTGAGGTTTTGATTTAAAACTATTTAAGGTATCTAATATATTCTTTTACCATAAAAGAAGATCCAAGACCTCCATGTCTTAGGTCACAAAGCTTAAGTCAACTCCCAGGTACAATGAGAAGAAAATCAGCATGTCTGTCATTTGACAAGGCTTGGAAGCAGGGGTTTGTTGTGTTCTGTTCTGAATAGCAAAATTTCTGGTTGCTTCTATTGCAATTTTAACGAAAAAAGAGAATGTAAGTTGTTTTTCTCCTCTTCATTATTAGTGACACTAAGAAAGCTTGACAGACTCCTCTTTAGGTTCCATATTATTAAACTATATTGACAGTCAGATGGTGAAATACTGGAAGATATCTTTCCCAACCTCAGCTTGAAAATTGCTAAAACATAGCACGGAATGGAGGAAGCTCTGTGTATCCTAATGCGAAATAACACAAGGCACCAGGGAAGCATGGATAATTTAGATGCTGCTTTATTTGAAGACAATTAACAGCGCTAAAGGGACTGGGATACTGGATTGAAAAGAGTTACAAGAAATCTTCAAGTCCCTCAAGTAAGGATATTTGTCTTCTTGCCCTGCCAGGAATGCTCAGTTGCAAGACAAGTTGGAGAGACAGGAAGAAGCCTACAGCTTGAAAATTTTAGTTGCATCTGTAACTATTTCTCCCCCAGGGAAAGGAAAACAGAACACTCTTGTGATTTTCCTGGGCTCTGATGACTGAATAACTGAAAGAAACACTCCTTCTGAGGCTGCCATTTCAGAGAGTTTTATCTCTCAGGAGCTATGTGAGGATACAGGGATCGGACTAGAGGCCTGGGTGGCACAGCATCCAGCCAGGCGTTTGCTTCTCCTGTTCAGCAGTAAAACAAAGGCATTTTTGTGATTAGGCTTATAGATCATTATAAATATAACAGGACATTTTCTTCAGAATGACCAGTTGTTTTGCTATTTCCAATTAACACACGGTGGTTCCTTTGCACTTAACATTCTTCAAAACATACGGATATTTAGTACAAAAAGGACTCCAGAAAAACAAAAAGCCAATGCTATCAGCTTAACAAAGAGGCCTATATCGCCTCTCTTCATATTAACACCTCAGGTTTCCATCTATAAAGGAGACCCACGTTTTATAAATTACTATCTTGTCCAATTTAGAGTCAGCCACACATTTATAAAGAAGGGTTTTAATCTGAATCTGAAAGAATTCTTCTCCAACTGTCTCATCAACTTCTGCAGCATATAAATGGATTATGAGGAAGCCATGACAAATCATTAAGAGATTACTACAAGAGGCAATAAATACCAGTCAATCTTGGATTTAAGGATTTATATGAATTTGCTGGACCAACTTCAAGAATTTAAATACATATTTTCTCCTGATATTAAAATGGATTTTGCTGAGTTTAAATCCAGATCTACAGAAGTGATCTTAAAAATTTGAACTACTTAAGAGATTATAAAGGCCCTTCTCTCCAATGTTTTTAGTCTGATCCAACCAAGACTGGATTATCAGGAATCACCGTTATCAGGAATCAATGCTTTTTAACCAAAAGCAGGGTGGCATTTCTTCTGGGAGGTGGGCATGTGCCATCAGCAGAGCCACAGAGCAGGTAAAGTGGTGGGAGATGAGGAGGGTGCTCCTGCCAGCCCCTCCTGCTGCTCCTACAGCGGCCACCGGGGAAGCCTACAGACCTCCCTCGCCCACCCCGTGGTACACTGAGCTGAAGAGCTCCTGAACTGCTCTTTCCATAAACACTTATCCTTTTTATTTAGCTTTCAGTTTTTAAGATGTGAACCTCGCTGATCCAAACATGGAATTAAGTAGTATGGGCTCCCCAGCCACACCTAGCACTATTAAGAATGTTCCATGATTATGCACATGAAAAAACTGCTCTCAGGTGTATGCTACACAACAGTCTTTTGTACAGCGTTCGCTGTTGCTTGCAGTCTTTCTACTGGCTTATCCTCTCATCCAGTTACAATAAAGAAGATGAGCTACCAGAACATTCTGTATTTATATTACAGTTAACAAAAAAAAAAGTGGATTTACAGTAGTTGTTGACTTTAAACGTACGTAATCTCTGGGTAAGACAGGAAGGCTAATTCCTCTCAAAACCAGAATTATTGCATTAAAGAATCTGCAAACATTATCTCATGCTCCTTTTTAGTGATCTTCCATATAGTTTAGATAACAGCTTTGGGATCTTTAGTGCCTTTTGTGTAGATGTTAAAGGGAGCAAAACTTTGAAGTCATTAATTTTCAAATACTAATTTTTTTTAACCAGACATTTATTAATATCTTTAGCCTGGCAGACAAGTCAAAATTTTAAACCAGCAAAATATAACCAGAAAAAAAAACCCTCCACCACAACCAAGATCAAACCTTGTAAAGTGCATATTTCCAGCTCTGATTGTTCCAAATATATTTATGCGATTATTTCGGAGATATCTAGTGGTGGGGAAGTAATAAAGAGTAATAGGAGGAAACAAAAAGCAGGAGACACAGAGAGGTCAAGATTTTGTAAGAAATCACAAGAAAAATCTTTTTGATTATAGTGGGGTCAACTCAGGCCAGGGAGTGGGGGAAGACAGACTAATTCTTCATTTTAACAGCATCGAGCATTTATGCTACCACCCTACATGCCAAAGGTAACAGCTCAGCCTGGGAGGTTAATACTAACGAGGCATTTTCTCCTACAGAATTTACCCTGAGAACTGAAAAACCCATAAAACATCCCAGAAGTCAGAGTACACAGAAGGCTGAGCAGAGTCAGTTGTTGTTCTCATTCGGAAGTCCACTTGATTTCCCCTCCTGCACTCCAGGATAAAAAGGGTTTCCTTTATGCTCATGTACTGCTTCAGTGGTCCGGCCACGGCTCACTGCTCTCCTCTCTTGGTGAAAACCCAAGAGATCGCTGGGATGAAGGTTGTAACAGTAACCGTGCCCCCTTCATCTGTGCAGAAAAGAGGAGGATTTCTTCTAGAGAGATGAAGGTTCCAATATCATTGTGCAGAAATGAACAGGTCTCCACTGAGGTATGAACACTTTTTTTTAACACCCACCCCCCCCCCCCCCCCCCCCAAAAAAAAAAAACAACACAACAAACCAACCCACTAGCCACTGAGAGCATTGTTTGTTTTACAGAAACAAGGAACCTTCTGTTCCTTGATGTCTCATTACAAAAGTGGTCTCTGACCACAGCAGCACGTTCTTTAAACAAATCACATTCCATTTTTGGAAGAAGACCCTATTCTAATAATAGTCCTAATTATCACTTACAAGGCACAATTACCATTCTGCCCATACTGCCAGGTAGTAAAGCAGGTTTTATGGTGTGTTTTTGTTTTTTTTTTAATAGGAATAACCAAATACACGCAAATTGCAATCTACAGGCTCACTGAATAAATTCTGATGATGAAATACACAAATCCCATAACTCTGAATTCTTAAATGGAATTAACATTTGTAATAAAGAAAGACAGCTCTTTAGCTCTAAAAAGTTCACAAAGGTGAAAAATAATGCTACTTAATGCAGGAAAAAAGTTCTCTTCCCCAAGAGGTGGGTAGTAATAAAGTGAAAGAGGCATGATTTCTGATTGATGTAAGGAAACAGAGGTGTTCAACAGCACTGTGCTCTGCATTTGCCTGGATTCCATATCCAAATCTAACTTCCAAACCAACATCTTCTGAGCTTTTTCTCCTCTATCACCACCCAGGTGCGCAGTGGGCATGACCAGTTCTCAGTCTCTTACCCTACTCCTTTCTCAAAGACAGCAGTGTCCCCTCCTATAAGCTCCCCTGTGGCTAGACGCCTCCCTCTGAGGTAACAGGTCGTCCTCTTGAAGTCAAATACAAGTTAGCACAGATAACAAAGGCCTATTAATATAATCTCACAGTTCCTTTGAAACAACACAAATTGGACATTAACAGAAATACTCAATTGTTACCTTTTAAATAACAGCCATGCTACTTGGCATTCTGATTCAGATTTTCTACCAGCGTGTGTGGAAAAATGGGTCTGTGCTGCTTCGACCTTTGCATTACATAGATGTAGTGAACCCCAAGACAGGTCAATATGGATCTTTTGAGCGGTGCCCGAGTGCTCAGCTGAGGCACGTACAACACTTCCACACAGCCCTGTATTTTGAAAGGTTCAGAGGGAAGAAAATACAGAAATCACGATCTCCCGGAAGTCACCTAATTCTGCTCACAGAAAAACGCACTGCGTGTATGAACAATGAACTCAAGCACAAATGGTTGAGAAAGTAATACTTAAAAGGAAGCCTAAAGGAACAATGAAGTAATTTAACATTTAAAATGACTTTAAATAGCTCACCTTCACTTTACAATTAAAATGCTGGCAAAACCTTTGTGAAGTCAATTTTATGAATTGTAACAGTTCAGCAAAACGGACTTTGTCATTAATGCTTAGTAGATACAAATAACTTATTCATTAGTAGAACTCGCATTTGGGTTTTATTATACTCCGTAAAATATACAAGAATCTTGAAGTACTGAAAGAGTGCAGGTAAATACAGTATTCAAGCAGTCACTACTTCTATGTACATGCTCATTAATTCTTCAAAAAACCCACAAAATTATCAAATAGATCAAAATATTGTCCCGTGTTTCCACACTATGTTCAGAAAACCAGCTGATAATTTACAATATCATAAAGATTTCCAGTTTCACAATACAAAAAGGATAAAAAGGAAATTGGAATCTGTTTGTAGTAATTTATTTGTACTTTACCAGGACACGCAAGGATTCCTTGCATGTACATAAACAAATTCACTTGAAAAGTAACAGTTATAGTTAAAGCAGAGCCAAATAAAGTAAATATTCATATTTAACAGACAAAACTTCAATTTACTTATGTCAGTTTTTCATTCTTCAGGCAATTAAAAAACCACAGTAGTCTGTTATAAATTTAAAAAAAAACAACCTCCGGGCGAATCTGAACTACATTACAGGGACCTGTTTCTGCTGTTTATTTTCTAAATGGAGCACAACAAAGATACACAGCTCTTCCCACAGACCAGACACTGTACTTTTTTTTCTAATAGGGAAATATACTTTTAAATTCACCTCCCCCCCTTGTAACTCCAGGATTAAAAAAAAGCCATAGGGATATACAGTTTTAATCTTACATACAAATTTATGATGTAAGGAAGTGGACAAATTATTGAAAAGAATATTGAAAAGTCACAACAGGGTTATCAAGACATTTCCATTTTTTATGCAGTTTCATAGTTTCCACGTTACTCGTGTATTTTTAAATTAAAAAATCTCAACCCAAAACCCAAAAGTTAAAAATCTAAAACTGTGCAACAATTACTGCTTCCCTCCCACATCTCCCACCCCTTCCCGTTTATTACACTGTACATTTTTCACCCTGACTTCACCTTGTTAGCTGGTTTAATTTTAGTATTATAAAAGTATGACAAGTTCATTTTCATTTCTCCTAAAATAAAAAGAAACAAAACTTAGAAGTATATCTGCTTTCTTTCATGGTACATTTAATAGTGTCGGAAAGCTTTCAGATGATTAAAAAAAAAAAAAAAAAAAATCAACATTTAAAACCAAATCTAAGCTTCTTTTCCAGAAGTAATTAATGTTTGGTTAAAACAACTTCAAATAAACTATTCCAGTTTTCACAAAAAGGTATTTAGTTTTAAAAAAAAATATCTTTAAGTTATTTGGTCCTTTGGCAATTTGCAGCACAAACAATGCCTACTGTACCAAACTCATTTATTGCCTTCAAAATGGTTTTCATTTTATTGATAATATTTAAATCTAGCATCCTTTCAGTTGTACAATAGTGTTGTTCATTTACATCAAGTAGGGTGCCCAGTCTGCAGAAACTACTCCCGGCACCAGAAACAGAATGGTAGAATACAGTTAAATAAAACAGTTTTGACATTCTTTTTTTTTTTTTTTTTTTTTTTGCCATGGATTCCAAGTACTTATTCGAGAATTTATGCTTCTTCTGCAAAATATGCTCTTAAAAATCCTCCTACAGTCTCACAATTTTTTTTTTTTTTATATGCAACCACAATAAAAAACATCTTCTCAAAGGTCTGTCCTCTTTTTGCATTCAAACACGGATAGCTTTTTTGCAAAAGCACAAGTCTGACCTTCCAGCGTGAGGCTTCACTCTTCAGACCTACACAACGTAGCTTCTAATACGTCTCAGAATCTGAGTCATTGAGTTCGTCTTCTTCTGTATATGGGTAGCCATCTTCCCTGCCAATGTTATTGAAAGTACAGTAAGAGCTATGGTCACTCCTCATGATTGGCAAGGAATCGAAGGTGACAGTTTTTGAGGTGTTGGTGTAATGATTAATGGCATTGAAGGTAAGGGAAGGTAACGTGCTGCTCGATGAAACAGGCATCATCGTGGCCAGAATAAGAGCTAGGCAATCAGCCACATCCTTATTGGGCGCGCAGGCCAAAGCTGGTGTGTAACCTAGAAAGTCAAGAGAAAACAAAACCTTCATTTAAAATGAAAGACAATGCAAAAATTTCTCTAAGATCATGTAATCTTTCAGCTGCAAAAGTACTTTATATTGCTTAGCTCTGCACTGTTTAAAAAAGAAAAAGAACATAAAACTAATGTATTATCAATTAGAATTTTTAAACTTTCAGTTACAAAACCAACCCAGAAGTCAGCAGGCTTTGGAAAAGAGATGTAATTGTTTTGTTAAGCACAGTCAGATGCTCTAGGCCAGTGAGAAAAGCCTGGATTTTAAAAATGGTGAGGAAGTCACCTGCCTGAGGAGAGACAACTAATGGCAGCCAACAGTGATGGGTGAAGGCATTCACTGGAGGGACACTGCAGAGACTACAGCTCGACACATTAAATATTCCTCCATCTGGAAGCTTCCATATAGCCATTCATCAGAGACAGTTATTTCAGTAAGACTGTCCTGTCTCAGGGCCAGTTAATTGAAAAGGCAGAGCATACAATTTCAATCAACCTCTACTTTATGACAGTATACAGTAATATAAACTATACAGCCAGTGTATAATAACTTTCCTTTGAGGGATATAAATTAAGAAACCCACAGAAGTGTGAGGAAATGCCAGCTGGGTTAGTAGGCTAGGACTTGCAGAGAGAAACTCCACCTCTTGGTTGCCCAACTGGTCTGGCCTAACTCCTCCTGCCAGGCAATGCTACTGTGACAACCCCCAAATGCAGGTCTTTCACTGCGGAATAATTTGCAGTCAGGTCACATAGCTGTGAAATCTCTCCTGGGTAACTGTGGCTCTGATAAACCTCCAATATTTCTCCTTTTGCAGCTTTCTCTTTCCCTACTCATTAAATGTCAAGAAAAATGCTTCAAATTCTCCTCAGCGGAAATCTGCGCATTGTTCAGGCTTTAGGCTTAATCACTGAGCCAGGCACCGAAGGAGCTTTAGCAGAGGTCTCAGGGTACACCTCCAACAGTGAGGCACTGGAATTGGTGGTGACAGCAGCAGCTCTAGAAGCATGGCAGTCTCACAGGTACAACCACAGATAACAGCTAATTCTGCTGCCAAGACCAAAGTAAGTTCCCTCTACCTGGCTCTGCAGAGAAGCAGGTGACCACAGCACCGTGTAGCACCCTTGCAACATCTCTCACTGTGTGTGACAGATATGCCCGCTATGAGCTGATCAGGAAGACACACGCTCCAGTACATTTGGGAGTCTGAAGTCCTGCACCACCCCCAAGTCCACAACTCAAAGGTGTACAACATCAAGATAAAAAGCACACAAGTAATTTTAAATAATAGATGGCTTTAAAGCAAACCACATGATGGATTTCTATGCAGACCTCTAGAAGGCATGGAAAATGAGGCAATGCCTGTTCTACCAGCAAGTGTTCCAACTACTAAGGAATCATCTTTATTGTAGAAGTAGATCCAGGTCAGGTGTTAGGATAGAGCTCAGGAGTAATCGTGTTGTAGTTTTAAACAAATAGGCACATTATGGAAAAATAATTGTAGCTAGAAATTAAGAAAACAGTAATCAGGGAACAGAATCTTGCAGCTGAACTACTATTTGCTCAGGACAGACCTTGTGCTTGATGCTTCGAACAGAATAAGACAACAGCCCCTGCCCAAAGGAACATACAATCTAGGGAAACACACAGATAATTCAGGCACAAAATGCATCAGCTGACCATGCAAAAGAGCCGTACAGAAGTGCAGTGCAGCAGATGTTTTCGTTGTTAGTAAGGTATCGAAGCACTTAAACAGCTCAGAGTGAAGGGTGACAGTCTGCAGAAGAGATACATTTTGAGAGGATTCAGAAGCAAGGGCCAGAGCTTGCTACTCTCGGATGAAGACTGCATTCAGGCACGTCAGGTAGAACAGAAGGCTCAGCATTGATACTCAAACACACACAATTTAATATCTACAGTTGCTGGAGACTGTATGAAGGTAAGATGACACACAAAAGAAGTTTATTCAAGCTGGCCATACTCAGCACCATTTCTTTCACTAACATAATTTGATAAAAGCCCAAAGAAGAAAAACAAGCAGTCACCAGCTACCTTTGAGCATCTCAGTTCATAATACATAAAGATTAAATAGATTACTTGCTTCTTTTAAAAGTTCTCTAAAAACAGTACTCATACTAATATTTGATTGTAGATCTTCAGCTTCTGGCCGTCATAACTAGGAATGAAATATCACAGTTTTATTCCTGCCTTAGACACAGCAAAATGAAGTAACTGCTTGCATGATGAAAGACTGACATCTGCATCCTCCATCACTTTACTTTTGTCTATATTATTTCAAAATTATAAGTACAAGTTATATTTTTATGTCCCTTAAACAACTGCGAACTGACCATTCATGTGTCAGGGCAACAATAGGTATAAATACCTTAAATGTACTTTTAATAAGATGTTGGTAAAGGTACCAACACCACTGAAATGCTCTCACTCAGTTATATATTCCCCATAACCTCTACTTGTATTTGCGTAAGATTTCACACAGGATAAGAAAAAAATAAACCACTATCTGCATTTATAGACAGGGCAACAGAAGCAGTGTGAAGTGAAGTAGCTTCCTTGCACAACAGAAAACAGAGCCCAAGTGGTGGACACAGACTTAAGAGTAGGGTTTCCCCATCCTGAATGCAGAGCTGCTCCCACGGGGCTTGAAAGTTTCCATGAAGGCGCCTACAGGAAAATCAGGGTTATTAATGCCATCAGTGCAAAGCCAGTTCTCAGGAAAAACTGAATGGAGACTTACACTTGGGAAAGAGAAGAAAGTCATCTGAGGCATGAGTCATCTTATAAGTATTTACAAGAAAAGTTCCTTCCAGAAAACTGGAGATCTCCAATATAAACTAGAATATGAGTAAAGGAAGGCTTGGAAAAGAACTAGAAAAAAAATTATCCCACCCACCCTTTAATTTTTTGAAAAGCTTGAAAGGCTAATGATATATCTGTATAATGATGAATCTAATTACTAACAACTGTATAATGATGGATCTAGAAAATAAGAGAAACCTCCACACTACATCAGTCTCTGGAGTTAGAGAATGAATGCCTCCTCTCACCGCTGTGCTGCACATTAATACAACAAAGAAAAGAGACACCGTAACAAGAAATTTAGCTAGCCTGGTGAGTTAAATAGCAGGGGAAAAACCTAAAACAAACAAAAAACCTTGAAAAGTTTGTGGAGTGATCAAAAATAAAACTTCAGCTGGTGTCAGATGAAAGAAAAAGCTAGCAATTTCTTTTAAGACAGGTAAACTTGCATAAATAATGTAAAATTCAACAGATTTTTTTTTTTAGATTTGGATGATGGCAAAGTTTCAACAAGACAGCTGTAGGAACATAGGAAAAGAACTGAAAGATTTGAATGAGGACTGATACAGAACTGAGGATGAACCCTCAACATGACTACTTTGGGGAAGTATAATGGACAGTTAATTTGCTGTTTCAGTTGCATTTAATCTTTTGAGAACAGAGAGGCTTACTTTTTTTCCAAAGACATTAGTTCTTAAACATCTCAAAAAGTGATCTCACCACATTAAGAGATGCTCTATAACAAAAACGATAGGACTTCAAATCTAGAGTTTAAAGTATCTGGTTAATTATTTATAAACTGAAATGCAGAGAATTGGAGTGATGTTAGTTATTTTCAAAGCTCACGTTTTTCAATAATTTTCTGTAGCCCAGAGACAGGAGGAAAGGACTATTAAGTAGTTTTATACAGATACAGATACAAATAGAGAGTGCTTATAAAAAAGGTCAATGCAGGTCTTATAGAAAACGACAACTTCAGAGACAAAAACAGGATCACCACTCCATACCAGCTGAGGTTCTGCCGATTATGTGTTCCATATACCAAGACACACTTCCATGTAAAACACTAAAACTTTACCTCCGATTTCATCTAATTCTCTCTGAAATGCCAAGCTTGTATGGCAGATCACCGAAACTACCTAAGCTATGCTAAAGTAAGAGAATGTCAGTGTTGAAATGCAAAATATTTCAGTGCCTATTTCTACAGTCTGCTTTACTAAACAAATAGTTTTCACTCCCCAAAATGCACAGATCATACTTTAAAGCCTTAATAATAATACTAAAAAAAATAAATCAATGTTTATCCTATATTTTTACTTTCTTAAAGATATGGTTTTTTTTCTTTAGAAACACTTATACTCTAGCAGGAGATGCTAAAATCAAAGACAAGTAGACCTAAAGCAGAACCTGGCTATCACTACTGCCAGCTTTTCCATTTAATATAAAAGGAAATCAAGAAAACTTTTGCAACAGGTTGAGCAAGCCTGTTGGCATACTAATACTTAGAAGAATTAAGAAAAAATTAGTGACAGGTGAAATAGATTGATAAATCCCACAAAAATTTCCCTTGCTCTCTGACACCTCCAAGTATTCATCACTTCGCACATACTGTACTTTAAGCTGGCACATTCATCCAACAGAAAAAGAATTAATTACGAATATTCTCAAGGCTGCTTAAAATTTTATAAACAAAGCAATTGCTATTAGAAAGAGAAGTTAAGGACCAGATGAGGAACTATATTAGGTAGCACTCAGAGTTACTTTAACATTTAAGCTATGAGGATAATTAAAAAGAAGTTTAACATGTTGCCATTAGATCCAAAGGCTGCCAGAGAACCATGACTTCCATACAAACAACTCTCTTCTCTGTTACGTCAAAGATCCACTGAACAAGTGACTGGCTGGCTGCACATGAAAAACCCACAAAAATACAAACAACATCTCCAGTTCGCATACTTGTGATGAGAAACAAAAATCAAACTGGTATGTTTTCCAATCTTTTCAGTTTAGGAAGTTTCATTTAGCAGTTACCCCTGTACCCTATTTTAGGTGAGGAATGATCTTTAAATCACCCATGTCACTTTAAGCAGTGTAATTTGAGAAATAGAAAAAGTCACAGTAAACATGAGGAGAGGAAAAACCTTCCAAATGGGAAATATAGTTAGAACTGTTAATTAGGCACATCCCTTCTGGAAAAAAAAGCAAACAACAAACAACCATGCACAAAAACCAACCAAAACAACAACAACAAAACTCAAACCGCCCCCCCCAGCCACTACACCAAACCCAAAAAACAAAACCCACCAAAACCCCAAAACACCCAACCCCTCCCCAGCCCAAACCCCGGTTACTGCTTTCACTTAAGCTACACTGGGGTATGGCATAAGAGCAGGAGCTCTTACACTTTTAAAAGCACACCTTTGGAGGACCACAGATGTCTTACATGAAAATATGCAATTAAGAAGTCAGCAGATCTAATTTTCTTTTGTTCTTACAAGGTATAGGATTTATTCTCTGTGATAAAAGTTACTTTTCTTATGTCTGTGTGCCAAAAGATTCTGAAGAGCCAGAAGCTTGAGATCAGTAACTGAGATCTGTAATTCATACTTGCTTTTAAAAAACCTAACACCTACTATGACAAAATGGATGGCAATTCAATCCTTAACAACTGGAAGTTATATTTTACTTTAACATCTTTTTGACCATCTCCACTATGCTAGAGCTGGTGTATTCATTATAAAACTACAAACGCAAACCAAACATTTCTATGCCATGACCTGCATTGTTCGGAAAGTTTTCACTCCCCTTACACCTCTGCTGCTTTGCTGAAATGATCCATCACCAACACAACACATTTTTTCCTATGGGGGAACCTACTGCAAGACTCATGAAATTCCCAAAGGGTTATTGCTTTTCAGTGAGCTGAGTTTAAAACCACAGTTCCTTACGGGGAAGCAAAGTAAAATTTATTCTTACCATTTTCATCTACAGCAAGTACACTTGCTCCCTTCCCTAAAAGTTCTTGAACTACAACCGTTAGTCCATTCCGAGCAGCAACATGCAGAGGTCTGTGAAGACAAGCAAACTGGTATATAAATCTTAGAACAATATATTAAGTAAGATAGGTAGCTTGCATCTAGTTAAATGGTTACTGAAGTATTTATACTGGTATGTTACTTACACATTATATAATATATAAATATTGCAGATATAACAACTAAGATGGGAAAACCAGAAAATCTCTTTTCTTATTGCAAATAAACTGTAAAATAACATTATGCACCTTCTTTTTTTTAATGGCACCACACAGTGAGGAAGTAGCTGCTAGAAGAGATCTGCCTGCTTATGATCATGTTTAAAATTTCAGAACTTCTGGTACCTTACTGTTGATAAATCCTTCACTGAACTGTTGTAACTATTGTATCATCACATCTGAGAGTTACTCCAAGTCACTGGCAATAATCATTAGAATAGTAACAGCAAAATGGTAGTTATTTTACTGCATGTAAATGCTCAACAGATGCAGAAGCATTTCATCAATCTGCCTTTTAGAAACCACTATATTCCACTGTGAGTAGAAATGAAAAAGTTATTTTACAGTATAATGCATGAAGCAGGACAACCAGGTTCTTTTCAAAACCTCAGACTATTAACCATAACCCTGTTTTGTGGTGACTTGATCTATCATGGAAAATGTAGCTTTACCTCAAATATTCTAATTGTAACTTTTTCAAATGCAACGGTTTTTCAAAATTGGTTCCCACTGGCTTAAATAAAACCCTACCACCACTCAGCAGGAAACAGAATAATCAGCTTACCTCCCTTCTGCTTTATTTTGCTCTTCATTCGGTTTGAGATTCTTAAAATTGTTTGAATTAACAGTGAACTATATTTTGATTTGGAAACAAGTGCCTTACTTAGAGACCACAAATGCAAAAGATACAATTAGGAGAAGCTGTTATCTGTGGTGCTTATACTAAAGTATTAAAACTCAAGAAATACTGCACGCCACAGATATACTGAGAAATGTACTGTAACTGAAATAGAGGCCAACAATTGTAATGCTTATCTTGGCACGAAGTAGGACATCGTTTATGATGAAAGCTGTTTAGAAAGCCAGCTTAGTTATTAAAAACCATTTGCTAAACCAGTAATATCTTAAACAACTGTTAAAATCTTGAAATTTATATAAACATTTCAAGGAGGTGTGAATATGTACCTGTTTCTCCCCATGACATCTCTGGATCAAACTATATGAGCCAAGGCATGTGGGTGGAATGAGATGAGCCTGTGGTAGCACACTTTCCTACTTCTATTCCCATCTCATTTTTGCTCTTCCTCCTCCCAAGATATCCCCTCCTTCAAGCCAGAAATGGAGCAATGAATCCCTTTCCTGCTGTCTGGTTATTTCATGCTGCCTGAGGTGCACCATGCCAAGCAGCACAAGCAGAGGAAGAAGTCCTAAACATCTTAACTCCTTAGCTCAAGGAGATCTCTCAGAATAGTCGGAGGAACTGCAGGAGTTTGAACATGACAGATTCCAGAAGGGACATAAGGCCAGAAAAATAACACTAGTTGCTTACAAGGTCTGGTGGTTTTTTTCCTAAATGGTCTGTGATAGCATTATTCAAGCAATGAAACTGTTCCATGTACGTAACTCAGCTACATAGCAGGTGCCAAATATTGCCTATAACAAATACATTCTTTATAAGGAAAAAAACTTGCAGAAGTAATTTTAATAGCCCACCCTGAAATATATTCCCCGGTATGACATACCACTACATTTTAAAATTCTCCTTATGATTGGGGTAACAGAATAGGCTCAGTTCTACTTGAGAGAAGATCTTCAGGAAGCATTAAGAATACTATCTTCTCCATAATATTTAACAGAAAATAGTCTTTCATGCTAGTAGCAATAGGTATCTTTTCCTGACAGAAACCATGCTGAAGAATAAAAACATACTTCAGCTAAGTTTTTTTTATTAACTAGCTTTGAAAAGCAAGTCTTAATTTGTCTCCAATGAGTTGTTAACTGAAGTGAATTTTAATTGAAAAATTAGATAATTTGTAAACCAGAAAAATATTGGTTTACAGGTAATCTCTGCAGATTGCAGTAATTCCACACAGGGTTCCCTGAATCACAATACTGTAGGATTTATCATCCCTTTCACTCAGCTAAAACTAGAACTTTAATTACAAACAAAACACTTCTTCACTTCAAGTCGGGTAAACTCTTGGTACCTGTTAAGGAATTCAATCAAAATTCAACTAATTTGGAAAAAAATCTGGAAAATATTCCTCTTTATAAGCAAGACACTGGGCTTAGCAGAAACACACCAAAACCCCATCTGTAAAACACACTCACTGCCGATACATACGTTTGCAAGGCTGCGTTGGTGGCATTGATGAGGTTTCTATCCGTAATCTTCTCCAGTATTAACAAGGCACTAGTTTCATGACCCTTAATACAGAACAAACATCTGTCATTAACAAACACACTTCAAAAATTGCTTTGAAGGGTTTTTCAAAGTAACAAGTTAATATTTGCAAACAGTGCTTGGTAACACAAAGCTCAGCACCCGTACGTCAGACTACGCACACACCTTGCTGCAAGCCAAATGGAGCGCTGTGTTCTTAGAACTGTCTTGCAAAGTCAGATCAGCCTTAGCACTGCTAACCAGCACCTCTGGGGAAATAAAGATTTGTATTAACTAAAAGCATATTCCTGGAAGTCTTAATGGCCTCCATTTGTGCAAAATGAAAACATAATTTTGACAAAAATATATCCACGAGCATGTTAACTACAAGGCAACTTTACCCATAGTAAGATTAACAAACTTAAGAGCAGAAATATGTAAAGCTTTCTCTTTACCCACTGTACTTGTCTGTCCATTTTCTGCAGCCATCATTAAAGGTGTTTTCCCAGAAGAATCTACAGCATTTACTTGAGCATTGTGACTGAGCAGAAGCTGTAGACACTCAATGTGATCTGTAAAAGCTGCTGCATGAAGAGGAGTTCTACAACAGATCAAAAGACAATATGGCCATGTTCAGCCATGCTTTCTACTTTATTCCACGGGGCATGCTGACTGTGCTCCTGCAGATACAAAAGACTGGACAGTCCCCCTCACTGTTCCTTTGAAATCAGTATTGCTGGAGTTGTGACTACTACCTTTAAAAAGTCACCTTCCAGTTTCAAATAATTCCCTCTATGTTGTGTTTATATTAGAGATACAATTTGATTCACAAAAAATATGTATAAAATACTACCCACAAAGTGATACAATTTAAAACATACTCAAACTTGCCTAAATAATAAAAAGCCAATTCAAGTTTATCAAATCAGATGGGATTTTTAAAAATCTAAAATTTATTTCTAGCACAGAACACAAAAAAAATTCTTCAAAGAATAAAAACAGGGGGAAGGGGGAATTAAAGTAAGTAGCAAACAGAACCCCCCCCAATGATTATAGAATTTAGCAGAGCCACTCTATTACATTACAAACATTCACTGTGCATTTACACTCTTACCTTCCTTTTGAATCAGTGGCATTTACAATACCAGCACCTAGTGTATCAATTAACATTTCTGCAGCACCTTCATTATCATTTATCCTATAAGGAATTAAACAGGCTGTTATTTACAGAATGATAAATCTTTTGTTAAAATACACCAATGAAATCTACGAAGAATAATTTTGTACTTCCTTACACAGCACAATGCAATGGACTGAAAGAATTTCCTTCCATTTTCTGGAAAACTTCCTGTTCCAAGAGGAGCTCTACACAACTGTCATGACCTAAAGCAAATGTAAAAGTTAGGTATTTAAAAAAAAGGGAAAAGTATTTATAGATTACAACAACAACAAAATGTATCTAAATTAGATAAAGCAGTATTTCACTTGAAAGTTTCAACGACACTCTGGTTATATTTGATAGGGCTACATTTAGGAACTCGGACGTTTTTAGAATTGTGAAAATCAAACTGACATTTAAGACTGTAAATTTTGTGAAATTTAGAAGGTATCTCATGCTGTCTGAGGAACATCCAGAACACTTAATTTAGTTCTTTACACCTCCATGTTTCAAACTCTTCTGTACATTCACCACCTAGTCTACATGAAAACATCTCCACTATTTGAGGGTTATTTTTGTTCCACTGTCTTGCTAAACCCAAAGGGAAACCAAGTCAACAGTCATAAAAGCTTAAAAAAACCCCACGTTCAATCTATCATACTATTATTTTCAAAATTCTGTAGCCTGCTGCTGTACAGGTAGGTAACAACTCTTAACTACCTGTTTGATCTTTGATGCATACATGCAGAGAACCTTAGTTCAACATTCACTGTTGTCTGAAGATTTGTATTTTCACAAGTCCTGTCAATTTTTCATTGTACAAGTCAAGCATATTTCAGTTCTGTTTTATTCAGAAACTGGTCACTTTGAATATGGACCAAGCTGTAAGAGTTTAATTTTATGACTGTGATAAAAAGATGTTATTCTAGTTCAAATTATCAGTGTATTACCCAGTTGCTTCAGCTGTGAGGACCATCTAGCTAGTTACTCACTTAAAAATAATTGGTAAAGTGAAGCTCTAAGCCCTTATTTCTTGATCTTTTTCTACCATGTGACTCAGAGGAGAAATAAATGAGAACTTCTACCATGTTGGAAAGGAACACACAGAGCAAAATCTTTAGCAAAGGAGCTGAATGTGTTTCCCAACTTTGAAGGCCTCCCTCACCCCCAAATCCAAGAAAAGTACCAGCGAAGAAAAAAATTCTTATTGGATCACTTTTATACACTACACCTTCTTGTGCCTATCAAGGTTGATTTGAAGGAAGTTGAAAAAAAAGATTTAATCTGAAACTGTTCCTCCCAAGACTCCCTGGGGAGGTTATTTCTTCTGGATGTGTGCCACATTTCTATTCACAGGTACAGTGCTGAATTTCTTGAAAGACTTGAGGCATACAACCAAGAGGCAGTTTATAACAAAAATGTAGTACAAAAATAAACACCTCATATTATGTATTAGATGTTAATGCATTCCCCCTCAAGATATCATGTCTGTCATATTGTCACACTGACTAATATGAACTGAAACAGGACAGACTTTTTATGTTGCTTGTGTAAGTAATAACAACTTCTGTCTCAGTATCAACAAATACATTTAGACATGTATTTTACCATTATAGCAGGCCCAATGCAGTGATGTATAGCCGTGATTGTCTGCTATTGCAGGTACTGCATCCACAGATGTAGCTGACTGCAGGAGAGCTCCTAGAACACCTATATGTCCACATGCCGCTGACAAGTGTATAGGGGTTCGCCCCCTACAGTCTCGTAATAAGGACTTAGCACCATGTTGAAGCAACGCCTCCACACATTCCTCGTGCCCAGTAACTGCCTGTAAGAGGGAGACGGGAAGTAGTAAGTTTGCAAATATTCATGTATATAAGCCAAGGTATATAACTAAAGCAAACAAACTTCAGGCAATTTTTTACAATTTTAAGTAATAACAAAATATGCATATCTATTATTTTTATTCCTGGAAACAGCCATTCTGTTGGAAAAAGAGCAATGTATTATCATATTGATGACAGAATAATTTCTTGGAATAACACTGAATGAACAGCTAATCTCTAGGGCTTGTTTAATTGTCTCATCTGGCAGAGACTTAAAAAATTATTTGGTATGTGACATGCATCACTTCTCTTCCTCCCATTAACACCACCCCCACCCTATAACAAAAAGCTGTACTCTGGGACCTCACCAGTCAACACTTTACGGCAAGATTAAGAGACTCTGGAAGTCCAAAAGGAATTCTGAGGGTATGGAGCAAACAGGCAAAAGCTTGCCTTTTGAAAGAAACTAAAAAGACAATGAAAAACCAGGAGTGGCAAGATAAGAATAATGAGAAATTCATTAACGCTACACATTAAGTCTGATTGAAATTAATATGCATAGAACTGGAATGGAGAGAAAAGGAATATTCTCTTACCCCTCTATGTAATGCCGTCCTTCCCCACTTATCTTTGGCATCTACATTTGCTCCTTTGTTAAGGAGTGAATAAACGCAGTCGGTGTGACCATTGAGAACTGACAACATCAGAGGAGTCCTAAGAAAAGAGTGAAATAAAGTGTAATCTACACGGAGATTTAACAGACTAGCACTCAGCTGAAATATAACAACTACTATCCTTCTGGACAACGCTGTTAAAATTTACATCTTCTCTAGTACTCCTTTCGCTCCAAGAATGCCACTCATATTTGGTTCTTAGATGCAAGAAAATAAATTAATATCCCCTAATTCAGAAGTCCTGATTAAGTTACTAGAATCCATTTTTTCAGCATCTGGGCAATAAGACACATTTAGCTTCATCCCAACCGCACATTTTTCACTGCCAACACTATGTTTATTGCAAAATACAGTCTCATGTGTCCTAGTTCAGATATCATCTCCCTTTATAGTAATACATTAAAAGTCAATGTAAAATATTTGGTTTTTCCTTTTACAAAACGCAATAACTTGTGAAGAACAGAATGTGTATTGTTTAAACTCACTGTCCATTTCCATCTTGAATGTCCACTGCATTCTGTGGTTCTGCATTTCCTATCAATAGCCGCAAACATTCTGAGTGGCCATTTGTAGCTGTAAAACATGATAAAAATAGGAGTTTTACATTAATTGCCTTTGAGTATACAGCTCAGACAGAACAGTAACCTGCTCAGACTAAAGCCCATTAGCTTGAGAACCCACTGTACAGCTTTACCAGTGTTATAACTTAAAACAACAAAAAAAGAATATTAGAAAATTATTCCAGAAATTACATATTCTCAACTGTATCGTATTAGAAGTATTGATTCCAGCTGTCAGTTGCGAACAGGTATTTGTTTTTTTACATATAAATGAGGTTGCACACATTAACTGTAATTAGAATATATGCATTTACATCTACAGGAAGGAATAATTAAATATAGTAATTATCATAACTTTTGCTTGTTTTAATGCACAGGTAAACACATACCCAGCCAATCATAAACAGATTTTTTTAGCAAGTGTGGCATGTGCTCAGTTATGAAACAATAACTGAAATCACATTTAGAAAGAGGGGAAGGAAATGTAATGCATAGAAGTAATGAACCAAGCAGTTAAAAAAAGGAAAAAGAAAAGAAACAAAAATTTGAGAAATCGCATTCAAATGCAACTCATGAAAGATAAATGATTGCTTGTTGGAGGGGAAATTATTTCTGACATACAGCTGCTGTATTCAGTCTGTATAAGAACAGTGACAATTCATGCTTCTCTAGCGGACATAAATTCTAACAGAAGTTAGGAGAAGCTAAATCAAATAGAATAATACAGCTTGTGCTCATGGACCACAAATTAAGTGGTTAGAATGATGATGTTTTGTACATAATGCTCTTTTTACTGCAACATTTCTGTAACACCATAACTACAAATGTCAATTTAAATTAGCCTATTTTCAGAGAGAAATAAAAATAAGAAAGTAGTATGATTGCCAGACTTTGAGAAGGGTTGGCTTACAGAAGTTTTCTAGGAAAGGCAGTGAGAAAATACTGTGAAGGATTGCTGTTATTTTGAAAACACTCAGGGGTAATTTAAATCCTTGGAAAAAGACCAAAGTTAGTTTTCATGTCTCTTCTCAAACTGACAAAATTCTCCAAGACTCCAGTCATTTTTCAAATTAATTTACTGCCAAGACAGGCAACACAACTCACGTATCTACATTTGGGCCTACAGTTTGGGCTGCATGAAAGACAAGGAAAGAGACAGGAGCATGTCACTAATACCTGTCAGCACAGCTAGCCTAGCAGTTGAATGGACAAAGCCAACGCACCCTTCCAGAAAGAAGTGTGGAGCAGCGCTCCCCGAGCCGAAATGATATGTTGGGGTTAATACCAGTTTCTACCCGCAACTGCTTTGTTACACTTTTCTCAGCGTAGCATATACCTTAAAAATCATCTATTCCTAAACACTATTTCTTAGAACATTAATGATAGAGATGCCTAAACATGAAGATGATCCACTCCAAAATTTAAAATTTTAGAGGTTAGCATTTAGCACGTACCTGCAGCATGTATTGGGGTCCTCTTTACAACATAATCTTTCACCAAGATTGATGCTCCCTGATTAATGAGCACATCTACACATTCCACGTGTCCCTTAAAGGCAGCAAGATCCAATGGTGTCCTTCCGTTATTATTCCTTACATCGAGGTCCAGCAGTGACTGTACCAGCACTTCCAGAGCTTGATGGTGGCCATGATAGGCCTAAAAGAATAAGAAAATCCTTCAGTTTTCCCGTCCTTCACATTTTTCACTTTCTTACGAGGATTACATAAATGAAACTGTGAAGATAGTATTTTTGTTTTAACATATGGAAAAACTACTGATGCAGCATGAAAGTAGTTACAGTAGTTATGACTAATTAAAAAACTCACAATTTCAAGCAAGACGGTTGGTGTGTTTTTCTCCATTTTATCCTTTCAGTCAGCAACTGAAACTACTTTCAGAAATCATCTGTCTCCAATTTGTATAACTACCGGTATTTTGTATACTGCATGTTTTATTGCTTCACGTTATAGTTAGATCACCCTCAGATTATTTCAAGCAAGGAACATATGCTAACTTAACTAAATCCTATTAGTTTTTAAAATAAAATATTTAAAAAAGAAAAAGCCAGTAAAAGTAAAAAGCATTCAGTATAAATAGCTACAGTTAACAACTGATGAAACAGAAGGGAGTTAGGGGATGAAACAGTTAAAAGATCAGAATGGATATACAAGGATAAAAAAGTAGTATAGAGAATACTCTGCAGGTATGTGTCAAGAAAAAGTGTCAAAGTTAGTAAGAAACATCTACAACTATGGTTTTATAATTTCCATAATAAATTTTAAATGTATGCTCATGGATACATAACCTGTACCCCCAGACAAAACTGATTACCAGGAACAGTCTCTTCTAACTGCTTTCATTTACCATTATTAAAGATTACGTTTTACTTAGGCCATGTATGTACGTACTGCATGAGACTTAGGCTATTTTCAGGAAGTACATTGTGGTTTTTCAATTGCTCGAAGTCCAGTGAAAAGATGAAAGCTACCTATTGAGCTGGTTACTCTGTATACTGAGTATATCTGTACAGACGGTTTCATCAGGTCCTCTCCTACACTACTCTGTGCAAATCCTTCTTCAAGTATTAAGGACAAACATTTCCCATACTAAACAATGATGAAGGTTAAACAATTATGATGATAAAAAAAGTCATAATTACTTATAGAACAAGTCTTCTAGAAGCTTCATTAGTATAAATTATAACATAAATCTGAATTAAAAGATTCCAAATAAAGGCTGTTCCATGAAGCAAGTTTCAAGTGAAATGCAAAAATTGCCCTGTATAGCTCATTCAGGAATATTATGTACGATATTTTTACATTTCATTTATTGTTATTGACATACTTTAAGAAACATCCATAATGAATAAACCTATGTCAACAACTGCTTGCAATTAGATGAGCCATCATCACTAAAGAAGGAAATACTTACAGCTAAATGCAGTGGACTTATAGGTGCTCTGTTGTCTGAATCATTCAGCATGTCAGTACCTGATGTTTCCATTAGCTTAGCAGAGAGAGAAAGTCAGAGTGAGCGCAAAACCCATCACCTTTAAAAACATTCAGCAATAATTGCTACAGTATACACAGACTGAAAAATAAAGGAAGAAAAATAGGAAGAATAATATAGGATTACAGTTTCCTTAGGAATTCTAGATTCCCTTCCACCTTTTAAAGAGCTTGAACTGCAATGACAGCAACCCCTCCCCCATATTCATCTCCCAAGCACAGTTGTGCTTGTGCTAATTAGATTGTGCTAATCTAATTTTTCCTGAAGCAGCCATATGAAATAATATACATGAAATGCAAACAAGGGGAAGACAATGACAGGTGAGAACAGCTGTAGGAGGGAAAAAACCCAAACACACAAATAAACAAGTAAGCATTTACATTAGGGGAAAAGTCAGCAAGAAAACAGTATGAAAAGCCAGAAGGCAGGATTGATTTCTCAGAACAGAAGAACACTTCCCAAAGAGAAGAAACAGACCCCCAAAAGGCACAAGCATTATAAAACAGGATTAAAATATGTATATACATTTCTATTTGTTACTTTCAGATATGTTCTAAAGTTTTTATTCTGGGTCTTTTTCAAGACCATATTTATTTTAGTAAACTAGTAGAATTAAAACATTCAAAGTGTTTGAAGAACACCAAATACATTCAGAACACTAAGTTTTCGTTATCACACTTCTATAACATGGTCATACAAATGTTTAACTAAAAAAATAAGTGGCTTAAAAATAATATCATATTTTAAAATTCTGAACTGCAATTAAATCTGAATTGCAATTGAAATTAAATAATATATCTACACATTGAATAAATGGTTGAGTCTAAAAATAAGCAGTATTTTTAAAATTACATGTTCCCTTTTGCTGTACAGTAGTACTTTAACAGTGAGAAATAACACACTTACAACATCTAGAGGTGTTTCGCTTGCAATCTGCAATTCAAAACAATAAAAATTCATGTTTGAATACATTTAAATATAAAAGTATAATTTGTATAAATAATAAAGTTGTATAACACAGAAAATAAAATTAGCATAGTAAATAACATACACATTTTTGCAAAAGGATTAATAAAAAACTACCTGAGGCTTTATTATCTAGAACTCTATCATGTGGCGATTAGTTACTGAAACTATGTGAACTATTTTTAAAGGTACCCTTATTTTACAGGTTTTTTTCCTACATTTTGATTTGCTCCTTCAGATGACATTGGTGATATTTCTTAACACTTCTCAGTGGGATAACCTGTGGTTATTTTATTTCAGCCAGCAGGAAATAATTTAGCAGCGTACTCTAAGTTAAGAAACAAAACAAAACTAATATCCCACATACTCAACCACTTATCTTAATCTCAGAACGTATCATCTTTTTAAGCCAGCATCTTAGCTCCTCACCTTGCCCCCATTTTAAGAGTACCAAGTGCTTAAATATCCTCACAGGGGCTGTAAAACACTGCTGACCTAGCTTGCAGATGAAGAACCAAGGTAGAGAGAATCCCCTAGCCTCTGCATCACATTCTGTAAAAGCAGCTGTTACAGCTTTCATCTAAGATACGTTTTCTTACCAATTCAAGACATAAGCGATGACCATAAGCAGCTGAATAATGAACTGCATTGTATCCTTGCTTGTCTCGGATCCCCGGATTGGCATCATTTCTTAGCAAGTATTCCAGGCACCTATTTAAATTGACATATGCAACCATATATCTAAATGTTGAATTTCAACTTTACACTAAGTGATAAATTGTTCCAGTTCAACTGCAGAATAGAATACAGCACACAGGAACACTGATTTAATGTACAATATTGGCTAGGACTAGAGAACACCTAACTCATTACATCAAGTGTTAAGGTCAATCACAAAGCTTCCAAAATGTGCAAGAATCCTTCTCTGCAGACATCCTGCATCCTCTGAATTATCTGATTTGGTTAAAATTAGTATTTCATGGCTATTTTCCTCCTAGTTAATAAAACCAGAGTCACCTTTTTTGTATAAATTATTACTATTATTGTATGTTTTTCTGTATCACTATGTTCTTCTGTACTTAATACAGAAGGAAGAAAACAAATAGCTGAGCTCTTGGTGGTATGCATCCAAGAGCCACACACACATGCACCTCCACTAACAGACACTATTTTTTTTTAATATAACAAACACACTTAGTTGGTATACTTGTACCCTACCACACCTTACACCAGCTTCAACCACAGACACTCAGCCAGGAGGATGAAAAATAGGGTATTACAGTAAGCTCCCTCTCCCTATTTTTCTGTTTTTAAGAGACTCCATGCATGCACACTATTCCAGCCATTAACCCTACTTATTAATAATTTTATGTTGCCCACAATTTCAGCAACATTTGGCAAAGCCTACAAATAATGAGAATGAGAACTCTGAAGCAGAATTCACCAGAGACTTAAAAGGTAAATTGATCTAGACTGGAACATAACAATCTCAGCTTCAAGAGCTTCAGGATAACAGGATAAAGACTGGTGAGAAACTAACAGCCCCAGAATAATACCAGGTTATTTGGAAAAGTATTCATGAGCCTGTGAGAGCCCCCAAACACACACACAAACACTGAACAAGACCAAGATTGTACAGAGCCTCTAAAATTCTGAATTAATAGAGTAGGAAAGGAGGAGAGACTTCAGATTTCTTACTGACAGATTAAGATGATTCTGGTCCTTAATTTGTCTCAGTTTGGTCAGCTAGGATTATGAAGGCCTCTTCATGTCCTACCTTAAGCAGAACCTTTATGATCTGAGAAACTGCACATACCATTTTACCTGATAACAGAACCAAGACTATGTCTGATTCATAAAACTACCTGACTTGAGAACAGAACATCTGGTACTTCACAAAAGGCAGATGGATTTCAGATGCTTGGATCTGATCTCCCAGTCTGGGTTCACCAAAGCTGAACTGATTCAAAACCATCTGCTAGTATACTGAATGACTGGATCATTTGCAGGAGAAAAAAAAGACTTCATGACATCCCACTTGTCAACACTGCACATTGCAAGAGAGACCCAGGCACAATATTTTTGAAGAGAAGACCAGAAAGCTCTGCATGTGTTCTACACAGCTCTGAGCTCAAGAACACCCATATGAAATGGTCAGTCCTTTTGGCCCAAGATATCGACGATTTTCTTAAGTATTATCTGCTTATAAAGGATCATCGGTTATGATAGAGCAAAATGAAGAATGGAAAGGGTAGGTCTTCTCACCACTTGAAGACTGCCTGACCATTCAGTAAAGGACCACCAAGCAGCTAGGGGAACATGCATCCCAGAGAGGAGTGAGATTTGTAAGTCTTGCGAAGTATACCACGAAGCTACATACTGCTCTGCAACTAAAACACAGGTAAGACATCACTGAGGTAGTAGTACATTCAAACGCAATCGTATCTCCTACGACTTGGAACATATCCTGCAATAGAAGGGCTTTCTAAAGACTGAACTAGAGCTAAACAAAACCTGTCACTTGAAAGTCTAAAGATACCCAACCTCTGTATGGCCACTTCATCAGGCACAAGTCCAGCAAGGGAGAGTGACATTCCAATCCTTCTAAAATGGGTTGTTACAACTGTTGGTTTAGGACTATTTATTGCTCCTGTGGCAAATCGAGACAGGAGAACCTTGCATTGATAATAGTCCAGGAACACCTTTAAGTGAAGCTACTTTGTACACAACACATACTTTATATTATAGTTTGAAAGATGAATTCTGTAGGTCAAGAAGCACAAAGGTATGCCCTTGGAAGGCAGAGGTGTTTATAGCTCGTCAGCATCATGACCTTGAACTTGCTGGTGAAGCCACATGGTTTTCTGAAGTGTACCACAGGTCACCGTGCCTTCTCTCTGGGATTATGAAATATTTCTCATTTATCAGTTAAATAAAAAGCAAGTGAAGCTGAAAAATACATTATCTTGTTAAATCCAGCTTGAAATCTTTCTTCCTTAGCACAGTTTATCTAGAAGTCTTGCAGATTACCATTACCGGTAGTGACAAACGGGCCAGCTGGATAAATTGACAATATGAGGGTTTTAGTTCCCGTTTATCTCACAGGAAATTGTTTGGTAGAAGTTAAAGGAAATGTCAACATTTGCAGTTGTATGATATGGCTATGCTGTGATGTCATGTGAAAAGCTTGCAGTGGGATATGGCAGGTTTAGATTTGAGAGGCAGGAATCCTAACACGGCCTCTGACCAATGCCATTAAGAGTAGAAACTTGATCATTCAAAACCCTGAGAACTTTCAAACCTTGGAGAAATACAGGCAGAAATTCTGCAAAAGCAGCCATCTCCTGAGGGAAGACAGCATGACCCTGCAACATCAGAACTCTTTGTAAGTTCTTTCAAGGAAGGGCACTGTTCCATCTGCTGATTCCAGCCAATTTCATCATCTGAATGAGATCCAGTACCAGCTGTGATGAAATGGAAACACATTTCAACATGAGTAAGACAGTGGTACTTGGTCAAGGGCCTGATAACCTCATGTGCGACAACTGCGATTTGCTGAAGACCACCTGACATTTGCTTTTCCATCCCAAACAAAGGTGGAAAGTAACAAACCAGGTGAGTGAAGATGAAAGTTGCAAAAAGCTGCAGGAAAACATGAACAAAGAAGTGTCTAATTACAAAGTATACTCTGTCTCATTACAATGTTGAGAAGGACAGGAGCAACACCAAGGTGCACTCTCATTTTCATCACTTTGTGTCCAGCATAAAGGAGAAAAGGACTTAGGTAGGTAGTGAAAACAAGTAAAAATTCTCCAGTTTTAAAGAATAATATATGTAATAGAAGATGTAAGTAACTTTACACCAAGTTCAATGTATCTAATAAAAAGCCACCTGTAAAGCATATCTAAGTTTTTAACCAACTAGTTTGGGTTTTATTTGCCTAGTAAAAAAAGATGCCTCAATTCATTAATGCCTCCTGTGCTTGCATATTTTTATTTGAATTGAATTGGGATGAGATTTCTGAGAATCCAAAGACAAGTCAAGTTGTCCCATCAAGTGAGAATTATTGTCTCTCCATTTCACTTGTCCAATTGTCTTTCTTCATTAATTTTAATCAATGGTTTTGTATTAACATGCATTTCTCATTAATAAATCTCAAACATCACTGGCCTTGGCTATCTAAATTTCTGTACTTGTGTACTTTTCTGTACCTGTGGGGTCACAAAAACCACAATACACTAAATACACTGTAGGAAGCAGAGTCTACTAAAAATCCTTGAGTACCCCTTCTTTCCAATGCAAAACAGATAATTATTTTTGGTGTTTCTTCTCACACAGGGAAGAGATTAACTTTGCATCTTTTGCATACTTAACTGTCCTCAACAGGCCTCTTTAAAAGGAGATTAATCAAACTTCCTGAAAGCCCAAATAAGTTAAATTTATTTCCCATTTATTTGTTGGTGTACTGTCTATTAAATAATTCTAACATAGAAAGAGTGTTTTTTCCCCCTAAGATGCTGCTTAGTTAACCTCATTCTGCGATCATGTTTTGCTGTCTAGTCTTGTCAAAATGAGGCTTACTGGTGTTTGCTCCAGACTAGAAGCATTCGTTAAAGACACAAAAGAAACATTTCCAAACAGGAAAATAATTTTCAACAAAAACATCCTTGTCCCTAAAATCTGTCTTTAAAGACATCTGAACAAAGACTATAAAAATGCACATAAGTATCTTTGGAATTTCTATATAGATAATTTCCTGACTTTTTTTTTCCAGGCTTTATGTTCCAACTCAATAATCATTTTTAGCTTCATTCCTATTTTGAATATGAGCTGAGCAGTACTGGTTTTCCAGCTGTTACTAATCATCTTGCTGCATAAATATAAAAAGCTTCTCCTCAGGCCATTCTGCTTCGCAGCCTGTCTTCCAGAGAGCCAACTGTTAATCAGAAGGGCAATATCACATGGGTTCCAGAGACGGTTCTTTGAGTTATATCCCAAAGCTCTGCAGTATTGCCATCATCATTCTTGCTCGTGCCTTTCATAAGACAGATGGCAAAACGATGTCATCTGAAGAACCTTTATAGTTTGGAGGTTTTCAGAGCAACTGTGAAGCTAAAATTAATCCTAGCTCAACTGTAAGAGGGCAATTAAAGTAAAATTGTCTCAGCAAACTCCAGCAGGAATTGAAAGTATATCTAAAAAGCAGCAGACAATTTTGTTTTGAAATTTGGCTTTACACAAAAAAAGGCATGTACTTTAAATATCAGTTAAATGGCCATGAAAGTATTCTTTATTTATCCTTCAAAACCCAGTCTGTAACTTATATGCCACCTCGCTCCTATTGCTACCTCTCCTTTCAATAGGTGCTGTATCAAAACAAGATGATGTGCCACTAAGGAGCACTCTTTTCAAGTGAAGGTGTCACTGTATGCATTTGAAAGGCAATGCTGCACATGAGCTCGTTTTAACCTGTGTACTTAAGTGTGTGCACATGCAGGCAGTACTATTCTCAAGTCTCCTCAATATATACAATGCCTGACGCTTAGGTAACCTCATCAATTTTGTGCTACCTATCTAGGCTTTGCATGTAAGCATTGAAGTAATTAATAACTGGGTTAGATATGACCATTAGTTACAAAACAAACATACGCAAGAGAGATGGATTTATGAAAGTTTCTGGATGCAAACATTCCACTAACAAGAGATAGCTGTAATGCTAAACATGAATAGTTTAATCAAACACCAAATGATTAAAACATCTTATATTGAAATGTCGAGTTAATTTCTATCCTGATGTAGGCCTACTGTAACTCACAGTCTAGTTTCACAGTGTGTTTCTTACTAACTACACAGATTTTGGGGCAACATTAAGAACCCTCCATAAAACACACCGTCCTTCATCAGAATTAGATTTTAAAGCAAAATGACCCTACTGCTCACAGCTGTCATAACCCCCACAAATGGTATTCACTCAACCACTACACAGCAAGTGGGATTAAAAACTATTCCCAATGAATTCCTGAATTAGGACATCTGCGTAATAGGACATAACTGAAAAATTACAATACATTTTACTACTGTTAATTTTTCCCAGAAATATTTGTTACATAAAATATTTTCTATACAATGAACAATCCACTGTCAAGTTGAATCTTTAAACATATAAAAAAATGCATTTGGCAAATCAGAAGGCAGAACACACACAAAATCCACAGCTCAAATGTTTCTAAGGAGAGAGAGGCTTTAGTGTAAAGTGTGCCACTTACTTTCCATCTGTGTCTGATGCAGCTGCATAGTGCAGAGGTGTACAACCCCTCTCATCAAGGTCATTCACACTAGCTCCAGATCCCACAAGGGCAAACAGGCACTGATAATTACAATTGGCAGCAGCATAATGGAGTGGAGTTCTTTAGTACACATTTAAATAAAAAGTACAATGGTAAATAACAGCAAAATAATATTATAGAGACAGAAAAAGCAAAATAAAATTAAACTTAAAACCTCGCTACATTTTTAACAACTATTTGTGGTGAACAATGCATCATTACAATATTAAAAAACTGGGCCTTTTAACAATGCAGAACGATATCTAGGGGATCTATTTGCCAGCCAAAATACGCATGAACTTTGTATTAAGGGAAGCTTTATATGAATTTTCTTATGTAAACATACAGAGTAAAATCCAAGTTTACATTAGAAATATTACTTAAGTAATTTCAAGCCACATAGGAAAATATGGACAAATCTAAGAATTGCAGAGCAACTAAACGAGGTCAAAATAAAATACAATTAAAAAGTAGATGTTTTCGACAAGCAGATCAGAATTTTGTCTATGAGAGGCAACCATTATTTATTTTCAACTGTGCTAACATAGCAGTCATTGTTAAAGAAAACTTTTTGAAATATACCATGTCTTGTAACAAAACCATGAAATACTAGTACTGTAGTACTAGTAAGAGTTACATAGTCTCAGAGGAAAGTTACTCCAGCTTCAAATACATAAACAATTCTCTAAATAAACCAGTTCGGATAAAATTTCAAAAGGACCAAGATGACTCAGAATTCCATTTCCTATATTTAAGAAGAGATTGCTACTATAAATATCTCAATTTGAGGAGACAGTCAGGCACTTTAAAGTGTCCTACCTCTTCCCTCCCCCTTAAAATTACTTTTCCCCATTTCTCTCAATTTTTAGCTATTTTAAAATCTTTTTCCTCTCCTGAAATAATTGCTTTATGTAACATGCACGTTAAGCCAAAACCCAAACCAAATTAACAAAAAAACAACTTTCAACGGCAAAAGTTGTGACAGATAGTTGTTCCTTTCTCAGGAAATAATGGAAGTGGTATTTAAAGCAAGATACAACTTTGGATCCATAACATTCTCCCCAAGTCTACTCCTGCCATTCACATCCTGGAAAATCGTATTTTCCATGATGTGATGGGAGGTTTTACACAAGTACTGATCATGCCATCTAAACTTAAATAATCCTATACTAAAAATAGAAATTAATGTAATTCCAAGAGTTCAGAGCACGAACAAGGAAACAGGAAGGGATGGATATAATGAAAGGAAAAAGGTGAAGCAGTTGTTATAAAATAATGTATTTTTAAATAAAAAGCTTAAAAATAGCAACAGATTTATAGGTTTGACTAATACATTATTTAGGAAACATCACTAATGTCCTTAGATGAGAGCAATTTAAACTCATTAGATCCATGTTATAAGCAAAAAAAGACTCAAAAATTACAGTTGGATATGGAACTCAGTCTTTAAAAGCAAGGGTGAACACATACTTAACAAAACACAATGAACAAAGTATGTTTGTACCTTTCGATAACATATGCTAAAGCAGAGTTTATTACGAGACATCGTATCTTAAAAAACATTTAAACTGGAACACACAGACTTGCCCACATAGCAACATGCTACTGCTGTAATATTTTTAACAGCCCTTTACAATATATGTATCTAGACTGTCTTACCTCCCAAATCTGTCCTTTTTGTTGAAGTCTGCACCAGTATTTAGCAGAAGATTTAGGCACTCCAAATTCCTGTTAAATTAATGCAATATTACTTGTGATTGCAAATCCTATTTCCTTAATATTGGCCTCTGCAAATATCAGAACTGCTACAAATATACATCTCGTACATTATTTTTAATTGAGCTGAACTATTTATCAAAATTTTCATAAGATATATTTTTGCATGTAAAATAGATTTAATAATTGCAGGACCAAGCCAGGAAAAAATACACATTATTTCAAGTCCATATCTAGAAATTTTATTGATATAAAATGGCATGCATAAAAGCACATAAACATTAACCTAATTTAATAGAAATTTGAATTCTTTAAAGCAAACAAACAATACACCTGCATGTTACATGCTTTTTCCTCCCAGGATTCCAGCTCAGAGGCAAGTTTTTTAATGTATGTTTTTAAAAGCCAAATATAAGTTGCAACATAAATATTTTACTTTTTAGTGTAATTAATTTTCAATACAGTATGATCAATATAGAGATGTACAATACTGCTTAAACACTATCTTAGTAACTTTCCTAAACTGGAGATGAATGAGGGAATGTGTCACAAATTATGTGTTTTATATGAAAAGATAGTATTTTAACCTTAATCATTTGCAACAAGGATGTATCTATCAAGTCTGACTTAGAATGATTACTTAACAGTATTACTCAAACAACACTGAAACAGAAAAATGAAAATATCAATATCACGGAGTTCTTGTGTCCCACAAAGTGTATCATGAAATTTGTTACCCAGTTCTTCCAGCCAATTTTGAGTAGCTGCTATAGAAAACCTACAATACAATAACAATAATCAATATGGATCACAACTCAAATGATGAGCAAGTAGTTCTGACTACTTCATCCACCTAAACTCTGGAATTTAAATATGGTTTCTAATTTAGAATCATCTTTTGTTTATGGATATAGTAAAAAACCTATTTCCCAAAGCTACTGTTCCTCCATCTCATGTCCTACAGTGATCTTCGCTGGGCATGCCATTTTTGAATGCTGTAATTTCTAAAAATTGTATCATCATCCATGGGAATTTAAAATAAAATTAAGTTCATCCCCAAGCATAAACCTAAGGTAAGGCTGATGATACTTGGACACTGTACTCCAATAATTACTTATTGAGCTGAATATTTAATTTATTTTTATTCTTTGTAGATAGAATCAATCTTGAAATTATTTCCACATTTATATAAACTCCAAGGGGAGAGGGCAGGAGAAGCACAGAGAAGAAATAATAAAAACCAGGAATGATCAGCAATTGAGAAAAGAACACTAAATAAGAAAGCATTCATGCTTTCTTACATACCCTCCAGCCGCGGCTGCATGAAGACAAGTCCTGCCAAAGTCATCTGGTGTGTCAATGTCAAAACCTACAAATCAAGTATTTGGTAAAATCATTATGTAACATCACGTTTCACAAAACTGCCCTCATGTACTCTTAAGAGAATGCTTGCTAAGCAAACTTAACAGCTATGTGGGAAAAAAGCACTTAAGCACTGAAAATGTACATCATTTGAAACACATCCTTGCTACTTGTAATATTTTTAAAAACAGGCATTCAAGTAAAACTGAAAGGGACACAGTAAAAGAATTAGCTACACTGAGGCAAGAGGATGTATTCTTTCCTATCCTATTTGCCTGTTAATATTTCTGTGTAGTTTAGTACTGAATATGAAATATATTAAGTTAATAGGAAAATTTAAGAATATGCTAGAATTTCAGTATTATGCAGAGATTTTTCTTCCTTTTTTTTTTTTTTTTTTTTTAATAAAGAGGGGTTGTTAGCATTACTAAATCCAGAAGCTATTTAAATTTCATCCTTGAGTTTAGCCCTTCAGTCCCAGAGAAAGAACTTTGTTAAGCTGGAGTGAGGACTGTAAAAAGCAATTACTTACAGAGAAGCCCTTTAGAGAATATTGTAGTTTTTCTCTTCCCAAAAATGTGTGAACTACAGAACTTCAGATCTGAGATCACAAACTTTAACTGCGCAATTCAATAGCTAACCATATGCTTTGCAATGAAGATTACTATTTAAATCAGGTTTCAAAGCTACATTTTTGGTTTGAGACAACTACTATATTGTCCCAAGAGTCTTGCTCTTGTGTAACAAAACTTATTCATTAAATCTCCAGTTTTTGTACTTTTGCCTGGGAAAGCAATTTTTCTTTTCCTTTTTAAGAACTGTTCAACAACGGTAAATAGCGAACAATGCAGCATGTGTTATTCAAGAGTACTACTATTCAAGACTGTTTTCCTACTCCATATCCCCCAAAACAGGTTTTGTATGTGCCACTACATTCTCTTCCCTTTTGAACAGGCAGTGATACACAGCAAACAATTTAAGACAGTTTACCAATCTGTTTTGAAAAGTAGTCTTTGATGCCTTTCCACATCCCTAGGTTGCTTGTCTAACACCACTAACTGCTTAAATGTCGTTCAGTACTGAGACAAAAAAAAAAAAATCTGTAATGTGTTAAGGTCTGAACGTGCCTATTAATAAATTTTAAAATCAGAGATTCTTAATTTACATAAACGAGACTCTTCCTCACAAAACCAAAAGGGCACATAGTCTGCAGATACCAATCTCCACACCAAAAGCATGTACTAATAAGCTGTTAGCAGTGTCTACTCTTTCCCATCTGAAGGCTGAATGTACTCTTCAAGTCCTTATCTGCTCCAGGTTAAATTTACATCCAAGTTTGCTCAACTCATGTAAAAGTCACAGAAACCACTTGCAAGTCTTCCCCAGGGATTCCTTTGCTGTACTGAATCTCCGGTAAGGATGCAGCCCGCAAAGCACCATGTGCAGAGAGGAGAAAGAGACAGAGCACTCCTCATTTTGAATGCATCCAACTGAAATACAGTCAACTATAGGACAGTTCTGTCCTGGAGTGAATCCTTGCATGCTTGTCCATGACAGTACAGTGAAATAAAAAGCCTTACCGGTGGTAGTTTTAGTTATAGTCCTTTAGTTCTTCTCCCAGGCTTCCCTAGTAGAAAGCTGGGGAAGCAGCTTCTTACTCTTCCTTTTCCCCAACCCCCTGCCCCCTCCTTTTCTTTTTTCAAAGAAACATCAAGTGCCTTCAGATTAACGTAGAACCATTTAGTTTATTCTTCTGTTCCTGAACCTTCCACAATTCTTCCGACAAATCTACTTTCTCAGAATTGCAACGGTTCAAAGAGCTCAGAATTCACACCAGAGCAGACTCTGGACAATGAGGGAAGTAATAACCTTACAACCCTCTGCAACTTCAGGGAGGAGTCAAACAATGAAAGCAAAGTGCAGTTCATGTTGCATTTAATTAACAATAAATCACCAATGCAACAGTTTCTTAATGTAGCAGTCCACAGAGTCTTCAGAGCTATTTATTAGATGCCTACTACAGGAACAGACAGGAATGGGACCTTTCTGTATTAAGCTAATGACATCATGGAAGGGAAATGGAGGATGCTCCATGAAATCATTTAAAAGAACATTAATCTTTCTCCTTGAAGTTACATTATAGTCTAAACCAGTCATTGCACCTCTATGACCAACTTAAAATGCACAAACACAACACTTAAAAAGTTATAGACACATTATTTCAATTTGGATTGAGGTTTTTTTTCAATTACTTCTGGAAAAGTTTGCATTCATTTTAACTATGGACTGTGCATTAAAAAAACAAGCACTAGCCCCAAGCTACTAGTAAACTATAAAGGTTTTTATGTATTACTAAATTAAGACTTAATTAAAAGCTATCAGATGACATAAAAAATGAAGTACAAAGCAGCCATGAGATTCTTAAAGAGTATCCTACCTGAAGAGAGGAGCTTTCTGCAGCAATCTGAAAATCCACTTAGTGCTGCCAAATGGAGAGGAAACATCCCATGTATACCCCGCCTAAGATACACCATAATCAGGTATCACAGTTTCATTACAATTAAAAGAAAACAAACATGACTGTGTGCCAGAGTGCCCATGCATGGTGGGTTCAGCAAGCCACCTGATTAGAATACTGAGCCATAGGAAAACCACATATTAAATGCTTTCTTACAAGCTAGCAGGATGCATTAAGTCAGTGCAACAGCCCATTAACTTTCAGAGCTTTTACTTCAAATACCTTAGAGGAAAATCTAATTTTTTTTGTAAAAATTGTGAGGTACTGAGTAGCTGCTTAGAAGTATATTACAGGATAATGCACAAACTATTTCCTATTTCAAGTCAAAGATGATACTAAAAAAAAAAAAATCATACTAGTGTTAATCTAATAAATACATTTCTAAATTCTCTCAGCTTGCATTCATGTCAGTAAAGTTACCTACTTTGCAGTGTCAGCACCACTCGTAATCAGAGTGTTGATTAATAGCTCATGGCCATATCTTGCTGCTATGTGCAAAGGAGTATTTCCATTCTTATCTTCACAGTCTATTTCAGCTCCTACAATAAAAAGTAATTACTAAGTAAGAACATACATTGGCACTCAGATATTTTTGTTAGAAAACCAACACTGATGATAATGTAAGCAGCATTAATAACTGTCCATGAATGACTACTTTAGATTTCAAATCTAGTACTAAATACCACCAAAAGCTGTATAATAATAAGCAGCGAGAAGCATTTTATTATGTAACTATATGGGACAAACTTTCTGCATCCTGGGTTATGGAAGAGAATTTAATATATTTTCCTGCATTCTGAAAAATAAATGGTTCCTCAGTGTAACTTATCAAACTTTATAAGCAGACATGCCAGGCTCCACCACTAACTGAACTATTACTAGATATGAAAAAAAATTCAGTATGTTGTTATCCATACAAGAGGAGGAAAATATTTGTAATACTGGAAAGCCAATAACAATGCTCCCTCCCCCTTTTTACCATTTCGAATGATGGTTTGAGATCTTGAAAATCTACCGTGGATTGCTGTCATGTGCAAAGGTGTTTTCCCATCTTTACTCTGGAAAAGACAAAAAAAAGCCCAGTGTTTACTTATGGCTGGTAACCATAATCCACCACAACTGAAAAAAAAAAGGAAAAAGATTGTTCTTTTACTTTCTTCTCCCCTCTCTACTCCCTCTTTTGAATTGTTTCTATGCAAAACGGATGCTGGCACTGGCAAGTCAGCATGACATGGCAAGCTTTCCAAAAGAGCTGCTCTTAATCACTCTTCCAGCTGTGAGTGACAACTCAGTGATGCCTACTCACTCACAGTTGCTGCTTTAGGATAATCACTCTCAAGAGGATGATGACAGCACCCAACTTTAGCAGCAAGCCTATGACCAACTCCTCCCCCATTCAAGTCTAAAACAAAACAATGCTTCTTTGAGTTTGTTTCTTGAAAGAAAATAGCTGTATTTACTATAGAGGTTTACCAGTTGTATTAGAAGACAACACATTAAAAAGCTCAGGTGTTTCATGGAAATTTCTATAAAGTGGTATTTGTAAGCAGTTTATTATAAACCACAAGTACTCCTAGGGTAGAACTATTCAGCCATAATTAGTACTATACCTTTGACACACACAAAGTGCACTTAGTCATTCACCCAGTGAAGATGTCCTTCAAGTAGACCAAAAGTAATGCATAAGGGAATTCCAGTTGTTAATAGCACAATCTCAACGCACTTACAAAACCATTTTTTTCTGCTATTACTACTTTAGGATGATTCCCCCACCCCCCATATTTTATCATCACAGGCAATGGGAAAGCTTTACTGCTGCACGAAGTTGTTCTACAAATGCACACAAAAAATTGCAAACACGACACTCTCAGAAAATAAAAGCACTCTTGGATGCACATGCATACCACATCTTTAAAAATTAAATGCTGGCTTTGAATAGTAACTAACATTCTAAAATTTTAAAAGGGGAAATTTTGAGAAAGTAAGGAAATAAATTAGTGAAGTAACAGAAGAATTTAAGGGCTCAGGTAAAGAAGCCTGCAATCTCCCTGGCTCAGATATGCTAAATCTGTATCTCAGAGGAAGGCTAATGAAGAGTAAGAAGATGGCGCAGAAAAAAGCAGATCCAAGTCTCAATGAGCACCTTAAAGTACCTTACAAGGACCTAAGAATAAGTTAAAGTGACAATATTAGAAAGTATGGAGCAATGTGGTCAAGTGAGAGCCTTCACAAGACATCTTGAGTTCAAGATCTTGCAAAGAACAGCAAAATAAGCTACAAAATAATTTTCCATTGTGAATGAAAAACCACAGTACAATCAGTAACAGATTTTTAGATTTACTCTGCTCAAATTTACTTAAAAATGCACTTAATGTAGATTTTTAAGACAATGGATTTGATTATCCATAGCGCCTCTCTCTAATCTAAGAGTCTTGGGTTCCTTTGCAACACAGGAATAACATAACATGCAATTGTCTATCAACATGTAAACATTGAACAGATATAAGATTAAATGAAGACGATAATTTTCATGTTGAAGCTGAACTGCTATGCATATGGTTGCATTCAGAATTCCCTTCTTAGACATTGTCATTCAGGAAGGATATACAGAATTAGAACCAGTAGCCAAAGAGTTCTTTAAGCAATGAAACAGCAAGGCTCTATTTATTGAGCAAAGTACTGTTTCCTGAGATGCCAGGAGGTTAGACTGCATAAGCAAGGAGGTATCTTCAAAACTTTTGCTTCAATTTCCTTTTTTTATGCCTTTAAGGTCTTCTATCTAAATATTAAATTAACTACAGCTGTCTGATTTTACAAGATCAGATAGGATCAGAGCACATGATAGAACAGCTATGGGCTAATGATAACTTTTGTTGTCTTGACTGAAACTCAATCAAGTGTGGTAATAGGAAAGAAATCACCCAAAACTCTATCACTAGGGAAAACATATCCACAAAATACTTATGATCTTACTAAATTTGTTAAGAACAGGAATTGCTATTAGAAAGAATTAATATATGGCACAAAGTGTTCTATCAAGTGATTACTCAGATATTAACTGTACTCAGACTACTGAGCTTTACTGAGGGTCAGGGGAAATGTGGGTCTATCATGTCACAGCATTCCTCCAAGTTAAATCTCCCCCTAGTAACAATTCTTATGTTCTAGTATCACCAATGGAAGTAAAATACTTCTTCTATTTAGGTCACTGAATTTTCAAAGCAGCAAGGGGGCGCATAAAACAATTAATACTGTCCCATTACGTATTCATTTCAATGTGTTCTTCCATGCATGGAAATACGAATAGTGAGGAGAGAGGGCTGCAGTAACGAGCAATGTTTAACAGGCTTTGCTGTTCTACAGTACTATAACTGGCACTGACAAAGCTACAAAAACAAGCATGAAATGTTGTCCTCTGCCTACAGAGGTGATAAAAATCATGTAACTTATTTCTACTGTTTCATTATCTTCTGCTACATAGTCCCTTTTTGAGATGAGGCCAGCATTCACAGATATGCACAAGCACTTACCCTCCATCTGCCATTAAGAATGAGTTCCCTTTTGCTCTCCCCACTAGGTCATCCATAGCACAAAGCGCCCTAATAGTACTGTCTAGTCTGCACCTAGATTACCATCCATACCCACTCTGTTACATCCGAAAACACAGAAGCAGTTGCACATAGGAGGGAACTACTGAATCAGATTACACAAGTAATATTATTATGATAAAAAATAAATCTTATCACAATTCTAAGAACTACTTTGAACTTCAGCCTCAGTATTTGGAAACTGAACAAGCTTGGTTTCGATAAATAGTAAGAACACTCTAAAAGCATGCCATTTTAACTCTATAAATTATTCTTAGCTACACAACATATTCCAATTCAACTTCCCTTTGCTATTTTTTAGGGTTTGTTCTTCTAATTAAATCCAAGATTTATCCTTGTAGGCTTTTTCAGGGAAGCCAAAATTGACTTGGAAACAATTTTCTTTTGCCTCAGTTCTAGCACTTTTCAATGGTGCAACTGGTAATTTCCACATACAAAGTAAGTCTGTTCACACCTTCAGGTGCAAACTCACAGGCCAAATTCAGTCATGCTGGTATAAATCCACAGAAATTCTATTAAGAGAATTGCAACGGAGACACATGTTGGTGCGGAAATGGGATAAATGCTGTTTTCAAGCTATAATTGCTTCAAATCGAGCACAAGCCTACTTGCTTAATTTTGCACTTAACAGTTTTGATAGATGCTTACTAAACCAACACATTTTAATTACAGCCAACCTATAGCTAAAGCTACTAACCCTTTCCACTGTGAAGACATTTTCTTCTGAAGCAGGCTAACTTCAGTAGGCAAATCTTTGCTAAGCTCTTAGACTTCGGCTGAAATTCTCAGCTCTCTGATATGCTTCAGGTTGCATTTCCCAGCCCCATCACTATCATGTTTCAGAAAAAATGATTCTGTCATCTCAGAGTAAGCTTAAGAGAAAAGCTGGGTTACCCACACTAAATCTTCTATGGATTTTTTTTAAAGTTACAGAAACCAACAAATCTATACTTTGGATCGCATAACTTAAAATTGAATGGGAAGGAAGGCAACAATACATCTCTCTGATGTTAAAATATCTTTTGTCACCTCCAAAAGTTCACCCACATCATAAACTTCAAAGAATTCAGGAACTTTACCAGTCACTTTGAAGATATTAGCCATTCTTTGCACAATTTCTAAGGTTATTCAGTGTTATAACTGACTAAATGTAGTCAGCATCTACAGTGTATACCATGCGTAAAACAAAGATTCTTATTTTAAGTTCAAACATAAATGTCATAGTAATCTTCAGTGTTTAATTATCCTAACAGACTGTTGGAAGATTTTCATTTTCATTCCTAGCCTACAATTAAGGTGTATTTGAAAACGAATAGCCAAAAAACCCCAGCCACCATTACTTGCTGCACATCTTTCTGAAATGAAGCCCTCCTGCTTCTTCTACATCAGATATATGCACAGTCATGAACCATTACACCCCAGCATATAAGAAAACAGTCATTCTTTGCTTGGTAGTATTTATGTTTCTCTTCTGTTCTCCTTTGTTTAATTAACATATGTACATAATCATTAGCATATTTAACCTGTCAAGACACCAGATACTGCCACTGAATATTTCTGAACACAGTTAATTTTTCATTACTAGAGTAAAAATCAACTTAATACAAAAACAGGAGGTCTGACATCTCTCTCTCATCTCAAGACCTTACCCTACACACCTGAGAAGATAATAGAAGAGATAGGTTATAGTTTGCTTTTATGCTAGTGTGGATTAGAAACTCTATCTACCGTAAGATGGGACTGTAAGGACTATTCCACGGCCAAAGGCTTGTGACCAAGTAGAGATGTAAAACGTATACTGACTCTGATCACAAAGTTTTGCTGGAGTAATTGAAGGAAATAGCTGTTTAAGGCTTTCCACTGGCCTAATCTACTTGCCTTTGTTTTTCCAATACACCCTTCTCAACCCTCCCTTATTAATTAGATCGTAGGATCTTACATTATCAGCTCTTCAACTGCTCCAGCAATTAGCCTGTTCATACACATTTCCCTGAAATATCCTTGATTTAATGTTGCAATATATTAAAAAAATGTTCTTTTGCATTTTTCCATATGATTTGCTCTTACTCAAATGGATAGACTAGGGAAGACAAATCATGTGGAATTCTGACATTTAAATATAATCAAGATTGACCAGACAGTATTGGCATCTTTACTTTTTATCCTTTTGGGCTATTTACTACACCCCATCGAGGTTTTCAGAATCAGATCAAGTTCTCCAAAGCAACATACTGGCTCATTTTCTCTATAGTACTTTTCAAAGAAGTACTCCATCAATCAGTGGGAACTTCTAAACATTATTGTTAACAATGATTTTGAAAAATTACCTCTGATAAAGATGTACTGCATCTCTTTAAGAATGAACGGATGAGTTTGGATTCACCTACCTTCATATTTACATCTGCTCCATTACAGACCAAAAGCTCTAAACACAATGCTCCACGTGTTGACGCAGCAGCAAAGTGCAAAGGTGTAAAACCCTTCTCGTTGATTTGATTTACGTTAGCACCACAGTCTATGAGTTCATTCACTACAACATCTTGCCCGTTGTAGCAAGCTACATGGAGAGGAGTATTTCCATAGGCATTTGGTTCATTCATCTATATCAGAGGGAAAAAAAACCAAACTGAAGATTAGTTAGTAGGCAAAACCCAGTATTACTGCAGCATTTAATTATGACAAAGAAAAATCTCATGTCATGAGACAACTTCTTCATTACAGTTTGGAACTCTTCAAAACCAGAAATTAAAAGCAGGTTCTGGATATAGTACTCTGATCGAGAAGTGTGTACCGGAAAAGAGTGTGACGGCTTTACAAGTGAGCCAATCTCCTCCAATTGTCTCCACACCAGTTTCCCGTATGCAATATGCAACTTGACAGAAAATATGTGGAAAAATATGTCAACGGTGGCAAATTGCGCAGACACTACAGACTACGCACAGCATGGACCTCAATAATTTTTCAACAGCATTTGTGGGTCTCCATTAAAAACAGAGGTGAAAAGGACTTTTTTTTTTTTTGGGGTGGTGGTGGCAGGGGGGCATATAGAAGTAGAATTCGTTACTGTGCACAACATAATACTGAACTCTCATCTACTTCGCATGATAGAGCTTTGGCTGCATTCTCCAGCCTTGTAAAACTAACATGTGATGCACAATGTAGATTTCTTACACAGTTTCACAGTTTGTTGTTAACACACTTTCTACATGCAAGTACTGTATAGCCTTTTAATTTATTTTGCATTTCAATATTAATATGGCCTACCTTAGTGTAGTGTTGAGGTTTCTCACAATTTTTAGTATTTCCCAAAAATTATGTGGTGTAAGAAAGTCAGTAACATCTATGTTTTCCAAATAACTAAAGCAAAAGAGTTTAATTTCCTGCAGTTCAAAAAGGATTGTGTGGCAAAGCTAGGAACGGAATTCCTATTTCCTGAGTTCCACTCCAATGAACTAAGAGTAAGAAGTACCAAATGAACAAAAAACCCTGCTAAATACAAATTTATGTCCAAATAATTGTGCAAAATCTGCAAGGCTTTTAAGTTACTTGGGGGAATGAGGTTTTATAGCAAAAAAAAAAAAAAAAGCATGTGAATGAAGATCTTTGCAAATATTATTTTCACTATATCATAATCTGCCCCCCGAAACAAACAGCGTACTACGATACTAACAAGAGCATTTCAAACAACAAAAAAACATGTATCACTTTGTTTCACTCTTCCTTACATCAACTCCAAGATCTAGGAGATATTTGACTACACCAATCATCCCATTAGATGCTGCAGCATGTAAGGGTGTATATGATTTCTTGTCTTTGCATGTCACTTCAGCTCCATGGGCCACCAGTAATTTCACAACCTCAATATGACCTAAAAGAATAAAAGACAAAAAGAATGAAGCTGCATTTTGTATTACCCAGCACACATTTACAAACTTAATAACAACTGTTATAACATAAACTTAATAACAACTGTTATAACATAAACAAGCCATTCTTCATTTAGACCTAATCTGGAAAATAAAGAATTGTTCTTGTATTCCAATTGTATCATGAACTATAAAACCAACATAAAATATTAATCTCCAGAGGAGGGTATTTCCACATACCCCCTCCAATAATCATAGTATTTATTCTGCAAAAAAGTCTTGTATATTAAAAAAATCTTGTCTTCTGCTTACACAGAAGGGTTATTTGGGGAGATCTGAGAACTAGAGAGGTGAAATAACTTTGTAATTATTAAACATTTACTGCAAATTTCTGTTAACAACTTGAGAGAGAATGTGACTGTCAGTCTTCCACCTTCACCTCAACTGCAAACGTGCCCATTAAGGTTTTTAAGGCCTTCAGCATAAACTTTGAAAAAAATTACACATACACGAAAGGAAGAAAATATTCTATTTTTGAATAAAGATATATCTCCCCAAAATCCAACATCCTTTATCTGCAAACCCTTTAAAATGTCGACCCAAATCAAACAGCGTTTAGCAAAGCTCTATTTTCAAAACTGACTCAGGCCTCTGAGGAACTGTAGCCTTTTGAAAGCATCAACTGTTCTCTTAAGTCACCGGGAGGAGCCTAAGAGTCAAGTGGGATCATGGGGAAGGGATGACCTGGGGGAAGTTCCAGGTAAGAGGGCAGAAAAGGGAAGGGAGGGTGGGGAGCCCACCCTGAAGTAGCAGGCAGACACTCTCACCGCCAGCTTTGTGGCTGGGCCAGGGACCGCAACACCGCACTGCCGCTGCAAAGGGCGGCCGACTTTCTCCTTCACTGTGCCTGCATGCTCTCCACTAGCTTGCATGCAGTTGTGGTACTGTGTGCCAAAAGTAAAGCTATGAAAATGGGGTAACCAAAAAAATCTGTCATTCTTGCACCATTGTTAATTAAACTGCAAAATAAGTCAGTCACTGAAAACACATGGATAATTATGACAAAGTCTGCAGAATAAATGAGCACACCTCAGTTAAACAGACCATGATACATTTAGTGTTTTACCTTTATCTGTCCCAAAGAGACAGATGTGGATTTCTTTGTTTTACCTTTCAAGTGACACCCTTACACCTTAGTTAAAAGAAGTGGTGAGGGGCACACTGAATACTCACACTTATCCAGTCAGACATGAATGTAAAAAGTTATCAAATCCAGCCTTCAGTTTACGTGCTTCATAAAAAGGGAGGGTCTTTGCTTTTTCAATGACTAAGAGAATTTGCAAAAGTTTGAATAGGAAGTTTCTACCCAAAGGAATACAGACAAAGCTATTTTGATAAACATTCAGTCACCATGATACCTATTTTATGTTCATACTCAACAACATAAAAAGCAATATTTCACTTAGCCGTCCAGTCAGAAACATAGGGTTTACCAGTGCGATGAGAAGTGCTGCAGTATTTCAGTTCTGAATTACTTCAGTATTGTAGGAAAGAACAGAAAGAGAAATGTAAACATGATACTCATCTTCTGACTCAGATATAACGGGGACAAGAATGAAAACAAGCCCTACACGAGAGACAGAGGTATAGCAGATATTGAAAGCAGAGGAAGGGAGACACTGAACAGTGGCAGAAAAGCTTTAAAGAGAAGAAAAAACCCAAAAAATCCCTGACCTGCATTGAAAGCACAAGCAGCAATCAGTGGAAGACACTCAAACAGAAGAGCAAGGTACTTGAAGTGAGGAGCGCTGAGGAGACATCCTGATACACAAATGAGCGCGACGTGAGCACGCAAGAATGAATGTCCATGTCGGTCGCAGCATTGCAGCTGGACAGCAATGAAGCCGGGTGAAAAGCAGGAAGGAAGGGAAACAATGGATATAACCCTAGAAAGTTATTTATAGTAGAGTGACGAAAAGCATAGCTTTTTTTATTCTATGGTCAGTTTTATACAGTAGAAAAGCTTTAAGGCTTTCTTCAAACAATTGGAGCAGTGTAAAATGGCTCTAAGTTGTGAGAGAGAATGTCACAGGTTTTTTTTCTGTTTGAAGACTTTCAAAAGCTTTTTTCTACTCTACTGTCTGCAAGGATATTTAGGTTGATGGGCATCAGAAAAATTACATTGTCCCCACCCAAACACCGTTCATTAACAGAGTTTTCTGTGAACAGCCTATGAAGTAGCACTAACTAAAATTGGCATAAATATAGCTTATCCAAAAAAGAGAAGAATTCTCTCATATAGGTGAGCACAAGCCAGAAAATATCTCTGTCCTCTCACTGATGCTCATCAGATCTCTGCCATCTCACGCACAAGTTTCATTCAACAAAATTTTGCAAATAATCACCTTAAGTAAGGAGGCTGGACAGCCTGTCACAGACATTGCTTTGCATATGTAAGTAGATTACAAAATACTAATACAAAACATTGCAAAGAATATTGGATCAATAATGAAGATTGTTCTTTAACATCGCAGTTTCCAGTACTGGTATCAGTACTTGAAGTGCAATATCATACAGCTTCAAATTATAAAGAGTATTAACACTGTATTGACCAACTCATAATTCACTGGCATATTCAAGTCTTTTCCTCTGAAGACAGCTAAACAGGGTCCTGCTGTTCTTTTTAGCATTTCACATATCGATTACACAACCCTATCTTACGCTGCTACCATATTATTTCAGACCTGTATTGTCAGGGACATAAGACTAATGTGAAATTGGCCTGAAACACAGAGTTGTGCAAAGACAACAGTTAATAATACCACTTTTGTGTGAATCCAGGTGTTTGTGAGTTCACTTTTACAACTGTTCAGATCTTACAAACAAGTCCAAATTTGTAAATGTGTGGTTTTGCATTTGTAAAGACCAGAATTCTCAGTCCTCGGACCAAAGCACATTTCATAACCACTCATTATCAACCCCCAGAGCTCAAGCTAAGGTTTCTGGCGACTGTATCTAAATAGGTACTGCCCCACACGGTACTGCTCTGATTTTGCTCAGTACATAAGTTTAAAGTTGCATTTCCACTTTGAAGTTACTGCTTCCGTTTGCTCTCTCCTGGCAAGACTGGGAAACATTGCTTGGATAAATGTAACAACTCCAAAGCAGTTATATAAGATACTCAAAGCCCCAGAATCATAGATGAGAAATATGTTTAATTAGCAACCTTAAGTCTGTTTTTAAGAACCAACCCCCCACACACACACACTGCACAGCATTACGCCTATTTTTAAGTAATTCTCTCATTCATAACAATGAGCATTAATACCAAACTCCATATGGACTTGATGATCTTAAGGGTCTTTTCCAACCTTAACGATTCTATGCCTCTATGATTGAGGGACATTTTGCCTAAGATCAGACCTCCAAGGCAGAGTTATCTTTGACATCTAAGTCTAGGAGTCCATTCCTAGTTTATGTGAGCTTATTTTTTGGTTTGATATCAGATACAGTTTTAGTCAGAGAAAGCGCAGTATACATATTACTATCCTTGCATATTAACTTAAACATTTGCCAAAAATACAAGGTGGTCCTTTATAAACCCTATATATAAAGTTTTTCATGGAGACAGTCATTCCAAGTAGTATTTTGTTCTTATAACTGGAACAAAATTGTTCATGTCTTCAGATCACCTCTAAAAAAAAAGCTGCCATAAATAATAGGAGCATGTTCTCTTCCCGACTGTTCTCCTCCTCAAGTTTTGTAAGAGGGCATCTTAGGCACAGAGATATGTATTTTCTGGAGAATTTAAAATTTAGGAAAATGTAGATCATCAAAACATAACAGGAATGAAAAATCACATATAATGAAGTCTTATTTCCCCATTTCATCTTCAAAAATTCCCAGGCATGCAGATTCATACAATACTGAAGCTACTGCTTTTATTCTTCGCCCTTGGCTGGATAATATTAGGAAGCAATAAGCTAAAATACTGAATAACAATCAAGACCATGGAATCATCAACTGGCTTCATCCTGAAATTGATACTGAAATTTAATTGTTCACCGCTTATATACGACACGTGTTCAAGGCTCATGTTCAAGAACATTTTTAGGTATTTTCTGGAAGTTAGAGAGTAATTATGGCTTTTGACTTCTGAACAGGTATAACATATTCTGCAATGACAAATACAAACCACAGTTCCACGTGAATTACTTAGAAACAAAGCAATTGGCTAAAGCTAAGAAGTCTTTGTCAGTGTCAGCCTAGAACCCTGAGTCGGCATTTTCTATAATTCACTTTCCAATGATTTATATTGCTCATATTTTAAATGAAAGTTGAGATACAAAGCTCTACTATTTATTATAGCTATGCTGAAGAAAACAATTCCTACCACTTAATAAAATGAAAGTCTGATAAAAGGCAATGAAGTACATTACTCTGACAGCACTGCTACTGCATTGATCAATAACATGAGAACAATAATTATCCACTCCTGGAATATGAATGGCAAGGCAAGAATTTTGAGTTTTAGAGATGAAATATTCTTCTTTTAAAATACAGTCCCCAAGGTTGGTGTAACAATCACCTGTTTCATGTGCCCCTTGTATTAACTTCTTACTTTCTATTTAGCATTATTGCAAAATTTTTCACCTGTGATTAGACTCCTGCTGATCGAGGAACATAGTTCATTCTTTTTAAAGAACAATTATTTACCTTATTTTTCTTTTTCCAATAAATTCATTTTTCTCACCACAAAAACACATTTACAAGGCAATCTGAAGTACACTGTTAATGGTTGTCTGCCAGACACACAGATAACCTCAATGCTTACAGTGTAAATATTTTCCCTAGAAATATATAAAACCACTAAACATAAGGCAATTTTTTTTACTACCACAATAGTAATCAACTGAAATATGTACATACCCATATATGCTGCCCAATGTATAGCTCGTCTGTCTTTCTTGTCAAATGCATTAATATTGGCTCCTCTAGACAACAGTAAGCTGACCATCTGAGATAAACATAATGGAAAACTCTGATTAAAGTTAGACAAAGAAAGTCATAGGAGAAAACAAAAATATATGTGCTTTCAAAGGATTTAAATGTGTTGTTTTCTGAATATTTCATAAGCTTGAAAAAGCTCTCTGCCCACCTTGGCAGCAATAATGAAGTGACTGTAAGGAACACAAAACTTGATGTCAACAAAAACATTTCCCAGTTAAATATGGCAAAGCTGTGGAATCTTTGACACCCTCAGGCTATTACTAAGGGATTCACTAAAGGTAATCACTAATAGCAGGCCTATTGCCAATTTGTCTCCAATTACCTATACACAACTACAATGGGAACTTCTGAGCCATCATTTTTCAGGGCTTGAAAACTAGCAAATTAGAGCTTATTACATGTATTTCCTCCACATTTCACTGACACCACATTCCATATGTTCCCTGTCTACTGTGCAGAAAAGTATCTTCTTTTTTCCATCTTAAATTTATCTATCACTAGTTTAACTCCACTTAACTCAGGCAAATTTGCTTCTGTCTTAAGAAAGGTGAATGCTGTAATAGCCTTCCAACTAAACAATGTAACACATTTTCCACAACCATTCTGTCTGCCGATGCATACAAAAGACAAATTCAAATATAAAATAGGCACTGGGGTTTTCTGAGGGGATGGGGGAAACATGATTTTAAACTGAGAAACTAAACATCAGAAATGTGAGGGACAGAACAAGTGGGAAACAAGCTAAGAAAAACAACTCTTACCTCAACGTGTCCACTGAGGGCTGCATGATGCAATGCAGTTCTGCCTGCTCGATCAGACACATTTACGTTGCTTAGGAGAGGCACCAAAGCTTCAGCACATTTCACAGCTTTGTTTGCAGCTGCTATATGTAGGGGTGTCTGCCAGTTTTTATCACGAGCATTGACATCCGCTGAATGCTTTAACAACACCTGAACAGCATCCTGAAAGCATTTACAAAAAAACCAAGCCACTTAGTAAAGGTTTGAAATGCCAACCATAAATCCAAGGATAGTATAGTGGAATAGGACTATTTACAATTTTTTTTTTTGTTTGTAAACATCATCTTATGCTTTGGGATTTGTACTTTATCATAAAGCCAGATTTGGGGATGTTCTCAAGAACATAAGCAATATATTCCCTACAGGATTGAACGGAATAAACCATTTCCAGGTCTTTTATCCAGTTCCTTAAGCCAGCTGCCCAATTGTTTTGTCATCACAACTAATTTCCAAAGCTCAATAAGCCTCCTTAGGATTTCTTTCATTGCTAAGGATTAGTGAAGTACTATGAACTTATAATGCCTTTTCATCAATTTGCCAAGAAAAATTTTTGAACGGACAAAGTTTAAAAATGTCAGAGAGAAGAACAGCTTATTAAATATACATTTAAGAAAACCACAGATAAAACAGAGCATGGTCATAAAAAGTTTCAACATATACTGTTGCAAAATTCCTGAAAACAGTTTCAAAATGTTGCACTGAATTCCATCTCACAAAAAGATTATTCATTTCCTTTTGTTAAAAGTACAAGCTGTGAAATTTGACAAATAAGACTAATTCTTACAGGAAGATAAACAAATACCATTAAAATATGTGCACACAATTGGAACTTGTTAAACAAAAATCTGTTGGTGATATCAACATGACAATGAACACTGTATTTTACATCAACTCCGTGATCTTCCTACAATTCACTAATTGCTTTCAGTGACTTCCAACTCAAACACCAAGCACACAAAGAAATGGATGGCACTCTGAACTTAAAAACATATTACCACAAGTAGTTACTGGAAATTTTGAATTACACTGTGATAAAATACCTAGGTATTATTCTCAGCCACAAGCAGAATGCTAAGTAACGCTCAATTCTATTTATTACAGTAAATTATATTGAAAATGCTTGAATTTCTTCTACTGTCAATAGAAAATAAAATAGGAACAAATATAAAAGTGAAAATACTGTGTAACAGGCTTGTAATTTAAATAAGAAATGGAATAGCTTCTATTCTCTAAGAAACAAGCAGATTTAACACTCTAAAAATCTAATCAGTATTTTGAAGTTTTGTCTTTTTGAACCTAATATTAAGAAAAACCATAATCAGAACAAGGAAATTTTCAGACAGCTATTACCCCTTTTGTAGAAGGAAGCACTGTAGTACTAGCATAAAAACAATTTCTTATGTTTTTCTGCACATATACATTAATGAATTTCAAGAATTAGTGAACCTGCTTAGGGGTTTTGTGGGATTTTTTTTGTTGTTATTTTTGGGGGGGTGTGCAGGGGTTGGTTTTTTGTTTGTTGTTCTCCACCCCCTCCCCTCCCTGAAGTACACCAGGCACACAAATATAAAGGTCTGGAGCCTGACAGTCTTAACATTAAGTTGCTTGAACTTGCATAGTTGACAGCTAAATCTGTAATTCCAGCTGGTTTGCATGTTTCAATGTCCTTGTTTAGTTGCAGCTATCCTTGCTTCAAGTGTAAGTCTGGATGTTTTACTGAAACCATTATCATGAGGTTCTTTTCAATACAGCTTTTTTCATCTAACACCTAAAAAACCCATGTAAGCCTGTCAGCTGGAAAACAGTGCCTACATGTACCAACCACTTCTCCATCTACGTATATGGGCTGATTTACTGTGTTTATAAATAGAAAATTCTGACAGGCACCTAACATTGCTTTTAGGGTAGACTGGTTTACATGTTTCATTTGCCTTTTGTTACTGTTTTGTTTAAAATATTCCACATTTTAAGAAATGACCATGGTTGCATTTCTTGAAGTTATCAGTGTGTGCAGCGCTCGTCTCTACAAGCACAACTTATATAAGGAGTTTTTATTGTCCCTCAGCTCTGAAGAATGCAGTATTTGGTGCTTCAGTCAGCTCCCAAGGGAGCAGCCTAAAAATACCTCAAGAGCAGCAAATACCATTTGGGAGTAAGGCGCCCTTGGAGATTAATTTTCAAACACTGTTTTGAACAACAATCTCCACATAACTTAGCTATTAATGCTAGTGACAAAGTAATGCAATTTATCCAGGGAAATCAAAAGCAAAAACTGAAACAAGGCTTGTTTATATAGTTCGTGGATCAAATACTTGAAGCTCAATGCTTGCCAAACCCAAAATATTCAATTCCATCTCAAACAAAAGTTTACACAGAATCTTTAAAAACCCTTTATTTTTGAGACATACTGAAATGAGCATCGATTTGACTCAGGATCTCAAAGGAGATGGCTTTGCATAAACTCTTCCACATAACAAGCTCACCATTTCTGTTTGTTTTGATCTTCTACAGGCATTTAAAATTTTTATAGGACGTCAACAATAGAGGAACAATAACAAATTCATTTCTTACTTTACTATATTCTCACAGTTGTGTCAATGGTAGACTTCAAAAAACTTTCTACATATTTCATTTACAAATTTTAAAGTGATTTTCCATACTATCATTACTCATTAATTTTTTAAAAATTATGTTTGCAGGTCTTATAGAACCACTTCTTCAATGGCTGAACAGATGAGCATGTAAAAAAATGAAGAAATGCAAAGACTATGCTGTAAAAGCTGTACTTAATCTTGAGCAGACAGCAAACCTGAGAACTTGAAGCTTTTTTCCCCTTTAGGCATATGATAATACATACTCTCCACATATTAAACTTTTGCAAGTGTTCTGCAATTCCACATATTTGGAGTAGTTTTCACTTTGTAAGAACCAAACAGAGAACATGAGGTAATTTGACATGTCTTATTTTAACACAAAGCAGTCAAAAAAAAAAAAAGCATACCTCACTACAAGATGCCACAGCTCTGTGTAAAGGAGTCAACCATTTGCTGTCTTTGGCATTAACTCTAGCTCCTGTAACAAAAAAATAAGAAAAACGGAAATTTACAATATATTTACAGAAAGACTTAAATATTTTCCAGTACAGAGATAGAACTATTGGAAGATACTTATTCTAGGCTCATTAACACAGCATGATGACAAAAATGGAACAGGAATCTTTTCTCCAGCCGAAGCCCACCCTTTGAGAAACTTCTTTTAATACTGCACCTGTAACATTCTTCCATCAAAGCATACTCATTTTTTTTACACTAGGTTGTCCTCTAGAGTCTTTTGAATTTCCACAGGTACATAGAAAACTGTTTGGTACGAGTGGCTGACTCCTTGCCTTCATTCAACAACAAAAATCTCATACCTTCCCACTATAGCTGAAATTCTCAATTAAAATAGAGCAAGAGGCTATATTTATCCCCCACGCCTCCTGTTTCCTTGTGATTGGCAAGTCTGACACATAGATATATAGAATGATGCTTACTCTACTGGGAATTTTGGAATGAATCTCCTCTACCCCACCAGGTCACCTAGCCCACTTCAGCACCTCCTGGACTTCACTTCATGATCTAGACTGTAACAACCACACCTCTCTGCTTCTAAAAGCATAAGCGAGAAACAGCTGTCCCGGCCCCCAGGAAAAAAGTTGCACAAACATCCACAGGGGACACAGCCTCAGTTTGGATTTTAGTTTTTATCTGAACAATACAAGGAAAGAAGGGGATTTGGGGGATTTTTTTCCTGAAGGAAGCACCTGAACTAATTTCTAACTTCCAGTGAACTTCAATGAGAAAACTTAATGATTAAGCTTAAAGATTTAATTTATTACTGATATATATATACACACACACACACACATAACCTTATAGGGTTTTATACCTTGAGTGGAAATTTAGCTAGCTTTATCTGAAAACTGCTGAGATTTTGGAGAGATGTGAGAGCTTACACAAAATGTTATGTTCTTGAAAAAATTAGTTCAGAAATAGAAAGAGTTCATAGAGCAATATATGATATCACACAGTAACATTAATGCTATATAGTCAGAGCTTATTAACTTCTCAGGCTAAACATAATATTGTTATATCAGAACCAACTTTAATTTTTTCTATGCAAAGAACAGAAAAGGATGGAAGGCCAGTGAGACACAAAATGTCCAACAGGCTGCTGGTCAGCTTACCCAGCTGAGAGACAGGGTATTTTGATCCATATCTCCCAGGCCTGCACCAGCAAAGAAGTCTCTCCCAGTGCAGCTGAATAATCTGACCAAGAAACTTAGCAGTCTGTACAAAATCATGGTTGTATATACTAAGCAAACCAAAGATTTGAAGTCAATTCTCTGAGTTAATTAGTTTTTAGTCATTCCATCCTTTTCAGGCTTAAGAACATGACATGGAGGTTGATGCTGAATCCAAATTCCCACTTTGACCCCAGGTCTTCCAAGTGCCAGAGCCTGAGGTCTAACTGCTGGCTACTATTTCAAGGATTTCCCTCCTTCCTTATCTACATTTCAGAAGCTTTAGGTATCATCCTATATTGCAAGTTCAAAAATTTTTGAAAAATAAGTTTAAAGGTATAGGAAGAAAGTCCAAATCCATCTGAAGAACCCTCCCCCCAATCTGACAAAAGGTTAAGAGACTTAATCTTACCATAAAATATCTGCTTTTCTCAACCATCATAAGGACCCTAGTGTACTGCACCATATCATGTATAGAACTTGAGCAAAATCTCAAATGAACTTGAGCAAAAAAACATCACCAGAAATGTCTCAGGACTTTTGGTAATCCTTTCCAGAAGACAATAACCTGAATGATCAGTAAGTGAGAATGTAATCAATATATTTCAAACGTATCTGTAATTCTTGTCTTCCACGTTATTATTAGCCACACCTTGTTTTTCGCATACAAGATAAAATATGAGCCAAAATGGTACTCCAAGCTCCACCTGACTTCACATCTACAGCCAACAACCAAGGCTTTCAAAGGATGAGGACTTTCAAAGTCTAATTGATTTTGATTTCTATTTCCAATTTTCAGATACAAATGTATTTTAATTGTTTTAAAGGAATTTAGACAGTTACTAAGTCACTAATCACTGTCCTGATATTCCTCAGGTGATGAAGCCCGAGACAGGAGGAGCACCATGCCCAGCAGAAGGGGAGAAATGCACGTTTCCACTCCAAGGAGGTGGCAGTTACCTAAGCTCTAATGAAAACGTGCTTAAGAGTCCAAGCCCTGTTTATTGGTTCAGCTAAGTTGTTCACTGACATTTCTGGTACTTTAACATACCGCCTAAAAACTGCATCAGAAAAGAGCAGGAATGAATAAAAAACGATACTGTAAAAATGTTTTTCCCAATGGTAAGTTAATAAAACTTGCTAGGACTAAAGGAAAATAATATCTCAAAGTGTTTGTTGTTTCTGGTAAGAAAGAAAACCAGCATTAGCTAAGAAACACCTAAGGAAATTTGAAGTGATACCTAAAAGTAACATGGCCCTTTCAAAAGAACAAAACCACCACAACAATGTACGTGATCCTCCATCCAAAGAAGCAAGGAAGCCTAGGTCTAGGATATCCCATAGCTAAATTAGTGTAACACAGACACTAAAATAAGTTAACTTTTCAAATGCATAAAAAAATTGTAGGTTCTTTGACAAAGGAGAAAACCAAGTTGAATTCTGACAAAAGATCTAAATCTCTGATGGAATTACTAAAGAACCACCAAGTCTGTTTCTTCCCCTCCCTGCCCGCCCGTCCCCAAACAAACAACTCTTAAAGGAGTTCCAAAATTGTTAGATTGAAAGACAAAGTTTAAGTAATATTTGGAATAAGTGTACTATCAAAAAATGCATATGCACTATTAATGCAGGAATTGGGAGATCTATAGCTCTAGATACATTAAACAAAATAATATTTTAAATTAACAGAGAGATACTTCCCCCTTAAATTTCTCCAGGAAGACATGCTGCCAAGAATAATTTCAATTTCATAAAACAGTTTCTCTGAACAGCCTTTATCTGAGGACATAATCCGCCTCTAGGCTGTTCTTTACTCCCTAGCACATGATTTAGGGAAAATGTTACTGTTCCTCCCTCCCGCTTCAGATGCTCTCCATGAGACATAAAGCTCCCTCAAACCTATCATACTCCTACCATGCAAGAGTGAGGAAGGTTACAGACTTCACCCTCTGGGATAAAGCTCTACTCCAGATCATTACAAATAAATGTTACAAAATATATTACACCTTTACTGATTATCTTTTGCTTAAAGATTATTTCCTTCATGGTTTGCTTAAAGACAGTTTGAACATATGTATGTATATAATTCACTGGACAACACTGCTGATGCAACATTATCTCTGTGAAGCTCAACCTGCTGACGCGTTAACCAGGGCATTTCTCACATTTCAAATGCCTTCAAATGCCAGTTAGGCAGCAGTTTGCTCTTTCAAAACACGGTGCAGTGTAACTCAATCCCCAATTTGTAAAGCAAAAAAAAAAAAACCCACCACACTGGATCTTCTAGACTTCAGGGGCCTGGGTCTTAACATGTTTATTAAAACTGCTCAAATAATTACATGTTTAATGTAAAATTTCTTATATTTCAATTCTTTTAATGCCATAGAGTTTGCAGGAAAAGGATTTGGGGACTTGCCAGAGATATCAAATACAATACTGCAACACAAACACTCATCATCTTTGCTTGAACTTAAGAACTGATTATGTAAATGACACTCACCTAAAACTGCACCTTCCAAACAAACCAATTTATTCTTCCATGTCAGTGCACTAAACTGAAATATTAAACAAGATCTTCCCTTTCATCACCAACTTTGCTAGTACAACCTACTAAGTTCACACACCTAGGCAAATACGAAAGCAGGATTTTTGCTCTGCAAAAGAAAAGGGGGGATGGGGATCAGGAGAGACACAGAAGTATTACGTATTTTTCTTCCCTCCTCCTTGAACATTATATTTAATTTTGCCAAGTTGCATTCCCAAGACTGACAATTGGAAAGACATGTTTCATTGAATAAATCTAGTACAGAAGCTACTGAAAAACTCATTGATGCTTACTTTTAGCAAATTCGTATTCCAAGAGACATTTTCCAACTTGATACCTGCACTGATTTACAGAACAATCCTGTAAGCTTTAATTGTATTGGTCCATATCTGGCAACTGCACATTTAAATGTGCTCTTAGCCACCAATACCTGGACATATGTTTCAGCAATTCAGCTGCTACTTCATTGGTGTCAATATCCTTACATTCAGATAAGAGGTAGCACCTCAACGATCTCTTGAAGAGATAGGCGATGAATTACTTACTGGGCAGGAAATGCTGCAGGGAACAGCCACACACCTCCTCCTCATCCATAAAGTGTCCTACAACTATATACAGCCTTGCCTCAGCACACTACCTCTGTGTTCCTCTGGTAAGAGCTTTTGCTGTGACTCTCTTCCCGAGCTACTCTGCACCAAACTCTTCCTATGTGTAAATGTCCTCGGAAGAGTAATGAATGGAGCAGCTACATTACTTACATGTCACAAGTTGGAAACAGATTCAGAAAAGAAATACAACAGAACTGACAAGACATTTTCATCTTCACTTACAGTACTGGCTTAAGTAGTGAATTACTTTCCACCATTCTGTTTGTAGTCTGTATTTTTAGACTGTCAAGGACACTATTTTCCTTTGTTATTCTACAAGATGTGCTAGTGATTGAACAATATAATAGTATAAGCTAATAAAACAAAAGTGTTTTCATTCACATATGCAATACAGACACCTGATGTTCATCATGTGACGTTCTGAAATGTTTGTTTAGGAGTAAAAGATGTAAATGAGATCATTAGATTGCATTTTAAAAAACCCTAACAATCTTTGTCTCAACAACTAGTATACTAAAATAATTTTAGGAATTATCTTTGCAGAAATTCAGAAGATCCCAGGTATAAATCACTGAGGAAAAAAAAGCAGTCCTACTGTAATTTGATTCTATGTAATTATTTTCCTAAGGGCTAGTATTAGCTTCAGAAGTTTTTCCTTTTTAAATTATCCACTTTTTAGCTAGAGAAGACAACCATGGAAGTACTTAAAGTGGCAAGCAGAAATTCTCAGACTACACTGGGAAATGAAGAGATGGACAACTTTTCCTTAGATAGAAAAATATGTGAACATTCAGGAGGAGATGCAGAAAAAGTTTGTAAAGTAAAAGAAGATCTGAGATATGAATTGGAGCAATCAGTTATAGAAATCTAGGTAATTTCCTGTTGAAAACTTGGATACTTGGAAAATTATTGCTGCAAAAATAACTAATAAGCCCTTACTGAGAGAAAGCTTCTCCTTATTTATAAGCTAAACGCAGAGCAGAGAATCTACAGAATAGTGAAAAAAATTTGAGAGGGACAGGACTGGGGTACCTTGGCACCCACCACAACAGTTTTTATTTTTGGTGTTTAAAAAAAAAAAAAAAAAAAGAAAACACACATGGAGATACACTGGCCACAAAAGGGAGGAAAACCACAATCAGGTCAAAGCCATCCTCCAGAACTTCGCTGCCTTGTCAGTATAAGTCCATCTCCTCTCAGAACTTCATAGTTTCTGCTGCATCTCAGCCACCACCTCCTTGAGCTTCAGAGAGCAGCATGAGGTTCTGAGATTCCTCAAGGTACTGAACACTTCTACCTTTTCATAAGACAGCTTCACTGTCTTGCTCAAAGAGCATCAGAGCTACTTTCTTCATAGCAGCTGTTACTGCTGCCAGAGGGAATTTAAGACAGCTCGAAAAAAGAAAACGGCAGCTAACATCACTGTCAAAAGAAGAGGAAGCGGCCAAAAGATACAGTCTGTGTAAAAAGAGCCCCTGTGAAATGGCCTTCGGTGTGTGGGTACATACATCTGCAATCCAAAGAAGGGGAGCTTCATGTGGCTGATATTCTTGCAGGTATAGCCCTTCAACAGCTGAGCTGTGTGACTGTCATTGCATGGACTTTTAATACTTGTATAGCTTCAAAATTAGATGAAAGAAATGCAGGTAGAATAGAGTAACGTTGGGGGGGGTCTCTACTATCCTCTAAAATCTCTTATCACTGTACCGAGTTTTTCAGCATCAGCACAATTCTTACATTTTCTAGCTGACCCAGAGGAAAGCGCAACAAAAACTCATGGGTTGCCAAAGCTTAATGAGATTGAGTTTGACCACCCACTCATGTACACTGAGCTCCATGCAGCAAAAATTTTGGGTTAAACAAACAGGAATGTGTTGTGTTAGTATTTAAGTATCAATGCAATGAAGTAACTAAATCTATTAAAAAGAGAATAAAGATAATTCAGATGCTTATTTTCATTAATTACATTGATTTCAGTGAAAGCAATAATAGTCTGCATGGTATTTTAAAGAAAATACATGAAAAAAGTTACTAATCGAAAGAACACACCCTGGGATCACATTAATCTGTCCTCCTCCTCACATGTCACTTGCCTGCAGAAAAGACTCTGATAGCATTTAAAAAAGTGTAGGACAAACAGACAGAATTATTTCTTTATAAAGAAGCCTCCCCAGAACAGTTCACATGCAGGACTTAACTGAAAGAATGATTTGAATTTTTTTTTTTAATCAGGACTTCTTGGAAAGAACAAAAACTTGGGACATTCAGTTAATTAAGAATTATTTTACTTTACTACTTCCCAGTAGTTTGCCATCAAGTAGTTACACAATAAAAGTCAGTGCAATTATGCAAAGTAGACAGATGTATTTGTGCACCAGGATGCAGAGTTGTACATGCATCATAAAAATACAACTGTGATAAGTGTTACGAGTCTTCGCAGAGTAATACAAAAAAGAAAATGCTTATAAAATAATGATTCTCAATTGACTAAAACAGGAACTTCTGTTCCATCATTCTGTATACTATAAACAACCATCTTTATGCCTCTTTTTTTATTTACTGTTCACCTTCTTACCTAACAAATTTAGGAATGCTAATTGCTTATCTGCTACAACCTAACAGGGAGAGATGATTTGAATACTTAGACTTCCACAGCCCACAGTGGTATAGCAGTTTGCTGGCAAGACAGTCATATCCTCAGGGGACAAGTTTATTAGTGTTCAATGAAGCACTGTCTCAAGATAAAAAACAAAGGGCAATCTAAACGTCCAACCCCAAGCTAGAGTCACTGAAGCAATTTCCTTTGCTCTTCAGAGTCTGTAGCCAAACTCTTGCCCAGGTGAAAAGACTACAATAGCAGAGGTCACAGAGCAACCTTGAGGTTTGGTGGGAAAATATCTCAAGAATTCAAAAACTAAATTAAGTATGCCTGCAAGACTGAAGACTTATTCCACAAAAGTCTGCAAATAGGCTGAATCAGTTATATCTTCAGAATGTGCAATATGGGTTGCTTAGGTCTATAACAAAGTAATATAAATATGCTGTAGCAGCAACATATGATCAAAAATACATACTTGAAAGCAATGTGGATCCCTGGAGGTGGATGCAAAAGATGTTACAATCAAATTAAAAAAAGAGAAAAAACCAAAAAACCCAAAATAACCTATGTCTAGGCAACATGAGATACACACTTTAACTAAGAATAGAGAATAATGAGAAAGAATCAGGTAAGAGCCACTGGGTAGTGGAAAGATTAATACTGACCAGTAATTTTGAGGTCCAGTTTGAAGAAATAACAATAAAGTAAAAACAAACAGTCTTCATAGGATAGCTTGCACAGCAGGAAAATTGTAAAGTGGTTCCTTGTAACATTCCAGCAAAACTACATTAGAGGACATTACAAGCTGCAAAGCCAAGCTCTCACAAGGTGAGAAATGCTAGGATGAAAGTAGCCTACACTACAATTAAATCCCTTGTGCAGCTATATTACAATAGGTCAATTAAAGCCACGTACAAAATTTTACATGCACATTTACTGCACAGAGATTGTTGTTCAGAAATGTTATTCAACAAGCTATTTTCTTACTGTTCAAAAAGAGGTCTTGCAACACGGCAAGCGTTCTTCAAACCTTGCTGTGGTAACAGATGTTCTTTATTTGCTCCCTAGTGCTCATCTATTATGACAAAATATAACATTATACATCTGTCTCAAAGGAGAGATTTGATTTCCAGCTGAAACACAATAGATGAATTTTCTGTTATCTTTATGAAATGGAGAAGATAAAAACACTTAACCTCTGTTCCCCATCTTCCAATTAAGATTAAAAGAAAAATCTTGGCTTGTGCATTTTGAGACACCTAGATCGACTTCCTCAGAGAAGTAGCTGGTGCAGCTAAGTGCTCACACTCCACAAACCACAAAAGATCTCAAATCCAGCATTCAGAAATGAGGAAGACTAAAACTGGTGACACTTTAAGAGTCTGGTTTAAGCTGCTTGCCTAAAACCAAAGTTTAAAAGCAGGTAATATACAGATCAGTGCCCAAATACAGCACAGCCTTTCAAACTGAACAGCTTTAGCATGCAGGCATCACTTTATCATCCTGCAATGAATGCTCCTCTTCATTTGCTTACAAACGCATCAACAACTGGAATCTGTGCCTCCTTCACTGCATCACCCTGATCCATTCCCGGCACAGCCCCTCCCTGTGAAATTCATGCTGCTGTGCTTCTACAGCAAAGCACAAACATTTAATTGAAGTCCACAGCAGATGAGCGCAGCAAGGTTAGACTGATACTGCCCATACATCCCACAGCTTTCAAAGGTTTTGATTTTGCAACTATATAATGTGTTGCTTTGTGTAAGTAAATCTTGATTTTCATTAAATAAATGTTATCTGAGAAATATCAATGCCTTCCAGTCTTCCTGAGCAATCTGCAGACACAGCAGCACCCTGCTACCTCTCCTTCACCTAACAGCTCAACTTTGGACTATTTGTACAGCCCTAATTCTTAGTTCTTCACTTCCCTTGTTTGTTCTCTAATTTTTCTTATGCTTATCCACAGGCTATGTGCCCAACAAGCATGACTAACCTTTCTTCCCCTACTGCCGTCCTCCAAACAGGATCTTGTTTCATTAACAGCTGAACTAGAATCTTGCTCCTTCGATAAGACCTTTCCCTAACAGAGAGATATTTACTTCAATCAGAGTTCTGGTAACTGGACTCTGTTCACCCAAAACAGTCAGAAGCTTCATTCCCAGACTTAGCTGACTACAACTTTACAAAGTTTATAACATGGTTAGTTGTGTTGGGCTTTTGTTTGGGATTGTTTTAATCACTGTGAAAACCCAAAGAAAAAGAAATATCCTTGCCAAATCCAAGACCCCTTTTCAGAAGTAAGGAGCCATTATATGTTTTTAAGAATCACCAGAACGTGTGTTTTTTCTTGATGGGGAAAACCAGCACCTTCTCAGCAACACAGGTGAACCTTTCTGGACAATTTATCACCATAGAATATTTCCATGAGAAATATATATTTATCAAATATACATCATGTGATATTAATAAGTATATATAATTGTATAGCAAGAGTACATGTAACATATAGTGAGAAGATTATATCTTGCTAAATTATGACAAATTAAATTGTGCCTGGCAATTTCAGTTGAAAGTCTGGGAGTGACTCCTTCAATTTTAAAAGTGACATTTCCTTAAAGCAAAATTTGCTATTAAAGGTTGATGGGGAAAGCAGGTGCGGGGATGGAAATAGCCAGCTTTGCACAGGTAAGGTGTGCCATCAAGCAGACTGAAGATTAAAGTAGTTCTATGGGACTGTTTACACATTTTAGTCTTTTTATTTAACCTTAAAGCTCCGTATCATGAATTCAGCCTCAAGCTACCTGATGGGTAGATATGTCCAAGATTAAAGACAATCAATTCAGTATCTCAGTCATGAAGTTTTGCTTTCAGGTTTTTGGTTTAGTTTCTAGGTTTTCTACGTCTTTTATTTTAAAAGATGGAAGTATACTGTTTTACAGAACTTGCACTGTGTCTTAGTACAAATAAATAGAAAAAAAAGATGGGATTTTAAAATTTTCATCTGATCCTAATTATAATCTGTGAATTTAAGCCAACAGCAAAGGATACTCAATATAACTAACTCTGGATGCCATCTTCTATGTTCAACTTTAATTTTTTTTTCCTGAAGGCCATTTCAGAATCAAAGCAATGCTGCTAACATTTACCTACATCCCATACAATATAAATTCTTTAAACTAGAGCTAAACTACCTAAAGCTGATCAAGATACAAATAAAAATAGCTAAAACTGAGAAAGCTTTCTACAAAAAAATATTTTAGAACAGAACTACACAGTACATCAACACTGATAAGTTTGGAACCCAAAATTTTAGTACAAACATCTTTAATTTCTAGCACATTAAATATCTCAATAAAAACTACACAGACTAAGATGTACATAAATATTTCTTTGGATGTACATAGAGTTATTTTTTTTCCATTAACAGGAACAGAACATACCAGATAAAATAAGTAGTTCAATAATTTCTGCATCTCCCAGATAGGCAGCAGCATGTAAAGGGGTCCTTTTCTCATTATCCTGTGGTAAGAGGGGGGAAAAAAGGTTTTATTTAAAACAAAAAAAGTATGCTTTAGCATTCTGTATGAGTTATGAAAAAAACACTGCATAAAAGTGCATCTTCCAAATATTGTACATTTTATATTTTACAAAACATAATTACTCTAAAGACATTAGTCACATTTACTAAGACAAGCATGCTTCTCCCTAAGGAACTCTTAATATCTAGTCAACTAGTGTTTTCCTGATGTACACAGATTGACAGAAGCTCATCATATCTTTAGACCAACCCAACAGAAAACACCAATCACTTGTCTCCAGAGACAGGAATATGAGGCTGTCCTACACAATTAAAAATGATGGGTCACCTTCATATGCAACATAAGAAACATTTTCTTCAGAAAGTTTAAAGTTAGTTTCAGCGGTTATTTTTTAAATAGAAAATAGAAAAGAAGCTGTAGTGAGTAGGGGCAGAAATACTGAAATACAATTTCAGCTGTTTTGCTTACTGTAAATAAGCAGAGAGAAGGCAGAGATGCAATATATTTCGCAGAAAACACTCTGCAGGATGCAAGTAAGACCCAGCACTTTTGATTAGTTCAGGCTGCTCTAAGGTCCTTTTGAAGGTACAAGTATGAGACCTTGGCCATACACAATATATACTGATGAAGATTCACTTTTGAAAGACTAGCACAAAATATTTCTCAACTCCTTTCAGGATCAACGCCAATTTGCCTGCACCAGTTCATAGCTTAATCAGAAAAACAGGATCACTTTCACATTGCAGTGAGTGATAAAAATAAACAAGAACCAACCAGTTTGCCCTCTGAGGAAAGGCCACTGAGAAATCAGAAGAGAGATGGATCATCAGTCGGCATCCTGGTTCTGGCCTAACCTCTGCTTAGAGATTTTAGTACAGTTTCAAATACACCAGGGGTGAGGGATCAAGATTATAAGCAGCAAGAAATTTTAAGTCACAGATATTTCTATTAATTCTACTGTTGTGTCACAACTATGGTAAAATTAACATCTTTTTGTGAAAAGCATTCCTCTCCCTTGCCAAAATAACCTTATTCAGTGACTCTCTACTTGAGAACTAGCAGCATACAAGAAGAAAACTAAAGTCAAAGGCAGGAGACATCTGATAGCAAAACTAGATCTGAGACCCGAGAAGTCACTTCCAGAACATAAAAGAAATGTAGAACTCAGACCATTCAACGCCCCTTCCCACCAGACACCACCACCACACACAACCCCTGCCCTAAACAGCCTACTCCCTGTTTAGTCCCTACTCAGAAAATATTAGTCACCGCCTTATCAGTATTTCTTAACATAGTTTTTTGAATTACACACAAGTAATTCTGAATTGAGCAGTGCAAACCTGATACTGATGCACCCTGAACAAGGAATCAATACTAATTACTTATCACCAACACCAAATAACACCTCACAGTACCAATTACTTGCCAGTATGTTTCAACTGCAGATTACACATTTGTGACAAAAGACAGCCCCTGGCACCAAGGACTTGCCATCTAGGGGGAAAAAAAAACCCAACCAAACAAAAAAAACCACCACCAAAACTGACAGACAGGAAGCACAAGGGAAAAAGTAATACACATATTAAACTTGCTTCCCCAGCCCAAAGGCAATAAAGACCAACCAGCAATGAAAATCAGTTTTCATTCCTCCAGTTAGGAGGAGCGGAGCTACTATAGGTAGCTGATATTTTGCAACCTCATTTAAACCTTCCTGATAATGCTAAAGAGCCTATAACCTACAGATTAAGGAATACAGAAAAATTACTACAATTTTATACAGCTTGCAATTTCATTTTAGAATTAGAGAAAATAAGATGGGTCACAAGTACATCTTTCTCTAGAGACAGTATTCACTCAGGAACACAAGCAAAAGCTGCATTTCCCCCTTAAAGGGCAAAACTCATCAAAATTTTCACGTCATTTGTTGTGGCATTGGTTTGTTTGGTTTTGTTAATATTTCAGTGACAGAAGTCATGCAAGTAACCTATCTGATATAACCAATCAGAAATCTTTCAATAAAATGGTGAAAAGAAGGGACCTGTTTGTCTACAAAAATGCTAATCACCAAACCCCAAAAATATTTTACTGAAGCATCCATCCATGGTCCCGATTTCTCATGAATTCCAGCCACACTTCTCCAAATACCAGCCTCTACTAATGGAAACTGTTGAGCATCCCCAAACCACCAAAATGCAAACATGAAAGCAGCTCAAACACAAGCAGCATTTCCACTCCAGTGCTCCTATGTTTCCAAGCTGTGTGTTTCCAGTCATGCAAGTATTTCAGTTTTACTGCTCTTAAGCTTACAGCCTGAAAATACTCAAAGCCCAACTCCCAGTTCTGCAGCAGGGAGTACAAACTGGGAGGATACATATATGGGAGGCTGATACAGGCTTCCCTGCTCTACACAGCACCAAGGCAGCCCCACCGGGATGTTCATGTCTTGTCATCTTCTGGGTCAACTCCAGAGCTTGGTTTTTCAACAATCCCAAGCCCCAGGGTCTTCATTGACCACAAGTATTCTGCATGCTGAGGGTGCTTTGATAGAATCACTGACTTATACCCCCCCCCACCCCCAGTTTCACAGCTGGCACTTTTTGATGCTTCCAAACTTTGTGGTTTTTGTTTTTGGGTTTTTTTTTGGGGGTGTGGAGGTGTGTGTTTGTAATTTAACTTTGAAAGAGTTTTTGGTTTAGTATTTAAAAACCCATTTTTCAGAACTTCTTACAAAAGCATAAATGCTGCATTCAGTAAGCTCTCATCAGTATGCAGAAGTCTTTGCTTCCCAGTCAAAGAAAATTCTAATTTTGTTCCATCTGAAGTCCTACATTTTATTGGTGAATTTAAATAAATGAAATCTGAGTAAAATTAAAGATATCTGTATTTTAAATGCTACTAAAGTAGTGCTATATAGATCAACTACTTTTTATTAAAAAAGATAATCATATGATGAACAAATTTCATCTGCAAATACACACTACTGCATATAAAGCGTTACAGTAAATAACACTAATCAAGCTTTCAGTTTTAACAACAACTTAGGATGCAGACATCCTGCAGCACTGATATAGCATACTAATATAAATACTGCCTGTAGTGTTGTTATCCGAAAACCAGATTCGTCGCCCGGTGTGCAATGACCCAATAATCACACACTCAGGAGAGACACTGCAAATTTATTTCAGGGTTGTGCAAGCCTGGATGCTCGGGGGTGTTCCACAAATCAAGCACACTGAAGCCAGCTACTTTGTCATATTTATACAATAAGTCCATAAGTATTCTACCTAATACATATGCATTCTAATCTACAGAAGTTATAAAATTGGCACTGAGTCATTCTTCTTGGCACCGCTTTGGATTCTTCCATGCATGCTTTCCTTTCTTCAGGGGTCTTTGGTGATCTTGATGGACGAGGCATCTTAACTCTGGTTACACAGAAACAACTTAAAGCTATTTTCTCTTAGCAACTCTCGCTCACTCTTCTAAAAATAAACGCTTGTCATTAATTAAATGAGTGAGCTGATGGCCAAGACCTAGTCTTAGATTGACTATTAACAATGCTTAATCAAAAAGGAGAGTCTACATTCATGCTAACTTAATCATATACAATGTCCCTTAGATTCATGCTAACTAAATATATGCAACGCTCCTTAGGATTCACACGAACACTCCTTGTATCCAAGGGGGGGGTGAGTGTCCTCTTACAGTGTTGTTCCTTTAATTTCATAAACTTAAATGACACTAAAAGAAACATTCCAAGAAAGAAAGGGTTCTGTACATAAGTCACTGTTAAACAATGTAAAATCTAACACTGTTGGTACTATTTAGTTCCAAATATCACCGTATTACTGCAGTATTTGACAATACAGAAAAGCAAGTGTTACACCCTTTTCATTTTCCAGTTCAAAAATCTGCAAGGCAAATTGGACTATTACAACTCTAAATCAGCTGTAATGTTAGTAAGGAAACACATCACACTAATGGCATTAGGCAGGTTTTACATAATTGAAAGATAATGTTGGTATTCCAGGAGAAACAACAAAGAAATCTATATTCCTAATAAGAAACTCCAAAGTTGAATTCCAGATATTGGTCAATGCTGTCAACAAACTAAAAAGCAATAAAAAGGCTCAGCCCTTAAGGAATCAGTTTTCAGAATGACAGTTTTGTCAAAAAAAACCCCAATACTGTATTTCTATGCACCTTTGGATTGCGTTACACAAAAAACATATAATCCTTCCAATCGCAGTACTTCCATTTTTCAATTTTCCCAACCTTTTCATCTACCCAGGAGTTTCTATAAGGATTATGGCATGATAAATTCACAGGAGAAGGCCTTACGGCCCTGTTAAAACGAAATTTAGAATAAACTGACAGGGATAGTGGTGCTATGAGCTTCTTCATAACTCCCCAACCTAGAACAAGGGTAATGCCATGTTTGTTTCATTTTACCTAAAAAATAGGCTTTAATTGTTTTGCTGGTTATTTCAAGGATCAAAACTTCTACAATGGACAAATATATGTCTAATTTAAACATGCAGCATTCAAATCTACCTCTTTTTAAAGTAAAGTATCCTTTGAGAGATAACAATTTACTCCGGGTTTGGGTTCTATCTCAGCAATTGATTTAGAATAATTACGTACAACTACGGAGAATGTTAACAACCTAGCCTTAAGGGCAGATCTCCCTTACATATCCAGTAAGGCTGTTGTAACCTGACTATGGCTTCCCAAGAGTACATTAGAATATAATTTCAATTTGCCCTCCAAATAGTTCAACATCTACTGATCCAAAATCTTTAGTTCAAAGTATTTTTTTGAAAAGCATGAATGCAACTTTCCCCTTCATAAAAACTGTTTTTTCCTATCTGCTCTTCAAAACCGAATTTTGCAGTAACACTTTAAAATACACACATTATTTTGTGATCACACTTAAAAAATATCATTTAATAGGTGTTTTCTGCTGCATCAGTTGTCAGCTGTCTGCTTCAATACCATCTGTTCCTGGCAGAAATCAACCCTAAATACACAATCATAAATCTTGAAAGAGTTTCAATTCCAACATACCCTGTAATAGCTTTAATAAACATTCCCTGTAAGTGAAACTATTTTTAAATATAACACTTCACTTAGTGTATTTTTTTCAGTTCGTTTAGAGGTAGGACTATTCAACCAGCATGATTTGTAACTCTTGGGTTCACAGATAATATATAAGAACATGATTACAAAATATTTCCAATTCTTTGATTGACAGTGTCCAATACCACAGAGGTCTCCCCCACTGTGAAGTTCCAGTGCTAAATTTGACAGTCCCTAGAACACTGATTTGCAGATTTTGCTACAGTTTTTAGAATTATCATTTTGTAAGGTAGAATAACTGTCTAGTCTAAATTAATATTTTTGTTCCTCCACATGAAAAAAAGAACACGTTTAAATATTTGGCTTTTATATTCTAACTTTAAACTTCACAAAAGTTTAGTTTAGGTATATAATTCTATAATTGAGGCCACTAATTCTTTGGAAGTATGTCCAACCACAAAGTGGACTATCTTAAAAACACATACCTTGAAAATTATTTGTGTTGTTGTCAACTGAAAGTAGAAGGAAAAGATGAAGTATTAGGCTTTCAAAACTTGTAAATCTGTGACAAATTAATTTTGTATTCCTACCTTGAGTGTAATTTAATCTGCAATCTCTTTGGATTTTTTCCCCCAATATTTCTTAACTCAACTTTTTGACAATGTGAAGTTCTAAGAATTAACAGATTTCTAACTGACTTTGACTAATGTAATTTTTAAAAGCACACCTTTATTTTCTCACCGTATTTCAAATTTAACATGTAGCTCCAATATAGTAAGCAAGCCTAACAAGGTACAATAATGGTCTTCTGCATGCTTAAAAACAGGAGGAAAGCATGCCATTAACCACAAAAATAATAGATATTACATAGCTAACCACAAAGTATCCTCTGAAGCCAGATGATAGATACATCCCAGCTGAAATGACTAGATTTGTTATGCTGTCTCCCTTAATTTCTTGAACTAATGCTCATGCTACTATTTGCATAAGCACTTCTACTGCATTTGAAAAACATTTTTTGAAAGCCCAGCATTAAGCTTTCACTAATAACATTATCACTACACATTACTTTTCAGGACATATTCTCTTTATGCCGTCTATTAGGACGGAGCAAATCTAGACTTCCAAACAATCAGAAAAACTGAGGAGGAATCTTTGCGCTCTTGATCATTATGACAGTAGTAACCAATTACTCTAGAGACCTTGTGTTTACCAAAGGGTCACTTCAGCCATAATCTGCCAAACCGTAGTGTTGTTTCCGGTTAAGATCTTCAGTACTAATTTAATAGTGCATGCTCTTTGACTTGATTCTAGACAATAATGATTACTGTCACAGCGTGGATCAAACCCCTAAATCATTTACTTGTGAGTAGCTCCACTGTAGCTTGTGGAGATCTTAAAAAAAACATAGATGGTGGTGCCAGGTATACAGTAGAAAATAAAAGGTAAGTCAGAAGAGAACTACAAAGCAACCTGGAAAAAGGTCACAAGAGTGCCATTTTAGAGAAGACCAAGAGTTTATACAAACACATGAATGTCACTGTAAGCATGCATGTTCCTCGAGAGTACAGGCTCACGATTTTCTGAATTGCCACAAGACAAAAAAAATTCCCATAACAAGGTAGATTTTAGTGGATCTACGTTGACACACAAAGCAACCAGCAAGCACAGTATTTTTTTTGGATGTTAGAGGAAAAGACTATTAGCTACATAATTGCAAAGGAGACATCAACTCTTCTCTCCAATATTTTATTTGTCCAAATCAAACACTCATCAACTGCAAATGGACTAACTATAGAGCTGTTCAGGTTATGCATATCGGCATATTTCAGAAACAGGACAGATGTTTAACTTGGGTCTGGGTGAATGTGCAAGAGCGAGGAACACGCGCTGAGTGGCATTAAAACCACAGAAATGGACAATCTGATCTATTCTGATTTTGTCACTAATGGGAGTGATAACAGACTAAGAAATCTGGCTATAAAAAACTTTAGAGCTATATCCACATTTCCACCATGAGAAATGAATGGACAAGAACAACAGAATGAACACTGGTCAGGAAACCTCCTTCCCTGGGACAATAAGGTATCTGCCACAGTGAGAGTTTTAGGGTTAAAAGTGTCACAGACACATCCTAAACTGGAGTTTTAGAGTCTACAACAATGGTGACCAACTGTAATGCACTTCATAACACAACACCTGTCCCTTCCTTTTCTGGCTATTGGAACATCCCAGGCAATCGTATTTCTTCCCTAACATGAAATCTGGAGTGTATTTGAAGTCTTAAAATAAAATAGCAGGGCAAACATTTGAGTTTTACCTTTACCTAGAGGAGAGCAGAATGACACCGCCTGTGACGTACCATTCCACATTACAGGGACACAAAGATGAATGGGAAACCCCACCACGGAGGAGGCAGGGAAGAATTCACCTTGCAATCCCAAAAGCATCCTCACTTAACCCGATGCCTCTGGGCATTTTAAAAATGGAATTTCTGCAATTCAGTTGGAAGTTCAAGTTCACAGAACAGCACTAAAATCCATGGAAAATAATTTACTTCCCATTCAGCTAATGATGATTTGACTCTACTCAAATAACAAAACTAAAACTGATAAAAAACTATCCTCACTGAACCATTACACACAATTCATACACAGAATAAAATCTTATAGACAAAAAGCACATTGAAAGTTTGGTTCCCTTCTAAAATGCCTGAACACTAAGAGGAACCTGGTGGGAATCATTAAAACTAAGTTTGTACAGAAAAAACATCAAGCATTCATCTATATTATAGTGACATATTATTTTGGAATATTCACTTATTTTCAACCACTTATTAAAAATTCCTTTTTAAAAACAAATAAGATAGCTCAGCTGTATCTTTCTAATATTTTTGTTTTTAAGTAACACCTAGAAATACGTTTAATAAAAATTGCACAAATAATATCAAGAGTTGAAGCTACATGAGCAAACATCAGATGCCAGAGTGATCTGGTCTTTAATATTGGCACTCAGTAGAACAACTTGAAGGAAGGTGATGGGAGAAAATCTGCTCTTTTAACTTTTATTGAATCCCAGAACGAATGTCCATAGGAACTTAGGGAAGTGTAATTTTGAATGCAAGGTGGTACTACAATATAAAAAAGACTGGCAAAAAAGGAAACAAGTTCAGAACAATTCATACTGTTAAACAACACTATTCTGGACATCTTTTCATAAAATTAACTCTTCAAATGCTAGGTGTCTTCCATCATAAGAATTAGGCACAAAACACCGATCAGGTATAACTGATGAAGCCCTGTCCACTTAAAATGGTGGCATCAAAAGACACACAAAAATAAAAAGAAATTAGTCACATTTAGTGCCAGGAACAGCTATTGAGCTTCAGCTCCACCTATGGTTATGATTGCTAGACCCCACAGCTAGCTAAACTCTCAATTAGAGAATGAGAGTAAAAATTTCCCATTTAAAGATGAACACTCAGAAAAATACAAGTTATCTTGATGTGGTTTAAATATTTAAACAGTGAGACTCAGTTCATGAGCAAGCCATGTTTTCAAGAAGGTCTTTTTGAAGTACTGAATGTTCAAAAATATGCTGTTTTACTAAGACGACAGACAAAATTTTGTAGAGTACAGTGTTTCTTTTTTCATTTGGTTTCTGGAAAACCATTATTTTTGTCTGCCAATGAGAAGAGAGAATGAAGTTAAGTTTCCTACTTTTGTTAGAAGTTATGTTACTCCTAAAGGTCAAAAATTATCAATAACACCACATACAAGGACAAGAGGGCTTGAGGTATTCTGGCAGACATTGCATCCTTATTCCTCATAACTAAAGAGGTACACAGCAAGAAGACTTTTTGACTTGTAGTCAAGTACTTCAAGAGACCTATTTTGAAACAACCAAACTACTGTGTATTTTTCCATTTCCAAGTAATTCACCTCAAAAACTTTGCTCTCTAATTTTTGTTTTTTGAAAGTACTAAGTCAGGGTGCTTTTTGGAAATACACATCATCTTATACCCTTTAATTTTTTATGTTCCATCCAGGTTTTGTAACATTGCTGTCACTGCTATAATTCTCACTGGTCAGGTTTTCAAACTCACATAGAGAACAAATGCAGCTTGTAAGAAAAGCTGAACCTAGGTGTCTATTCTATAAGAATGTGTACATAATTTCTTTCGCCCAAATTATTAAGTCTAAGATTCCTTGTGAGTGAACTCAAGCATCCGTTTGGGTATCAGATGAGGACCTGATTAACTGAGCAAGTTTTCTGAGCTGCTCCCTTTCACTCTAAGTTCCAACATCAAGGATTTGGTCCCGTATGTCACTAGTAAAGGCTACTGAATTCTTGCCCAATACGTGGAATAAATAAAGAGCTATTCTCTATCCTTCAATAAAGGCAACTTGATCTCACAGTACAGCTGAGACATTTTGGATGTACTTAATTCCCGAGTTAAAGGAAGGAAAAGCAGAGCAACTTTTATGGCCAAGACTATTTGCTAATACACTAGATCATTGGTGGGGGAAGGGGAACAGCAGAAAACCCAAACCAATCAACCAACAAAAACCCAAACCAACATTAAAAAACCCCACCCACAAACCTCTCTAGCATTAAAAACTATGCTATATTTTAAAAACCAGATAAAATAATATCTCATTAAAAATACTTTCCTTTGGATTTACCCTTCCCGAATGCCAAGTATATGATTTGTAAACATTTACCTGGTATGTATGGCAGGAAAACCCCCAGCTTAATTGGAATGCAGTTGCTGGTAAGAAAAATGATAAATAATTCTGAAACTATTTTTTGAAAAAAATAAAGCAGTATGTGAAAACAACGGACTTTCCATAATGGGAGTACAGTGATGCGGAGCACATTACGTAACCCAGCCTGTGCGCGCAGAGCGAGCTGAACGAGGGATGGTGACTGCCTCATCTTACTCTGTCATCTACCTGTAATATTTGAGGACACAAATAAGAAAATATGTCAGGAGAGGAAAGAGTACAATACAGGCTCTGTTTATGCTCCAGTGAAAGATCACACCACACTAGGTGAGGTATGCGCATCTCCATCCCAGTTTAAATCCACCACATTACATTCGGGCCAATGACACTTTTGTTCAGAAAAGCTGAGGTTTCTGCCTTTTTCGTTGCAAAGGCTAGTGCTGGAATGACAACCCTATACGTGTCTGATGTAAATCAGGTATTCCTCTCGCTAACTGCATTGTCTTGGTGACAGGAAAAGATGTAGTTTTCAGGTTGTGTGTTTAACGTTAGCACTTCTGCTTGGAGCAAGCTATAACATTTTGACAGTGCCCATCAAGTTAAATAACTTCGTGAAGTCAAGTTAACCAGCTGCAATACACAAAGTCCTTCTGTTAAGATACCCTGGCACTATTCTAAACACCTGACTCAAGGCAGCATACAACACAACCTATGCTAATATAGAGACAAATTGTTAGGCAAGAAAAATCCAACAGAAGAATGAGAGTCAGAAAACCCTCCACGCAACAGGAAGTGTCTGCAACAGAAAACAAAAAGTCCCTACATTGATAACTAACAGAACCCAACAGAAAGCCTCTGCTAGCGAGGATCAAAACTCCTCCAGAAGTGCTCCTAACCTTGAAAGGATCAAAGTATGTTATTTGCACTGTTGCTTAGGCTAAGTGGATAGGGGATAAGCTGAGAAGACAACTGTCATTACAAGAAGAGCTAGCAGCAACTAAAGCAAGACATTTGCAGTCCTTTGAGACAATAACCCAGCATTAGGTAATTTATTTAGAAGTTACTATAATTACATATGTGCATATGTATATAACTACTAGTTCATGCAAATAAAAACTGAAATGAAGTTAATGATCAGGAAGGCTGATAACAAAGTAGGACTTTAATAAAGACTGAAAAGAGAACAGAATTCCACTGGCTTTGGAGAGAGAAAGGTATAGGCTGATATAATAGGCCTGAGAAAATGCCCCTCAAACTTCATATTCCAGACAGACATTGTATCTGAACATTTGGGGCATACTCTACAGCAAGGTCTCAGAGATCCCTCATTGCAAAAGGAACTTCCAGTTCATTTGATCTCAGGCCTGACATCAACATTAGCCTTTCCAGGCCCTACCGCCACCTACCAACAGTCCACAAGAGTCCTCCTCCTTGGGCATTTATGGGATAGCCCTCCCTACAATATGTAGCACACAACAGAGAAACACTTTCATTTCCCAGTTTTTGATATACATCCATCCTTTATTAGAGTAGATTCAAGGAACTTAAAGGTCTATCTACCATGTGTAGAGCCTGTGTTGAAGGGCCAAACGTACAAAGGAGATGATGGTGCATTAGGTATTCTGCAGCAGATACGTAAGATAGCTTTAACCACTTGCAAAGTGGAGAAAATTGTCTTGTTCAAAGGTATGTTGCATCTGTATAAAGAGTTTTCACCCAGAAGGTTAACTGCACATAATCAGTAAATTCAAATCCTATCTTGCTATTACCAGCAATGCATTAAGGACTGTGTTAACACTGGAAGTTACACATTACTGTATATATTATGTACAACACACATTAAGCCTAATGAGCTTTTTTCTTCTCTCTGCTCTTTCAGTGGGGATGTTCTGTTCTCGAACACCAGCCCCCTGCGTGACAGGCACAGCAACTGCCAGGAGTAACCCCAGTAAGCTCTTACTATTCAAGACCTTGCCTCTAGCTTGTTTTGTAAAAGCAGCAGGAAACACAGAACTTCAATTAGGCTTTGAAAGTTACAATCTTAAGTAATAATCACTAGAAGTAATATGACAAATCAGACACGATCTACAAAATCATTATCACTAAGAAACACACTGGAGGCTCAAACACAGAATTGTTGAAACACTTACATTTGATCTAATTATTCGTGGTTCTCCACATCAACGGTAATTTTTCAATGTTAAAGAAATAACAACAACCGAAACAAAACTTGGCTGTCAAACCCTCAATTACTGTAAAACAAATTCAGTGTACAGCCAATACGGCAAGAACACTGCCATGCAGACATCCGAGCTTGTTGGCCCAGTTTAGCAAACACTATAACCATCTTAGCATAGTGCTAGGCAAGCTTACTAGACCTGATGATGAGGAGGATGTATTAGCTTGAATAGCACATTGCACTGATATTAATTCATACTCGTCTCTAAAGAATACTTCTCATTACCTGTACAAGGCAGCACCATGCCATGTAAGCACATTCTTCATTTCCAAGTCCTACCCTTCGCAATGGTAACCTTTTGAGAGCTACCATCCACAGATTCCACTGCAACAAGTAGCAATTTGCTGATGTGAGTCAGATTATCCCATAACTCTGTTGAAGGTTTGTTTGTATCACTCTAATAAGAGTGATAACTCAATACATCTGAAAATCTAATTTGCACAGGCTAAATACACTGTTATCAACATGAAGCAAGGAGTTATTCCTCTTCAGACTGGCAAGGTTCTCTCATTGAGAGTTTCAATTCTGAAGAAAAATGTCTAATTACACAGATTTGTATTAAAAACATTCTGAATCTGTTTCTACACAAGAAGAGGAACCCAACGTCATTTGGATGCACTTTATATTGAGGCTGAAAAACATGATTCATTCTCTAAACCACTAAAAAGGAAATAAGATATCCGATTATTCGTTACAGATGAATAACATTCTACATAGCTGAAAAACATTCTACACTAATGATCGGGAAACCCACAGCTTTAATAGAGTTAAGTAGCAGTAAATAACTGTTATATTATGAATTTAATTCTTCTTTGAGTAGCTGGTGGATACTCTTGACAATATACACCTTGCAGTGGGTTTCCACAGCACTTGGAAGAAATAGGTCTCCAAAGCTCTTCATTTCTGGAATCAGTCAGGCTTCAGATCCATGGAGCAAACTGTCTCATATCAGATCCTTTAGATGTGGAAGAAGGTTTCCTATAGGAAAAGCTTTCCTACATTCCCTGCAGCAAGGTTTCTTCTTATTCCTTCAGATACTTAACATGAATATTCATGTTTTTAAGAACTGACTTAATTCTTTACCAAAATAACCCCTGGACGTTCCCATATGGTAGTGCTGAACTCTATTCCCTTAAAAACACAATAAAACTAGAGGCAAGATGTGTTATGAGCTAACTTTGTATCTTGTTAATAAAACCCTACACTATTTACCCACGCTATTCACATAATGCCCTTCTAAAAACCAACTCCTAGATCTTCTTGCATGCAAGATACTTCAGCACCATATTAAAACTGATGCATGGCTGTAAATTCTGAGCAGGCAGAACCTGCTCCTGTCTGCAAAGGACCACACACACTCTCGCAATAAATAGGTTTCCTCACAGAGTTTTCCTGCTATGCCTCAGATGTAAAGAAATTTCAATTAAGTGAATGCTTTATAAAGCAGGAGAGTCTCACGACTCATCATTTCATCAGGCTGGTGACGCAGCAAATGGGGGTTCCTGTTTGTGGTAGAAAGAGTAAGTTTAGTACGGAGACCATCTAGAAGCAGAAGGCAGTACAGTACATTGACATGTACATTGGACAGAAGTTCAAGCAAAAGTTTGAGGAGAAAGAAACATCTTGCTCTTGTTCTACAGCTGTATTTTATTATAAGTCTGTGGGCAAACAGGATAGAGAAGATGAGTGCTACCATTAGTCTCTGAGATTATATACTATTTTCTTCTCTCCTAGATGTACGAAAAATATATTTACGTACACCTCATGCAAAATGAAAACATACCAAATTAAAGCCATTAACTATTTAAAATGCGTCTATCTAATTAGAAAAGCACTCTCAGTTCTTATTAGAGATATCTTCTGAGTAAGACAGAGGTATAATTATCATTATTTAGATGGGAAACAAAAATCCTTCAATACACAGCAGTGGAAGCACCTGAAGGCGCACGCGGCTTGTTTTGTGATTTGTGCCCATCCTGACTTCACCTGCTCTCTGCAGTGTCTCACTGCCCCCCATTTGCCCAAGCCAATATTTCCCAAACATTCTGCTCCAGCATCTAAGCTGGTTCCAGGCAAAGGTTGCCCAGCAGGAGCTGCTGCACTGAGTCAAGGCCTGTGTTTTGCAGCAGTGTTTTTTTTACTGAAGGGATTCTCATTATTAGTGTTTCTTTATACAGGAATGTTTTCTTTTCTCTGCAACCTCCTACAGTGATTTCAAAGGACTGTTCTTGCTATCAATTCATTATATGCTTATCGTCATTAGCACTAGATAAGCTACCATATTTTAAAAATTATATATATACACACACGCTCACTTTTTACATATAACTTGCATGTGTATGTATAGGTGTGCACACACACATACATGTGTCTCTTCAAAATACAGTTCTTATTTGCAGGAAAACTCACAGAAAGTCACTGTGCCTAACAATCCAAAGTATGAAACTGAAGTAAAATAACTAGAACCAAACTCAAAACTATATCTCATCCTATCCTCTCATCATATTGAAAAGTCTTTCAAACTCACAAATACCTCTAATTTTATCCCCCAAATCTGCTACACTCTAAATTTGAAATAAAAACAGATTACAAATAACATTCAACCAAGCAGAAAACTTTCTAGCAGGGGAAAAAACCCAACTCCAAAGTTGAACAGAATTTTAAACAGATAAGTAATCTGGAAAATTAGCAGGCAGTCTAAAATTTTTTTCCTCTAGATCTGATGAATAAAACCTGAGGCTATAAATCTTAAGAATCATACTAGCTATAAACTAGCACATGATAAAAGATGGGAAACTCAAATTTGCCTTCATTCTAAATCTCTCTGAGAATAACAGTGTTCTCAATAGAGGAAGACATGCAAATGTTTATGTAATTTATTAATATATCATAAGTCACCATTTTTCACTAAATACTTCTTTGCTATGATTAGAGACCCAAGATATTACAACATTTTTAGAGAGAAGGTGTTAAATTTAAGATTGTTTTTAACAGGTCTAAATTGTGTGGTCCTCCAAGATATTATTACAACTAAACATTCACATTGTCAGTCTAGATAGTTCAAGTTACAATAACTGCAGTGTATCTTTATTAAATGCTCATCTGCAGTTGGAAATTAGCAAAAGACCCAATTAAAAAAGTGACTGGTACTTTGAAAGAAAAAGGTACACCAGATTGAAACTCTCTAGCAACAACCACAGCTAAGAAAGGAAAAGTTCATACCCTGACCTATTAAGATAGGAACTAGAAAAAAAAAAAAATAGCTAAGTTGTGCTCTTCCAAATATTTTACTGTTTTCTGGATGCTTTTTTAATTCCTCTTACACTCAAAGCAGCCAACCAGAAGTTAAGAGTGCTGCCTGCACAGTCTGTCCTGCCAGGGAATACAATAAGATGCTGCTCACAGTACCAAATACATTACTGCAAGTCTTTATTGCCAACTCCAGCTGCCAACAAGAAGTCCTTCATGCAAACAGCCCACTTTGCCTGCAGGGACCTGACAAAACAGTTACCAACACTGGGTTGGATGCATGCCTGAGACACACAGACTAGTTAGCAAACCCATAATCTCTCACCTCTTCAGAAACAAAGCTTGAAGACTTAAAAACTGAGCACAATTCCTGCTTAAGCATTGCTGCATTATGCTAGCTTTTAACTATTATTTATTCTCACCAGTTTAGATACAAAAGCCACAGGGTAGCTTTGCTGTGACTGCCAGAAGTTTTATCTAGTAACAAGAGGTGTTACAGATGAATTGGCCTGGAAGATTATTTCCCTGCAAGCATGCTCCAGGTGTAGAAAAGTTTTGTAATGGTTTGTAATTCATAAAACTTTTCTGATCAATAGTCATAGTATTCCTGAAGTGGAGAGGAATATGATTTGGATGCACCTGCTTCCCTATTGCTTTTATCTGGCCCTTACAAATCTCTGTGCAAAACTGTCAAAGTTTTCCCCGCTTTTTACAAAACTATTCCCACTCCCTGTTAAAAACAGCCTCCCTGAACTCCCCTGTAAAAGCACAGAAACAAGGTATTGCAGATGAACCACCGCTATTTGAAAACCATCATGTATTAACTTGCTCAGAGCAACTTCTTCCAGTTGTCCCAACCAGCAAATTCTTATACTAACATGACCCCGAAGTTACAAAAGGCATAACTCATACAATTTATGCATAGCAAATAATGGAGAAAGGTTTTCAGAGACATAGGTATGACAGATTAAAGTGAATTGACACTTGTAGTTGTACCTGCACATGCTTTTTATCAAACAAAAAACCCCACATTAGTCATTGGTAAAATAATTGGCTACAGAAAGATAATGAACATAAAAGTATAAAAATTCCTAATGATTATTTTGATCTCATTACACATTATGGCTTTTTGTTTGTTTTTAAGCAAGGCCATATTTATTAATTTAAGTTTCTTTACATTGAGAAATATTTAGAATGTAATTGCTGAATTAGACAGCAACTAGTTTTCCACATAACGACACATATAAAAATTCTTTTAGTGTATGAAATAGGTACAGAATTTATTTGTATTATCAGAACATTGAACTCTATTAAATTCTGTAGAATGTTCCATATTTCAGCCAAGTAATTTAGGCTACACTGCACTCTCAGGTCTGCAGAAAAACCCTGTTACCCCACAGTTCATCCCACAAGGTTAAGTATAAAGATGAAAGCCAGGAAACCATAAATTCCTTACCTATTTTTGCTAATCTCGTTTAGGACTTTACCAACCAATATCAGCACCACAAAGAATCTTGCTTGGTTTTTAAACTGTGCTTTAATTTTCCATTATTAATTCCTAAATTACTAGGATATTTGAGACCCTTGATAATCTAATTCTCCTGGTACCCAGACCCAATGCTGTATGAGAAGCCCTAGATTTGTCACTAGACTAACAGACCAATTTTCCTCCTCTTTCAGTCTATGCAAAGACCTGCAGAATAAAATAAATGAAAAAGTTTAACAGATAATCAAATAAGAGGTTGTATCTTACCCTCGAATGGCATCCGACAACATTCTCCTAGTATGCAAATAACACAAACAAGAAGTTATGCAAACCCACATTTGGCAGGACTGGGGAGGAAGCCTGCATCTCTACTGCAAGTGTCATCCACACAACCACCCTATTGCTCAAAATAACAATGTCAGGTACATACACTTAGGCCTCCTATTTGTACCTGGCACTTCGGTACTACTGGATCATACTCCTTGCCCACCCCAGGAACAAAGCTTGGGATTTATGGGTGACATTTCATTGTTATCTAATAGAGGTAAGCGGGTAGGGAGGGCAGACAAGATTGTTTAGTGATATGGTTTTGTTTTCTTTCATTTTCCTTTCTTCCCAACATAGTAGCACAGGTAAGGGGTTTTTGTTGTTGTTGTTACTTACTACACAAAAAAGCCATTAAATTAAGAGCTGTGCTAGATGGTCAATAGTCCATAGAAAGCATAAAGATAACCTTGATTGCTGCAGTCTTTGGTGCAGTATGTAGAATTTAATTTTCCCATCTTACAGTTTGTGTTGAAAGAAAAAACAAACCACAAAAAAAAACTCACCACAAAAAACCCACCCCACTAGCTAACACAGAAAACAGCTTTCAAATAAGTTTCATAGTTTTAATCTTGCAGTGCACAATGAGCAGTAAAATTCAGGTGTTTTGTGTTTTAAGTCACTTATCACATATGTCAATATCACTGTTTTAAATAGGAGCAGTGAGCCCTTTGAAACATTGGGAGAGATTTGTGTGGTTTTGGGATTCCTCCAGAAAGAGCACTTGTTTGGCTTCAGCGTGAGAAGAGCAAGGGGCACACTGATCCAGAGAGGATCAGATGTTTATTCCCTTGGCTAAGATCAAATGCAATCGGGTTATAAAAACTGAATACTAGGTTACCTGAATAATCACTTTTCATGGCAAGAAATATTACCCTAATAGGTCTAAGAGAAGGAAAAATCATTCTGATTTTGAATACTTATTTCAATGATCAGATCTTGAACCTTTAAATCAATTTTGACAGTGAATTGGTATTGCCTCCACAAAATTATACTCTTAATAAATAGCTGAGATGAAATATTCCCTTTTCATGATTCTTTAAACTGAACATACGTCACAAAAGTTCTGGTTTCAAACAGAAATGGCACAGTCTGCAACAGTAATAGGCCTCCAAATCTTTTAAAAAACCAAACAAATCCTGATTTATAAAAGGCAATGCTCAAAACAGTTAGCTAAAACTAACTGCTGAAAGTACATAAAATTCAAATCAGCCACACTAATTTAATCAGCAAGAGCAGGAAACGTTGAGGATCCCCATTAACTAATAGAGAGATATTAAATGTCTCAGTTATCACAGAAGATTTTCCTTACTGCCAAGTCTCAAAAGCTTGGGATGGTACCAAGAAATGACAATTTTTTAAACATAAATATATACACACATATACACACACAGAAAGCATAGCAAGAGCCATGCATACAACACAAACTGTATCAAGGCTTGGCATATGTGATGTGTGTGATTTAAGTCTGATTCATGAAACAAGCAGCTACAGTTTCTCCAGCTTTCTTGGGGAAGGGAATCATAGAATCATTAAGGTTGGAAAAAGACCTCTAGGATCATCAAATCCAAACATCAACCCAACAATACCATGCTTCCTAAACCATGCCCTTAAGTGCCACGTCTACATGTTTTTTAAATCCTCCAGGGATGGCGATTCCACCACTTCTCTGGGCAGCCTGGTCCAATGCCTGACCACTCTTTCAGTGAAGAAATTTTTCCTAATATGCAATCTAAACCTCCTCTCATGTAGCTTGAAGCCATTTCCTCTCGTTCCATCGCTAGTAACTTGGGAGAAGAGACCAACACCCACCTCACTACAACCTCCTTTCAGGCAGTTGAGAGCAATAAGGTCTCCCCTCAGACTCCTCCACACTAAACAACCCCAGCTCCCTCAGCCGCTCCTCATAAGACCAGCTCTCCAGACCCTTCATCAGCTTTGTTGCCCTTCTCTGGACACGCTCCAGCACCTCAATGTCTTTCTTGTAGTGAGGGGCCCAAAACTGAACAAAATATTCAAGGTGTGGCCTCACCAATACTGAGTACAGGGGGCATGATCACTTCCCTAACTCCTGCTGCCCACACTGTTCCTGATACAAGCCAGGATGCTGTTGGCCTTGGCCACCTGGGCACACTGCTGACTCATGTTCAGCCAACTGTCAACCAGCACCCCCAGGTCCTTTTCCTCCAGGCAGATCTCCAGCCACTCCTCCCCAAGCCTGTAGCGTTGCATGGGGTTGTTGTGACTGAAGTGCAGGACCTGTCCCTTGGCCTTGTTGAACCTCATACAATTGGCCTCGGCCCATCAATCCAGCCTGTCCGGATCCCTCTGTAGAGCCTTCCTACCCTCGAGCAGATCAACACTCCTGCCCAGCTTGGTGTTGTCTGCAAACTTACTGAGAGTGCACTCGATCCCCTCATCCAGATCATTATTAAAGATATTGAACAAGAGAAGCAACCCATTCCCCTCAGTTTTCTCCATTAATTGGAGCCTCAAGAGAGCTGACGTTCCAAATGTGCCTATAAAAAACCAACTTGCAGAGAAGGTAAGCCTTTTTGAACCACTGTTTAAGCAGCTAGGCATACACTCAATTTGCTTTCTTCACAAAAGATTGCAACTGTATAGTGGAATACAATACATACTTCCTAAATCTGGACTGAGCCTGTGACTCAAGAGGGCTGGTGTGGCATGAACAGAGAACAACCTTCTTCCTGAAGAAGCCCGCTTGCTATCAGTACATCATCTTAAGAGTTGCACACAGCAACTTATGTTATGGAAGGCCATCTATCTCAGAATCTTTCTAGATGTAACACTATGGTAGAAGACATCATATGTTTTAGGAATAATGCTCTAAATACAGCCCAACCTGAGTGCAATCTTTAGATATTACCATATTATTAACAGTTACCACAGCGTAGCTTTGGGAAGCCAAATACACCGACTCAACTCACTTAGATTTAAAAGAATATTAAGCCAATTGTGATTAATGTTAAAGGTAACATACTTTGAAAGTAAAAACGTAAATGAAGCTGGATGACACCAGAAGAAAAAAAAGAAGCTACCCACATTTCCTCACGACACTAACAATGTCCTACATGAATGTCACTGTCACAACGAAGACCTACAGCTCTACCTTCAGTTCTCGGCAAAATGAATTTGCAGAACCCTGCAGGTCTCCAGCTACAGAGTCCAACTCATGCTCAGGGGAAGGGAGAAAGGAAGGAATCTCAACTATTAGAATATAAACTGCAAAGTAATTAGTTGCTCTTGAGAGGGGGAAATGACTCTGCAGAGGCATTGAAGGGAATGACTCTGGAATTCAAACAACTGTACTGAAGCACTTGGATAGAGAAGTGGAAAAAAATCCAGCATATACACTGGTCTAATACAATCCACAACAGACAAAACAGTTCTTCATGATCCTTCTCTTTATTAGGAAACATACATAACCACTTCATTTTCTTCACTTTTTCCCTCCTTCTGCCCACACCAATTTATAACGCATACCTAAGGGGAAAACTTAGGTTCTATACTATGTAGGGATATACTATCTCCAGCCAAGAACATACAACAAATGAAAAACCCGAAGAAAAATAACAAGACACAGAGAGACAAGGAAAAATCCACAAGGCAGCTTACTTAATTTCTACCAAACAATAAGAGAATTTATATGCTTCTTTAGTCCCAACAAACAGTGTTTTAAGGGATATATGTGGATGTAATATTAAATACTGTGGTAGGACTGGGAGTGCCATGGTAGGAAGGAACAGTCACGTGTGATAAGTATCTGCCTATGCTGAAGAAGGTGATTGTGAAAAAATACTGTATTTGTTCTGGATGGATTCTAAAGATACCTTGGGTGTCACTAGTTTAAGATGCACACACGTTCTGTTACAGGGAAAAAAAGAAATAACAAAAAACCCACACAAAAAAAAGATATAAAATGTAAAAACCTCTGCATCTTGAATATTCTACCTATAATATTTTTCTTCACTCTAACTACCTGGCAGCCTGAAGTAACCCCCTTCAAAGACAAAAAAATTACATGCTTCCCTATTTAAGCACAACTGACTGCGTATTCATGGACAACTGTTTGACAAAACTTGAGATCCACTACTACGTACATACTAAAATCTAGCAGAGGCTTTTGTAATCGATAATCAAAAAAGCAGAAAGATACTAACCTAACTTGGTTTACAAGCACTATAGCTATGAATGCTAAACCTGACTTGCACATGGAGGAATATAGATGTAACAATACAGACTAATCACCTTTTAAAAATAAAAATGGCAATGTGACCAGAGACTGGAACAACACACAGCTAACGCTCTCATACGTAAGCAGACAATTAAGTCTTTTGATTTTACATAATCCATCACACAATCTTGCTTAAGAACATGCAGAACTACTGAAAAAGAGGAAAAAAGTCCAATCTGATCAAACAAAACTTTAGATTTGACAGCAAGCTTACTTATACAAGGTCATACTCAAGCTCTTCAAGATAATGTGAGGACTCCCTTATACTTCAGCTAGCATTGGTCAGGCAAATTCTGCAGAATGCTTTTAAATGTCAAAATACACATACCAAACCAAGTATTTGCTTTTGGTTTACATATCTCAGTAAGAAAGTGTAAACAATTATCATAGTCTTACACTGGCCACTATGTAGCATCTGTATGTTAGCCTATGCTTTTTAGCATCACTTTTGTTCTGATGCATTTGAGGAGAAACAGCTACATACATTCCCATAGTGTTAGGCCCTAAATGGTTTATGCCAGTCTGCTTTAATAATCAAACCAATTTCTAATCAATGTAAGGAGTTTATGCTATATTATCTTGCATAGTGTCAAACGTGTATTAGAATTTTAATAGAAAGTAAATACCGTAACTGCATGCTGTTCAAATCTTGAATTTCACCCAATGGAACACACACAATTTGATTTCTGTACAATTTTTAAATCTGCAGTGTCTGGGTTTGCAGCACCACAAATAGGATATATAAACACAATTTCTCCTTTTTACTTCAAAAAGGGAAGCTTAATGATTATATTAATAAAATTCACTACTAAACCTACCTACTGAAGCTCCAGACTATTTTCTTATAATTGCCTAATGCATACTGTATGCTATATTTAATTTACAAAGAATCAAAGTCTAAATAGCATCACACTGAAACAGTCTAACTTTCTAAAAAGTGTGATGCCACTGTATAAACAAACTTTCCAGCTACTCAAGCCCTGCAGAACTAACATTTAAAAGGAATATAGCATTAGGTCTTTACTATCGACACAGATCTACAAAACTACACTCCTTCCCAGTGTTAAGGGTACAGATAGGCAAAGTAAACCCTATCACATAAAAGCAATAAAATTTACAGCTCATGAATTAGTAAAGTTTTAAAGTGATTAGTACAGCATAAAGCTATATCAAAACAGAATTAAAATGTATTCAAGGCTAATGATGTTTATTTTTACCTGAAAGTTAACATCTTCTTTCTTAAATATCAGTGCTCGAACTTCATCAGGATCTCCATTAAATATAGCTTGAACCAATGGTGGCTGAAATGAAGAAAAAACACATCTTAGAATATAACCCAATTTTAGTTTCTAATGATAACATGTGGCTTTTTGATACATAACACAAACACAAGATGATGACAAAATAAAACATCCCAGGCAGTGAAGTAAAGAAACCAGCAACAGTATTTGGAATTGAAGAAATGCCAAGTTTTAAAAACCTCAAACATACAAACAGACTCTAAGTCAATGAAATATTTAAAAAAGAAAAAAAAAGAAAAAAAAAGAGGGGGGCCCAGAAGACTAGCTTATAACATCTGAAAAGAGAACTCCTCATAATAAAATTAGGGCTGTTGTACTGAATTTGCAGGACATAATATAAGCAGACAAACCCCTTTTACGTTAGCAAGTGGCTAAAGTTACTAGAAGTTTTTCACCTGTTTAGACAGAGCAGGAAAGGAAAGTGCATCAGATAAATATGGTAACAAATTCACACTCACACACATCTATTACTAAATATAGCAGGATTTCTTAGTAAGTAAGAAAGATATGCTAGCAAGATTTAAGTCAGTCTTGACAAAATAAAATAATTTAAAGCAATAAAAGCAGAGTCCCCGGTGCTGATCACTTCCAGAAAGTAGTAACTTGAACCTACCAGTTACATCAAGATTATGACTTATGCTATTTTTCATTTTAACTTAGAATTGCTCTTCTTTTATGTACACTATATACTCTATCAGTTCTCAAAATACGCACAGCATATTATTGCAATACAATGATTACATCAGTTTCTAAAGTGGTACTGCGTAAGTGTACCATTGAGGAATGAGGAGCCGAGAAAAGTCATTTACTTCAAATACAGTTTACCAAGCCCTCTAAAAATCCTCTGCTATTATACAAGCATTGAGATCTGTAACTGCTGCACCATAAAGTTACATGAAAAGGAACGAGCCCTTGCAAATATTAATTCTACAACTAAGTTTCAGCTTTCTTCCCCTCTTTAGCATAAGCAGTTTTTACCACCTTGCCTTGTTTCAACATCATGCATATTCATGTTAATTTTAGGAAAATAACTATTGGTAACTGCAACAGTATTATAAGCAGGAAATATGCCAACAAACAACATCCCTTACCAGCACGTTTCCAGACAGCGATGGACGTAAAGATACATTTTCCTGAGGTAATTTGGAAATAAATGTGGGAGAATCATCTTCTACCTCCTCCAAAACAACAATACAGACTCGACTCATTCGATCCGTTTGAGGAAGCAAAAGCAAACAAAAAAATGCCAGCAACAGTATTTTTGGAACCAGACCGCAGGTATCACAAGGGGGACCATAGAGGAAATACTTTCACCTGCTTCACATGCCCTCACAAACTTGTGAGTGCTACCGCTGGTGTATTAGCATTTAAAAAAGGACATTCCAACCCCCCCTTACACTTCATTTTTCAGATTTAAACACCCTGAGATGTTCAAGACAATGCTGAAAAAAAAGTTCTGTTTAAAATAAAATTTCCTTAGGCATCAAAACCACAATAATGAAACTGTGGAACAGCTGATAAAAATATCCCGAGTCCAATTCCATTCGAACAGCGCTCACTGTCACACACAGCTGTCCTTTCACAAGCAAATTTGTCTCTGTTAATGTCACAACTTCCACAGCGTCCTTCTACCCCCACAGTGAAATCATTGTTGCAGAAGACACCACACCGTCCTATCGAGGACGGAACAAGGAACAATTGCCCTGAGAGACACAGCCGCAGTTATACCCACTCCGGCAAGGTCAGTTTTAAATCAACCGTCGCAGGCCTACTGGTGACTGAAAATAAACGCACGTTCTGATCATCCTGTCATTCTACTGCTTCCCTTTTCAATGTCAAAAACAGTCCAGCCAGAAAAATGCATCTTGTTTCCAGCAGTTATTCAAGACCTGCTCAGAGGAAAATAATTCTTTCCCATGCAAGGAAGATATCTGCAACGTACAGCACGGCTGCAGTACATTTACATGCGATGAGTCAGACCACGGGGGACAATGAACTCCTTGAATAATACTGCCGGTTGAATCCAGCCTCCCCAAATGCCAGCAGCGCAGACGGCGTTACTCCGTCAGGGACACAAGCAATGCGGAGCGTTCATTTTTCCTTCATGGGGCAGTAGCTGTGATTTCTCCATCAGGGAACGCGTTAGGCAGAAATACTGTTGAGGAAGAACGCTTCAGCAAAACAAGCTAGCTACTGCACACACAAGCTCAAATTACTGCCTTAGACGACTTCTGCAAAAGCAGTTCATCACTCAAGTGTTTCTTTGATCACCATGTGAATGCAGTTCCCATGATAGCCTTCATTCAGATTGAGGGGGAGAGGAAAAAAAAGGAAAAAAAAAAAAATCAGACTCTGTACATCTTCTCTGAGCCAACTTCTTTATCCGAACATCTGTCACTGTGCCAACCTGATTCTCCTCTTTAGTCAGAGCTTCTGCATATCAGTTTTTTTTACAAATTAAAGTATACAGTCAGCAGATAGCCTTGCAAAGCTTAAAAAAAAGCCTAGCTGCCCGAGCCGATCATTAAAAGCCCGTAGGAGCAGAGCACAAACCACCACCACGGCAGCATTCCCACTGAGCAGCAGCCTGGTGAGCAGTGACTGCAGCCTGGCAGGATGAAATGCCTAGTAATGCTCACATGTCACACTTACCAGAGAACCCAGCCACTGCTCCCAATGCAACTTCCTCTGGCACAAAAAAAAGCGCCTTTTTTTGGGCGGGAGGCAGTCTTTGCAGTTACATCTGTGCCAGTTCTGTGACTAACGCAGCTGAAAACGTAAAAATCCTATAACTGAAGAAAGAGTAACTGTTTAATATTTTCCACTAAAAGCCGCAAAGAAATCTGGTATACTGGCTCTGCTGACTAACAACAATTTAGGCAGTAAACAAAATTCCAGCATTTTAACTGCTTTCATATGGTCAGAGCAGCAAAACAGTCTTCATTTAACTCATTGAACACAAGAAATTCCCCACATAAATACTCTGAAAATTAAGTGAGAGTAAAATCTCTCATAATCAGCTGAGTATCATGAAGCCAGCTATTAATGACCAAACCCATGGCGTTTTTGCAGCTAGTCTAGACAAACGTACCCTCGGCTTAAAAAAACCCAAATACATCACACATAATGTAAATATAATATTAATATTATAACAACATTATTACTAAAATATAATACAAAGCCCTACAACTTGCTGAACAAATTTTTCAGCTTGAATCTGCCTAAATGGTGCTCGTCTGTGGGTGTATTATGTAAATGGCTTCTGTCAAAGTTGCTGGATAAGCATCAGTGTTACAGAACAGAGGGAGGGTTTTTGCTCCTGCTGTGCAGCATGAAGGCACTTCTAGTGTCCTCCAGTGCCTGGTAAGATCAGAATTTGTCAATGGTGAACAAGTTTCTAGCTCTTCGATACAGCATCCGCACTCAAGTTTCACACGTGAATCCAGGCAGAAAAACAGACAGGTTTAAGTGGTATGTTAAATGGTTTGGATATTAACAGACGAATTCCCACCTTTAGGGGCCACAGGCAGGAAAAGCTCACATTACCACTCTTTTGAAATAACGTCTACTGTACCACTGCAACATAATAAACTGCTGAACTCACTCCTGCTGACACTTCATGCAGGTGAAGGTTTCTGCAAGGTCGGAAGAGTACCTTAGCCTAGGGCTGCCCAAGCTCAGGACTGCTGGCTTGGCAGAACACAGCACCACTTTCTGATTCACCATGAAAGTTCAGATACGATTCAGATTTCCCAAGTTCTCATTTACAGCATATGACTAGCAAACATCTTTATAAATATATTCTGTTCATCACACAGAGTCCAGGAATCTCATGCTTTTGGTCTTAATTATGAAAAAGCAATGCTTTGTACACTACACTGCTTTGTTCTAGCATTTCAACCATTTATGAAAAAGAAACAACACAGATTCACATGAATACATACGACAGCTCATGCTCCTCCTGTCCAAGGCAAAAACAGTTCAAATAAGAACATGGACATTCTCAAGGCTCATCTACTGCAACACCCTACTGCATCCTAATGAACACAGCAACTGCAACCTAGAAAATATTTTGCTTTTTATTTGTGAAAAATATGCTAAAGAATAGACACTGTAGTTCACTTGCCTAAGTAAACAGTTGTTTGAAAAAAAATTTTTAAAACCCCAAATTTTAAGTCTACAAGCAAAGTACATTGACAAAATGCATACCTGGGTTTCATACTACACACACTTGTTAGATAATGGTATTCTAGCTAAGTCCGTATGTTCAGTGCAAATTATCACTTTTCAAGACCCAGTAAGTTTATATAGTAAGCAGATGTTAAGAGTCCCATAAGGTTTCTTTGAAACTACCAATTGAACATGTTGCTAGACAGAGATAATGCCCAGTTTAGTTCAAATTATCTGAGAGTGGTCCATTTTTGACCTTTGCAATTAGTGCTCCAAAGCAGATTTTAAAAATTCAGCTAGAAATACAAGTTACTGTAAAAAAGTACAGGACTTCACACTAAATTAGCTGCAAAAATTCAGAAGAATTAAGAATATTTTAATCTACTCTGATAATTATTCTAGAAATCTTATATGTAATTAAAATAAAATAGAAACTATTTCCAAAAGCAAGTTAACATACTACATCTTGCATAACATATTTTTGAAGGGTGACATTACTACCGTCACAGAGTTAGAAGTCAATACGTCACAGTTTGCATTAAAATGAGAACCAACATAACTGAGCCGATACTATATTGATCTCAATAGCAATCTAAACATTGTAAGCAAGCAGACAAAGAAAAAACCCATACTCACACTAGGAATGTGTGTGTGTAATTACTTCCATAACCAAAGGACAACCCAGATCTAGAAACATTTAACTTTTGCTTACCATGAGCTAGCACTTGGAGGTTACTTAAAGGAACAATCTTCCCCCCTCCTACCCCTTGCAACTGAAAGTAATGCCTTCAACTCAATGGAAACACCATCTCTAATCAGCTCTTCTTTCAACTTCGAATATCATCCAAGGTATCCTCTGGTTTGCAAAATACAAGTTTCTAATGCTACATAACAGCTATTCTGAAAGTCAGAAGCTGAAGTTCACAATTCTACTGAACGAAACCAGACTAAGGTTTCAGTTTTTCAGCAGATTGTCTAGACTAATATCTTTCAGTGATAAGGAAGTTATAATCTTTAGGAATCATATAGGATCTTTCCAAAGATCTGAAGAAAGAATATTCCATCTCTAAAAAAAATTTTCAGGTTATTTTAATAAAACTTAAAATAAATTAAGATAGCAGGTCACCATCAGCATCCATCTTCCCCAAAGCCCTCAAAAGTTTCCAGATGAAGTGTAACGTATTTCCTATAGGAATGTTTATTAAACAAGTAGTATGAAAGAAGAATCGAAAATGGCCTAACAAAGAAAAAAAGAATGCCATGTCTACTGGGGCCCAAGGGGTGAACCATCGATAGCCTCCACAGTATCTAACTGCTAACAAAATAAGATTTCTTATTTCTCCATTGCACTCCTTAATTTTTAAGTGGACAATAGTGAGGATATGCATTTTTGCAAAAAAAAGCTTTTGTGTTGATATGATAGCTTTTTGCAAATTAAAAAAAGCATTGTCATTTTCAAGCAACACTTGTTTAAGTCAGTTAAGTTCCAAGAGTGTTTCATAGGTACATGTAAAAAGAATATATTGCAAGAACGCAGCCTGCAGGTTAAAACACGGATGACAGCAGCCATGTCTGTACCAGACAGAAAAAACAGGAACTCTGAAGCAGCTAAAAATAGTAACCTTTTCTATAGATCATCCCTTTCCACTAGGAATTGATGAGCAGAGGACTGTAGCAGCACTGCTGATGACAGTGAAAACCTCACTGAAGCATATTCAATGTCAACAAACCTACCCAGATAAAGATTTCTGTCTTGCCAATCAGCATTTCCCAACGCTTTTCTAGGCCGAGATTAATGCAACTGGTTTCATTTAATATTTTGTCTCATTAAGCATACAGGAAAGGAAGGAAATTGTTCTGTCAGGTTCCAGTAAAAAATGAAAAACAAAAAAACCCAAAACAAAAACCAAGCCACCAACCAAAAAATCCCCAAACTGTAAAGCCAAGTAAGACTTACACAGATTGTTTAAAATCAATTCATCAGCTCTGCAAAACCAAGTCCTGAACTACAGATTTCTTCAGAAGACAAAGACTGGGTATAATAGCTACAGCTTTAAGTGCATAGGCATGTCCCAGTATAAGCACGTTTTTATATAATTTATCTAGAATATTTAGTAAAATGTTGCCCACATACAGACAGCAATGAGTGTTCAGCATCACCATCTATATAAGCTACAATACTTCTAGAAGCTTTGTGAGTCACTCATCTGAACTCCTCTGCTGTTCCCTCCCCACTCCTGAGGGAACGAGGTGGAGTCAGGAAAGAAAATGGTCTAAGGCCACAAGAAATTACTACCTTTCTTACCAATTTTACTGTTTATTCCAGAGCACATGCACAGCTGGGATGCAGACAAAGGAGGCTAGTTTTAACCTCCAGACACCAGATTTCTGCTTCCAAGGAAAAGCAAAATAGACTTTCTTGTACCTCCCGCATACCGTAGGCAGTTCTCACTTCTCATGCAAGCATATAGTCTCAATTAATCGACAGAACTATCTTAATTCAAAAAAAATACACCACTACATAAAACTTTGCAACTAATAAAATCCAGTATCTCAGTCATCTCAGCAAAAATTGTGACACAAACATGACAAGAATAATCCAGCATTCATTCTAACCTCTATTGAAGCAGCATAAGAAAAATCAATAATGCAAAACGCATGTTTGTGATTGAGATGTAAACAATTTTCTGTTTAAGACTTCTTGCATATTTTATACACTTGAACAATACACTGGTAGAGAAACTGTTGGCTAAAGCATCTTACAGCCACCATAGTACAAGATAAGTCAATACCTTTAAAAGAAGATGTAGCCCTGATATCCAAAATATGTAGCCTAGCAAGCTGTCTACAGAACTGACATTCCCAAAAAAGAACCAGAAAAGCAGATACAAGAGTCCTATTTCTCTTCAAAGACAGTGGAAATATGTGGGAACAGCATCTTCCCTCATGACTTTCTAGCTAGGATGTCACACACGACACTTCTCTTTTTATTAAGGCCAGATTTAACTTTACTGGAAGGGTTTTTCTTTTTGTGCTCCTGTAGTGTGCACCCTATAATAAAAACCAATGATCTATTCTTAGATTAAAAAAAGACAGTACATAATAGAAGTCCTCTGGTCTGCCTAACTTCAGATTCTCAAGGTACTTCATAAAAAGTGTATGCGCTCTGGCTGGTGGCTCTTATTGATCCATCAGCTGCATATCTGTCTTTTGACCAAAACAGAAGGCACCTGTTACACCCAACAGCTTTCCAAAATAACCACCATGTAAGTCTGACAGTGGAATTGTCAGTCTTAGTAGGAGTCCTAACAACTCCTGTTTCAGGGAAGAGAGAGACCACAAAAAGATGCATCTATCCACATATTTTGTGACAGATAGTCAAGATAAGTCTGCATCATTGAAGACAGACAAATAGACGTAGACAAACTACTTTAGGTAATGCGGTGTGGGTTTTGGCCAGAAGACGGGTTAGTTTTAAAGCAACTTTTCCTTTTGGGACAAGGTAGGTGACAGAAGAAAACTTCTGTTGGAAAATAGCTCAAAATATCAGCTCAGTCAGAGAAGCAAGCAAAACACTTCAGCATTTGTTAAACCAACACAAACCCACAATTATTAGCTGTACGCTTAAGGTTTTTTTGCAAGTATGCCAGCTTTTTTAAAAAAATGTTTTCATAATACAAAAAGCAAGGCCCACAGATCCATTACAGGTATTTTCACCTGTTGGCAGAGCAAAGGCAGAAAAGCCACGATAGCAGGAATACTTCTGGCCTATTTAGCTCCTTCCAGCTCAGATCGTGTCCACAGCCAGTTTTGTTTTCTGGCACTGATAACGGCATCAATTACAATAATAACCAGAGTATCCTTCCAGAAATAACTACTGAAGGCAGCAATTTCAGCTGCGCACACCAGTTCTAAAAGCAGAGTTGAAGGAAACAAACAAAGCAAAAATCAAAGGCTCAGCCTTAGCAGCCCGTTTGCTCTTTCATGTATCAAGTGTCCTCTTCCAGCACTACCCAGCCAGTTGCTGGGAGGTGAGACTGGACAGGAACGCAACAATAGCAGAGTGAGGAAAAAAAAACAACCCAGAGACATTGGAAGACATTGACCCACTGTCACAGCTGGCATTGACAGCTCGATGCTTTGGGAAGCGATGCTATTACATCTTCCCAGGAAGAAACAGATAAAGCTAGCTTGGCTGGAGCAAATGAGTGACTGCAGATTTCCTAATCTTAGTCTTACATCATCTATCACATTGCCTTGAAAATGTTTATACCAATAGTATACACGCTCTTATAAATTAACCAAAACATGATCCTACTAAATTGTATTAGGGCAGCTGGTAAAACAACGAAGAGAATTCCCTTTGGGCATGTGGGCGGACACATATACCAAAAAGAATTAGTATATCTCCTTTGATCTACTTTTCTGCTTATCTATAATCACGCTCTGAAGATGAGCATAGGAAGTGCTGATTTTACGTATTTCCCCTTTGAAATTTTCTTCCTGCAATACTGCTTCTGCAGAGAAAACAATCAAGTTCATCATTTATTACAAAAAAGCCTAACCACATCACAAAAGGTCAGCATAACATTGTCTTATTTTCGCCTTACAGTAGGCTTGCTTCTCCCTCCTTAGTAGGTGTTCTGGGGCTTGCAAATACCGTGCACTGTCTGGGCTTCAAGGACAAATGCTATAATGCACAAGATCACCACAGGCCTCTCAGAGGCTGCATCCTTGAATATCAGTAGATCTCCTTGGGGTTCTCTCAAGTATGGTATAGCAGGCGTAACAGCTTCTTCTTGCTCTGATACCAATTCCCTATGCATGTATCCCAAAGAAAAGCAATTCTCACCTACCAGCAGCTTAATAAAAAAAAACAATAACAACAAAAAACACCAAACAAACACCCAAAAAACCCCTGGGTGTGATCTTTCATTGTTACGTGGGAGAGGAACGAGTCCCAACTTCCCTGGATTTGGACACTTTTTTAGTTTGTTTTTTAATCCTACATTTTCTCTCCAGCAGATGAGTAGGAACTCATAACATTTGGTCTGTAGAGCCAGTCACCTTCCCCACTGAGACTCGTTTAGCTGTATGAGCTACAAGACAACAACCTTTACCGTGGCTTCGCTTTTTTCTTATCTTTGGTTCTTTTGCTGAAGGCTGGAAACCCTCTTAAAGGAACAGCAGCACAATGCAATGCACCCAGATTCAGCACTGGACAGGGCTGGTGTTGAGACTGAAAATTAGGAAATCCTAGCTGGAGCAAAGAAACCTGGAATAAAAGTTTATCATTTTCTCATTAAAACTCTGCTGGATTGCCATACTGCTGAGCTTATGAAGAAGCAAATTTAGTCAAGTAGATTTCTAGAAATGAAAGTTGCTCTGCTGCCTATGAGCAACCAATCTGATTCTATCACTAGCTCTGCTCTAAATGATAACATGTAAAAGCTGTCATTGCAGCATGTTTGATGAGCTTGGGATGACAGACAAAACAATTACTCTTCTCCAAATCACATCAAGGTTATTCCTCCCAATACCATTCTTTAATTTAATGCAGATGTGCCATTCTTCTCCTTTTCTCTGCCCCCTATAAAACTCACTAGCTACTTAATTTTTCCAGCACCACTCCAGGGTAACTGGAATAGGTATCATGTTTGAGTTGTGCTCCAAGTTACATAGAAATAACAGAGATCTGAATTTGACTAAGAGCAGATGAAACTATGGAAGAGATTTGAGTTCATAAAAGATGTTTTCATTTTAGCAGAGAAGAACAGTAGCAGGTAGCCATATAAAAATATCATGCAAATTCTACTGTTCTACAAGACCTCCTACAAACTTGAAAAGTGATTCTCATGCCTGAATTGTTATCCTGTACCACTTACAGAATTTAGGTAGAAGAGTCAAGTCAGTTATGCCAGTCAGTAGAAGGCTTTCTCAGTTTTATGTCACCAACCACATGAATCCTCATGGGTAAGTTGCCATGGTTACAAAATGTTTGCTTGCACAGGTTTGTCAAATTCCCGTGGAATTCCCATACAGCCAAAACCAGCGGTGGTTGGGAGTGCTCCACCAACATTTAAGAACTTGAGTCAGAAATGCGTACCATTTCCGCTTAGACTATTATCTGGGAAACACTAAAAAATGATTCATATCATTTTAAGCCATGGAAGGGAGGAAACAAACATCACATTCAACTATTTAAAACCTTCAGTGATGACTCACATCAGCTTAGGACATTTCTAGAATCGGCTGCTGTTCTCAAGTAACAAATTGCTGTAGACTATTGAAGAAAACAAGCTGTTGACTATTCAAGAAAACAAACAAGACCAATCTGCTTTCAACAGAACCATTCAGCTATGAAAGAAAGAATAAAAGGGGAAGGGTTGGTGTCGTCGTCCATGTCCGTCCCTCCTCCATCTCCATCCCCCATCCGCCCCCCCAAAAAAAGCCCAAAACACAGAACCCATGCAGCTCAGTGAATCATACTTCTGTAGGCCAGGGTCAGAAAGCCCACTGACTCTCAACTGATAATTGTGCTTATTTAAGTTTTATTTTAGCTGTAATTTGCAAAAATCAGCTTGGAAATTTTGCTACAGGGAGTCCGTTACCTGTCTTGTTTCAGTGTATTAGTGGGGTTTTATCTTAGCCTATGTTCTGATTGGACTCACATGGTTGCATGATTTCAGCAGCCAGTAATAACAAAACGTTAATCCAGTCACAGGGGCAAGAAGATATAAGCAATTAAGAGTGAGGAATAATGAACAGCCTGTGAAAAGCTAAGAATAGAGCACAGCAATGCATCCAAAGTGTTATATAGCAACTGAATGGCCTCGGCCTCCAGTGATTAAATCACCATGAGGGGAAATAACAAGGGTTGGACTGAGGAAGGAAAAAAAAAACTAAGTAGGAGCAACTTTATAATATAGACTGCTTTTCCTCTCCCAGAAGGGCACCAGGAAGAGGACACTTTGCATGGAAGCAATTCCTATCTAACATTTCCCAAGTCTGGCAAATTAAGTTAGCTTTGAATGTCTGTCTGCTATTCACTCGTAAGCATAACATTCTGATAAATAAAAGAACTAAGCAGCATTATCAAGAGGAAACACTATGTTTAGAATGACAAAGAAATAGCAGCAAATATTTTGTCAGAAGACCACACAATTTCTACCATTCAAAACATAGCCCTGATTTTATCAATGAGAAAAGGGCAAAAAAAATCTACTTCAAAACACCTATTCTCTGTTTTTGATATTACTAAAACTCTCCCAGTAGAAAGTTTTGGAAGTCGGTAATACTGGGGGGAGGAAGAGGCTGAAATACTACATAGCTCCAAAACACTCAACCTTAAGAAAGAAAAAAGAAAAATTGTTGCCTTTGAAAATTTCTGTTCAGATTTTCCTACTCATTAGTCATGTGATGGTACAATCTGCCTACAGCCCAGGCTCCCCCTCCCTGTCCCACCCAGGGAAGAGTGTTCTTGCAGGGCAGCGGAGGGGGGGTAGTTTGGTGGTTTTTTTCCAGGGTGGGGTTTGGGAAGGTCCTGAATACATTGGTTATTTTTCTTTAAAAGATTTTAAAGATTTTTGAGATCACATTCCCCCTTGCAGAAGAGTCATGAGACTTGAAACAAAATGATAAATATTTAACTAGTATAATACTAAAACTGCATATAACTTTCCTACCAGTGCAATGCTTTTAATACAGTTTTGGGTAGATATGAATAGGCTGCAACCACAGAAGCCACAGTTCAGCTGGCTTGCTCACATGTGGGATTTTGTTTCCATACACACCAGGGAGTCAAAATGCTACATGCAAGTGAGCAAATTGAATTCTAGTTGCTATGGATACCACCACATTTATGTATTTTCTCTCTCCCCAGTATGTAAACATTCAGCATCACTGTTTATTAATTATTCTGATTCTCTTTAAAATATGTGAGGAAGCTATTGACCCACAATATCAGGACTTGCTGTTTGGGGGAAGCTAAACCTCCTAGAATTTTTTTTGGAAACCCTTACACCTCCTTGTGTGCAAAAGCGAGCTCCTTTCTGGCAACTGGAAACACTCTGGAAAACTCAGCTGGATAAAATCCACATATTCACACATATGTACGCACACTACTATGGCATGAGAGAGCGCATCTGAATCTTCTACAGCTGCCAAAATGGATGGCTTTTCCCAAAACTGAGCAAGGAGAAATGTAGCAACAGCCGAGAATGTTACCCAGCTGCTTCAAACCTTGTAACAAGTCCTCCCCTCGATGCCCACCAGGGAAGTAGCTCCCAGGAGGGCTCTTACACATCTCTTCAGGATAGGAGCATCTAAGCAATATTTATTCTTAGAAGTTACTTTTGCTATCAATTTTTCATTTCTGTTATTTAGAAGATTAAAAACTGCTTTCCTTAAAAAGTTGAGCAGTCCATTACTGAACTGAATTTCACAAGATATAACAAAGTATTAATTTAGAACACTAATTAAAGTTTTTACCAGCCTAGAAATTTTTTGTTTGCTTGTGTGGGGTTTTGGGTGTTGGGTTGGGTTTTTTGTTTTGTTTTGTTTGTTTGTTTTTAAGTGACACCTGAGGAAATGGATGAGTCTGACTGTAACTGCTGGCCACCAGAGACATTTCACTCCTCCCTTCCCCACATGATCCTTGCACATTCACATCCTCTTCCTGAGCCAGCACAGGCACTTGTGTGATCCAATTCCTCCCCCCCTTTTTTAATTTTGTTGGTGAATTATTAGAGCCAGCTCATCACTGTCTGACAGCTGACCCAGAAGAAGTGGGAGCATTCAACCTGCTCACTGTGACAGAAAGTGATTCAATTGCTTTGCAAAATTGCACCCATAAGCTGAGCTCCCTTCATCAACAACATATCAGAACTACTTGATACCTTCCATTTTCCTTAAAATATCTCAAAATAGCCTTCTTGACACCTGAACTTTTCTAAACTTGGACACTATTACAAGCAAGTGTACCGCTCACTAAATTCCTTCCAATTACACAAAAACTCACTTACGTGAAGAACTCAAGTTTTTCCTCCCATGAGTCAGTCTGTAAGTCACTCCTAGTAAGTTTCTTTAAAAAAAATAAAAGCATTTCACAACTTAGAAGTTTCACAGATTATGTTATTCAAACTGTCTCTACAGTACTACCAGCATTTATAAAGCACGTGGCAATAAAACAGGCTACATGATTTTAAGTTCCAGTTTTCAGAAGTGCACACAAAATCAATTATGCATGCAGAATCCATGTGTGAACAATTTGTGTATTACCATACGAACACAAGAAGGTAGTTACAACTTTACACAATAATGCATACATGATTTAAAAGTTAAACTTGTGGTTTGTTTAAATCAGGATTATTTTGGGGTTCATTTCTTCCAAAATCTTCCTAACACTGGCTTCAATCAGCCATTTATTCAATTAAGATGATACCTAAAGGAGAACTTGCAAAGTAAATTTTGGCATTCCTAAAAGCCAACAAAATGCTTTATAAAGGAGTACTTTAATATAGAATCAGAAAGATGGTATCTAAGCATAATACATAATACATGTGAGCGGTACATTATTTATTTAGAACATTACAAAAACTAACTTCTGTGTAACATTGCCTCTGAAAATCCATAGGCTTAGGTATCTTAGAATCTACAAATAACCAAATCCCATTCCACAGGTGTGAAAAAGGAAAGTATCCACTCAAGTTTTTGCAGAAATGGGGCCACAGAACATCTAGTATCCAATTGTTTTCTACTACTTTTTGGCAAAGCAACTTTTATAAAAGCATTGTGACAAACAAAAAACAGGTTTCTATTAAAGATACTGAATATTATGAATATGTTAGGAACACTTTAACATTTCGTAACAAAACATCAAGGATATGGTTTAGAATATTCTTATTTGTGTTATATACCAAGCTGTGCAAAGTCTTCCCCAGAATACTAATTCAACCAGCCTACTCGAAATGTATGACAGAGAACACCACTGAACTGAAATTGTTTTATAAACTAAACCAAAATCTAGAAGCCCATCAATAAACTTATACATCATGTTTAAAAAACACCACACTTATGAAAATGAAACCTTCAAGTCATGCAGGTATAAAATTTTGGAGTCTTGACGCAGCTGTTCTTGCCTTCTCTCCTGCAAATTATTTCAGGCCCTAGAAAATAAAGGCAATTATTTTTGCAGAAGGAAGTGTTGAGCTCCCAGGTTTCTTCCTGGATGTACACTGACACCTTGTGGACATTAAAAAAAATTTTAAGGTCTACTCTTAGTTCTGCTGTTTTTAAAACTCCATTCCCCCCCCCCCCTTTTTTTTTAAAAAAAAAAACCACGTTGACCTCTTTAGAAATGTACAGGATGTTATTTGGTCTATTGCTATTTTTACCTGAATAAAAAACTACCTAGCATTCATTTTGGATCAACAGTGGGGGTGTCCCCCCAAACACGCAACCATGGAACACAGAAAGACAAGGCACCTCCTTCCAGCTTCAGCTCCTCCAAACTGCAGAGAAGCAACCACAGAGTCTGTAACTCCTTGCAGAACAGAGAGACAAGGAAGTAGGACAAATGTCGTATGAAGAATGAGACTGGAAGTGGTCTTCCCCACATGACAGAAACTAGCTCTGAACAGTTTTCTGGGGCCACACAAAAGGCCTTTACTCTTTGAAGTGCATGAAAGCCTTCATAGTTACACACCATTATCTAAGAATATTAACAAAATTCACCATTTCCTGTTCAATTTATGTCAGGAGCAGCAATAAGCTTTATTTAGCACCATAGAATTTAGCACATTTAGTACCACAGAAAACAAAGGTAAAAGATGAGGTTCCTTCCAGATTCTCATTCTGGAGTAGAAGTGTTTTACCTTTCACTTTTCTCACAGGCTAACAAGGACCAAAAAAAAAAAAACCCCACCCAGAAAACCCAACCAACGTTGCCACTTTTCTTCATTGAGGCAGGACAACACCACCAAAGAAACCCCAAAACCCACACACACCAACAAAACTCTGTAGCAATCTATGTAAATAGTCGAGTCACACATGATACATCTCAAGACTAAAACTGACAAACTACTTGCTAAACAAAATGACAAAGTCCTGAGCAGTAAAAAAATAGAGTAATATAAATGTAATAGGTGTATAATGCTTATTTGCTAGTATTACCAGACTCTTCTAAAATACTGTAGAGCTAATTTAAAGATATTCATGAAATATTAATATGCAGGGAAAAATAGACCTATTCTTTTGAAATATTTATCTTTACCTAAATATGCAATACAGAGCCACTTAAAGGATATTATTAATTCTTAAAAATTAAAAGAAGCTCCATTATGTCATTTTTTAGAGGTGCTAATTCAAATTTCTTGATCTGGTAAAAAACGACACTTGAATTTTGTTTTCCAAAGTATTTATAGCATTCCTGAATGCAATATTTAAATATTTTGGCAAAATTTGCGAGGGTTTGTGGTTTTTAAAATAAAACTATTAAAAAGAAATGTTAAAAAAAAAAGAAGCCTTTACCTCATCTCTTTCCCATGCCTAAGGGGAGAAGAAAGATTCTCAAGTATTTACTCTTTACTTAATACAAGCTTTGCTTTACATTTCTTTTGAAGTGGAATTCCTGTAGCATTTAAACCAAATCAAGGACAAAAAGATTCACTTTCCATCCCAGAGAAGCATCCCATCAACTCCTTGTCCCATGGGGCTCCTAGCTTTAACAGAGATGGAACAAGCAAACTCTCAGTCAGCATATTTTCCCAAGACATTCCCTCCCACCCCACCCAAAAAGCAGCAGCTGGTAAATTCCATTCACTATGGAAGAGTACGTTTTTCAGTAATTGCTATCCCCATCTGGTCAACAACAGGGAAATATCGCACCTATTCTCATTTAGAAAAAATTAAAATTAGGTCATCTTGAAGCATGCACTTGAGAAAGAATCCGATGTAACACACTTGAAACTAAAGCTTATTTTGTTCCATATATATTAAAAGATGCTAGCAACATCTGCAGAAATGGTAAACTGCACTAACTGCCACAAGCATCCAGCTTTGTAACTCAGCCAAACTTCAGACTCAGGTTTTCTGCATCAGGTTCCAGAACCAGTTAAGGACCACAGAACCCTTTTTAGCTTAAAAAAAAAAAAATAAATAAAAAGAAGAAGAAGAAAAGGAAAAAGCTGAAAAACCTATACCACAGCACCAGTGTAAATCCTGATGTTTAATCATTAGGTTCCGTGGCCCAACTTCCAACTTATATCCAAAATTAGCAACTTTTTGGGGCAGGCAGATGCAAATACACTCCTTGTTGGCAGCAAAGTCATAACAAAGAATTCCTTATAGAGGATGATTTTGAAAATATCAGCCACAGGCCATAATAAATAGGTATACAAACTGAACAGTTTGAGGAAGTGGTTCTAATAAAGATCTGAAAGAGCTGTGTGCCATTTCTCTCCTGATGCTGAGCATGAGTTCAGCTATCTATTCAGATGAAATCCTGAATATAGTTTACCTTGAAACCCCAAAACAGACATAAATATCCTAACCATATGACAATTACCAGAAACTAAACACCTCTGTGCAAATCATAGCAGCTACAGAAACATTCAGACAGAAAAGGAGTATATCTAAAGCCCCTATTAGTCTCGATAGGAAAGCCTGTCTTGCAAAAAACGTCTTCAGTCAAATAGTGCAAGCTTTTGCAATTTTGCTGCAAATGCTGCAAGTATACGGTTGACAGCTGGCTGAACATGAGCCAGCAGTGTGCCCAGGTGGCCAAGAAGGCCAACAGCATCCTGGCTTGTATCAGGAACAGTGTGGCCAGCAGGAGCAGGGAAGTGATCGTGCCCCTGTACTCAGCATTGGTGAGGCCGCACCTTGAGTACTGTGTTCAGTTTTGGGCCCCTCACTACAAGAAAGACATCGAGGTGCTGGAGCATGTGCAGAGAAGGGCAATGAAGTTGGTGAAGGGTCTAGAGAACAAGTCTTATGAGGAGCGGCTGAGGGAGCTGGGGTTGTTTAGTGTGGAGAAGAAGAGGCTGAGGGGAGACCTTATTGCTCTCTACAACTACCTGAAAGGAGGTTGTAGCCAGGTGGGGGTCGGTCTCTTCTCCCTAGTAACAAGTGATAGGATGAGAGGAAATGGCCTCAAGCTGCGCCAGGGGAAGTTTAGGTTGGACATTAGAAAAAACTGCTTCACCAAAAGGGTTGTCAAACATTGGAACAGGCTGCCCAGGTGGAATCTCCATCCCTGAAGGTATTTAAAAGAAGGGTAGACATGGTGCTTGAGGATATGGTTTAGTGGTGGACTTGGCAGTGATAGGTTAGCAGTTGGACTGGATGATCTTAAAGGTCTTTTCCAACCTTAACGATTCTATGATTCTATAGAGTCAGGAATGCCCACAAGCAACACTCACCAACCAAAGCCACTGTTAAGCTCTGCGATTAAAGGGTGTTGCTGAACACCTCATGAGAGAGATGTTTCCCAACACCCCCGAGCTGGAGTGCCCCCAGCAGCTTAATCCAGGCCCTGTCTGTAGTATTTCACCAGAAGCGCCCCTGCTGCAGGGCTGCCCAAAGTCCAAACAGGGCTAGATCAGCTCTGGATGGGCTGTGAAAAACAAATCCAATTTTATTAACAGACCTGCCCAACATGGAGCTCTGAGATGCCTTTTTTTTTTGTTAAGTCTCATGGTTAGGGGGTGGAAATGCAAAGAGAAAGATGGATTAGATTACAAGCAAGAAAGGTCTTAATGAACCAAGGTTCATGCTCCACACCCTTAAAGCAAAAACTTCCAGCAACTGAAACTGCTACTCATGACAATCTCCCTCCCTTCCTCATCCAGTAAGAGAGTTGTTGACTGGGGACAGAGTACTAAAACTACTCCTCTTACACCCAGCAACAGTTCCTCTGCTTAGAGAAATCTACCACACTATCATAAACTTTTAGAATGCAAAGTTCTACCAAAATTGTGTTATACCATTGTTACTGCTCCCAGAACCAGGTGCTTTCAAACAGAAATAATATAAGCACTGAATCTTTTTATTATTGGTAATATGTATTACTGCTGTTGGTTTATATGTCACAGTCTGCACTATGGAGGTACGAAGAGCAGGGTAAGACCATGCTGAGTGCAAACAGACTCCAGCTTTCTAACCTGGTGGTAGCAACACAGAAATAACAATGCAGGTGCTGCTTCTTGCAGAGTAGAGGTCTCCTTCAATACAGAAGTAGTACAATAAAAAAAGCAGAACTGATGAAGAACATGCAGTCTGTTCATTAAAACCAGCTTCTTCAGCTTTCATTAAGTAGTAATTGTTAGAGTCTGAAGTAATGTACACTAGCTTTTCAGGTAAATTTACTTTTGAAGTCAAGCAAAAATGCCAATGCTTTTCCAGAAATCTACAGTCTACATATAACCTGTTCCTCCTCAATAAAACAGATGTTACACTTCCTCTAAGCTCTTATGGCTTTTTTCACTAGGTCAGGATTATATATCCTTCCCTCCGGTAAGGGCTTCAGCTTACTAAGGGAATCAACAAAAACTAGCGTAACAGCTTAGAAGTGTTTGGCACCCCTCAACAGCAAGAAGCTGGTTCTTCAGCTGAGACCTATACTAAAAAAATTTCCAGCAAACCTATGCAAGCTGGTAAGGAATGTGAATTTATACTAAAGTAGTTAGGCAAGCAAACATTAACGTAGACTTTTGTCAACACAGACTACTTTGTTCAGAGAATCAGTAGATATCATACTAGCAATACTAGCACAGAACAATCTCCCCCAGGGGAGGGCTTGCCGCTAATAGTCTGTTTGTAATTTCTGAACTACTTTTAAGTGCAAACAAACAGTCTTGATCTATTTTTCCCATGCTAGAAGGAAAAAAGGAAGTAGCTGAACTAGAGCCTAAACTGGAAGGCAACATCCCACTCAAAAGTCACTGCCATGGTTAAACAGGAAAACAGACCCCAAATAAAGAAGAAAATAAAAATCTGTCCTTTCAATGAAACAGTTATGTTCAGTCTTGAAACTAGGATATATAAAACAGAGTTAGGAATTTGAAGAAAAAAAAAAAGAAGCCACAGTGTATGCAACTTCAGGTACAAAGCTAAACCACACAGAAGGCACTAAGTAGTAACAGAAGTCTACCTGTGTACTATAGAATTCTACCACCAATCATTTGCTGTATCAACTCAGGGCCTAAACCAATTTTCCCCTTGGCCTTACACAATCCAGAAACTATCAGAATAAATATACCCAACAAAAAAGTGCCACTAAACCAGATCTCATACAATTTGCTTATTTTCATGCTATGAAATTACAAGCATCACTTCCTGACAAGTTTTTCATTTTTTTGTTTATCCATTTTTTTATACAAGCCAAAATATTTACTTAGTAACTACACTAACTAAGTAACTAAGAGAATTCCTAAACACAAACAAGACTGAAATACTGCATACAACACACTAGCTCAAGTTATTGAGTGTACTGGTTTTGGCTGGGATAGAGTTAATTTTTTTCATACCAGCTAGTATGGTGCTATGTTTTGGATTTGTGATGAAAACAGTGTTGATTACACAGGAATGTTTTAGCTGTTGCTGAAGAGTGTTTGCATAGCATCAAGACCTTTTCTGCTTCTCACACTGCCCCAACCAGTGAGTAGGCTGGTAGTACAAAAGAAGTCGGAGGGAACAGAGCCAGGACAGCTGACCCACTAACCAAAGGGATGTCCCAGACTGTATGACATCATGCTCAGTGATAAAAGCTGGGGGAAGGAGAAGGAAGGGGGGGAATATTTGGAGTGGTGGTTTGTCACGCTCAGTGAAGCCCTGCTCTCCTGGAGATGGCTGAACACCTGCCTGCTCCTTTGCTTGCATGCGCAGCTTTTGCTTTACCTATTAAGCTATCTTTACCTCAACCCGTGAGTTTTCTTATTTTTACCCTTCCAATTCTCTCCCTCACCCTGCTGGGGGTGGGGAGTGAGCAAGCAGGCCTTGCCTGCCAGGGTTAAACCAAGCTAGAAAATGGCAGAACTAAGGTAACATGCACCATGACACATTTACCTTAAACGGAATAAAGACACTGCTTAATTACACATCCCTACTACTCCCTTGTTTTATGTTAGGGACATAAAATAAGTCTTTTTCAATTAAGAAGTCTATCCATGACTCCAGCTGTTGAAGACCTCTGAACAGTTTGGATATTTCCTTTTAGACCAGTGGGCCATATGAGCCATGCTAGATTTTATTAAATTTACTTATGTGTTATTTCAATAAACAACAAGCAACTGAAGAACAAGGAAATACGAAACAAACACCACACAGCATTTAATGAAATTATACAGAAATTTCTTACCATGAAAAATGTCATGTGACTAAGTGCAGTAGCATTTACACAGCATGAGAAAGATTAACAACAGAGTTAAAATGGCCACAGGCAAAATTAACTCCTAATTTACATGGAAAAAAATTTCACAAGTTAAAGCCCCTTTCGCTAGGATACTTAAAGTAGCTTTGCTAATCTGTGCGGATGCATCTTGACTGGCAGTCTCCTACAATTCAGAGCTTTAATATTCCCAAATAATGTTGTAACTGAAGTCTTACTTTATGTTCTTGGAAACAAAGTATAATTTCACTGCTTAGCAATTTTTATAGAGCTCAAGCATACCAGGTGATAAATAGGGGCAACACATCATCTTTTCTGTAATTTCTGCACACACACCTCCATCATTCCTGACCACATGCAGTGCTCAGCAGAAGGTAAAGTAGACAGCACATCTTGGCTGTGGGAGCTGCACAGATGTGAGGTCACCCTCAGCATCCCGTGGCGACCTCCACTCCACAGGCAACACTCTCCCCTTACGCACATCAATATCCTTCACCTTACCAATCCATTTTTACTTAGGCTAGCACACACAAGTAGAGACCCTAAAGCAGATAGTACTGGGACATATTCAACAGCAACACTGACTGAAAAAGATGGAGATCCAGTACTTCTCTGTTAACTCACCTAAACAGATTTGCATGGAGACATGTACTTGTTGAACGGCTGACCAGAAACTGTATGTGCCAGCTGCTCAGCCTGCTTGTAGCTACAAGGTCATACTTCCAGCTGCTCAGATTCATTTGCAGCACCCCAGGGTTCAGGCTTACTTCAAACACCTTTTCTCTCTGGTGCTGAAAACAGTTTCTGGGCTTAAGATACATATTTGCAGAGAAGATGCAGAAGAAATTTTCTGTCTACTGCTAAGGTGAGTAATTATTTAAGACTCCTTCTTCTTTGAATGAATACAATGTAACTTTGAGTATTGTTAAGATTATTAGTTTAATATACTGTTTTTGTAATATTGCTCAAAAGATACCCTGAAGTGTCCAACAGAATTCAAACTTTATTTCTATAATACATTGCATATTTTCAAATCTGACAAATATTGTTTCCTGATCTGAGTATTTTTATACTTGATCTTTACGTTTGGATTTGTGCTTATATAATATTGTTTTGAACTGAAGAGAAAACTCCTCATTTCACCCTAGAACTTCCTCAAATTATTATTTCCAATAACTGACAGAAATCTAGAATCTCTAAACTGAACAGCAGAATGATGAAAAAAGCAGCTTTGTTTTGATGATTCTTCTATCCTAGAAATTTCTGTCAGACTGTTCTGGGTTTTGGCTGGGATAATTTTCTTCATAGTAGCTGGTATGGTGCTATGTTTTGGATTTGTGCTGAAAATGGTGTTGATAACACAGGGATGTTTTAATTACTGCTGAGCAGCACTTACACAGAGTCAAGGTCTTTTCTGCCTCTCACCCCACCCCACCAGGGAGTGGCTGGGGGTGCACAAGGAATGAGAGGCTGGAGAGTAGCTCTGCAGAGAAGGACCTGGGGGTTCTGGTCAACAGCAAGTTGAACATGACCCAACAGTGTGCCCTGGCAGCCAAGAGGGCCAACCATGTCCTGGGGTGCATCAAGCACTGTATTGCAGCTGGTTGAGGGAGGCGATTGTCCCGCTCTGCTCTGCACTGGTGCAGCCTCACCTCGAGTGCTGTGTACAGTTTTGGGCACTACAATATATTAAGGATACAACTGCTAGAGAGTGTCTAGAGGAGGACCACAATGTTGGTGAAGGGTTTAGAGGAGATGTATGTGGAGCAGCTGAAGTCACTTGGTCTATTCAGCCTGGAGAAGAAGAGCCTGAGGGGAGACCTCATCACAGTCTACAGCTTCCTCACAAGGGGAGGAAGAGGGGCAGATGCTGATCTCTTCTCTCCAGTGACCAGTGATAGAACCCGAGGGAATGGCAGGAAGATGTGCCAGGGGAGGTTTAGGTTGGATATTAGGAAAGGGTTCTTCATCCAGAGGGTGGTTGGAGCACTGGAACAGGCTCCACAGGGAGGCAGTCACAGCACCAAGCTTGAGAATATTCAAGAAGCATTTGGACAATGCCCTCAGAGACATGGTGTGAGTTTTGGGGTTGTCCTGTGCAGGGACAAGAGTTGGACTTGATGATCCTTGTGGGTTCCTTCCAACTCAGGACATTCTATGATTCTAAGGAGTTGGGAGGGGACACAGCTGGGACAGCTGACCCCAACTGACCAAAGGGATATTCCATACCATACGACATCGTGCTCAGCAAATAAAGCTGGGTGAAGAAACAGGAAGGGGGGTGATGTTCAGAGTAATGGTGTTTGTCTTCCTAAGTAACCATTATGCGTGATGGAGCCCCGCTCTCCTGGAGATGGCTGAACACCTGCCTGCCCATGGGAAAGAGTTAATTCCTTGTTTTGCTTTGTTTGCGCACGTGGCTTTTGTTTTACCTGTTAAACTGTCTTTATCTCAACTCAGTAAGCTTTCTCACTTTTGCCCTTCTGATTCTCTTCCCCATCCCACCAGGGGGGAGGGAGGGAGTGGCTGTGTGGTGCTCTTAGTTGTTGGCTGGGGTTAAACCATGACACTGTCCAAGCAGGCACGTTACTCAATAATTTGGAATATTATATGCGAATGGAGAAAAAGTGCAAAGTAATATTCTAACTTTTTCAGTTTGAAAGAAAGAAGAGCATGATTGGTGGAAATCACAAAAAAAAGCAGCAATATCAAGTTTTGTCACTTGGTGGCAGCACACCAAAGAAAACCAACACACTTGAGCAAAAGCTCAATTATTATCAGCACATATTCCTTTACATCTCTCATACAAGTGCCAGAATTCCTGGAAGGCTCTAGTTACTTCACAGATTTAAGACCGGCACCTAAATTTTTAAGACTAATGACTTCACATTCGAGTAGACATTAAAGACTCAAGATTAGAAGAGCTCTCCTTCAGTCTTTCTGACTGATATTTACAGGTTCACCTACCTCCACCAAAAATGGCCAAATGCATGCTGAATAGGATTCCCGAGCAGGTGCAAGCATTGGCAAGCAAACAGAAGCAATACTGGAAAGCCTGACATCCCAACAGTGCTAACTGTTCACTCAAACAGAACTAAACCAGGGACTCTGATTCAGAGGCACCATCAATTTGGATTTTACCTTCTCCCCATGCTCTCAGAAAAGGCTTACCAACATACCAGAAAACTCATTACAGTAACTTAAACTTCTACCAGCATCTCTTCCACCACCTGAAACTGTTGCCAGTATTACACATGAAAGGCAGCACCACGTGCAGTAAATATCTAACAGTGCTACTACAGTCAATGACAATGAGCCAGGACTGACATTCTTCACCCCTTTAAATAATCATCGTTAAGCAAAGGTTAAATACCTGATTAAATAATTCAACAAACACATCCAAGAAATCTTTGAAATTACTACTGCTGAAGCGGGAAGGAGATGTAAGGAGAACACAAAAAGGTTTCCTTCCCTTAATATTGTAGCAAAGGCTCATTTACCACCTGAGTCACACAGAACTCAGTCCACAACCTTTTCTCTCAAACTGATCTTCTACACAAGCGTGTACAAAGACATACAAACTATCATGTTTTATTTCTGTAACCACATGACAAACAGCTTTATTCTGCACTATTTGTACTCTACCAACTTACCTATGGTTAATAAAAAAGTTACCATATGCTATCACATCATTAACACACAAGTTGCAATGACAGTTCTTTTAGATTTATTTTCTATGTATAAAATCTTGAAAAGATACTAATCAAGATTTAGAACACAGTCATAATTTCTTAATTATCCCACACAAAAGCAACTAGTAAAGTCTTTATAGCACTATTTTGTTTGTATCATACACATAAGTTGATATTATTCAAATACTTGACCTCTGGAACAAAGAATTTAAGTTGCAGAGAGCAAGCTATTCTTATTCAAGCTTTAGGGAGATTGAGTCATCACTTTAAGCCAACCATTAGGAAATACACTCCACATGAATCACAGAAAAGTAACTGTGATATTTAAAAGTATAAAATAAATTCAAGTAGAGAAGATAAGCTTTCCCTCCTCTTCCCCTACACCTGACCAAAAAGCATATTGTTGTTGTCTAGTATTTATGCAGACTGGTATGGCCCTTCGATTTCATCAGCTTTATTAAAACTACACTTTCACTGGGACACACATACGCACATGAAATGACTTGGCCTAATCCAGCGTAACAGCAAAAAGATAAAATGGAGACCAAGAGGGAGAGATGAAAGCAAACATGGAAAGCAAGAGAAGCACAGCAGTTCGCCATCAGAGGGAGTACAAGCCTTAACCAAAAGTGTTCAGCCTCCAGGTGAGAGCGGACATGCAGCTCTGGGGCAATTATAAACACCTACAGAGGTTTAAGAGAGGGCTGGTCCTCCAAATTTTTGTTCATAAACAGCATATATGGGAAACAGCTGAAAGAAAACAAACTTGTTCAAAAACAGAGCTATGATACAATTTTTGTATTTAGACAGACATGGCCATGGGACAATGAACAAAAACTTTCACGTTCTGCCCATATAGATTAGTAATATTAAAGATTAGAAAAAAGTTGCTCCAAATCATTTTTTTTATTTTAGTAAACTTACTGCCTTCAAAAGGCAAAAAGAATACTGTATTGCAACACGGACCTTGATTTTGGGTCTGACTGAAGTGAAAAGGGACAAGCTGAACAAATAAGGCACTTGACTATACACCAGCCTGTACTTTATCCCATGCTCTCACTCCCCCCTTTGCTGCTCTTCAGTGCCAAGTGTGACTTCAAAACACTGCATGCTCCTCAGCATTACCTGTGAAGGCAGATCCTCAGCTGAGGGGTGGATAAAAGAGGGGAGAATGATCCCATTGAAACCAGAAAATAACACCCTCCCCTGCCAACAAAACACAAGTTCGTAAGTCTCCTTTTCTATTACTCCTGCTAAAGAGAGAAGCCATTTTCCAGCACATTCATGACCTACTGGATAAGGTCTAGTCAGCACTGAAGCTCTATTAGGCATAGCCTATTTGAGAAGGGAAATTATTTGCCGATTTACTCGTGTCCCAAGTTGCAGAATACAGTTTCCTATTACGCTAGGAAAAAATAGTTATCTGTTTTTCAGAGGTACTGAAGAAGTAGCAGAATAGGGTTACAGTACCTCAGGGTATCTTCTAGATCCAACTGGTAGAGCAATTTTCTTAGGTAATATTCATTTTTCCTATTTAAAAGTGGCCTCTGCAAAATCATAGAAGTCCCACCCCTGCATGTCCAATTTTAAAAGGAAGGTCAATTAAAATGTGATTGAATTATAGCAAAATAATTCTAGTTGGGGTAGGGGGAGGTAAACACTATCTTTTTTCACAGGAATCAAACGCTGGAGGCACATACTTGGTGTTAAGTACCTCGCCTGCTTAGGACAAGTGTAAATGAGTCATACCATCTGTACTCTCATTCAAAGGATAGTCTGGCAAGATAGCAGGGAGAACACAAAGCAATATGATGCTCTGCTCTTAATGTTACGGAATCAGCTGAGGAGTAGAGGAAGACTTATCAGTTAAAATAAGAACTACCTACAGTAACAGACACTGAATGCGTTATTCTCTGAACTTAGAATTCTACAAATAATTATACCCAGTAATCTATAGTACTACAGAGATACCCACAGACTCAGGTATAAAGACGCTGCAGAAGCTGACTAATGCTGTATTTCATATGAATATATTTATCTCTCAGAATAATGCAAGAGATGATCAAAGTAGAAAGTAAACAGATTGGGGCAAGGAGTCATTCCAGAACATCAATAATTCAGAGAGAAACTATTTAAGATAACCATTTGTTACAAAGACAAAACAAAATTCACTGACAAAGAAAAAAACCCAACCAACAGAATCAACGCTTGCAAGCAGCCTTCTAAACTAAGTCGAGCAAAAGCGGTAACCACATCGGAAGAAACACCAAGGACATCTCAAAGATGCAATGTGAGACTAATCCCAGCAAAAGGGGCAGAAGTCTTACCAAAAAAAAGAAAAAAAAAAGAAAAAAAAAAGACTCGCAGCAGTATCTGAGCAAAGACAGGCAAAGCCATCGCCAGTGCCTGCAGCCACGTGCCACAGAAGGTTGCTATTCCTAACACTGCTCTGTGGGTGGTGGACCCGAATTCATGGAAGTCATAACCAAGGTGTGAAGGCTTATCATGAAACAAATTACTAATACTGGAAAAATGTGCAAGGTTTGGGTTTCTTTTTCTTTTTAAAAGTCCTGGAAACTTAAAGTACATGGAAGGCTGAACTTACCAGGATTGTGTTTGTTGTAAAAAAGCGATATAATTTAAAATACAGAAGCTTTAATTTGGATCTCAGAATACGTAAATCAACATATTTGGCGCATAACGCTCCATCTTTTACATCAGATAAGAGTTTGTAGCAGTAAATGATGCTAACAATGATTCCAGCATAGCACATAGCTTATTTATGATAGTTACATTTAAACAAGAGTACTTACAGGAAGGACACCAAGTTCTCCCAAAGATATTCCTGGGTATCTCGGGGGCTGGAAGAGGGAAAGCAGACCTCCATCTGCTTATCAAATGCTTGTGATAGTTTCTTCATATTTATACCAAGATTTGAGGAGTGTTAAGTGTACAACTAATTCCTCTCTTGCTTTCTCCTTCTAGCTTTCAATCCTTCATATAAAAGATGAGCAAATTGTTCACTATCTTAAAAAAAAAAGAAATCTGATCCACTTATGTTGGTTTATTTACTTGATCGTCTAACTTTTTTGTTGTTTAAAATCAGGCATGTTATTTCAGAGCATTCTGAAGGTTATATTAATAGCATTTGCAATTCCCAGCAGGCTTAGCAGCAGCAGGTATTCACAAGGATATCTGCCCCCAGTAATCACAGTTCACAAGTAGGTATATTAACATAAAACTAGTATCATTAATCTATATGTCCAGCTGTGAGCTGAGTTGATTTGGGGGGAGGAGAGGATGTGAGGGGGTAGGAGGATGGCCATACTGTTTCCTTAGTGACTACCTATTTACCAAAGACTACCACTCAGAGAAGCTTCACAGGCAAATGAAGCAGTAACTCAAGCTGTTTCATTATGAATCAGCAGAATTGTCAGAGATCGTAGCAAAAGCATTACACCATTTTTAAATAAAAGTAGATTCAAAAAAGATTTAAGAGCACTCCTGCTGTTCAATCCTACTTAATGATTTGCTATTCAGAAAAAAAGCTTTGAGCTTGAACTGTTCTCTAGCATAAAGCAAGAGGTGAACTAATGAATCCACAAGCCTGGAGAATTGTGGATCTATGAAGCATCCCAAATGACATAGTGAAAACACATGTTGATGCTCTGATGTTCACACCATTATTAAAAGTGAGAAATTATCAAGGCAGAAGAGAAGGAAAATCCTCTAGAGATTCCAGAAACCTTTACCTACATGTTACTGCAGTGTGTGCACATGCATCTCTTCAAACAATAACTGCATATACAAAAAGCCATATCAACTTTAAAATTTCTTATGATATACCTGGGATTGACAGAGTTTAAAAAAAACACATCACCAAACAAAAACAAACTACTGCAGCTCAGACATAGTTTTTACAGTGCTCAATTTAGCTTTTACAGTTCTTTTTGTTAAGTACTTCAGAAAGAATTTCAATTTAAAACTTTGAAGAAAGCAAAGCAAGCAGAAGATGAATTCTGATCTGACATTAAGAGGACAGACAAAAAGGTAGACAATAGCATTACTCCTTAAGCTCAGGAACAGATCTTTAAATACTATTTTGCACATCTTTTAGCAAGGCAATTATCTGGATAAAAATAAGGCAGCGTGCTATGAGTCACAGCAGTTCATATACAAATCAACCCATCAAGAAAGTTCATAACCAAGACAGATCTTTTTAAGAGCATACAGCTACTTTTCAAAAACACTGTACTTTAGTAAGACCAGAAAAAAGTAACGCTTTCCAATCTGAACAGATGCTTGTCACATTCAAAGAAGAAGTTACAATTCAAGAAGTGATGTTCATACACATTAAACACCAAAGAAGAAAACACAGGTTCAGAGCTATTTAAGTCCACTTTTCTCCATAGTAGGCTACCTCTCAAAGGTTACAGCTTGGCATCACAGAAACCTTAGTACTTGAAAGACAAAAGAACTGAAGACTTAAAACCTCTCAGATTATTATGAGGAAACAACAGTTAAAAATGCATATTGGGTAGAGGGAGGAAAGAATCACATACTTTAGGTATCTGCCAAGGAGCAATGATTAGACTTGATCAATAGTATTTATAGGATAGCAGAGTGACAGCTGCTGAAGGAATCTTGTACCAACACATCACCTTCAAGAATCTGCTTTTTAATTCATGGGATTTAATCATCACAATTTAATCTCCATGTGTTTGTTTTTAACATTTCCAGTCAACCTAATGTAGGGGTGGGAAAGACAGGAAGAAAGTCTATAATGCTCCTAGAAAATACCGTGAACCTGCACATCCGTCAGAAAGAATAATGACACATAAACCCTATTTCAAACAAAATATGCATTTGCAAAAGGAAATTAAGTGATAAGCATAAAAAGAATGCCTACTGGAAACATTCAGCTCATGCACTAACAGGAACAAATCATCATAGGTAAAATCCTCCTTGGAGTTGTTTTCCCCCCTCTGAAAGGAAAGCAATTCATTTTAAAAGAATACTTTTAGAGTAATTTTTTAAAGGAAAAATGGAAGTGCATCCAAATGACCTCACTGGATCTTTAACGAGAAAGGGTTTAACACATATGGAGTAACAGTGCATGTGGTCGTTTCTCTACTACCAGGGCCAGTAACACAAGCAGTAGTTGTCATCTTAATCCTTTTTACTATGTCTGCAAAAGGCTGTTTTAAAAAGAGGCAAAAACCCCATAGCAAAATACATGGAATAAGCAGCTCTTTGAACAGACTTAAGAGCCTGCAATTTCATACAAAAATTTCCAGCATTGCAAATGTACATGCTTTTTTGTTTTATCAGCCTTGAGGCTATTGTTAGAGGACAAAAACATGGCTTTAAGGTGGGACACAAGAAGAGTCAGAATCAACTATTTACCTTGGAACAAAGATGTTAACTGTTTCCATACAAGCTTTTGACGCAGCTCAATGATCTATGGCTTTTATTTTCCCAAAATGCAAGCTCTAGAAGAGATCTGGCTGGCAGACTCAGAGGCACGTTTTCAGCATACAGATCTAGCAGCACCTCACCTTACAAGAGGCCCAAATCAGTCAATCACAGGTCAGATACCCAAGCAGACACATTATTTGCATTTCCAGTTCAGTGTGGTTCCATGGGAAATGCAGAAGATACTTTCACACCTTACAGGACTTTCTTCCTCCAGGGAAGACAGCAGTTGCTTGGACAGGATGCACAGCCCAACAGCCAAACATCTCCTTTACCTGCACCCTGCCAACTGCTTAAAGCTTAAGCCATGACTGTCACTTGCATATGAACACAAGAGGAAAATAGGCTTTGCTACACACTGTGAAGAAGTGCTGTAGCTGATCACACTACATCAACACAGCCTGCAAAGGAAGGGAAGTCAGGTGCCTCTGGCTCCCAGAAGCTGGTCATCTTCTCTAGCTGGTCAGAGGACTGCCGTGCATAAGAGCACAACTTATATTGACCACATCCTGCTGAACTTACAAGGAAAAAAGGATTTTTACATGGCAGACTAGGGAGTAAAAAAATGTTTAAAAAAGGGGGTGTGGAAAAGAAATGTTAACTGTTACAGCTAAGAGCACCTGCATGGTAGATTAAGACATTCCCGGGAAAATTAATCCCAACTAAGTAATGCCATCAGTCTAAAGCAGATCACTTAAACCAAGACCATGCTCATTTATAGTTAAGAGGCCTTACTAAACAGAATTAACTTCTGAAGCACATTCGGTTACTTTCAAGTACCTAGATGCAGTGCTCTTTAAAAGTAAGTAAAATGAGTCAGATTTTTCCTTCACAGACAGGAACCCAAGGAGAATTGTGCCACATGAAAATTTAATGTTTTTCACTTCTTCAGGGGTGAGGAAGATAGAGGTCGGATGGGAAAAGGTTGCGAGATGACCTTCCAAATATAGAACCAAAAAGTAATGTGCACTAAACAGGGTGTGACCGAAAACAACCGAAATCGGAGACAAAAGAACCGCTCTAACCCTATCAAATGAATATTCCAGTGAACATACCACATCTCTCCACAGAAGCAATGCAGCACTGGAGCAATTTCTCTGCCCTCAGTCCTAGACTGCTCAAATCCCACCACAGGGAGGAGACAAGCAAGCCACCACTAAATGCTTGTGAAGAATATACACCACCTCACCAGGTACACCCCTCTTCAGAACAGGCAGCTGATTGCTTTACTAACACTTTTTCAACTAATTCCTACCAATGTTTAGATGAAGGGCAGACCCAAGTCAAATCAAAGTGAATTATTTTGGTTTCTGTTTTTGCTTTTTGGATGCATCTAAGTAGCATGCGATAATCTTTATGATGCATTAAATAAATGTGAAGTAATACTTCTGCTACACTTTTTAATTCATTATTTTATCAGGGCATTTAATAAAAACAGAAGAAGATGATTTAAGTTGTTTTAATTATATGTGCCGCTAATTAAAAAGCTTCCAGAAGTGTCTCGAGTTAAGCAGTCATTGTATGAAGGAAATATTATGGACAGTTCGTGAGCTGAATCAATCACATGGGGTTGGTCACAAAGTCTCCCAGAATTTTAGGGTTAGTACAATTCTGTTAGACTTCACTTCATAAGACAAGTTTTTATTTTCCCCACCTTCTTCTGGTTTTCAACACTGAACAAACAGCGTAAAGAGTAACTGTAAAGAAAACATCATTTGTTCCAGAAGGGGCTACTGTTGTCTAATGCTGCTTTCAAACCGTGAACTTTCACAAACTCGTTCCAAGTGCTTAGCTCATAACTTCCGTCCATGAAGCAGTCAGAATTCAATCCTCTGGCAACAAATATATACTACTGATTATATTTTTTGAATGCAAATAAATGCTATACTTGGATTTTAACAAGTTATATTAATTGTTTCCCTAATGTAATTTTTAAATTAAAAATTCCCGTCCCATTCTCTACATACTCAAGCTGAACATTCCCCCAAAGTTCCCACACTCCACGCCAATAAACCACACTGAAAATAGATTAACCTTTTGTCTAGTCTTATCACTGAGAACCTTTGTACAACATAATACAAAAAGCACAACAAAAAGTGCTCAGTATCTCTTATAAAATAGGGAACATTAAGTACAGAATAGCAAAAAAATTACCATAAATGTAATTTAATTTACAAAGTTGAATGTGATTTTTAAACCCTAATAGTCACATAATACAGTTCTCAAAACTTTGCATACTTTTAATAACTTTCATTTATTTTGGTATAGCAAATAAGATTTGCTATTTTCTCATATTCTTTCCTCTTACAAAGAAAATCTAGAATAAGATACTTAGGTAAGCTTTCTCAAATATCAAGCTACTTTTCTTATTAACACTTTGCAAAATACTTATTTATTGTCAGTGTGTTTTTCCGCCCCATCCATCCCAGTATTCATTTGTTTATGTTTTACACTTTTGTGTCACCCATGTGTGTTTTGACACCTACTAGGAGCAGCCCTGATACTATCCTCCAGTCACCTGTTCCAGAGCCCACAGCACAGACAGCTGACCCACTCATGAAGCAGCCCCTGAATGACTGCCTCAGACTTTTAGGCAAATATTAAAAAAAAGTAAAATTTAAAATGGTTCTGATGAACATTTTCAAGAACAAGCATGAAACAGAAGCTGAAATCTGACTTTTACTTAGTCTTCACTGCTTGCTTCTAAAATAAAAAAAAAATAGAAATAAGGCCTAAGGGCCCTGACTTAAATCTTCCAGAATATTTGCTTTTTAGCCCAAAATACTTCTATCAAAGATCTCATAACAAACATACAGGTGATAGGTAGACAACTATTTATGTGGAGACTGTTCAGTGCAATTTTATTATACCCTTATTTTCCAAGATAATTATTCCCAGTGCATTCTTACAGGCAAAAGACATGCCCAACTTTTTTTTTTAACCATGCTTTGTAGTTAACGGCGATTCAAAATGCTATCTCTTCTAGCTGCTGATAAAAATATTTGCACAACCAATGCATTTATGTTGTGGTATCCATACTAGGTGATATGTGGGATGTAAAAAAAAGTTTATTTCATTATAAAGTCTATTTTCTATCTTAACTTCTTATAGAGCTGAGATGAAAAATTTTCTTCCATTACAGAAAACTTAATTTTAGACTGACATGCTTCATTAATTACTATTTGTAGAGAAGTGGCCAATTACTATTTTAGTTCATTTCAACTTAGTCATTTTTCTACGAGCGTGTTTTCTTATTAGAAATTTCCCTACCCCAAGCATGTATCTCTGTGCAGGGAGATAGAGGGATCACTAGTCACAACAGGCATACCTCCAAGCAGTCACTGGATGGTGTCCAAGAATGAGAGCTGCACACACAGAAGCGTACAAGGGAGTTAAGAAGTTGAAGGGCTTTCGGTCCATACAGGTTTCTATGAGGGAAAAGGCTGCAGCAAGTTCAGACTACTTTTGGCCTACAGTTTTCAGGTAACTGGACTACCTGAACACGATCTTATACTTTCACTGTAACCTCCTGAGAAGAGATGCAAGGCAAGAGAAAGTCTTTTTAATGTCGTTTTCAGAGCTCCAGTTGTAAAACCGTGAGTAGCAGTGCACGTGATCAGCCTAAGGGAGAGAAGCCTAGGAAATGCTGCAAAAAAACTGGCACACAGTTGTCATATGGGAGATGGGAAAAAGCTGAGGGTCCTGAAAGGCAGCGCATGTAGTAAGCAAGTATGTTACAGAAGTACTTTTCTTGTTTCAGTGTTTTCATAGTCAGTGTAAGTCAACACGACATGTTATAAATAGAAGCAGACATCCTTAAGACCCTAGGTTCTCTCACAACTAAAGAGGAATTCATGACCACACTCAAACCCAAAAACAGTCGGGACCCAGAGAAGAAAATTAAACATGCTGCTGAATTTCAAAACACATTCTAGGAAGTTTCAGGCCAACCACTTTGAAGTTACTTTCCCAGAGACAGAGGTCCAAGGCAGACCACACTTAAGTTCCTCCACTCACCTCCCAGCCCCCAAACCAAAGGACACTCACAGAAGATGCCTCTTCTGTGATTACAGGACTTCTGTCACAAAAGGAAAACATTAGAATACGTTTGTCTGAGGCAAAACACTCCTTTCCAGTTCCTACTTAGGAAAACTTTCAAGGAACTTCACAGTCATAAACTAACTTAAATAATTTGTCTCTCCCCACCCCTTTCACCACTTTCCAGAAGAAAAGAATAAGCAACTGCTTAAGCTCAGCTGCAACTAAATATCAAACCATGACCTTAGGCAGATTAGAAGCCAGTGAGCTTCAATCATTATTGTTAGAAACTTTGTAAATGAAAAAAAAAAAAACCAAGAAGCAGCACATCACTAAAATCCATTCTAAGATTATGAAACTTCTACCTTTTCACAAAAATTTACCCACTCCACATGACTTTAAAGATCAAGGGTCATTCAGGCAAGGTACTCCATTTCTCCCACACACAGAGTCCTACCCTGCACCAGAAATAAAATAGCACTCAGTAGTTCTTGTACCTATATTTCCTTCTCCTGTCTGTCAGCTGAAAACATAGGCCTTCACTGCGGTACATAATTTCCAAATCACATTAATTAGCCCAGTTTTGGCTGTTTATAAACCTCTAAAAAGAAGAGCAGAATAACAAGAATAACATACCCTAATGTTTCTGCCGGTTCTGAACCTTGCTCATTACAGGTCATTTTCATTGTTTCTTATCTGGTGAAAAAACTAGACAGTGTAAATACACACCAAAGCAGTTGCCACCTCACTTCTGCAGCCACACCATACACTATGCAAAGTAAGATCCTGGCATTCTGAACAGGAAATCTGTGACAATACATTGCTTCACAGCCATGCTACACACAACAGTAGGTCATGAAATCTTGACATCAGATTACATCATTCCAACAATTCCTCCTCTTTTCTTCAATTATTCATCCTACTTTTACAAATCACTTTTCCCAAAAATAAGCTGTGCCAGGCAGCATAAGAGAAGGAATAGTGGGCACTGTAGTCATGATATATTAAAAAAAGGGGGGGGAATTTTGTGAACATGTCTACAACACATGTATTTCAGAAGAGGCAATATGGGCCCCCACAGTGTAGAAGGCTGAACCCAGCAAGCATTTCTGAGATCTTTTTCTGCAGGCACATTCGTTCTGTCTTTGGGTTTGGTTAACTATGGCTGACTGCTGCCACAAGACTGAGCTTCAGGCCTGGAAGATTTATTTCTGCTTGTGGTCGTTCAGGAGGCAAAGAGCCAATTTTCTAAAGAACTTACTCTAAAACGACAGTTCCAAAACAACTTTGCAACACCTCCAACCACGGCATGGAGGAGAGCACTGCTAATACCGGTAGGGCAAGCTTCCAGGAAAGGGGAACAGAACTTCTCCTGACAGTCTCCACAGACACCACTGGCATCACTACTCCTCCTGTCATTCGAACAGATACTATTTCTTCGGCTTATATAAGTTTCAGTGAAGAATTTCACAGAAGGAAACATATCTCACTGCTCCCCCATGTAAGGGGTTGGATGTCGAGACAGGAAACCAGTGTGATACCCCAAGTGCTTACGGTATTTTCTACAGCTGTTGCAACAGCAAAACAGAGCCTTCCAGATGAAGCTTGGGTTGAAATGTAAAGATGTAATCAACAGCTTTTTAGCTGTCACGCTAATTTTTCTGCAAAATTCTTCTACTACTTGCAGGCACAGAGTCACGAACCATGATACTCCTTTGATGCTAGTAGTTATTCTTCAATTATGTATCAGGTAAGTTTAATACTTTAATGATTACTAAAGCAGTTTTAACACATATGTAGAGCACTGCAGGAATTTTATCAACCTTCAGGTGAGGAAAACTCACAACAAACCTGTTCAAATGCAAACTATGAAAAATATCACCTTTTTTTAAGCAATTATGGCTTGTTAATTGTTGGGAGTCTAAAAAAAAGCCAGTTCACAACATGCAAAGTCAAAGCCCTTTCAAAAATAAGAGATGTGACCACATGCAACTATCTTTGCCCTTCCAAGACAACAAATTTGATATACTTGATTCAAAACCATGTTTTGCACTTCTGGATGTAGAAAAACAGCAGAAAGCTCTCTTCCCTATATTATTTACAATGTTAGTTCAAGACTACAGATGCTGGGAGAGTGTCCTTCCCCTGCTGTAGGAAGGTGCAGCAGGTAGAAAAAGGAACCAATGTCTTGAAGCCATTGCAAACAGAGGTCCACAGGGTATCTGGATACCTGCTGGTTTTTTGGATGATCTTTGACCATGTAGCTCTGACATCCATCAGGAGAGCTTTGCTGATCACTGATACTGACAACCTGTGACATCCTAACCATTTTTGTCCTTCTTATTCTCACTCTAGTGCTTTACAAATCCCTTCCTCACCTTTCTTTTACTCTCATTATGAAGCCTTTCTCCTCTCTTGAGCTCCATGTTTTCTGAATTAAATTGACTATTTACATCCCCAATTGCAGTAATTATTTGTTAAACTTCTGGTAAAAAGAGTAGACAAATATCTATGGACACGACATAAAATGTTACTTATTTTTTACTTGAAAAGTTCCAATTTAATAGACTTCTCAGTCTGTGATCTAAGTAGTTGTAGATAAGAATCCTTAAATGGCTGTGTGCTTGTGGATGGAAAGAAACAGAAAATATAATATCATGGGGTAGGAGTGAAGAAATAAAGGATGAGCTGGCTGGTTACTACAGAATCAGGAATGATGCAGGACAGTAACGGCATTTGCAACATTGCAGGTGACAGAAGTGAGAAAAGAAAGTGTTCTCCTACAAGTCCTCCGTAATACTGAAAATTATCCCCCAGAATGAAAGAACACTATTAAAAAAAAGCAACAGATAGGGCAGTAAAACAAAATACCACTCCAGGAACTGAGACAGGAGCAAAGGAAATGAAAGCTATCAGGCTGTACCAATATGGGGGTCTAACTTGGCAAAGAGACTGCACAGCAACACAATATTAAGCATAAGACCGCTTTCTATCGATCCTCATGTTTTAGCAAGCCTAGCAAGAACTGACCAGAACTCTGCAGTTACAAAGGAATGGAGGCAAGGGGTAGGGAATTCCATTAATGTGCTATTTCTGAAATGTCCTTGTACCATGACTCAGGACATTTCACTAATTCAGAACAATGAGTAGCAATGTAACCAGAAAAACAACATTAGCATTTTGTTTTCCTTAATTTTAACCTACCAACAATACTTTGTGAGGGGACGCTGGTGAGAGAATGAAGTGTTAGCAGAGGTAGAGAAAAAGCAACAGACAGATCTGTAGCAGGAAAGAGACACTGAGTGCTCAGATTGAAAAGAAGAACTTTGCATAGACTCCATGCCCACTATCATAAGCAATGGGCAGAAGAAGCAGACAACCTAAAGATGGGACATAGAAGGAGAGATACCAATTATCCCTAACATTATACAAAACTGAGTCTGCAGCAATGGATTTAAATGACATTATGCATTAGTTACAGATTATGTTAGTACATAAATAACTACATAACTTCCTGAAAGTGGTTTTTTCCCCCCTCAGTTCAGCTGTCTATAACTCAAGTAGGTCCTTCAGCTGAGCTAGGTAGATCTCTCAACTTCCTCCCTGTCAGAGGTACTAGTACAGATGGAGCTATCAAAATGTAGAAGACAAACAGCAAAATTTTGAAACAAAACACTGATTTTTTTTTTTTCACAATTGCTAGATGTTCTGTAGGCTCTAAAAAGGCTCTTTTTGGCCTCAATGCTTTAATTACTGCAAGTTCATTCTCATTTCATCATGCAGACTAGAATCCTTGCTTGTTGCCCCTTCTCATCCTTCATTTTGTCTTCACTTTGCCAAAATAAAAAAAAATAATCCAGAAGTACCCAAGCTTTTTTCTCTGCACCGGATGGAAGAGAAGTGCAGAATTTCAGCACAAAGTGAGAGTGAACCTCAAGTACGATTGCATGATTGCAGAATAACCAAGACCAACTTAAGAGGAAATGCTAATCAGCTGGAATTAGGAAGGCCATTAAGTGACTATTCATTGTTTGAAAGTATGGAAACATGAAACATTTAGGATGCCTTCATAACAGTTCAGGACACAGACACGAACAGACTGACCCATGCAAACAGGCAGAGTAACATACAAACCTGAACATTCACAAAGTTCTCTTAATGTGAGTCACTTTATGATTAAGAGGCATTCATTCCTACTCTGGGGCAGGAAAGCTTCCCTCTCCACAATCCCTCTAAACTTAGTTCTGAAGTCTAACAACATAAGCTTAAGCAAAGTGGTTTGGTTTTTCTTGTTTTACCCAAACCCTCAGTTTTAGAATAAGGCAGACCTTTGCTTTACACCACTCAAATATAGTTCCAGTAAATTAGTGACAGAAGTACTTAAGTGATCAGGCTGCCCTAAACAGGTAGGCTTTAGTCATGTAAACAACAATCTACTTACATGGTATTGTTCACTCAGTTCACATACATACATTACTGGGGGGGAGGAAATCAATGAAAACCTAAGATTATATTCAATTCACAGTAAAGAGCATCTCATCATTACAGGAGAGAAGTCATGAGGTGCTTCAGCTAACAAGTACTTCCTCAGTCTACAAGGTTGCTACACACCAACTATTTTGCCCGTCTTTACAGCGCTGCCTCTCTCTGCACCCACCCAGCTGGCTACAAGTCTCACCTCCCTTTCTCTCCCAGCTACTCAGTCCCACCACGCTTGCATTAGCTCTAGGTTTTTTTCTAGCTGAAATGGGTCAGTGCTGTATAATTCATCAACACCTGAGCAATCACAACTGACTTAACACAGTTAAACCAGTATATTCCCACCACTTAGCAAGACTGCTAGAGTCATTACGAAGGAGAGAAAGAATAACATTCCCTGATATTTTGGAGCTTAATATTAAGTTTCATCCCTCACTTGCACAAAGGATAGCACCAAGACACCTTGTACTCCACCCCCAACAATAAAGGAAAACAAAACCCCAAGGATCAGCACTGTAAGCATGCTCCCAGCACTTAGCAATGGATAGCTTTTTTTTATTGATGTGAAATGTTTTGCGATTCATAATATGATACAGGTTATTTAAACACAAACATTATAAATAACTTTGAAACCGTTAGTCACTGTAACTAGGGCAACGAGTCTCCCACTCAATTTCCAGAAATAGGAATAGAGGAATAGAGGTAAGAACAAAGTAAAAAGTTGGCAGGAGCAAGAAAACAAATAATCAAATATTAGTTTGACCTCAGGAAGGCCCAGCTGACAAGAGAAAATAAAAGGTACAGCAGCTGAGAAAAACTAGCTGGTAAAAGATGAAGGGAAGGATATGGAACATATAGTACAAAAGATATTTCATTTCAGTCATCTTATTCCGCAACCCATTTCAGTGAATGGAAACAAGGACAGAAATTTGGGATTGTAACAACCCACCTCACACAGCAGATTGCTAGTTCAGAGTCTCAACAGCTACTAGTTTCCTACAAATATCATTGACTTTTTCGTGGGTGCTAAGGAAGTCACTTCTTCATACACAAGCACACATTTGCCTCATTCCCCCCAATATTTGCCTCCAAGTAATGGTCACAAATCTTCAATGCTATCTACATGAATAGACCTTTTATATCCTCACAGAAGGCCACTGAGTTAACAGGATCTGCCATAAGGACCTGACTGCAGAATCAAGGCTTGCTTTGTTTCTCCCCCACCTTTTTTTTTTTAACTTTTTTTTTTAAGAAAAGTTTATTTTTTTGACTGAGAAAAACTGGTTGTTCACCAGTCAGAGGTTCCCACGTTATCACCAGAGAATCTGATCCACCAAAAAGAACACACGGTAGAACCAGGTTCTCTCAACATATTCTAATGGACAGGCTGGTAATTACTTTATATAACAAGATAAATGGAGTTCAAGTTACTCAAAGTTTTCCCTCAATTAAAGAAACTTATCTTTTTAGTACATGTGAGTTCTTAGCCTGCGAACACAAGAATTAACAGTAAGAGTTAAGGTGTCTTGACAGGTATTACAACTTCCTAATTTTATTATCTTGTACACAGTTAAAACAGACTAGATGCACATTTTTAGAGGAATGGGTGATGGAGAAATAGAGCACAGAGTGGTTCTCAACTTCAATAAGATTCCTGAAAGTAATTTTTTTAAAGAACAGTAACTTTAAAGTAACTTCTACCAAAAATACCTAAACACATCTCATTAGTCTTATATCTGAACAGATTTTGTAGAGCAATACCATGTAATTCCATTTCCACCATATCCCTCCCTCATCGAACAGCAGCAGCTCCTTTTCATCACCACAGGAGACCATTCCTCCTCTTAGTGTAACAAGGAACTAGTTGGGACATTTATTCTTGGCATGAATTCTAAAAGAATGATGCCTAACACTGGCAGTAATGAAAATAGCAACTGTAGAGGCATTCGGAGCGTTCACTATGACACTGCAAACATTTGTTTAACTGCCAACTGAACAAGATCCATCCTAGCTAAGAGAAAGATATAAATGGGCAATAAAGAAGTCAGTGCTCTCACCGTTCAAGGACTTTCAAGATAAGTGGTCACTCTAATATCCTCATGCAGTTGGTCACACTCCGATCCTTTCCACTCACATCTGACTTCTGGGAATAAATGCATTGCCTCAAGCGCAGTTCAGTAAGATCCCATACAAATTCCTTTCCAAAGCCCATCGTTATGAGCCCTAACATTTCTTGCTATTACATATTTAAGATTGAGGGAAAACAGGAAATGCATAATTAAACTATGATGTACTGCAAGAAAAAAATAAAGCTTTACCAACTATAATGATGCTGCATCCAATAAACTTTGCCACAGACAGTTATATAGCTGCAAAATTAAAGAAAAAATTCAGTCAGTTTTGATCAGAGCTACATTAATTTCAACAAAACTATACTGAAATGTAAGATTATGCTAGCCTAAAAGACGACCTGGAGGCACATATGCAGGTAAGGCTCGTTAGGCAAACAAAATTTCACCGACTCAGTAAGAAAAACTAGGCTGTCAGTTACTCCTTAGGTGTAAGGCAGACTAACTCACAAGCCTTTGAAGCAAGAATTTACCTGTTCTGGGAAACAGTTAAAGTACCTAGAAACTATGACTGAATAGCAAAAAACCAGAAGACACTTAGCCTTTCACAGTTAGCTGTGCAGAGCTGAGAGGGCTTTTATACAGGAGACCAAGGCATACCGTTGTGGAGGCTCACAAGCAAGTTACTCCTTTTTCTTCCACCACAAAAAAAGGTCTGATAAAACACAGTGAACCTTGACCTAAACTTTGCTTTCAATGCAGTTTCTTACAGGAAGGTACCACAGTATTTCAGGAAGAAACAAAGTTTTATAGCCTCCCTCTCACTTGGCATTTTAGTAGTTAAAGCAGCTTCTTATCTAAAAGAACCTGGTGTACAAGCACTGATCTATGAAGACAGTACGAAGGCAAACTGAAGAGCAAATACCTTAATCATAAGGTACATTTACTATATTTTTCATCTCTGCCTTGAACGGCTTAACCTTCAGCAACAGAATTTGCAGATTTGCTTCCTCTGTTTTGAAACATGCCTCTCCAACATTGCACAACAAACCCAGAGCAACGAGAAAAATCTACAGCCTCTAACTTGACACTTGAATGATTGCTCTCTCTATCCCAGAGTTAAAGTTTGCTACTGAGCATTGCATTGCTCAATATAGTTCAATTTAGCTTCAATAGCAGTTTTTGCAAATATGGCTTACGGCTTTTTTTGAAACCTAATACACTTTGAAAGCAAACGTAAGTCACTTCTGAAAGTGCAACGTACACCCTGAATTATTTCAAAACTTCAAAAGATATTCCTAACTTGTAGGATTGCAAAGCCATAAAGCTCAAGCAGCTTTAACACAAATTGGTAGAGAATGCACCTGCTGGCTGCTTGTTGTACCCAAGGAAAGGCCTGCTCTTCTCAGTGCATGAAAAACCTTTATTCTGAGTTAAACATATCAAATCAGCCTCCAATGACAACCAAATATTTGAGCTTCACAAACACATTATGCATCTTAGGACCAAAGTTTTGTTTATCAATGTGCTAAGTAAATTAAATCAACCACAAGCGGAACTGGGATTTCACCCTCTGAGCTCAGCTAAGAGCCTCAGAGCAGAATTTCTCACCTCATTGTAAGTTCTTAAGTGCTGCTTTTACACTAGCTGGCAGTAACTTGAAAAACTAAACTAAACCAAGTGTAAGAAAATATAAAACTGCTTGTATGCCCCAAGTCTGCCTCCCCCCAGCATAATTCTGACATTGGAACCGTAATGCAGAGCCCTTCTACGCTATCAAAGAAAAAAAATCAACAGGTTTAGGTTGATTTTGGAAAAAAATTATATTGAGAATTACATGAAAGTTATACTTTATTTAGTGGCATTTTTGTTCCAGAAAGTTGTTAACCTGACTGTTATAGGGGAAATCAGCAAATCACTTCCCTCCTTCATACTAGCTGAACAGTACAAACAACAGAGCAGCCTTTGCATTCCCCCATGAAACACCGCCACCACTGAAGACAGACAGACTCACTGCAGGGACTACAAACGCACGTGACAGTTTACTTTATTCTAAACGAACTAATCACTATGAAGTGTACAGTTCAAGCCAACAAAAAGCACGTTTTTTGAAATACTGAAGATAAACACCTCTACTTTCACACAGTGCCACAGGTTGGTTTTTATAATGAGCAGGTGGTGCTATAATCTTAGCACAGCATCTAGTCCTGAAGGCAAGACATCTTGCAGCATACTGCGAGAGAACACTGACCTGGAGGAATCCTCTGGAATTACAAAAATGGATATATTCCATGTTAATATTACTCCTCGTGATTTTTGACATTCTTAAAGAAAGCAATTTTAACAGAATTTAGTTTGTAGTAACCAATTTACCAAGCAACTGGCAATTATCCAGAAGAAATACAGCTGCTGCTAAAAATCACTCCCTCTACAAAAGCCTCTTCAAAACCAACATTCCCCTCCTCCCTCCTCTGCCTCTTTTCCCTGCCCTTAACAACCCCTCTTAAGAGAAAGACGACTTCAATTCCCAGTGTATCAGTGCACCTTTACAGATCCATGAAGCCTCTAAAAAAATCCACCTCACACTTCTGGATTAAAACTTGCATTACCACAGAAGCTGAACGCCTCACATGCATTACTCTGTCAGACCAGAGGTCCCACATAGTCCAGTATTTCACCTCAGCATCAGTAAATAGAAGGATCCTTCCCAGAAGGAAAGTTCTGAAATACAGTACTTTCATGTTAACATAGTCATGATGAGTTTTCTGAGAGTTATTTCACAATGATTATTTGCAGAAGAGTTGTATTTCTTGAACAGAAGGGCTTATTTAATAGAAGATATGAACAAGTGTTCATTTCTGTGGAAAGCCTCCCATAGAAGAACAGTAACGAAGCCTAAAAAGAAACCAAACTCCAGGACACTAAGGTATGTCACGTTCACAATCGCTGCTCATTCATAAATGAGGCTCTAAAAAAACATGAGACTTCACTAAGTTTACACACAATCCAGCAGGACATAAAAGATCCCAGTCCCACACTGATAAACGTTTTTTAGAACAAAACCCCAAGGGGCCATGGAACCTAAGTATAAAAAGACAGAGGTATATGCGGACTGATGATGGAAGGACCAGCAGATAAGGATGAGCTGATACTGATCAGCACAATATACAGACAGAGGATACCAGTTGCCTCACCACTGCCAAGTTTCTAGGTGTTTTTTTTCGATGGAGCTTTTTTTGGGAGGAGGGAGGGGTGGTCTCCAAGCATTACAGTCAGTTATCTGTAAGAAGAGTATTGAGGAGTCCAACAGCAGGCCATATGAGTTTTTATAGAGAATTTGATTTAACGCACACAAAAACACGAGAAAATCCATTTTCTAGCAAGCATCTTCTTACAGGCAGCAAATTGGCAGAGCAGACCCTCCCACCTTTGTATCTTGATACTGCACAGGAGACAATAGGTAGGACAGGGGAGACACCAGGAAAGGACAGAGCAGCGAAGACAAGTATTTTTCATAAGCTGGGATGGAAACCGAAGAGTCTACCAAACAAAGAAGGGTGTGATGCGATGAAAGCAACAAGCCACTAAAGGCATGAAAAACCTTCTGGTTTGCGGAAAGGGGAGGGTGGGCACGGAGCCGGGGAAGGTACGCCAAGAGCAGTGAGAAGAAAGATACCGCAGCCGAACAAAAGGTTTTAAAGGCTTGGAAGGGAGAGGTGGTGCGGGAAGGGACAGAGAAGCAGGCGGCTCCCGGGCACGTCAAACTGCGAAGGGCAGCGCTGCCTCGCTCCGGCTCCGGCAGGGACAGGAGGAGGCAGCGCCCCTTCCCGGGCAGGCTGCCCCCGAGCCGCCGCCGGCCGCCCCCCGCTCGCCCCGCTCAGGGCACCGGGCAGCCCCTCGACCCAGCCTCCCCCGCGCTGCCCGGCGGCGCCCACAGACCTCTCCCTTCCCACAGCACAGGCGCAGGGCAGGGCCAGCCCGGGGAGCGCCCCCCCGGACCCCTCCTCACCGCTCCCGGGCCTCTCGCCCCGCTCCCGAGGCGGGGGAGCACGGCGGCCCTGGGGGCGGGCAGGGCGCCGTCCGTCCGTGCTTCCCTCCGCCCCGGCGGGGAGGGAAGGGAGGGCAAGAGCACAGGGCAGGCGGGCGGGGAGCCGCGGCCACCTGTTAGGCCCGGTACCTGCGCGGGGCGGCGGCCACCGAGCGGGGCTCCGAGAGCACATGGCGCCGCCCGGTGCCGCCGGGCGGCCAGCACCCAGCCCCGTGCCCGCCGGGCGGCGGCGGGCAGCAGCCATGCTGCCTCCCCCTGCCCGCCGCCTGTCACACACACACACACAAACGCACGGACGGACGGGCACACACCACGGTCGGAAGGGGGCGGGGAAGGGCGCGCAGCTGCCGCGCCCGGCGGCACCGGGAGGGGACAGAAGCCACCCCCGCGCACCCACCTGCTCGCGGAGTTTGAGGAACACCATGGCGAGGCCGCCGCACCGACCGCCCGCCGCCTGCGGCTCCGGCCACCAACGACTCGGCTCCGCTCACCGCCCCGCCCCCCCCCGCGCCACCGCCCGCGCGCCGGCCACGCCCCCCTCCTTGCCCGCCGCGGCCGCCGGCGCCACCCCGCGCCGGGGCCTCGTGCCGAGCTTGCGGGCAGCGGCGGCGGCGGCGGCGCGCCCGCCTGGGGCGGGACCTCCTCCCGCCCCTCCCCTCCGACACGCCCCTCCGGCCCCGCCTCGCCGCTCTCTTCGCGCTCCCTAGGAGCTTCCTGAATTAACAGCTCGCCGGCATCAAAGATGCCCGTCCGCGCCGCCACCAAGAACGGCGCTGATTGGCCCACAACAGGCGGGGCGGAGTAAGGGCGGCGCTGATTGGCGGGCCTGGCGAGGCGGGCTGGCGGGGGAAGATAACAGGCGATGGGCTCGGCTTGGGCCGGTGAGGGAGTGGTTGCGGTTGTTCCCGTAGGAACTGCCGTGGCGTTCTCCGGCCTAGCCTCGCTTTGGCAGCCTGGCAAGAAAATCTCCGGGACGGGGGTTACCGGTATGGCGGGGGTCGGCCCGAGCCGGGACCCACCGGCACCCCAGCCCTGTCCCTCGGGAAGGGGCCCTCCCGCCGCCCCCGGTGGTGCCGCTCACCCGCCGTCCCAGGGCTGGCGTGAGCCCCTTCGCTGTGTGTGTGTGTGTGTGTGGGGAAGTGTCGCCCCGTTCCCGCCTTTTTATGTCACAGAATTGGGGCCTGTTCTGCCTGGAGCTCTGCTGACGGGCCACGCGTTACACCTCGCGGGTTATCCAGGCCCAGGGCGGGCGCTGGTGCTGGTGCAGAGCTGCACCGTGCTCCCCCCACCTCTCCGGGCTGAGGTGCCCATCGCAGACCCTGGCTGCAGGTGTTCGCTGGCACGGGAGGAAGGAGGAGCCGCAGGAGAGCTCGCGTCCTGCGGGTACTGCGTGAACACGCCAAATAAAGCCACAAAGAGATACTTTGACACGTTATGGTTATGGTGGGATGGAGCGGCAGTGTACAAATAGAATACAGAAGACTATAAACTAAAAAGATTATTTCACTGTATATTAAGTGTTCATCTTTTCTTGGCAGAGGATTGTTAGAGATGTCACCTGTGTAATTCTCATATTTTGAGAAGTAATTTACAGACCTGGGGGTAGGCTTCTGTCCATCAAACACAAAGAACATCGTCATAGATAGGACTATAAAAACCTCTTGTGGAGGGAACAAAAAGCATACAGACCATTCAAATTGGATGAAGTTGCTGTTCCATAAAATAACATGCCAGCCAGCCAGCCCAGCATGATAACTGTGATTTGGAATGGTTATTTTCTCCTGAAAATTTATTTCCCTCTCCAAAAAAAATAGTGGACTGAAGAGACTGGGTTTTTTTGGAATTGCATACTGCTACAGACAATGCCGATAAAAATGTTTCAAGTTCCTTGGACTTTCCTGTAACTTCAAAATAGACTATGACTTCTCCTTAACGCTCCACATGTGATTAAATCTACTTAGGTTTGGCATTACCTTAAGAAGAAAGTCTAATAAAGCAACTTAAGTATATTCTGCGTGAACACTCGATTGTGTGTTTTTGCCCAGGCTCATATGTTTTGTTGTTGATGCCAATAGAGCCTGGCACATGAACATGTTCTCTGGATGACTGGCAACAGGAGAACAGAAGGGTTTTCTATGGGTGCTAGCTGAGGCAGATCTTTCATTATCTTTGAATACTAGTGGCCGGATGGGGTGTGCCTCTTTATGGTATTTCACTTTAACCAGTTAATATTGCAATCCTGTTTTACCAGGCAAAGGAGAAAAACTCATCATTGTCACACTTTCTCAGTCAGTTTTGTTGACATCTAGGTATGTCCAGAAATACTGATAATGGTAAGTAAATATTTTAGTTGATTTCAAATAGCCTCCTATTTTAGTACTTGTGCATTCTACCTACCTTTTTTGTTTGTTTGTGAATAAAATCTTACTGTATGCAAATACAGAACAGGTAGATTTTGACACTGCAAAATGGTTGAGGACTGGGATAACAACGTGGTAAAGAGACTGATGGTTGTGGAAATTAGAGATAATTTTATCAATGCAGTCAGTGAAGGAGAAAATGACATCAGGAAACATTGGCTTTGTCTGTCCGCAAGTTAGACTGCTCTTTTTCAAAGCTAAAAGAATGTCTGGGAGCTGATAAAGTTCTGCTTCTTCCTGTGAAGCTTATCAGTTTATGGAGTTATTCAGAAAAACATCTACTTTCTGTTCACTCCCTATTTAGAGCGATTTCTGTATGTAGGCAAGTCTTCATACATAAAAATGTCTCACCTGGAATCACTAGCACCTCTTGCAGCTTGGAGACGGGTGCTCTTTCAGCAGGGGAAGATGCAGCTTTATTTTATTGGTTCCCTGGCTCCTTACGCCAGTACTCGGGCTATAGCTGGGGACCAGGCCTGCTAGTTTTACCGTATGTACTTAAATATGTCACCAACCAACAGAATCCTGGCCCCAGAACATTTTTTCTTTCCTGTGAGTTATAATATAGCATGCCAAAGTTTAACTGGTAAAATATGGAAGTTACAATACCGATCCTGGAGATACCCATCTGTTCAGTTTAAGCACGAGTGGTTATTGAGATGGCTTACTCACCTGAAGGTGGGTAACATAGAAATGGGGGATTTTCTGGGCGTTGTTTCCCTGATATCAATCAGTTGCAAATGGATACTTTTTCCCAAGTCAGAATATAAATTATTTTCCTATTCTTATTCTGTGTGAAACAGTCCAAATGGTTATTACAACTGGAACAAAAATACTATAATATCACCAACAATATTATCTGATCTGCTGGTGTCCCACAAAATACAGTATTTGACTGCAGAGCAATAAAAGTAATAGAAGTGAAACCTCAAACGTTAAATGTAACAGCGCTGTAAGGAAATGAGTGATGGGTGCTTCTTGTTCATTTATTACCATATATTTTAGGGTAGCTTCACCTACGTTATTTTTAAATGCTGTGTTACAAGGTAGGTAACTGCCCAGGTGTCCTTTAGGAATACTAACAGAATATTTCACAGAAGTCTGTGAGTATTGAAACACAAATATACCGAAAGCCACCACATTTCTGATAATGTTCAGAATGTACATCTGTGGGGGTTAGAAATTTCCACACCACATTTTATATCAAACAGTTTGTAAATTATTAGCAATGCAGCTCTCCTGAGGGCGTGCTTTCGGCAGAGCACGATAGGCTTTAACTGCACGGCTGCCATTAATGTTAATGTTAAATCTTCACGCTGTAACTTATCCCACAGTGTGTAACACGACCCTGTGCTTTAAAGATAGGACCATATGTGCTGCATTGAAATACATAATGGGATCAAATTGAAGAGACTGTAGAAGCCTCATACTGGAAATGTTTTGTGAATGCGTCTGAAACATGCTTATGTTTTATTTAGTTTGCCAGGAATGCCTGTATACTTAGGTCTTTTTAACCGAGGGTTTCACCCCCAGCAAAGTAGGCATTTATTCTTTTTTCATTCTTCTACATGGGTAAACAGGCACAGAGGTCGACAGACTTACACAAGGTCACGGTGTGAGTCACTGCCGTGGCTAGGAATAGAATCCAGGAGACCTGATTGCTGCTGCCCCCCTCCAAACACTGTCCCGTACTCCTAAATCAAAGCAGGGCTAATTTTATTTTTGCACAGAATACAAGGTGTCTGAAATCAATAGAATGTTGTAATTTCCTACAGAGGGGTGCATTTAGCTTTATGACCCTGAATCAGCATTACTCAGGAGCTAGTCTTCCGATGGAAACCACACTCATTTTATGATGGTATGCTGGGAGCATCATCGTAAAGGTTTTTACGCATGCTGTGATACATTTTATCCATCAAAATGTAAACCAGTCAAGGTTTTGTAATTCTGTCCCAGAGATTACATTTTGAATCATTGGCTGTTCATAGTTACTGATTGTAATGGAAACATATTGAATATCATAATGGCATCATCAATCAAATATCATCGATTGGCATTTCTAAAGCACCATTATGCTTACAGATGCTCGTTTGACCAATTTTGTCCCCGTTTGGTGCAGACAGGAGGAGGGAGGACTCATTTGCCCTCCTTATTCAAAGAAAAAATTTAATAACCGGAGGAGGGTAGGGCAAATACGAGTGTCCTTTGTACAATCAGCAAGCGGATGGGGCCTACCAAACAGCTGTAAGTTTCTATCAGCCATGTAAAATTCAAGTAGAAGTGAGAGAAAACAGAAAATTAAAAATATATAAAGTGAGGCAACAATGGTAAGAAATTATGTCACTTGCATTTTGATGGGGAAAAATGTTGTGGGGTGTTTGCAGGATGTTTGGCATGTCCTTATGCTGCCTAATTGCCAGAATTACTGTTAAAGAGTATCTTAAACAGATACAAAGGTAGCGATTTTGGCTTGAACATGCATATTAGAAATCTTGTCCCATTCATATTTTTTCTAGTTTAAGTAACATGCAACTTTTTTCCCCCATAAAACTAAGTTTATCTTCTTCAGCAGTATGAAGTGGAGTCTAAAAGAGGCATAAGAAAGGTGTGAAGGATCCTGGGCTCTGGGCTGACTTTTACACAGAGGAGAATTTTATTCCAAATCTTCTTATGATTTTTTAAATAAGTCTCAAAACTGTCCAAACATTAATATAAAAAGTTGTACACTTTTGGGAGTGCGATCATAAAAGACTAGTCTGAGTAGCTGTAAAGCCAAAACGAGTCTAATAAAAATTAAAGAAGTAAATTGATCTTTAAACTTAACTGAGACAAGGAAAGTTGAAGAAAAGGCATAATTAACATATTTCCTAGTATTTGCACATCCCAAGATGACTCCTTCTTAAACCACTCTGAATATCAGCACCCTTATGCATTCTTACATCAACTTGAAGTACTGTATATAGAATAGAATATTTTGTTACATATTTCTTTAGATAAACAAAATAGAATGTTTTATTAACATTTTATTTATTTAACAAAATATTCTGTTTTGTTTATATAAATAAATAAATCCCTCAAAATGTCCTTTTGTCAGGCTCATTGAATGGCCAGTATTGACTAACTGGAAACTCCAGTGGGATGTGATCTTGCAAATCATTTTTTCAGGCTTGGCCAGTTCTTCAAAGAGTAACACCCAAAGTGAAGCCCAAAATGGAATGAGTTTTGGTCACTCATCTTGGCTAGCCGAAAGCTTAATGCATCATAAAATTCTTACTGAGAGGTTTTATGTGACCTGCTACACAGGAATGTTTTGTTAGAGATGCATTTCACTGATGCTCTAGCAAAGTATTAAATGGAATAATAAGTGGGAGTATTAAATAGTGGGAGTATTAAAGTGGAAATGCCGATTTTCATATGTGATGCAAAATAAAGGTTCTGACTTCTGAACAAGAAGTTTCCGAGCATCTGAACTCCTTACTTTCTGATGATGGATGATGTAATTCTAATATCCCAGCCAACTGCTTATTTAGTGAAGAGGATTTCTGCACACATAAATTTCCTCGCCTGATGAGCTAGAGATGCCTTATTGACTATATCCTGTGTTTTTGCTTTCAGAGTGGTTTGGTTCCAATTGTGGGCAAAGTGATTCCAGTGTATAGTTTACATATTTGATTATAAAGCACTTAAGTGGTCACTGGGGCTGGGGTAGGGGAGCGAAGGAAAAGGCATTTTTTCAAATAACCAGATTCCAGTTGAAATGAGGCCACTGAAAATCAGCTACATGAAACACAACGTGAGCTCAGAAAGGAGGATAGTTTGGGATTCTGCTTTCACATGTTCCCCTTTCACACCCAATACTGCAGGAGTAGGTGCCATGAAAATGGGGACAGTGTGTCCTTTAAAGAAGGGTGGAGATGAAGATGAAGCTTGTTTTACCAATACTGTAGTTGCTGCAGTAATGGTCACCTTTCTCAGCTCTTATTGCCATCAAGACTGCAATATAAACCAAAATGCAGCAACCAGACGCACGTATTCTCACCTAGTAATAACTTTTTTGCTTGCTGCCATTTTATGTAAATGGTTATTACACATAAGAATGTAGTAATACAGATGCATTGCCACGCATTGAGAACCTCAGATAGATTTTGTAAAATACACTTACAAGCTCCTTAATTGCTACAGCAGAGAGCATTTCATTTACAGCCACACAGATATGTATGTAAACTCTTCTCAGATAAATACTTTTATCATCTAAAGGAACAAAGTGCTTGAGGCAGAAGACAGGAATCTCTGGGAAATACACTACTGTGATGAATATATTTGTCAACTGAGTGCCGTAGTGATGAATTTCAGGGAAGATGAAAAGGTTTTTCATGACAGCAAGAAATTTGTAACTCAAAGAAGAGAAAATGAAGCAAACAGTTTGCATTTATCCCTGCAGCTTAATGGACAACCTTATTCCTGTTTTCATGATGTTGTCTTCATTCTCGTGTTAAAGGATTTCCATTTGTATAAAATATTAAAAAGAAATGGAGTCATACAGGTAAGGGTTAGTACTCCTGTCAGTCGCAGCAGTTAGAGAACCTAATATATGGTTATTTTAGTCTGAGTTTTTTCATTAGCACTGATTCTAGAGCTGTGTTGGACCTGACAGTTGACGTACACAAAGAGAAGGCATTAAAGCACCTACACTTTATTATTATTATTACGATTTTATAACTTGCTCCCCCACCCTCCCCTAGAACATATGCCATGACAAATGAAATCAGAAAGGCGTTTCAGCTCTTTGATAGCTGTGTCTGCCACTACAACGCTGAAATCTGTGTTTGTTTTCTTTTAGTAGGCGCAAAGATTGAGTCCTGAACACAAGCAAGCTGCAGGCAGTGTGTTTTCTGTTCAGGGTCCGTACCGGTGAATGTGTTCTCCCTCCTTCCCTGCCAGAGCCTGAGTTTCTTAACTCATAGGACATGCTGCATAGCCTGTATTTTCTCTTTTTTTAATAGCCAAGTATGATACTTTCCTTGGAAAAGTAGAGAGAATAACCTCCAAATCAGCCAGCACTGGGATGAATGTAATTAAAGCTCTCTTACTGAAGACAGGAACACCAAATATTCCCTAACGTACTGACTGTAGAGTTCTACATTGCCATGAGGTGAGTTTGCTAAATTTAAATTTATATGCACAGAAATATCATAATTAAATTGAAATACTGGAAAAGTTCCATGTAACATATTTGGCAATGGTTCTGTACGGGTTACTGGTCTGTGCAGTACGGTGTTGATTTAGGGAAAGCTTTTGCCTTTGCACACATGCCCACTAGTAAGTGAAGCAGAATGTGAATATGTATTGAAAATGCTGCACACACAGTGGAATTTTGTTTCTAAATTGCAGGTTTTCCAATTATATAAAATATTCTAAAATTAATTTATTAGCTTTTCAAGAATTATGTAATGCAATGATAGTGTGGAATTTAAAACACCTCGGGTTATCACAGTAGGTTTTAAGTTGAATGTCCTCCAAAATGCAAATATTGGGAGAGAGTAGCCATTAGACCTGCCATTGATACAACGCAAAGTAGCATCCTCCTTGCATTTGAAATATGGCTCAGACATACCCACTATATGTTATACCCATATAAACATATATATTTTCTTACTACTGTCATTTAGAGCAAGCATTTGGCTGTACGCGGAAGTTTTCATTTTATTGCTATTATTTGCATTAGTGTTATAGCTAATATTTCCCACCATGAGTTTCTTTCGCAACATCTTACAAAATATCAGAGCAACACACTTCCAGCTGAAGAGAATCCGTTTCAGTAGTAGCCACTATATGATCACAGAACAAAAAGGCAGTTTCCCTCCCAGAGGTCATGCCCTGCAAGCCTACAGCACACAGCAGCGGTGCAGGATGCAGAGATGCGGTGGCAGTGGTGGCTGGTGTCAGCTAATGGGTAACCTGGTCAGCGTCGGCTGCTCACAAGTGTGATGACTGGTGTGGGTCTGGGGTTGGATTAGCTTTTGGTGGGCTCTCCACCACGGGCAGGGCTGCATGACTGCCGACACCTGTAGCAAAGGGGTGGGAGGGCCTGAACTGTGGCAGATGAGGTTTGTGGGGGGTCCCTCCTGATGGGAGTTTGTATGGAGGAGGTGATGGCTATGGCACTGCCCAGCTGAAGGTCAGAGCTGCTGACCCTCAGGGTGATCACCCTGGGGTGATTTCAAAGGCCTGAACTGTTCATGACTGGGATAAAACAGCGAGGTCAGGGTGTGTGAATCTGGCCGTCCTTTTAACACCTCCAGAAAATAAATATGTCCATCAGAGCATCACAGGACATAAAGAGCCCTGAATCCACAGCTCCCTGGCACAGCTTTTTGGCAGAGGAAAGCAAGCCGGTTTGCTGTATGCTGCCCCAGCCCGTGGTGCACCTTCCCCAGCTGCCCAGAGCAGCCAGCTGCAAACCTTGCACTACGGCTGGTCGGCAAACGGACCAGCTCTGCTGCGTGATCGCATCTGGTATTAGAGGTTGTTAATAACTTCACTTGCGGAGGCCAGCTAGAATTATGCCTCTCCCTGTGCCAAACAAATCAAAATAAAATCTAGCTCAAAATTCCTTTTACTGGCTAGTACCATTGCTCCTCCTCCATGGGAAAACCTAACACAAGCCCCTTTACCTGACGTCTGGTACAGACATTTACATCTTCAGGGCTGAGGATGCTGAACCACCGCCCTCTCAGCATGGAAACCCAGCGAGGCCCTCCACATTGACGTGGCCAGATCCTGCGTAAAAAGGGCCGTAGCTGCTTAGCCCATTGTTAACAGGTACATATAATTATTCACAAGGCAAAGCACAAGTACTGTGCAAGGCAAAGTGGTTTTGGCTGGGAATCAAGTATTCATCCACCTGAAATCAGTGTTTATTTTTTTTCAGTAGGCTTTTGGACAGGCTCACATGAGGCTGAGCTGTGTAAGGACACACAGGAGAGGAAGGGAGGGAAGAAGAAAGTTGGCACTTCAGCTAAGGCAGTAAAAAGCTCCATGTCTCAATCCAGGATATAGATCCGTGTGTATATATTGGCAGATCTGTGTGTGCTGAGCTGCAGATTTTCCCCTACGTAATCATTCTTGTGAGTTCTCTTGGACTGTCAGCTATGCCGAGCTGGAACTGTCTCCCGATAGCCTATTTTCCAACTCTGTCAAAATGCTTCAACAGCATGTATGGGCATACTCTGATCAGCCATAAAGCCAAGAGAAGATATCCATAATCTGAAATTTTTACTAGTTCACAGAAGGTTCTGATCTTCAGAGGGTTTGTGAAATTAAATCCGTAGAGCAGGGGGAAGCAGTATTTCCTGAGGATGACCGACTTGGAAGCCTCCAGAGCAGGATGTGACCCGAAACGGTGTGTGTGGCACACCAGTGGATTGGCGACCTGGGAGCTTGCCCACCAGCGCCGGTTGCCTACAGGTCCCTACAGCTCAGGGACTGCACTGCTTGCTCAGGGCTGGGGGCGAAGAATCATGGCCAGCCCCAGGGAGCAGGTGCCTGCAACAGCAGCCTGGAAAGTGTTGATCAAGTTATCTTCCAGATGAATTCTTCTGATACATGAGTGTCAGATGTGCTAGGTAGGTGTACTAGGTAGATGAACAATCACCAATATAAGACTGGGTATATTTTCTGAACAGCATGGAATTCTCGGTTTATGGTTGTATCAAAGAAAGAATATAGTCCCCATGTTTGAAAAGTCTAAGAATGTGTATATTGAGTATCTCATGTATCCTAAAGCCTAAGACTGCAACAAGGAAATAAAAAGAATACCACCATCCTTATTTTTAAAGACCTCAAGACTTCTGCAGGCCTAACTCAGGATTTCTGAATCCTTGGGGTTGGCATTATCCTCATTTCCATTATCACACAGACCCTTTTTCCAGCTCCCCCAAGCCAGCACAGTGCTCTTCCAAGTTGAGAAACACCAGGGTGGGTGAAGCGAGCTACCAGCTCTCCCCTTGTGCTTCTCCATTCCTCAGCAGAGGAGTCCTGCGGTGAGGCTGCTGTTTCACGTGAGCTGGTGTATGCAGCCCCCCACTGCTGCCACCCCTCACTGCTGGGGTTGTGAGCATCCCCAGATGCACCATCAAGGACCCACTTCTGTTACCTGGTCAGCCAGGCTGAAAAATACCTTTTTTCTTTCTTCTTAGTGGTTTGGGATTTTTTTTTCTTTCCTGAGTGATCCTTAACTCAGATCTGTCCACTGAGCCAGCCTGTTGCACCGCCATAGAAATAATCCTACCAGCAGTGGTGAAGGACAGCACAGGGCTGGGAGAGAGGGCTGGGAGCCGTGGGACAGCTTCTGCTGGCTGCTGCCAAAATGCACGTGTGAAAGCACATCCCGTTAGCGAGGCTGGGATGTCTCAGGGTGCTCGCTGTTTGAACTAGAGCCCTTCGGTCCTTGTTAAATGTGCTTTTTGATGAGTATGGTATACAGAAACTTTGCGGGTTTTCTTCCTACTGAAACAATATAAAGAAGCTGTGAGATAGCTGGTGATTGTTCGTGTCAAAACAAACACTTTTGTGCGGGACACAATACATTTCCTTTGAAACATACAGGAAAGTGATATTAATGACCTCACCAATTCCATACATATACATTCCATACATATCTGGTTCCTCGTTTTTGATCCAGAACTATCCTGCTTCTGTTTGACTCATTGATTCAAAACACCAGGCTTAAGAAAACTCTGGAGAGCAAACAAGGAAATCCTTGATATCCCTTTTGTAATGTAAACTTAGATTTTCTTTCCTTTCTTCCAAAAATAAAGACAAAAAATGTAAATCCCTTTCTTATATCTGTTTAATTTAGAAATAATAAAAGTATTCTATTTGCATTCACACTGACATATTTAGTGCTGTTTTTAAATACTCTTATTGAGTTTAATCATCCTCTCAAAAATGTATTTGCATTTAACAGTGTTTTACAGTACCCCATAGCTTACTCTCTGTGATATATCAGAAGAAATATGGGATGCTTTCTTTGCTGACTGCCGCAGCAGTCTAATGAAGAAAACAGAGAAACCGATTTTCCCCTCTGATGTGTGTCCCAAAGACCGTTTAAGGGGCCCTGTGACCTTTTCTGAGATTATATTTTTTATTTACATTCAGTGTTCTTGTTCCCTTGGGGTTTGTTTTTTTTTAAAAAAAGCCCTTCATTTGACAACACAGAATATACTCAAATAATTTAATTGCATGGTCAAGGTATGGGAAGGGATAAATTAATTTGGGGATGGCAAGGGACAAAAGACTAGCTGAAAGGCTACTAGTGCTCCATTACTGTCATGCCTCTCTTAGTTTGTAGGACTGGCAGTAGGCATATGGCAAATCTGGGTATAATACCGTAGCTGCTAAGCCTCATGACCTGAGGATAGATCCCTATGATTCTGGGCAACCTGAATGGCAGGGACCCAGTGTTGTAGAGCTTTCTTCAGAAAGAAGTCACATCTGCCCTGCAGAAAGTGCACCTGGGTTTCTACCCGTGGGAGCAAAAGGCAGTGCTGAAGTAGCATTTGTCCTTGTAAATTGTCAGTATGTAGTCAGTGTCCCCGCCTGGACAGGGGAGCTTGGCAAATGCCAGGTGTCACAGGTAAGCTGCACGTACCTACTCTGTAATGCTAGTAAAAATGCCATTTTTCATAATTTCAGGATTCCTTATTGCACAATACACATTTACATGAAGTTAAATCTGCTTAGCACTTATATAAATATATAATATGTGTATAGGTTATGACAATTCGTTACATTTATCTAACAACTGGAATGGCTTCTAAAAAGATAAAAAGTACAAGTCAAGTTCTGCCACGCTCTTCAGTGTCTTTGCACTAGCTTTCCAGTGCAAAATTATCCCAAAGCAGTACACCCGCTTCTTGGTGCAACGACGGAGAAAAAGACAAGAAAGAAGTGTGGAGTCTTGAGGGGTTTATGTTGCAGAGCAGAGGCTGGCTGGAGTAAAATGATAGTTAGGATATCCTTGAAACTCCAGCAATTTCCAAGTACAGGTTGGGGCTTTTGGAAGCTGTTGCCATTGTGAGAAACTATTTGGCTGTTCTAGCCTATATCCCCAGACTTGGGGACAACCAAGTGCCTGGCTTTGCACCCTGCTTGATGGTTTTGCCCTGCTGGTTGCTCAGCTGCATCTGGGCATTTGCTCTGAAACGGAAACCAAAAAGTCTAAGAAAGCTGCCGCTAACAGATCCATGTAGTTCAATGTGGTTAGAGTGCTGCTACACCTTATTTCCAAGATCACATAGTAAGTGACTACATTTTGCATGCGAGTAACAGAAAATGCTGAAGTTCAGTTTCTAGGGAAAGAACGAACCTATTAGATGATCAAGGGAAGCTATGACAGAGAACCAATCAGGATAAATCTAAAAGAACACTGTAAATCCATTAAGCTGGCAATTGTCTATGTGTGATAACCTTATTTTAGATTGTACGCTTTTCTTGTAGTAATACTAACACAGCACTATAAAATTTAGGGCTTCTTTTCATGTCTGCTCCATCCCAGTGGGATCTCCGCCTGAAATACTGCTCCAAGGGATACAGCACATAATCAGTCCTTTTGAAACAACTGCAATAATGCTGAATCCATATAAGTGCAGATGCCAATTATGCTAATGAAACTGCAGTGGGACCGTGTTTCTTGCCATCTTCTGACAGTGCTGTGAAACTATTGTCACACTCAGCAACTAGATTTGTGTAGCATATGACCACATAGAGTACTGAAACTTACCGTACAGTGGAGGTGATGCCAAATGTTCCCAAAACCTAAGTCCTAAAAAGACCAAGAATGCAACAGGTAACTGTAGAAAATCTGGGATTTTTTTTCCTATGTATACTTTCCGCTTTTCTAATATTCACATTTCCAGAAGATGCGAGGCTAATGCAATCAATGTCTATACCACTCTCCTTTCTTGCTCCTTGTTTCCCTCCAAGACAATGCTCTGTCCTGAGGAGAAGGCACTGGGAAACCATAGTGGGCTAGCAGAAGTTCAAGATGCCCCTGAGAAAAACAAAGACACATCTTTAACATCTTCTCTCCATTTCTTCTTTTGGTCTGATAAGATCTCTTTCAGAAAATCAGCATTCCTGCCTTGGCTAGGTGTTGCTTTAGGCTCAGGCAGGACCAGTCATGTGTGGTTCCTCTTTTCCTCTCTTGCATCCTCTTACACAGCAATTCCTGTGGCGAGGATAACTCTTCTTCCCAGGCAAAAAGTGGGGTAGTCTTTAAAAGACTACAAATTAAAATACCTACATTCCCTCCCCCCCCGCCCAAAACGCCCTTTGACTGGAGGCTGCACATACTTTCTGCAGTAATAGCTCCAAAATAAATGCCTCAATCTGGAGGCCAAGGAACTTAATCTAAAGACTTAAATTTCAACAGGGTAGCAGCATGTGGCATCAGCGCATCACCTCAGGCTGTAATTTCAATTCAGATTTGCATTGTTAGATGGACAGTGTACATTTTTGCATAAATGACATGCACACCTGGGCGTACTTCGTGCATACTTAGAGTTTCTCCATCACCCCTATAGAAATGTGTTTACAACCTGGAAATGCTATAATAATCTCTGGAATACACCATGGGCCAAGGTACAAATCAGCTTATGTGAACAACACTATTAAGGCTACTATAAAATCCTGCTGAGGACACTTTTAGGGTGTGGTGGGATTAATTACTATAGATCATGAGAAGACACAGACAGGAATGTGGATTCATCAGGAATAAAAGCTCTCACACACAAGTAGTCAGGAAAAGAGAAAATGGCAATGCAAGACTGACCAGTCTTTACATTATTGGGCTATTGTTTCTTGCATGGGTGGGAAGTCCTTCCTCACTAGTTTTTTTCCACATTAAGTCCAATCAGCATCACTACGGTTCCAGGACTGCAGTGTTTCAGCAGCCCTTCATCTGTTCGTCATGCACACTTATTACAGATACTACAGTCTTGTGGAAACAGCTTTGGAATCACCGTTGCTGCAAATGCATCTGCCTTCAATTCTGTCATCACTTTGTAGACCATGACAATTGCAGTCCACAATCTTTTTGTAAAATCAATGAAAACATACAAATATTAACTTTTTGTTTAGTTTATAAAACAATAATGTGTTGTCACATTTTCCCATCCTCAGCTACCTTTGAATGCACCGATTCCACGTTGAGCAAGGGTTGCTTGGAATTACCACCGCAGTTAAAGGCTGGCAGCCTTTTGGGGATAGATTTCATTTTCTGTCATACCTGCAAATCCATGCTAATGTTCCTCCCTTACTTCACAGGGCTTTGGTTGAAGAGCAAAAGCAGCCTGGCGGGGGAGGGAGGGGCAAGTCACCCACTTTGTCCCCACTCTACAGGCTCAGAGCTGTTCACGAAGCATTTCCTAAACCCTTGCCACTTCCTGTCATTTGGAAATATATCTTCAAAATGAGGTAGAAATACTAATCTTATCAGCTGTCCTGACATTTACTATGCCTTTTCTTGAGTCAGAGCCCAGAGAAGTTCTATGATATTTGACTATTAGGCTGTTCAGATGCCCCAAATGCAAAGTAATTTCCAAAATTAAGTTTCCAGGCACTGACATTAACACTTAGCACTGACAATGTTCAGAAAACTAATATTTCTTTTTCTCCAAAAAAACCACCCATTTTGAAAATATTAAACATTATTTGCTTAACTGTTCTATATTATTATTCTCTCTTACAAACAGCTCTATTTTAACTCATTTATGTTTGCCGTCTGCCTAATACCTTAAAAAAGGATTTGCTTAGGAGAAAGAGCTGCCTTCTCTACCACAGGTGGCATTTCCCTTGACTCCAGAGCAAAGTGGCAAACAGCTGTCAGTACCCGAGGGAGTGCCCAGAGGGAAATGTCTCCATTTGAAGAAGAGGAGCAAGAAATGACATCCCCTATTAGCAAGGTAGACCCTTCCCCCTACATTTCACTGTAGGCTCCAGCTTCCCATCATCAGCCTTGAACTGGCACTAGATATTGTACGAGAGGTTGCTTGTGCAACCTAGGCTTGAGGAGTGCGCTAAACAGCAACCAGCCAAGAAGTGTGACATTGCTTGTGTGTTTCTGAGGATCACGCTGTTTCTATGCATGATCTGAACTGCTGATTAGAAATGTTGAGATACACATACTGGATAAAATGCCCTCAGAAAAACCTCATACATCATACCTGGAGTTGCGAAGATACGTACAAAGAATGCAAAAACATACAGATGGGAGGAGGGAGTAAAGGTATGTGGAAAACTCAACATTTTTATGGAATTTCCCCATACCTGATGCTATCTGAAGCCTGAGTATTGATTTCATCGTTCCTTGCTTGCTACTCACTGCTGCCACCATGTGTTACCACAATTTTTTGCTGAAATAATAACCCCGCCTTGAAAGAGAAACGTGAATACTGCTGTGGGTAAGAAGGACCTGAAAACTGGTAAGACACTACCCAAAAGAAAAAATGTGAAATGGGTGAGCCATTCCTTGGAAGTCTGGCCATTGCTAGAAACAGTATCACAAACTCAGAAGAGCCCCATATAAGCAAAAGCATTGGATTAGAGGATTCACGCTATTTAATACCAGTAGAGTTCATGGATGTGTGTTAGGAAGTGCCAGGCTAATGCAAGTACACACACTGACAGTCTCTCTCTCTCTCTCCCATGCCTTCCTCTTGCACTTGGACCTTTTGTCATGCTTTTCAGGAATGACAAATGCATTAAAAATGAGCAAATGTGGACTGCACTCAGGAAAGCAGTTCCCTCCTAATTCTCATGATCTGGTAGTGTGGCTGTTCCCAAAGGAATGAAAGCCAGTCTCACAGTTTGGGCTTATTAAGAGTGATTGTGGATATTTTTACTGTCAGTACAAATGACTAACTAAAAGGTTTTTAACATTTGCTGTGGCTCTATGATATAAAATGTGGGTGAGTTTCACCAGTGTCGTTACATGCTGCATTAAAACTGAATGAGGCTCAGGACCTGGTAGGACAGCAAATTCCTACAGGCTAAACTCCCCCCAGTGCAGCTTGATTCACTGCTAAATTTATTTCATTTTAAATAACTCTCTAAGGATGACATTTAAGTGACAATCTGTTGATAGCTAATCACAAGCTTACCACATATCATTTCAATGGACTATCTCAATATGCAAGTTAAGGTTTGTGTAACAATTTGCTGTTTTATGGTCCTGTTGAGGGAAACAGGGAACATCTGCATGACTTAGCTCTTCTCTCTTCCCTCTATCTTGCAAGGTCTGAAAGCACATGCCTAGGTATAGATTCACTTCTACCAGTTCTTACTTTGGTTAATGTGTTACCAGCACATACTCCTGGGCCAATGAATTATTTCAGAATATCAGCTTTCATTTAAAACACAAAAGCAAGTTTATTTTCCAGTTTTCATGACTAAGAGGTAATGGATGGATAATTCCGGCCCTGAATGAAGAGTGGTGCTGAAGATGTGCATTAAATCACGTGACATTTTAGCCACTCATGTTTCTGAGAGACTGCTTATGCATATGCCACTGCTGAAAGTTTGTCTAATGTCAGTGGTCCTCTACACACATGTGCTTGCAGCCGAACCTAAGCTTATATACCTTGCCAGATCAGCATGCTGGGAAACGATAGGGAGATAATGCTTCGTCAGGACTTTCAGGAGGAGAGGAAATGGGAAAGACCCAGATACAAAGGTCTGATTTTGCTTTGCATAAAAGGTAGCCTATTTAGGAACTAATCCAGCTTTTGCACAACATTTTTATTTCCAGTGCCTATAAGGAGGTTTTTGAGAAAACAGAAGCATGGTTTTCACAGCGGTGAATGACAAGGGCACATGAGAAAACAGATGTAGCCTGAAAGAGGAGATGCTCTGACTGGATATAAGGAAACATCTTGAGAGCAACTGAACATGGGAAGATGCTGCTCAGAGAGGTTGTGCAGCCTGTGTCCTTAGAGGTTTTCAAGACCTTCTGGATAAAGCCCTGAGCACTCTGGTCTGCTCCCATAGTTGACCCTGCTTTGTGAGGAGGTTGGACAGGAGCCCTCCCAAGGTCCCTTCCCACTTGGGTTATCCCATGATGCTGTGATGCTGTGGGCTTAAATGACAGCAAGAGCAGACTCCAGCAGTGTTGAAAAGTAACCATCATGCATTCACATTAGAGCCTATATTTTAATAATCAGGACATATCAAAGTAGTTAGTCTGTGTTTTCAAGTGTCAGTTTTCAAAGAAACATTAAAAAATATGGGACTCACATTCTCTTCTGTGGGGCAGGAACACCTTTATCGATGGGAGGAGAGAACAGAACTATGACTTGATTTGGTCTCAGTGTAATGCTAGTATAGGCATCACCTCTGTGATCAGCCTCGTGTCCTACTGAGGTGTTTTCAAAAATACGGATAGTACAAGGTCGCTTCTGTAATAGGACCTACGTCTGACAGATGGAATGAAGTTCATTATTTTGAGCCCCAACACTTTCTACTACCAACCCTCCCTGACATGGCATAGTCTTCATACGTGCCCCAGTTTTGAGCCTGATGGCAGACACCTAGCAGTCTGTCTCAGGTTGTCTCCAATATTATGACTTAATGTTGCATTTTCCTCCACTCTTTCTTCTGTTTCCACCTCATCAGGTAGTGCTTCAGTATAACATAATCTTCTATGACTTACTGCCTAGCTACTGGCCCTTAGTGAAGCAAGAAGAGAAGTGAATGCAAACACCAGGAGTGCCCTGTCATTAAAAAAATGGGATTGTATTTGATTTCACTTTCTAGAACAGTGATGGTAAACCACTACATCCAACTGATGGAGTCATGACAATTTCTACTTGAGGGACAAGATGGAGAAGAATTAGGTCCTCAGTTTTGTGCTCTTGGTTAAAGCTGTATGTCATTACCATGATGCTATGATGTCATATATTCTTTTGTGTTTGGCAGAGGAAAGTGCTTGTGGCTCTCTTAATTTACTTCAAAGCTGATGTGGGTGTCCTGAGTGCTCTATAATCTTGAAACAACCAGTGTTGCCTTGTCAGAGCTGTCATTATAGCATCTGATTGAAAACAGAGAAGAAAAACAAAAAAAGTACGTGTTTTGGAGGATGTGAAGGGTTTCAAATCAGTTTAGAAAGATAAATAAAGGCAATGTTTCTTTAACAGGGTAATCCCTATAAGACTTGCTTACCAAGTACAAAAGGATCTACATCAGCTACCTCTAGGGCAAGTCTAAAAAATATTGCGAATTATTTAGGCAGCCATTAAATATGACCTTTGTTCTTGGCAGCAGCACAAGGAAAGCAAGAAATAATTAAGCAAGTGACTGTTGAAAGCACTACTGACCAATTTCAACACTGAGTTTGTTTTCTGCTGTGAGGTGTTTTTGCCTCTTGTTTCATTTTCCCATGTTGAAAGTAAGACACAAATGTCATTTCAGCGTCTACAAATCTAGTTATGGTAATTAGCATTATACATTTAGAATCAGTGTCAATTATCTTCATACATACTGCAGCATCCAGCATTACTGTTTATGTTTTTATGTTTCTGGGTTACAAATTTTTTAGTAATCCTCTGAAATCTGCCAAGTAAGGTACAGTGTATTGCCGAGTTCTGAAAAAACGCAGCACCGGGCCAAATGCTCCTTCAAGGCATAAGAAATTAATAAGGAAAGTCTTTCAGTGTTTTGCCCCTTCATCTCACTGAGCAGAACCAAAACAACCTAACTGCTCAAAGAATAGCATTGGACATCTGCCCTGACTACTGACAGGTGCTAAAAAGGCTTTCCAAAGTGCCTAAGTATTTAGCTACCAAACTCCTCTTGATCCTCGTGAAATTAGGCAGCTCAGCACTTGGAAAAATCCTGTTAGGGGATTCTTTAAGATATTTAAGCAGAAGTACAAAGATTTAATCTTTTAACATAAGAACCCAAACACATTTTAATTTTAGACATCCACTGAAAAAACTTGTCCCCTTTTCTCTTACCCTAAACGCTTGCAGTGAGGTGCAGTACAGCAAGATACACATAGAGAATCTTTTGTAAGCAAGTATATTACAGGCTAGTTTACCTTGAATATCTTTTTTCTCATCTCAGTCTTTATGAATTGGAAAGAATTTTTCTTGACATTATAACAATTATATATTTGAATAGGTTTTGAATCTTCAAATCTATTACAGCAGACCCTCACTGGGATACTTCACTCAGAAGATGATGGCTGTATTGGGTTTGCCTGGCAAGGTTTTGGTAGCAGGGGTCCTACAAGTGGCTTCTGTGAGAAGCTGCTAAAAGCTTCCCCTGTGTCCAACAGAGCCCATGTCAGCAGGGTCCAAGATGGACCCGCCGCTGGCCAAGGCTGAGCCCATCAACAGTGGTGGTAGTGCTTCTGGGGAAATAAAAAACCTGAGCAACAGTAACTGCAGCAAGAGAGGAGTGAGAATATGTGACAGGAACTACTCTGCAGACACCAAGGTCAGTGAAGGAGGAGGGGGAGAAGGTGCTTCAGGCAGCAGAGCAGAGATTCCCCTGCAGCCTCTGGTGAAGACCTTGGTGAGGCAGGCTGTCCCTCCACAGCCCATGGAAGTTAATGGTGGAGCAGATATCCACCTGCAGCCCATGGAGTACCCCATGCCAGAGCAGGTGGATGCCCAAATAGGCTGTGACCCCCTGGGAAGCCCATGCTGGAGCAGGCTCCTGGCAGGACCTGTGGCCCCATGAGGAGAGGAGCCCACACTGGAGCAGGTTTGCTGGCAGGACTTGTGACCCCGTGGGGGACCCACGCTGGAGCAGTCTGTTCCTGAAGGACTGCACCCCGTGGAAGGGACCCACGCTGGAGCAGTTTGTGAAGAACTGCAGCTTGTGGGAAGGACTCATGTTGGAAAAGTTTGTGGAGGACTGTCTCCTGTGGGAGGGACCCCATGCTGGAGCAGGGGAGGAGTGTGAAGAGTCCTCCCCCTGAGGAGGAAGGAGCAGCAGAGACCATGCGTGATGAACAGACTGCAACCCCCATTCCTCATCCCCTTGTGCCCCTGCAGGGAGGAGGTACAGAATTCACGAGTGAAGTTGTGCCTGGGAAGAAGGGAGGGGCAGGGGGAAGGTGTTTTAAGATTTGGTTTTTATTTCTCATTATCCTACTCTGATTTTGATTGGTAATAAATTAAACTAATTTCCCCAAGTGGAGTCTGTTTTGCCCATGATGGTAATTGCTGAGTGAGCTCCCTGTCCTTATTGCCACCCATGAGCTTTTCGTTATATATTCTCTCCCCTGTCAGCTGAGGAGGGGAGTGATGTAACGGCTTTGGTGGGCACCTGGCATCCAGCCAGGGTCAACCCACCACAATGGCACTATCATCTACCCTGATAAAAGAAGATAGAAACAAAAGTTTGCATGCATTAGAAATTCCAGGAATTCAAGTATTGATGTAACAACAAATTATTTCTGTGTAAATAGTAAAAACTGGACAGAGAGTGGCAGGTGCTACTGGAAAGTCAACCAGAAATAGAAGTCTGTTGTGTATAATCACTTCTATTCCATTGTTTACCTGTCCCAAATTAATTCTAATAATTGCAGTCAAACTAATTAACATGCACCATTTTCAGTTAAAAAATATCACAAGTGGAATAGAAATCAATATCATCATAAAGCTGTGAAAAGTCAAATATTACTCTTGAGTGCTGCAAGTGCAGGCCAGTAAGAGTACAATCTGGGGGAGAAAGCCAGGGTGAGGCAACTAATAATGCAGTTGCCAGACACTGTGTTTTATAAGCACAGGTTAAAAGAACTGGAGTTATCTTGTTAAGCAAGGAGAACAACTAGAGGGGGGATGTGATACCTCTTGAAATATGTAAATGGTTAGAGAAGTAGAATGAACTACTATATATTGGAATATTCCCTGTGGAGGGGATGAAACCTAAAGGGCTTCAAATGCAGCAAGGAAGATTTAGGTTAGATATTAGGAGACAAAATGTTTAACCATAAGGGCTAGGTGAAGACAGGGCTAGGAGTCCTGAAGGGGCTTACCACCAGAGACTGGCCTTAGTAACATCTGCTAGATGTGGGAAAGGTCTGGCTGGCTCCGCCACAAGGCAAAAGTATGGACTAGATGAGCTCTTGGACTCCCTTCCAGCCCTCATTGCTGTGATTCGGACATTCATCATGCTGTAAAGCCCTTCTGTAATTGTAATTATTTTGACTAGCAACATTAGTTCCTGTACCAGAGTAATTTTATTCATGGGATACATGAGCGCATGTGGGTAGAAGTTCTCTGAGGAGTGTGGTGCATTGAATCCATCATTTTATTATCATTTGTTTCTGAGTTATAACCCAGTGCTGTGGTCTAACTCAAGAAATTTGTGAGTTATCAAGAGCCCTGTTAGTAGAAAGCATCTGTTTTATTTCAATGTTTTGAAGGTTAGAGGCTAGATGCTTAGCAGTAGCTTCATTTCTGTGGCCTAAAGGGTCACTGAGAGGCTAGCTTATGCCAAAAAAAGAAAAAAGGGTTTATTATTTTTTTCTTAAGATAACATTAGGGGAACAATTTTTATAAATCTTTAAATAATGAATGAACTTTTCTCCATTATTTCACAATGTGTACCCTTAAATAAGATGCCATTATGCTATTCACATTGTAGAATTAAACCAATTAGAAACAAGTTAAATAACTGGTATAGTTTAATAGTCCAGGTAAGTAAAGTACAAATGGCAAGCAAATATCTTTAATACTAATAAGCAGGTCTAATACTGGCATTGTGTCATAATGAAGCTAATTTGTAGAAACACAGATGATGATTAGATTAAAAAAATGCAGTTTAACTTAGACAGTGAATACAAGTTTCAAGCCAGCTAGAGGAAATAGGAGCATGAAGTTATATTCCTAGATATCTATGTTATTTTGGAAAATGGTGCCTTATGTGTGAGGGAATGTTTCCCCAGCATCAAAATGTGAATAAAAACCAGTGGCATCTGAAAGAGGGAATGCCTACATGTGCACATACTGATCTGGAACTTTCTTCAGTCTTTCACCTATAGCAAGGCAAGAACCTGAGATGCAATCCAGTCCTAGGAAGAACTGCTTTACCTGCTGCTGATATTCCCCTGGACTCCAAGACTAAGCTACTTCACCTGAACTCTCATCTTTGTCTGTTCTCCTTGAAGAAAAGTCCTCTGCCACTCTTCACAGGAGTTCAGTTTCCTATGCCTCCACCTTCCTGAATGTATGCCAGTTTAAATGAGAAAACTGCTGTGTGCATTCCCATATAATGGAAAATAAAGACCTCTCTTCTTCTTTCCTACAGAGCACTTTAAATGCCACATCCCAGCCTGGCATTTATTGACAGAGACAAAAGCTACTGACATAGTTTATCTGCAAGCCCCCTGCCCCCAGGAGAGGCTGAGGATGCAATACAGCCACCTGGGCTGTCCCCTGCTGTTACTCTATACACTGCTGGTAGAGAACAGGCACTGAAAGTGCTCAAACACTGATGCAGAAAGAGCCCTTCTCAATGTTCCCAGACACTTCCCAGGCACATACCCACACCCCCATGCCAGAGGGTACCTTCCAGGGTTGTCCTTCCCAAGAGGTCCGGCCCACCACTTCCACTCTGTCCCTTGGTGAGAACTGTGTTTGGATACCGTCTAGCCCTCCCCGCTCCTACCTACCCAGGGGGCTGGTGTCATTATACCCTGTCTTTCTGCATTTTTTTGATTCGGTGCCTCATCAGCACTCTTTTCTGTAAATGGTTGGTATTTGCAGATTGTTTTTTCCTTAGCATGTTGAGAGAGCTGCTAGCCTACTGGAAGACACCAGCTTGGAACATAAGAACATCTGACAAAATTCACTATGAAGTCCATTAAACTCCCGTCATGGTTTGTCCTCTGTCATTAACGAGCTTGTTACTGCATCTCATGTTTATCGTCACACCCTCCTCTTGAAAGACCTGTCTGGAAGCATTTAATGTTTTTACAGCTCATCTCTGAGTTTTTTTTTTTTGCCTTATTCACCAGCTATTCAATTCTGTTATGCTTATGCCTTGTAGGACAAGAAAAAGGTCCCTATCATAATTTCCCAAAGGATAAGCATAAAAGTTAAAGTTAGATGTCAAAGTGCGTTCACTTATAGCTATTTAAGGGACCAAGCAGGGTTTATTCTGTTACTAATCAGCATTTTCTGATTCTTGGGTTAATGACAAGTCCACCAGAAGCTATAATCAGAAACAAAATCTAGATGAGGCCATTCCTATTATTGTATAGTGGTATAAGGTTAATGTCCTGTGCTTTGAAATAACTCTCATCTCTATAGGACTTCAATATCTTTGCCTAGATGTAAAACCTATTATACTCACTGGATACATTAGTAATTATGTTCTTGTAGCTTAAAGCAGAATCATCCACTTTTCAGAAAAAAAAAAACACCAAACCACCAAATAAAAGCTATGATAATGAATAGGGAAGGATAATTCAAGCTATGCTTTTTGTTTCTTACTACCCTGGCATTCCTCCTTCTACTCATTTCTGTTCAGCTTAAGTGATTTGACTTCATAAGCCAATTCTTTAGCTAAACTAGTGCTCTAATTTTAGGTTTATCATATGGCCTACAAGACATTTTCTTTGTGTGATTCTGCAGTGTGGTTTCCATACAGTCATTACTGTTTTGGGGGCCAGAAGGAGAAAGAACATTTAGACTCTTTTTCTAATTCATCCTGTGTATATTTGCAAGAAATTTAGTTCCAAGAAAGCTCTAAATAATAAAATGCATGGCCTCCCAACATGCTGCAAAGTGCTCATTATTTGATATCCTAATACACTCTGACTGATTTTGCAAACAGATGCTCCAAATACTGTTCTTAATTAAATATCAAGGGTTGGATTCAAATGTTGGTCCATGCCAGCAGAAGATAGCACAAATCCTGGCACCAGGCCCCAGTCCAACAAAAGGATGGTGGTGAATGCCTGAAACAGTTGCAGGCTCCCCTCTCTTGTGGGAAGACTTGCCAGACATCAGGTTATGATGCAAATAATCTGGATTTTGGGGTGTTTCTTAGGTGTCAGGGTGGTAGTGCAGTCCAGGTGGCTGCTTGACGGCATGACTTATGTACACTTTGGACATTTTTCTCTCCAGTCAGGCTGGAGAGAGCTGCTTAGTCATATTGTCAACAACCACCACTAAAAATACTTTGAAATTTTAGTGAAGATCTAGGAGGAAAAAAAGGAGTTAAAATCATTGAAGGAAGAACTAAGAACTGAACTTTCACTTAAACAATTCCTCTCTTTTCCTTATCACCTTATGGGATTTTTTCTGTTCAATAATAGATGTACTGTAGTTTTTAGATAGTAACGGAGATGGTAAAAGATTTATTTTGGGGGTGGGGAGTGGCTCTTAATACCCAGATTTTTGGTGTTGTGTCTTGACAAAGAGGAGATAAAACACTTGGAAGAGAGGCAAAGAAAAGGAAAGCACAGGTAGGATCTTTTCTTTGAGATGATGATTTCTGAACCACGCCAACATTGTGCAGTCTAACCTTTATCGAGAAGACTAAGTCTCTTTGGAGAGTATCATGACTGTACAGCCTCACTAGACTGCTACTAAAGATTTCAAAGATTTCCAAAGATTCAGCATCTCAGATTTTCAAAGATTTATCATTGACCTGCAGTGTCCTGGCTGAAGAAAAGCAAGGACGTAGCACAGTTAGACCAGCCATTGCATAATATATACTAATCCAGCTGAAGCAAAGATTTTTTTTTTTAGGTAATTTCTTCTCATGGGTTCAGAGCTCTGCTGGAAAAAGATTTAATCTTGGACAGCAAGGCTAAACTCTTTAAGCAAGAGGAACATACAAAATGAGGAGAAAAGGAGCAGGAAATGAAAATAAAAATGGAGGAAGAGGCAGAAATGTGATTTTGCCAGCTTGGTTGCATCTTGATTCCCTTCTCTAACTCACTGGTCAAGTTATTTCTTTGTCTTACCTGGATACCCTGGGCTCAAAGTCACGGGTAGCCTGAGGCTGAGAAGCTAATAGAGCTAGAAAGCTTCCCAGGCTGCCTGTTCTCCAAGCCTCTGTGTCAGGCTGTTAACCTCCCCAAAGGTCTATTACCTACTTTCCAAAACAGAAATTTTAGTCAACTGATTAATATCCAGTGCTTTTTTTTTTTTTTTTAAATCTGTAATGTTACCACCATCCTTTGCGTAATATGAAGTAGGGGTTCATTTATTTTTAACTTTGCTGTCTTTATGCCAACTTCATAGAGCAAACTGATTCAAGGTTTTATTTGCTTTATAGGTATATATACCCTGACCCAAAATCAAGGCACCTCAGTCTACCATCTGCCTTTCCTCAGCATGTATAGATACAGTTTCTAGGGCAGATAGACCTGGGTGGTGCCTTTTCTCCCTTCACTGCTGAGCCTTAGAGGAAAACTGCAGCGGAAGCCAGCCTGAGACTCCAGCTGGTGAGGGCAGCCAAAGCAAGGCTTTCTGGATGCTCGGGAAACATTTTACTTTTGTATCACTCTTTCTCTGCTGTGTGCTGGCTGGGTCTGGTGCTGCCTCTCTCGTGATTGCTTCACTTATTCATCGATCTGTTCTTTTCCCTTCTTTCACCTTTTCTATTCAGTCATCCTCATTTCACAATTTTCTTTCTGTTTATCTGATTTCCTCCTAATTCAACTCATCACAAAAGAGAGGGGAAGAACACCTGTGGAGCAAACATTCTAATTTTTGCCACCCTCCAAGTGAATCTCATTGCTTATGCATTATACCTCTTTCCCTACCCCATTTATGTTTGATCTACTTCTATTTCAAGCTGTGCAGTACAGAAACTGCCTATGACTTTTTGTTTGTACAAGGATGCCTCATTCATATTTGGTCCATAGTCAGCATTAGAATAACATGTTAATGTTTAACACTGACACATAGAGTCAAACTAAGCAGGATCAGCACTGATATTCTCAAGAAAAAGCACTTGTATTCTAATCCCAATTTTACTTTATTAGCCCCCAGTTTCAGGCATTGGGAAAAATCTTCAGTGGCTGCATCTTACCAATCTCCTGTTTGCTTCCATGCTCAAGTGTAGTTGAAGACTTACGACCCTCATGGAAAAGTTGAAGACTTATTACCCTCTCCCCTTTCTGGTGGAGAATTGGATTCTTAGCACAGCAGAAGCAATAAAATTCAGCAACTGCGGATGCACACTCAGGTATTCCTGAAAAATTCACACTGATCCTGTCTCCTTCAATGGGAATGGTCACAAAAGGCTTGCAGACAGTTCCTGCTTGGAGAAGGCATCTCTGCCTTTTCCTCACCAGATCTGTTGCATAGAAATCCTGAAGAAAATTAGAGGCACAGCTCTAAGGTGGTAACGCCTTTTCTCCCATATCTCCACTGGCATTTTTAAGCATTGTCCCAGGCTTTTCACCAAGCCATCTGTTCTACTTTATGCCACTCCTTTGCAATATAAGAGAAACAGAGGTCTTCTACTGGGAGACAAAGCAGAATACAATTATCCTCTTACAGGGTCCTCACAATATCCTCCTCTGGGTGCAGTTTACTGCTTGGCATCTTAGTGGAGTTTCACCGTAGGTGTGCATTCAGCAGTCTTCAGGGCTAACACACTGACTGTGAATAACTCCTGAACAGCAAACCATAATCATGATTAAGGAATGAGAGTGATCCATGCTTGGAAAGATTTTGGCAGCAAAGATGCAAACATGTGAAGACCTGACACATGCTATGGAGGAACCAGCTACAAGATCAGCTGGGGGCAGTACTGGTGGTGTGTGGGGCTGCTGCATGTAGGCTTGGGCCTCCAGACTGAAAGGGTCTCTGGAGTCCAGCAGCTAGTGTCACGTATTTCCTCACCAGGGTGCAAATGCTGAGGAAAGCAATAAGAACAAGGGAAAAATGCATGAGCACATAAGTTTTTATAAACTCCAACACGTGATTATGCAAAATGCAAGGTGTGGCTGGATGTATGTGTTTTCTCATTAAGATGACTTTCATATGATTACAAGCAACCAACCAGAGATAAATCTGTCATCGCACTATCAATTTGTCATACTTTCTTCCCATTTTGGTTTCATGTGTGCGTCTACCTGCAAAAAGGGAAATTCAGGTGAGAAAAAGGGACCATATAAAAAAAAGACTTTATCTAAACTGACTGTATTCCTCTGACAACATTTCCCTTTAACAAAAAAGGAGAATTTATTATTGATATGAAGCTTATTACTACCACAGCCAGGTAAGAAATGACATTACTGCCAAGCATTACAAGACCATCCCAGTCAACAAATTCCTTTACATGCCCAACTTCATGGTGTTTTATCAGCAATAAATTGCATTCCTAGTGGGTCAGTAAAGAGTTTTCAACATGCCAGAATCAGGACTAGTTTTCACAAGTCCACTCAGTTGACAAGCAAAGCCAAGGTATTCAGTGCAAGCTGCTTTGAACAGCCAACTATGTAATGGTGAGTTTTAAAATTATGATGGGTTGTTTTATGCACCTCCACAAAGAAAAAACTGTTGCTTTGTATGTCAGTTATTTCTGACTGTACTTTTCTCTTTCCACCCAATTGGTTTGCATCTCTGGCAGAGTGCAACTAATTGCCTCTTTTGAGCATAAACAAGGTCTTAAACATTTTTTTTCTTTCGATGCAGAAATGAAGAAAAACATTTATGATATCATCTTGGAGTTACAACAACAAGCAACATGACTGGCAGAAAGTTTTAAAATAATTGTGAAATTTTTGGCATCAAAGAGCTAAAGCAATCACAGAATAAGAGCATAGTGGAAATGACCTAGGAATTTTGGAAGGACTCAGCCCTTTTGATTCATCCTTACAGCGCTCATCCAGAAATGTTGAAACCCTGCTAAACAGACTTCTTTTTATCTGCAAATATATATTACTCAAGTGGCAGTGACAGTATTGACATGGTATTGCAGTGTTACGCAGTATTGTCTGCAATTCTTTTTGGATAAGAAAAGTGACATGTGATTCATTTAGTGTGCCCCCTTCCCCAAATATATACTGTGCCATTCAGTTGGTTTTCACAGTGTGACATACTGAAGACCAAACCCCAGTGAGGTAGTTTCAGGAATTTATCACTTATGGCAACAGCTATGGTATATTGTGGCAATTAGCAGTTTGCAAGAATAGAATCTCTCTCCTTCGAAGCAGCATGGTCATGACAATGTATCAACTATATGAGGACATTACACACTTTTAGAGGCACAATTAAAAGGATTGAATGAGTTTGCTGAGTATATTCTCTGTATGGGGTAATGCTTAACTCTAATCATTGTATATTGAATGAAGCATGCAAGTTATCTTGCGTGACCTTATTAGTCAGAAATAGTGTTTCCACTCTTTGGAATGAGATTGTTATCAGTTGCAATAAAACAAGCAAGACTACACTTGATGTGAACTGTGTTCTGCTAGCATTATCGAGTCTTTGAACTTGTATATAAAACATTTGAGAGACTAACTCTGAGAAACTGAAATGGCAGTAAAGCAAACAGCTTCACAACCTGATTACAACAGCAATGAAGGTATGAGATAACAAACTAGTTTCGGGACAGCCACTAGCAAAACTGCTTCTCAAAGAAGCAAGAAGTGTTGATTCTATCTGTACCCTAAAGCAGGCCAGTTTCAGTCTAATTACTTCGTCCCCTGTCTAAACTGATTTCTGTGAGGAACACGGCAAGTTCTTCTATCAGGACTTTGCTAGACTGAGATGTGCTTGATTGTATGACAATGTTTACCACACAGCTGTGCTCCCCTGCCAACCTCTGATCTCAGCTTACACTTTACTTCAATTCATCTATACAGAGCAGTTGCCAGAAGCTGGAGCCTACCTCCTGCTGGTGTTGGGGTGGGCTCCCTCCCCCAGCTCTCCCTGCACCTGGAGGCCTTACACATCTCCCACCTGGGCTGTGGTTCTTCTAGTTTCCCCATTCCCTAATTTCAGAGAAATGGCAATTTCTGGGAAAAGGCATGTCCTTCAAGGGTCGTTTCTTCCTCTTGCAGAGGAAGCTGGGTGATAGCAAGCAGAGCAGGGTACTGATTCTGACTCCTCACAGCTGCTTCTTCACTTCTGCCTTTATCCTCTATTGAGGATTTTCTCTTGAGCCTCCAAGGAGGCACCTCAGAGTGAACTCTGTCCCCTCATTAAACCTCTGTCTCGTGATTAGTGCCCATTATTTTGATGCAGTGTCTCTGATTCTCAAGTGTGAACGCCTTCATATCACAGAGGTCTCTGGGTCCAGGGTTTGGCCACCCTGTCCCTTTCCTTCTGTCTCAGTCAACCCTGATCCATGGGATTCAAGTACCTTCTCATCCCAAAGGCTTTATCTAACATTAGCCATTTCTCAGTTTCACAGCTCTTCAGCCAGTACTGCTGGTTTCCCATCCAGCCCGTCCTCCCGACCCCTCCAAATATTGTTTCCTCCAACCAGAGTAGTCCAAACACATAAACCTATCTAGGATACTGGGTGCAGCCTGTGTCACTGTAACCAAAGTCTTTCTTGTCCTTATGACAAGGCCATCCTTTCAAACACATTAATGAATGCCTCTAGGCCACTTTACTTTGCTGCCATTTTATACCTTGGTATCTCTTCCCCCTGGAAATCACTACCATGGTCCCTATTACCCTGTTTGCAGGCTAGACTTTTAACACCATGGCTTCTCTGCTGTATTTCCTCCTGTCATTTCTGGAATGCCACTTACCTCTCCGCACATTTTTCTCTGGGGAAGGCCAACTGAAATACTGCTGTCTGGAGCAATTCCTTCAAAGCAGTAGTGTATTATTCAAGTATAGTGGCCTCTGATAGTTCAACGTCGACATGTCAACAGTGTCAATAAAACAAAGCCAGATCCAGTATCACAAACTCACTTTATGCAGGATCCCTACAGGTTGCCAAATCTCTCACCCTGTCAAACTAGTGGGTCCCAGGATTTCACCTTGTGCCCATTTACTTCTCCCACCCTTGTGTACCAAAGATTTCATTAAAAGTAAACCGAAATATGTCCCAAGTTCTCCTTCTTGATTGGCTTCCAACTAGTGCCTTACAGCTTTTGACATGTGGTTGCTGGCCGCTGTTCATGCACTGCTGCCTTCCTGAACCCAAAGTTCCATTTTCACATACTTTTTACCCAACTCCTGGTCACACGCTGCCTGGGGGTGGCAGTGGACTCAGGCAGCTAGCTTTCAAGGACGCAGGTCTCTAGTGCAGTGCCTTCTGGTCCTGCCACCCAATGTTAGTAAACTGGTAAAGGAAGAGAAAACTGATTGAAAAGTGATTTTCACAGATGTGTGCCACAAACAAGGCTAAATTCTCTGCCATAGAACAATGGCACACTAACATTTGTTCACTAAATTCACAAGGAATTGAATAAGTGCAGAAAAATACCCATAAAGAGCTAGTCTTTGCAAAGACACTGTGTGGCTCAAGAAGCCCCTGCACAGCTCATTGCTGTTGCCTATGCCAGTGTTTTGGGGAAGCATTGCTATATGGCTGCCCGATTATATTCTTTCCTAGGCTTGCATTATTGCCAACAGTCAGAAATGATACACTGAGCCTGCTGGATCTCTGCCTCATCATCTTATAGTATTTTAATTTTCTATGTTATAAAACTGTACTTGCAAGCTTACAATACTTCCCTGAAATTCTTGGATGTACTGAGAAAGCAAAAATGAAGATTCAAAGGTGTTCCTAAGTTAAAAGCTTGAATGACAGAGCTGTTGATTAGTGACAAAACGGAATGGACTGGAGAAGATTCTGAAAGAAAAACCTGTTCATTTTTGGTCATCATAAGCTGGAAGATCATTTAGGGTCATTCTCCAGAAGCAGTTTCTCTGGTTTTCAGTTTCTGGTTTCTGATACTGAGACCTGAAAATACTGAGAGTTGCCACCAATAAAAAACCTGAGCTAACACAGAAATAAACCCCAGGAATAGCAAGGGAATTTACAAACTTTGCAACTGGTCCTCACTTGTTTGTATTCCTGAGACAAATTCGGATGGAAATACTGGAAACCTGTTTACTGAACAAGCAAAGCTGTGAAGCTGAGCGCGTTCTGAGCGCAAATGAGCACTTTGTTCATTGTTAACTGACTGAAGCCCAGCGGTGCTGAGATGATCCCTTTGTTGAGAGGATCAGACGAGGCAGTTTGTAAGAGCCTGACAGCACTGCTTGCACAGCTTTGCTGGCTTAATTAACACACTTCTGCTCGTGGGGAGGAGGGAGCCTCAGCAGTGAGGGAGGGAGGGAGCCGCACAACTGTTTCCAAAGCCACTGAAGTCCCACCAGCTTTATCAGAGGGGTACCTAGCACCATAGGCTACAGCTTTCCTTTTTTATTGTAGTCAGTACCTAGGAGGGGAAAGCAAATCTGTTTCCTGATAAAGAATGGCTCACACAGGCTGTTTGGCTTCCCCTTGCTATGTTGGTGATAGGGCATTTGGCTGTGTCTTCCAGTGTACCTTTTGTGTACAAAATATGTGGTATTTGGTATATTTGGTACACATATGTGATTTGGCTTTGCTCTTGCACAGATGTGTGCGAGCAAACACAGCTAGCTCAGGTGACGCATCGGGTGTTGCTAGAAGCTCAATGAGGATGAGTTCAGGTCCCAAGTTCGTGTCTAAGTTTGTCTGAGGCATAGCAGCTGAAGAGGAAAACTGGAAATCAGCATTCCTAGAGCCTAGATCAGAGCGGTGGCATGGGGCAGAGCTCCTAACAGAGGGCACAACAGCAGTGCCTGCTGGCCAGAGAGCTTGGCTGGCCCCCTCTGCCCCACTGATGTTCTCCTGCAAAGAACCCCATGGTGCTGGGAAGGGAGCAAGTGACAGGTCTGGGGCTGCCCCACTGGCTGGAGAAGAAGGAACAGCTGATGCTGCTTCCTTTGGTGCTGGCATGTGGCTTTGCTGTCAGTTGGGGTTGCTTGAATGAAAGGAATCGTAAAGAATTTGGGTCAGTTTGTTTTTCTGCACAGAGGATGCAAGCGCTCGGTGCTTTACCTGCGGGTAATACAAACAATCCCTATATCCCTCTGTGAGAAAACTTGTTCTGAACAAACTTGCTTTATTGCTTCTGCGTGCTCAAGGCTGTTGTTTCGTTTTTAATTATTTTTATTTCAGCAGCACCTCAAAGACCCTACCACAACCAGGCCACTGTCTTCTTAGCAATACAGAATGTAAAGCAGCACCTTCCCCAGGGAGGTGATGTCTTGTCTCAGTATGTCTTGGAGGCTAAGGGAGGTTGCGAGGGAGCAAAGGTGCAATGCAGGAAGGCACTTGCTCACAGGCACCCGTCGGCTTAATGGCCAAGTGGGGACTGGAAGCTGGTTTTCCTGGCGCTGTGGCATGCACCCACTTTTCCAGTCATGCCAATCATCACATCTGCACTTTTGGTTTTTAACATGGAATTTGTCCTCTTGCCAACAGAGGCTGGGCAGGCTGCCTGAGTACTGCTTTTTTAAACACATCAAGTTAGCCCTTCTCACAGTCAGGATGTCACCTCACAAACATTCATGTAAAAGCTAGTCCAGAGCAACTGTCAGAGAGAAGGTACAACTTAAAAAAACCAGCCAGGTCTGAATCTGTAGCCATCCCCAGATAAACAAGCCCTGATTTACAATGCCTCCAAATCCCGTGCTGGAGTGAATACAACTAAAAAGATGACAGCTATATCTTCAGAAGAATTTGGGATAACTCTGCAGTGGAAATTTCCTTCTTCAACAAATCCAGCAGGAGAGAAGAGGAAATGTGTGGTGCAGGCAACAACCACCACTAGCAACATCTCTGCCACTCTCTCCCGCAAAGTTTCAACCTCAAAAAGAGAGAAGTGGCAGACACTCAGAAAATACTTCTCATATTGTGATTTTAAAGGAAGTGATCAAAATACTGTGCTGATGGACAGCATTATAAGGCACCTAAGGTTACATTAGGAAATTAATTACTTGAAAATGAGGAACCGCCATGTGAACTGGCAATCACATCTCATTCAGCATGCTGTTATTTATCTATCACCAGAAGCACACATGGTGTTTAGCAGACAAAGGAAAAAATAAAAACCCTGCAGCATGAGTTTGTTAATCATAATTAGGCATAATCAGATTGGAAGATACTTTGTCAATTATTTTTGTTGTATTGTGCTGCGTTACGTTTGGTGGAAAATGCCGATTTATTAAAAGGGAAAGATTCTGCAGGAAAAGATTTACATAAATGAATTTCCCATTCAACTTTGTTGAAAGAAAATGTTCATACAAGGAAATGCTTTACACATCTCTAAATGAAAACATTTGCATGTGAAATTAACCTTTTGCTGTTACATATAATTTAATGTATGTTAAAAACACACCATCAGCTCTAACAGAGAGTCAATGAGAGGTTGCGGAGTGATCACAAGTAAGCTTTCTGATAATTTCTCTTCCTGTAAACTGTAAGGATTTTTGTGTTTCACCCCACTTCAGTGTACCACATGTTCTATAAACTGCTAACTGCTAGAATTTTTTCTATAATATGTGATGCAATGAGGTACAAAACCATACCAAGAAGGGGGGTCAGGCTGGTGCTGGGCAGCAGAGGATGACTGAGAGAATCATATGGCCTTAGAAACACAGACAGGTTACAGACCACGTGGGCTGAGAGCAATCCAGGCAGAACAGTAGTGTAAGAAATGTCATAGAGTTCCTCCTGGAAAGACACCAAAGGAGCCTCAAGGCCAGGTGAATTGACAGGGCTTAGGGGAAGAGAGGCAGTGGGGGAGCACAGTACAATACCGAGTGTATTGCTAAGAAAATGGCTGAGCCAGGAAAGGATGTGCTATAAGGAAATGTCAGCATGAATATTTCATATGTTGACCCTTTTTGTAGTTTCAACGTCTTAAAAGACAGTGACTGTAATTGATGTTAGAGTCTGGGTAGAGAAGGTAATTCTTATCCCACAAGATTGACATATATTACCCCCAAAAAATGCAGCTCTTGGCTATGTTCTGCAAGGTGACATGCATTGCTACGTGTATTCTCTGAAGGAGCATCATCATTATCTGCTTGAACTTTAATTTCCCATGGAATATCACCCCTGTGCTTTTTTCTTTCTAGTTAATGTTGCAGTTTCATGTATAAGGGCACTTCTGGACCAGGAAGGTATAATAAGACCCAGTAGATGCAGGTTGAAACCAGATGAGTACAGACTACAAATTACTTAAAGCATTTTTGCCTATCGGTGAAGGTAAGAAAACATTAACGAGGGCTGTAGTAGATTTTCCACAATTAGAAAGCTTAACATTATAATTGGTTGTTTTTTCTAGCACCAAATGCTGCTAAGGAATTTTGCACAGGAATTAAGAGAGGAGCGTTCTTTGGTCTGTGTTATGTGCAAGACCAGACTAGTCCCTTCTGGCCTAAGTTGTTGATTACCCTAAAGCAAACTCTCCTGCCCTCAATAAGAAATCTGTGAACTGAAAACTAACTGCATATGCCTCAGGTTCTAGCAAAATCCTTTTATACTAAAAGCTATTTCCCTGGTTGTAGTCTGTATAAAATAGCATTCTAGGTATATGATATGCATCCGAGCCCTTTAAATTATATTCCCTCTGGTAGCTGATGCAGTGTCTAATGGACTCATCTAGAGCAGGAGTGAAAACAATATGTTCTATGAAAAGGTTTATGCACAGACCCTAGTATAGACTAGCATAGCTGCTTCTCCATGGTTTGAGAAAACAGTCCCTTCTGTCCTTACCCATGAAATCTCCCAAGCAGAGCTCCTGTCTGCCTGTACCCCAGGCTCTGTGGAGGTGCCAGAACCTTGCATTTTTGAGTGTAGGACTGGGGCTCTTGCTGCTCTCTGCACTGGCCCTGTCTGAGCTGTCTCACTGTTGGAGAAGCCTTTCAGTGAGGAGCTGCTGCCAAGGCTGGCCCTCTGCTCCATACCAAAAGGTCTTTACTACCAGATGTATTCCCCATGCCACTCCTATAGCATGCAAGGAGTGCGCTGCATACAGGAAGCAGCCAGCAGAGTAACCCCACTGACACACACCCACCCTGTGAGCCGACGAGCCTGCATCAATCTCCCTACTTGTCCAAGTAATCCAAGGCATGAAGTTCATGTGCTAGAAGCTCGTAAACTGAGCTCTGCATGCACTTAGAGGGCAGAGCCATCTTGTGAAGAGGCTGGGCAGAGAGCATCTTCTGGGTGACCTTTTTATCCACAGGCACAGAGCACTAAGGGACGTGGAGACTACTCTTGCTGCTGAAAGTTAGGCACTTATTGAAGTGCTTTTTTGGATCCAAAGCCCTTGGATTAGAGACTTCTTCACCAAATAGTACAATGCCATTGTCTCATGTGGCACTTTACACCAACCTGTATAGCCAGTTTCTCTTTAGGACCTATAATGTGAAAGGCAATATGTATCAGATAGCAGATAGAAGAAGAAATCCCAAAGTTTGCCTTCACCTTACTTTAGTTTCATCAAAACTTCCCTGTTGTCATCAAAGGGAAATTGTTTGTTCCAAGTAAATTTGAATACTAATATAGGCTAAAATGCAGGACAAACCAAAACCAAGGAAAACATTTTACTAATCTATAAACTAGACAGAGCAAACTGCCAGCTGGGAATAATGCTAAATGGGCACTTTATACTACTCTGTGGAATGTGAGTTTGATCAATTCAGTCCAAGCCACTTTAGTCTTGTAAAAGCTGAGAGTAGCATTTTCTCCCAAGGGTTTCCTTTGAGGGATATTCCTCTCAGAGTGGAGTATCACAGAGGCAATTAAGGGTGATAATATTTTTTGCATATACTAAGTAACTGATGAGTAAACATTCATCAAGACATGTTTTCATCATTTTTTTTTAAATGCACTTCCAAGTTCACAGTGTAGCTGTTATCACCAAGCTGACAGAAGCAGTAATGGCTAGTGACAATTATTGTACCACAACCCTGTGACCTATTCTTGACAAGCAAATACTTTCCAGGAAGCTGGTAGGGAAAAACCATAGCATTCTCATTAATAGTCTGTGCTTTTATTGAGGTGAAAAACAAGGTGGGTATGCTATAAGGCTTTCTAGCATCATGGGCACATTCTTACTCTTCCCTCCCAGATTAATTGTCATTACTGTTCCCAGGACTCAGTGACGGTTGCAGGCTCATTACAGGTGCTGCTTTGCTTGTATATAGTTGCTGTTCCACAAGCATATAATTTATTGCTTAGAAAGGATTTCTGGATATTTTCCCAGATGTAAAATCACAGAGGCTTATATTTAGTGCTCCAGCTGATGACAACCCTACCTGCATACATTCTCTCTCTCCCTCTCTCACATGCGCACAGTTGGCTTTGAACTCTGACATCTATCTTATGTCATGAGTTCCTTGAACTAACCAACTCAGTGCATTAGTATAATTGTTAGTTCTGGCCTGAATTCTCTTTTGGAATACCTAAGCAGAATTGTAGCAAAGTTGTTGTAGTTCATATCATATATACAGTCTGCTAATAGGCATTTAAGGAGTTATTGGTGAGGGTCTTGCTATGATAATGCTCTTGCTTCAAGGTTATTTATATAAAAAGGTGTCTAGTCTTTGTAATGAAAGACTGTGCTTGCCTCTGTGCTGCCTGCACAATAATATGACACATTACCTTTCCCTCTGAAGTTATCATCTTGGCTTCTCTAAATAAATTTTCAGCCCATTAGAACAATTCAGGCCTTAAAACAAATTAAAAGATTCATTCAAAGATCCCCTTGAAAAGTGCAGGGCCATAAAATGGGAACAGAAGAACCAGCATGATCAGAAGCAGTCCAGATCTAGCCTCACTTGCTTGTGTCAGACTTCATCCTTTAGACACCAAACTGCAATACGATCTAATATTAACTAAAGTTTGGGACACCAATGGCACCACCAAGAAACAAGCAGTTCAGAGGAGAGTGAAACTCCCATCATGTTCCTAACTATCCAGTTCAACTTTGGGGAGAGAATTTTTTCTGTGTGAAACATGAGGGGACACAGAAGGATCTGGGAATGCTATGAATCACCACTGGATCATCACAAGGTGGGAATTCCATCAGCAACATTGGTAGTGTTTGGTCCTAAATGGTTTGCATTAAGTTACTATACTAACTCCCAGGGCCTGAGAACCCACACAGCTACCGGATGATGGTAGGGACAGAGTGTGTAGCAATCTTGCCACTTTTTTTTTGACAAAGAGCCAAGAAATCATTTTTCACAGATGATGGAGCGAGGATTTTTAAAGCAGCAGGGTTCATGTCTCCTGTCTTAACACATGGCTAGGAAAGCCTAGGAGCTCTCCAGGACTGCATGTCTTCATTGGATTGATCTTTGCTGCAGCAAACAGAAAAGGGAAACACCTTTAATTAAATAAGCAGACACCCTCAAGTCCATCAGTTATTGCTGAATCGCATCGGTTTGAACACAAAAATGATGGCTTTTTAGATATTTTCAACAGTCTTTTCTAGACAATCCAGCGTTGTTTCTGATAGAAAGGGCAATGGACTTGCTTCGTTAAAGTGACTTATTCCAGACGTGGAGTATTCACACCCAGAGCAATAATTAACATACTCTTAAGAAAGCACGGGGGGGGGGGGGGCGGGCTGGGAGCTTTCCATTGCTCTGGGATAATAGCCTTAGTCACACTTTACAGTACCGTGCCGTTTCCATGAATTTACCCATAGCGAATCATTTGTTTCTAGGGTGATTCATAACCACGGCTGCTTCCCGTCTTCCTAGGGGCTTTCTGCAGCATAAGGCTTCTCACAGTCTCAGCAAGACCCATGCCTGAAGAGGGCTGTCACCAGCATCCAGCCCAGGGCTTCTTTCCTGGCAAGAGCAAGCGATAAGGGCAGGAGGCTGAACAATAGACGCTCCTCCACAAGCAGATTAGCCTGGCCCTGCAGAACATCATGTATCTTTTAAGGGACGCTGTCAGGAAGAAAACGGCGGGTCAAATCCTTGGTGAGAGCAAATTAGCGTGGCTGTGTCAGCTGCACTGCTGTTGGTGGAGCAGCGCCAGCTGATAGAAGCCAAGGATCTGACCCCATCTATCTATCTATCTAGGAAAAACAGTGTCTATCCGGGGTTTGAACAGTGCTGGAGAAGGGATTACTGGAATCAAAAAAAGCATAAGCTTTTTGCTCATTTTTCACCACTTGTGCTGTTTCCCATACTCTGCTGGAGCACCAGTGCTGGGCAGGTCAGGCCTCTGTGAATGCATTTTTTGCTCTCATGGGATTGCAAAATGACTGCTGTAACGAGGTTTTCCCACTAAGACTAGAAAAAGCTGCAAGAGGTTCTCAAGCATACTGAATTTCTATTACATGGAAGGCTGTAACGCACCTCTTATCTCTTCAGGTGAAGGGGACCTGACACTGAGGAACTGCAGCAGCAGAATTTGCTACCCTGTGCCACCCTAGCCCGCTGGCACCACCAGGGACCCCTGAAGGATGCGATGCTGCTGCAGCTCTGCTGCAGGGGTTGCATGAAGAGGAGGAAACGGACCCTCCCTCCCCACCCCCGCAAGCCACAAACACGATGTTCTCTGCAGGAACGTGAAGTGCATTTTGAGTACTGACAGAAATGTCATAGCACATTGCAAGTGCTTTCATCCCCTCACCAGAAATAAAACACATGTCAGGTCACAGAAGATTGTTTTCGCTCTTACCAACACTGCCGGCTGTTGTCTGGCTGTGCAGGACCTCCCAGCCCCTCCAATGGCATTTTTGATGCCAAGGAAAGAGCATTTTATGAAAACACTTCCCTCTCTCTCCCTCTCAAAGGGGGTTTTTCTTTGGTCTCTCAAGACTGAAATAAAAGGTCCAGCTAGCTGGAGCTTCTTGCTTCAGGTACAGCTTCATTTGCTGGGGTTTTGATATCACTCAAAACAGGATTTTTCTAGCTTTCATGGATTGTGGCTAAACTTTTTGTACAGTTTGTCCTTCAGAAGTTCCCAGATGTCTCAGCTGACACTTCCCTGGCATATATTTCACGGGAAGAAAGATGTAAAAAAAACCTGCCACTCATCTGACTGGAGTTTTTCTTGCTACAGTGCTATAATAGTGTTGATAAATACTGAGGAAAATTGGCATCAGCTCCAGTTTTCTTCCTGACTGCCAGGACATGTCCAGCTTCGGTTTGCTGGGTGATCTGCAGACTTTGTTGTTGGCAGGTGGCCTGTGTGGTTTTGTCCACAGTTTCGGCCTGCTCTTTTTCACACTCATTTTACCTCCAGAATTTAGAGGGCTTCCCAGAAGTTATCTTTGCTTCTCTGATGCTGGGCACACAGCATACTAACGATCTTGTCTAACGGTAGGTCTCCAATTAATGCTTCTTATTCAGTGATCCAGCTGCCAAAGGCTGTTTGTATTATTAATTCTGTGGAAAATCTGACCTGATCATTTGCCCAGATCTATTCAGTACTTAAACTGTGAAATCAATTTTAATAGGCCTTAAGGAATGTATATGTAACCCGTCACATGTCCCCAGGTGTGTCAGATTCCCAAATGAGGTAGATCAGGCCCATTAGTTTGTGGCTAATATTTTGCTTGATAAAGTGGGCATCATGCATTCACGAACCAGAAAGCAATCTGTCTCTACAGATTCAGTTAAGAAACAAACTGCTGAGCACTGAAATGGGTCCATGCTTTTGGCAAATCAGCTGGAGGCATCTGTATCACACCGATGCAGGTTTGTACAGTCTTCTGCCTCCAGATGCAATTTGATCCTAGAGATATTTGAGTTTTTCCACAAAAGTGTTTCCTTCCATCTTTCCAGGACAAGCGAAGTGGCTTCTCCAGGTTGCCCCATGCAAAGACAGTCTGGAGCTGGCCCAGGGAACAAAGTACCTGATGTCTCTGATCTCACTAAAGACCCTACAAGATTGCTTACAGATGTAGAGGCTTGTCCCATTGCATTTGGCCAAACATTTTTCTCTTAGCTTTCATTAAGTATCCGAATATTTGTGCCTTTAACTTCTGGGATTAGTCACCATCCTCTGCTCCACTTGTGGCACTGCCCAGCATGACCGAGTCTGGTAGATCTTGCAGATGCTTCCCTAGATACAGTGGTCTTTCCATAAAAAGTGTTGCATTTCCATGCTGCCTGGCTGAGAAGCTGAAACTGCCCTTTAAGATAATTCAGGTTGTGAGAGGTTGTGGCAAATTAAGTCTGCATTTTTTACACAGTACAACTGAGAGGACTTAGTCAGAGGAAGGCACCTGACTGTAATGTTAACTATTTCCCTGTTATCTCCATAGTCATTGTGTCTGCAGGGTCTCCTGGGTTCCACACAGGTACTGCAGTTTCTATATATTTCCTGTTCACACATGATCAGTAGCAACACATCTCTTTTGTAACTGATAATCTGGTTACTGCAAGAAAGCAGGCCGATGCATGTGGGTTTTCTTTTATTGGTAGCTTTTGAAGCAATCAGTCACAGTTTTCTGAAGGCTGCCTCAAATGAGCATCAGCCCCACTATGAATAATTTGATTTCAAGGTGAGCTCATGGGCATGGCAAGTCCCCAGCACACTAATTACTCGGGGTGCTTAAGAGTGATGATAGCTCCTGGAAAATTTGAAAGTACTAATTATATCAGAAAGGTTTTTAATGATTACTTTCTGTACAAAGACGGAAGAACAAAACAAGGTGTATATTCTGCATATATCCTGAGTGCTTGCAAATAAATTTTCCTTCCATGAGGGGCCTCATGGATGCTCTAATAAGGAATATCTCAGCCCTCACAGGAGCTCTAGCTTAGTCAGGATCAACAAGCAGCTGCACCTTGGCTGTGGCACTACCCAAATTCTGTACCTCTCTACTTCCAGAGTCTCAGTTTCTCTCTCTTCATCTCTCAACACCAGCAGAGCATCAATCTTTTTTTTAAACAACAATTCCTATGCTGACTATCAACCCTCTAGTTGAAAACCTTCTTTTCGTTCTTTTTAACATCTTCCATGCTCTTTCCATGATATACACAGGTCCCTGATTCCGTCCCCTTGTACAGTGCACCCTTGTTCATGCTGGTAAATTGAGTAGGATCATGGAAGTGTTTCCATGATCAAGGGCAGAACAATCTTCCTACTACGGATAGGCATTTTTTTGTTAAAGACTGTTTTAAAATAAACTAACCCTTATCCCCCAATGACATATAACACAGAACATTTCTGTGGCCCTTCTTTACATTTTACAAGCTGCTTGATTTTACATATTTTCAATAATTTTGTTCCTGAGTGCACAGGAACTTAGCTAAAAAATCCAAAATCAGATTGCTGTAATTTAAATGGAGCAGTGGATATCATCACATAATATCAGGAAACGAGCCATAGCTTCAATTTTAAATTTGCATTGAGATAAATGCATTCCAATAATATTATCAAAAGTAAACTGCAGAGGTGCTGGGATGTGATGGATTTATTAAGATACACCATGTATTTTTCATATGAAAATATCCTCCAGTCTGTGAAGTTTAACACACTCTTGAATTATAAATTATTAATAAATAATTTCATTTAGATGCTTGACACTTCAAAAAGTATAATTTCCAGCAAGATGAGCATTTTTGAGAGGATCTTCTTGTAGAAGAGGAGTGTAAATAGTCATATGTTGGTATTACAAAACTGAGCCTTTCATTATAGAAGAGTCATCTGGAATCCAAATGCAGCGGTCCTAAAGTTGCCCTGTGCTTCAAAAGGATAAGGAATATATCCCCTGCATAGCAAATAATTTAAACTCCAGTTTATAAGCACCTTTTTAAGTTAGTAGAGCTCTTCTGCTGCCTGAGGACATTTGGTGATGGGTGATAATCTAACTACTTCAAATTTTCATTCCCAAAGCCTTTCTAGCTTTGATGTGCTGGTTGCTATCTTGTTCATGGCTTTTGGTAAACGGTAAGACCAGAGTGGTCCGCGCTTGGTCTTCTGTAACCAGCCACCTCGCTCAGTGTGAGGTGCCTGACTGAATGGCCTCGTCCGCACAAGAGCAGAGCTCATTCTGCTGCTGCCAAAGAAAAAATGCAGCATCTCCATGTACTTCAAGGGGAGTTGGGAATCCTGACCATCTCCTGAAAAATCAGGCTGCTCATATCCAACGCATATGTATAGGCTTGAAAACTTTGGCCAGAGTGCTTTACTTTGTTTTATTCACCTGCACCTAATCACATGCAACCAGCAAGACTGTGCCATAAGGGAGGAGTGCAATTGCATAAGCTGGCACACATTTGTGCAAGAACAACCACAGGAGGAAACACCTGGATACCACCACTTTCAGCGAGCCATTTTAATACCATCTGTGGGTTTTATTAAACTACAGATGGACTGTGATTTTTAAGACAGTTCCTTCTTCCCAGGCAACAGTATTTCAAACAATGCCCGTAACAGCAATTGCTTGTCCACTGCTGTAAAGCAGGTTATTGATCAATCTGCTACCGTGTCCCTTGGTTCCTAGAGCAGTTGCACATGTATGGACATTTCTGTCCCATAGTCTTCCAGCAAACTTGGGTAATATCCATGGTAATTCTAGCACCACCTCCAAATGTAGAGAGAGTGATGCGAGCCACATGTCACGGCCATGTGAAGCCTGTTCATTGCAAAGCAGAGAGGTCTGGCACAGCAGGACAGAGCAGTCCCCAACAAGGAGCCCATTCAGGTGCTGGGAAGGGACAGCCACCCATGGGTAGGAAGTGGCTTCCTCGAGGCCTGTAGATTTGGAGCTCTTCAGGTAACTTACTCAGGTGAAATAAATGGCTCTTCCTTTCTTTAACAGTGCGATGTTCTTTAGTGTTTTAGCACTACCTCTGTTGTTCCTTTTTTGGTCACCTTTAATTATCCTCTCTGAAAACCACAGTGTTGAGGACTACTTATCCTCAGTCTCTTTTTTCCAATAAATAAAACTAATGACCATTTTAATACCTAGATGCATTCTTATCTAAACAAGTAACAAAAAAAGTCTCAATCATCATCCTAGATGAAACCAACTTGTTTAGCATGCTAGTCTGCATTATTAGCTTGAGTGTTTTTTAGAAGTGAAAAATAAAATACTGGGTGTCATTTCTTAGTGGCTGTTTTTCCTGATTTAGGAACTAGATTATGTAGAACAGATGGGGCCAAATTTTGCTCTCATTTGCATCAGCCTAACTCAATTTAATTCCATGACAGCAGCTCCTAGCACAGTTATAAGATACATCTCTTTCTGATGCTCCTGGAACATCACAGCTCAATGGCAAAAAAAAAAAAAAAACAAAAGCAAATGAATGCTTTCAAACCTCTTTGGTTAAACAACTAGTAAAATGAAACAATTTAGGCAGGTGGTGTCACTTTCTCAAAACATGTTATCACCAGCACAATATGGAGATGGGATAGATAATGTCAAAAATCAGGGAAATGCAGTAAATAAGTCAGAGGGTAATGGTAGTGCACAGAAGAGCACCAGAAAAAAGAAAGAAGCCACAGAGACCCACCAAACAGAAGCAGGAATATCACAGAGCAACAGAGCTCATACAGACGAGGAAGACTTCTTGTACAGCCGGAATACGTGTTCTAGTTTTAAATAGCAAGCAGTTTCTTATTTAATATGAATACCTCTTTAATATGAACACAGAATTTCCACCAACATATGTGTATGTGCATGTTTGTATATTCATATATACGTGAAATTAGCACCACATCTTAAAAATATAACTGGGTTTTTAACGTAAGTATTGCTTGATGACTAAATGTCATGAAACAAATCCATTTATTAGAGCAGTGTTTATGTGGCTGTTCTTCTGAACACATGACCTGCACACAGCTGATTATATGTATTTTCTTGATGTTCATGTTTGCTGTTGGATATTTCAGGCTTGCCTATATCTAAGGTTAGGGTACCCAGGTAAAGTGAAGGGATGGGGTCAGAGGAGGAACACAAAGGACTTTAGACATTTGGCACAGGAAAGCCAGGGAAATCTGGTGGATTGAGTATATCTACTGTTTTGTCCTGAAAAAACACGTATTACCAGGCCCAGTTGTACATCTCAAGGCTGCAGTGCAGCCAGCTCTGCCTGACAGGACTCCCAGCTTGTGTAACATGGAGCCATATTGCACAGCGGGGATTTATCTGGGCTCAAATGGCAGGTGGCTTCCTGGGGTGCAAAACAATACCATTTAAAAAAAGCATCCTATTGCAGTGAGAATATCGGAGAAGTCTCATTATCTCCCCAGAAGCAGACGTTAACCTTACTTTATGGAAAGCTCTCACATATTGCAGGATGGCTGACACCACCTCCCCGTTCCACTGATGAGCGCTGCCCTGGGCGTCTCATACTGGGAGCACCAGGCTGGAGGTTCACAGGACCTTGCCAGGGCAGTGCTGGTAGGAGCAGCGTGTCCCTGCAGTGTGGTGGGAAGAAGTAACCATCATGTCAGAAGAAGCATTTCAGCTGAGTGAAACTATTTGGAGAAATTGTTTGTTTCTGGGGAGAATACGCTCCTGCCCAGGCACCATTTGGTGTGCACTGGATTGCACACACAATTTACCAGCCACAAGTGGGTATCTTCATTCGGTCCTGCCAGTGCTATCAGCATCTGCCTCACCTTCAGCCTGAAACCCCTTAGCCCCTGCACTCACATCTAGGGAAAAAAGGTGGTTCCCCTCAGGGACCTTCTTCACTGGCAGTTCCCCCTCCACCTGACCCGAGCGGATGTTCAGATGACCTGGTCAGCGGTTGCGGGATGGGCTTCAGTGAAAACAAGCTTCCCTCATTGCTCTCAGTTCGCCTTAGCCAGTCACAGAGGTTTGGAGTTATTCCTGGCTATTGCACCAAAGTGCAGACTATTAGCTGATGTGTCAGCCTGCAATTTGTTTCACGAAGTGAGCCTGTATGCCTGAGCAGTTCTGTTCCCCTTCCTTTCAGTAAAGCCAGTCTGCCCTTTAATTCAATTAGTCTTTTTTATCTGGCTTCCTCACAGATCCCCAGCAAACCATTCTCTTTGCTTTGTGGATGATAAGGATACCAGCAGCACCCTGGATTCTTGAACTCAATTTTTATACAAGCTACAAAGACAAGGGGACTGAATTTTTTCAGTGAGCACATCCTGAACCTCTGAGGTACTGAGCTCTTGTTCTGCTCCAGAAATCCCCCCTTGCTTCAGAGGAATTAAATGCTACTCAGCATGTGCTCAGTATCTCACAGGACCCCACAATTAAGTAATTTCCTGAAGGCCATGGAGTGAATCAGAAACAGTGCCAAGAATTTAACACAGCTTCCTGAGTCCATCCCAGGCTAACCATGAGCACAAAACCATGCTCTGTTTACACAGAATTTAAACACACACAGTTGTACTATTGCATGATTATGACCCGTTCATAATTATTTTTTCTCTCTGCTCTCTTTTCCACACCCCCACCTAGACCATTAATTTCCCTGTTGAAGCTGAATGTTTTCTAGAAGGCTCAATGGGAGAATTGCCAGCGCTGGCCAGATCTGGGCCCCAAAGGGCTCTCTGTGCCAGAATTCCCCTCTCCTGCAAAGGAGATGTCACCTCCTCCTCCAGCCTATTCTCTCTTTCTCCTGGAGCCTGCACAGGATTTTTCTGGGGTCCTACTCCAGGACAGGGGAGGCTTAAAAGGAAAGGAAGACACCCTTGTCATCTCTCTTTGCAATAAGGATCTCCTAAAAACAGGGTCCACAACAAGGACTGGGGGCTGCTTTTAGGCTAAGCCTTCTCTCCTCTGTCAAAACAAAGGAAGAGAAACATCCTCCATATTCTCTTTGCAGGATCTACTGCCTGGAGAAGGGTTAAGGTTCAGGGTTGGGGAGAGATTCAACATCCTGCAGTCCAGAAATTGGACTGGGGTGACCTCAGCTATAAGAGTCTAGACCCAAGCAACATAAGGGAATACTGCTGAGCTGCTGTTTATGTCATTTCCACCCCCATCTCTCTAGCAGATGGCCTTTCCCTCTCCTATCTGTCATCAGACTCTCAGAAGGGCTTTTCCTACCATGGTAAAATTTTACTTTTCCCACCTATGGCTGCTCATCCAGTACTATAAGATCCTTGCTTCTGACACCACACAACCTTGCATGCTCCCACCCAACTGAAAATGAATCCACAGCCCATCTGCTGGCATTCATTGTCTGTAGCAATGCCTCATGCTGCTATGCCGGCTCCCCTTTGTCACCCATGGCACTGCTGTCACCCCCTTGGGGTTGCCATCTCTTCCAAGGGAGCACAACCCATGGCAGTACTGGTCCCAAAATGCATGGCATTGGCTGAAGGTGGGAGTTTGCACAGTCTGTGCAGCTCACGGTTTTTTATATACCATCTGTTGGAGATTCACACCACTTTCTGCCTCAGGTCTGCTACCAGGTGTGAGGTCTCAGAGAACTGCCTGCTCTCTGCAAGCTTCACCGCAACTGGGGACTTCCCTCTCAGGCTGTTTTAATTATCTTGTCAAGGGTTTAGCCTTTACTGAGTGTTTTGCTCTACTGTAGACTCAGTCTAATCTCCTACCAAGAGTTCAACTTTTTCCCAAAATTGCAACGTTAGCTCATTGGGCCAATCATCTACTTCTCTGTGCTTTCACCATCCTTTTGGTTTGCTGCTTAAAAACATATTGCTCACATTTCATAGGCTGCCTGTACTGCTCAAACTCCCGTAATACAGTTTCACATCTAGCTGCATTCTCACAAATTAAATGGAAACTTTACAATCATCAAATGCTTTAGAAAAAGCAATAGTCAGAAATTAGACTAGTTTGGCTTAACTATCTTTATTTTGACACCCATTGCTTGCAGTTACAGACTGAGTCACTGTTTAAACTCTCCCTGATAGATCTTTATATTTCTATATAAAAATTTCAGCCCTGGAAGGCAGAAAGCTTTCATTCTTCCTTTCCGGGAATATTCTCACTTTCTTTCAATCCCGGTTCCTTGTATTGCCCAGCAATTACTCCAAACCCTGAAGCCTGGGCTCCTGCACTGCTTCCTTCCCAGACCCAGTTATAATCAGACGCAGCCTCGAGCCTGACCCAGTGGGAACCTCTTCACCGCGTGGGCATCAGCCCTAACTGGCTGTTGCGTGGGCCACTCGGGAGTGCAGTCCCCTCACAAAGGCAAGCCCGCAAAGGGCAGTAAAACTCCCTGAAAAGCAGAGAGACCGACAGTTATCAGTCTCAAGGGAGGAGCAAAGGACCTTTCTCACAGATTAAATACAGAACAGTGAGTAGAAATTAGTGGATTCTGTACAAATAGTTGTTTCCTGCTCTCCCTGGGGAGGAAAAATGAAGTCATTTCCAAGGAGGATATGCCAATATTCACAATATCATCTTTATTTCAAAATAATCTTCCTAGGCATCAATAAATGCATTGATAAGACAAAATTCAAAGCCAAATGACAGCCCCAAATCCATAGATAGTTCTCCCCTCCTCCCTCAAGAATATAAAAAATAGTACACACTGTACATCAATCTGTTTCTTGGAAAACTGGCATATTGCAACACCCAAGGTTGGCTCAGATGCTTCCATAGCAGCCAGACTCTTGCAAGCTCGAGCACTGATTGCTGAGGATGGCATCAGGCTTCTCTCCATGGCAATGCAGACCACTTCTGCTCAGCCATCTGTCTTATCCATCACCTTTTAAATTTCACTGCTGTCCTTGCCCATGCAATTCTGACATTTCCTATGCAAGCGTGCTGCATACAAATCCCCAGTGCAGGATTTCTCTGTAAAATTCCAGGTGCTGTTCAGAGATTTTATTTAAATGAAGGAATACATGTATTACCATCACAGTGAAGATTAGAAGTTGCTTTTTTTTTTTCCACACTGACTAAGCCAGTGCAATTTTATTTAAGATTACTTAAGAGATCACAAATGACAGGCTTACTGAAATTTATTCTGGTTTTCTTATAGGCACCACTCAAATTATTAATTCTGTTCCTGGATGCTAAGGAGTTACATAATGATAATAATTGCCTTGCATTTCTACAGTATTTTCATGTCATGAGTATGTTCTACATGCTGTATATGGAAATAAATGGATATGCCACTATTTCTAGGGCTTTCACAGCCATCATCAGTGCTAGGTAGATAATAAGAAATGATAACATATCTAAATGAAATACTTTGGCCAGGCTTATTTGGAATGCAGGCAGCTACAGAATTGCAATTTTCTCATGAAGGTTTGGGGATTTACTTAAAGCTTCTGCTGTTGAAATCATGGGATTACAAAGTTTTTCCTGGAAATACCTCTCTTTTGATGTGCAATTTGGGAAAGCTTGAACATAGGAAACTCAGAAGCTTGAAATAAATGAAAGGAACCCTGGCTATATTGACTTTAAGGCAGTATTATGATTTGAGAAGGAAGGGGAGGCTGCACCCTCCATTTTCAATACATGCAGTCAGCAGGCACGGATTTTGACATTGTGCTGACTGCAACTTGTCACAAAGACAAGATGCAGCCTACGTTAATTAATAGAGGCCTGGCACTCTCTACTCACATGGCTTCCAGCGATCTGTATTTTTAAAAAACAAACCTGAGTCTGATCTTTGCTCTGATTAATGAATCACAGAATACCTGAAACCTGGGAGTATAAAATACATTATTCTATTTCTTACAGCCGGTGGCCATATTGTTATTAATTCTTTGCTTTACTGATCATTCACATTAAACTTCTGGTATACTAAATGTGTTGGAAAGGCCTTCTGGGCCCTCAAGAAGCAAAATGTTCCCTTCATCTGCCATAGTCGGGGTTTATGGATGTTAGGATACATGGGAAAATCCAACCAAATTTATCAAAGGTGAAATTGCAGAGGATTCATTTAACCATATTAAACTCCCATGAGGATGCTCCTATCCGGAGTTAAACTGGTTCAGTTTGACTAAGTTCACTTTGTTTGTGAAGGAGTTAAACAAAGCCATAGCGCAGCCACTTTAGTTTCAGAATGGGACTCTAATGCAAGGATTAGAGCAGGCTCAATTCAGCTTCTTTCTCTCTGTGAAGAATGGCCCTCAGTGAGGCAATCCACATGGAAATCCATGTTCTTCCACAGCTCCTCCTGCAATCTCAGGGCCCCCTTTTTCCCTCCATCCTGGAAAAAGTAGTAAGCGAACCAGGTAGCCACAAAAGATACGGCACTTGAACACAGAAAATGAACATCTTGCCTGCCTGCACCTTGCCAGCTGACTCAGCAGCCAGAGAAGGAGACCTTTCAGTTCACTGTATTTATTTGCTCAAGACAGGGACATGCTGCTTTTCATGCAGGAACATCACACTGCCCAGGCCTTTTGCAATCCTCACTGTCTTGGACATTTACAGGTGGGCTGAGTCCAAATGCCATCACATCATTTACAGCCCTCCTGAAGGGATTTAATCCAGAGGATGTACCAACTTTTCACATCTGAGCCCCCTCTGAGCTTACTGGCATAATTCCTGACAAAATAGGACAAAATGAAAGGAGGAGCAGAGGAAGCCAGGAATTGCAGAAATACTAGCCCATTGTGCAGAACTTGCAAATGCTAGCCAAGCTTTAGAAAAATGCAGTAAGTTATGGCTGATCCAGCAAAAAGAGAGAAAAAGAGCAAAGACTCTCTTCTCTCCAAGCTGTGTGTTTTGTTTACTCGTATCAGGAGCACAGAGCAAAATGGGTGGAGATTTTGTTTTTTACACATAAAGAATGACTTGGCAGCAGGGTTTGATATGAAGAAACAATTAATTCTATATAAGCAATGGTTCCTTAAACTGGAAGACTTAAAACTTTATTTATAATTATCTAATGTTGTAATGCCTTTTCCGTTACTCTGCTTGTTATTTGAATTAAACTGGAATCCAAAATTTCAAAGCTAAACCATTTGGAAGGAATTTTAGGAGGAGAGGGAAGAAAAGTTGCATTTGAATTTGTTTTATTTGCAGTCCAATGAAACCCACAAAGGCTCTACTCTGAGATTCCTATTTAAAAGGAATTGATATTATAAAAAGCAGGAAGTGTTAATGGTTAATATTTTTTAAATCTGAATTTGAACCACAGCCTTCATTGGACCTTGACTATAAACCTTTAAAGCTTCTTTGCCTCAGCCCATCTCCATGCACTGAACATTTAGCCTACATCACTCCTGCCACAATTCCCATTTATTTTGCTTTTTCAGCAAATTATCTTTTTTCTTCCCTATCTATAAAAAAGGAGAATTACCGTGCGTAGGAAATCAGCATTATTTCCTTTTGCATTTGTGGTCAGCTGCCAAGCACAATAAACACGTCCAGTTGCAGCTAGGCTGCCTTCCCCTCCCACTCCCCTCCCAGACCTGGTCAAAGAAAGAACAGCTAAAAGGAAAATATTATGGAAATTGGGAGAGGATGCCTGGCTCGGAGTGTGCTGTTTTCTGTGCTGAACAGCAGAGGGGGGCAGCAGAACGGAGTCTGTCCGGCTGCGCAAGGGCTGCGCAGTCCAGCTGCTGGAGAAGTCCCCAGCACTGGCTCCCCAACACTGGGGAGACCCTAAATTCTCTCATGCACTGAAATTTAGCATTAAATATATTTCCTCAATGGCTGTGAGGTGAATTAACCTCTTTGACAACAGACCACATGTCTTCAGGCTAGTGCTATATGGATTGCCTGCTGTTAACTCAGTATTACACCCTTAATGGTCCAGGTCTGCAGAGAAGTTGAGTGCCTAACTCCCACTGGTTTGGAGTGGTCTCCACAGCCCTTTGAACGTGTATCAGCTGGTATTTCCCTAGGATAAATCTGTATGAGTGAATGACACAGCCAATTCAATTAAATCCAAGCTAGCATATAAGAGACCCTGGATATAAGTTCAGATTGAGGAAAGTATAAAGTATCATTACTTGAGCATTCACACTTTGCTGTGTCTGTAGTATCTATATATTTCATAGAGCTGATGCCAGGAGAGATATGGGCACTGACCCACTAAAAGAGAGCAGAGGTCATTGGAAATGCATCTTATTGGAGTTGTGAACTGTGCATGTGAGGTGTTAGGAAGCACTCAGTCCGGAAAAAGCTCATGATAAAGATTTAAATTCATCCAACAAAGGATGAGGAGGCCTTTTAAGAAGGTTGGAGACTGCAAATATCAGCTGCCTCCCAGGTGATATGCAAAGCCTGGAAAAGAGGTTGCCTTGAAAATCACCTGGTCTTCATATGGAGCAGTACCTAGATCTCTCAACTGCCTTGGCATGATACCAAGCTATGCATGGTTTGTAAGCAGATAGTCTAGAAAGTGTAACAGCCTTGCAGGCTGTCCAGAAGTGGGGCTTACTACAGCCAACGCGGACTTTGCCACATGATCACATCCATTGAACGTCATGGCACACCCAGGTTTGCAATACAACACATGCTGGTAAGTTTAGGGAGTTACGGCCACAGAGGACGTGGTGCCAGCACTGTCCCAGAGAGGCAATTCTTTGGGGTCAGCTCCTTCAGATGCAAGTACTGAGCAAGGGTAGAGGTGGCATGCACCTAAGGAAAGCCATTCCTGCACCGAAGTTCATTTAGGAAGCCAGGCAAAGACCCTGCAGATGTAAGCACTCTACAGAGCAGATATGCATTTGTAGAAGACCCTAAACCAAAAGTCTAATTTTAAACAGACAGAGCTGAATACAGAAAGAAAAGGGGCCACAGTGAATGGCATTTCCTGGAACAGCAAAGAAACTCAGGGTTTTAGAGATGTCCTGCTGGAGTTAAGCCATGTTACTGAAGGTATAGCAAATTTGGAAGTCCTACTAGGGAACTTGTTGGAGGACAAACTGAAAGGCTGTTCTGAGTCTCCCAGCAAAACAGAATCCACTGGCTGAACTGCCACAAACTACAGCCATCGGTAGGCAATGAGATGTGACGGGCAAAAGTCAGGCATTGGATCATATACTCTAGACCAGTGTGCGCACGTGCATGTGCGTGCATCTGCACACGTGTACATGTTTGTGCATCTAGCTCGACTAGTAGCTGAGATGATGACCATACCTACTAGAACAACCACATTCACAGTTTAGTAAAGAGAGGAAACACTGAGCCCAAGCAACAAAGGCTAAAGGAAAAAAGTCCCATCCATCCAAAGGGGATAAAAGTACTACAAATGGATAAAAACAGAAAGCAAGTAACAGCACTTCAGCAACAACAGAGAAATAGCCTTAGCTCCAATAAATGCACAATTGATATTTGGGGAAAACGTAGAATTAGAGAGCAGATTGGAGACTCCATCCAACTGCATGTGTTAATTTAAGAAGTTGAGGAACCCAGACCCAAAGTTCAAGAAGTCTTTGGGGTAAGAAGCTGTAGAAGTTCTAATGTCTGCAGTGATTCTGTGAATTAAAATGCAGAAGTTACCTGAAGGGTCAGCCTACCCAAAATTACCCTTTAGTATTTCAACTCCTTCACACATACCATTCTGGAAAGAATGGCACAAAATTTTATTTAAAAAAAAAACAAACCAAACAAAAAACAATAAAGCAGTTTACTGAGAAATTGCATCGGCGTTCCTGTTGCAGGCAACACTTCTTTACCAAATTGTGAGGTAATTTGTATAAGAGTAAAATCCCAGTCTGATTTCATTAATTCAGACTTCCCATATTTCCCCTGCAGTCTTGCTGGCCTGACTTCCTGCACTATGATAATATTAATGTTGACTAAAAATTTGCATACATGCTTTCAAGATACACTTGTGAACTTTGGAAGAACCAAACAGTTCTTGCCACAGTGAAGTGTCATGTCAGCAAACATTAAAAGCACCAGACCTGCTAGTAACAGCAGCTATGAAATAAGGGCAGTGCAAACTGCCGGAGCATTAAGGCTGTTGCTTTTGTTGTGGAAAGGGAGTGCCAAAGCAGACTGTATCAGCTGGACAAATAGAACAGAACAAAGAAATCCACTAAATTAATAGCTCACTGTCTATTTTCTCCATAGTAATTATCTATATTAATATACCTCAGAAGGATAAACGGATAGGGGCTGCCAAGGAACACAGCCAGAACTAGAAAGAGGGAAGAAAGAAAAGGATACACTCATGGCCAAAGTGTGGTGGACACACACCCTGGGCAGAAAGATGTTGTTTCAAAAGCACTTGCAACAGCTATGACACAGGGAGGGATTCAATTGTCGAAATGGTCCTGAGACATCTGTCTCTGCTGCCAGAGAAAGTAAGAAAATACTGAATCCCTGTGCCCTGCCCAGGACCCTGATGGGTGTCCTTCAGCCCAGGGAAAATCAGGCACAGACCTGCAAGAGGTGTTTCAGCCTCTTGGGCCTGCAGAGGGAGGGGGAAGATGGGCCAGGTCTGCAGCACCCAGTGCCTGTTTGGAGGTCTTGCAGGGGCATGTCGCCCAGCTCCTGAGGACAAAACCAGTTTGACACAGCTGGATAAATTCTGCTTGTGGTCACAGGGACATTACAAGCCTGTAGGGCAGGGCACAGGTACTGTAGTGCGAGTCAACATGAATGAATAAAAAAAGGATCTGGAAACAGACATAATACAGAAAGGAAGGTAGCTAGAGAAGGCAGCGAATGGCACTGAAGCTCCTTTATGAAGCTGGGTTGAAGGGGAAATGCAAATGGGAGAAAAAGTTCTTCAATTCATGAGTGCCTGTTGCTGGCCACTACATCTTCCCAGCACAGGAGTACATTTGCTAGAGGGTTGGTAATGCAGGCAAGGATGGCATAGAGCTATTTTATTAACAGAAATATTTTATGTACTGGTTATTTCTGAAGTCAAATGTCGCTTGTAACACTCTCACATTAGCCATTTGCAATGATTTACAACAGGATCCCAGAAAACTAGTATTAACAGTTGATCAGGATACTGGGTCACAGTGAAGGATTTTTAAGGATCATAAATAGACATAACCTCTATTTTATAGCTTAGCTAAAAGATCCTTATGAAGCCAAAGAACCTATAATTAACTTTATAACAATACCTAGCAATGCAAGCACGTTGCTCAGGCTGCTCCCCGGTTACTCCCAGCAGAGTGCCAGCTCTTCCAGTGAGCAAAGAAAAATCACTTACTTTCTACCCAAACGGGAAATAAAATTAGCCTGAAAGAGACAGAAAGCTAAAAGGGAAAGGAAAATTGAAAGATTTAAGGAGAGAGGACAGACAGAAGGGGAGAGAGGAAAATGACTACTGAGGAGTACTTGTCTTGCTTCCTACTGTTTTTGTGTGTTATGGCCCTATTATGGTCTGCAATGTTACGCAATTCCGCAGCCTTTTCCTACCCACTGTAACACTGAGACCCTGACGGGTTTTGCCAAAAGAAGCTCCCACCTCTGTTTTGACTTTTGCATTCAGCGATGGTACACAGTTGTTTTTTCCCTTAGCAGATCTTCTGCAGAACGGGTGCATGTTGGCTTCGCTGCTTCCAGCAAAAAGAACATCCAAAATCCATAACCACGTAATAACATTACAGTGAGGTTTAGCCAGCCACAGATTTGGGAACTGATTTCAAACACAGGCAGTAGGTTTTCCCCTCATATATAACTTTTCTATTTGTTTTCACACTTAAAATTCTCAGAAATAGTTCGGCAGAGAGTCATACAAATAAAGCATAGTAAGCCTGCATGGAGCCCAGGGCATACAGCAAAGGGGGTGAGATTTACTAGAATTTTTAATGTAAGAAAAACATTTTCATTACTTTTATGTAGGAAGTGGCTGCTTCCCTCAGCTGGGGTGGGCGGGAGAGCTTAGTTGGGCCCTGTGTTGGGTGAGACGGCTGGAGCATTTCCAACAGCATCCCCGCTGTGAGCATGAGTTTCTTAGGAGAGGGAAGCAGCATGTAGGACTTCAGCATAAGATGAAGAGTATGACTCAATGCATATTCTCTGTAGGCTAGCTTAATGCAAAGGCAGCCTTTCAACACCTGAAATGTCTCACCTACCAGAGCATATTTTGAAACAGAAGCAGCTATTATGGCTTGTAGCTTCTCCTCCTCACCATCACTATAAAATGCTGCCTGTACAGGTGACAACAGAGCACAAACCAATAATTTGTGTACTTTTGCAGTATCGTCAAGGCTGACTACCTCAAAAAATTCAATTATGATAGAAAGAGTCTCCTGTGTAGCCAGTCTTCCAGGTTCCTTCTTTGGTAGCTGCCAGTGACGTGAATAAACAGACTTATGCCAGCCCTGCATAAGCAAGTATCTCCAGTACATTAAGTGTCATCCCACTGGGAAGTCACCAGCACCCTCCTAGCTGCCTCAGTAGACTAAAACTCTGGAAATGTGCTACAGTCACTAAAAATGTCAGGCCAAGCTCAGGTATGCTATATGCAAGTAGAAATATAGTTTCAGAGGGTGTTATTCACTTATACCAAGGCTCATTTTGCCCTGTGGCCTGAAAACATACTAAATGAAGCATTAAATGAAGCAATGTGTGGTGGAGGTTTGAGCAGATACCATGCACGTGTCAGGGCTAAATGAAAGGGATTGGGCTTCAGGGCTGTCTAGTCTTTCTTTGGGAGCTGAAGAAATGTAAAGTTGGAAATTCAAACTGATCTGAAAAAATCAGATCCTCTGTTAGAGGATTTCTGGAATGTCATTTCAGCCAATATTGCTCCCCACAAAACAGTCTTGCTCATAGGATGGAGCTGCCAGGGCACTGTCAAAAAGACAAGAAATGCTTGCCTTTTCTGGTCCCCTCCTACATGGGTGTGATACCGCAGGGATACTGCAATAGCAATGCAGCACAAGACCATGAAGCGCACTACATCTATCTTGCTCTTGGGAGACAACAAATCTGACTGCCATGGAGGACAAAGCAGAGTTTGAGTAACCACACTTCAGGTAAGTGCTAAGCTGTAGTGTATTGCAATCAAGAAATTTCCCGTGGTGGAAAAATATTTGACAGAAGGACCTTTTTTGTTGAATCTATCTCCCATTCCAGTATTGTTTTGGCACTTCTAGTACCAAGAAACACAATGTAGACCTCTATCAGGCTTAAGGAGAAATTCAGCTATCTAGTACACTAACGAAAGTCCTTTGAATACTTTACTGTGCTTTACCATGGGTACAAAAACAACTCAGGAATGGCTGTGTCTTGTGAATGCACAGGCAGCCACAGACAAACTCAGCAATAGAGCAATGATTAGACCTATATCGAGACAGATGTATTTGTCTGTTGAGGCCTGGGAATTTTTCAAGACACATTCCAGTAAGTCCTTTTGAAAACCAAGTCAGAATTTGAAAATATTTCTCTTCTTTTCATTGGCTTCCAAGCAAAAGCCATTATGTCTTCCCCATGCTGCAAGTGTTTAGGAAATCCACTCCACATCTGGACGATTAAACTGCCTGGAGATGCTCCAGCTCTGAGCTTTGAAGAAAACACATTAAATGTTGAAAGAAAACACTGATAAGCCAAAAACAGGGAGATGGGTGGATTCTATCAACTTTCATAAATCCAAGATCATGTACATATGTATTTAATTGCAGAAGCAGTTTCTGTTCTGCTTTGAATTGCATTAATCTGAAACATTCTTATTGCTCCTCACATTTACACTCTGAGATTCTGCCCTGATGTGCTTTTTTTTTTAATTAATAGGATTTCAAACTGCTGAGATAACTTTCAAGCAAGATAATTGTTGGCTGTGCCACTACATACCATATTCTATCAGTTTATCTTTGAAAGGCTTTAATAAATAGCATGACATTTCGGAGCTTTCCTCCCAATGGGAAATGACTATGCCCCATATTCCTTTCCTGTCCCCTTTTTAAATTGCTCTTTTGGCTTCTCGGTTATGCTGGGGGGTGTGTAGCCCAGTTGTGAGTGCTTGCTGTGGTGAGAATGTTTTTCCACTCTCTTTAGTGTGAAATTCCAGGTACAGTGTTATGTCACATCAGATCTCTGTGAAAAAATGTATCTTGGCTCCAAAAGAAAAGATTAATGGAAAAATCATTCTCAACCTGCCAGGAAAATATTTTTTCCCCTTCAGCATGAAAACAAAGTGTAGAGTCAGCTGAGGGATCTAAGGATTAAAGGGAAAGTAATGTTCTGAGCTTTTCTTAATCTCTGTCCCCAAATTATCTAAAGGCTTTTGGGGAAAAAGGAACAAAATAAACAAAACCAACTTTGTTTATTCCTGTATAACAAAGTCCCTTATTAGTGATGTTTTACATTGGTATAAATGCTAAGATTGCTTTTACCAGCAGTGCTATTTTTGGCAATTATGTCTAGCAAAAAAGCTTAAAAAATAGCTGGATAATACAGAACGATGCCTTTGGCTCCAAAGCGACTCCGTGCTTTATCTGCCTAGCAGCCACAGGAAGTTTCTAGTGCTAAGTAAAAGCAATGACTTATAGCATAGGCAATCCTGGATCTTTACTCTCATATTTTATTAAACTGGCTACAGTGCATTACACTTCAGAAAAGACAAATAAATACAGGGGAGGAAGAGGGGAAAAAGGACTGACACAGCAAATTTTATGTTCTTGCACACGAATAGCAAGTACTTGGCCAGAAGGGTGTATTCAGCTGAGGGATGCATGGAGCAAACCTTAGTAATGCCTGCTCTTCCCATCATACACCTGATGGGCCCAAGGAGAGGCACATTGTGCCCCAAGGTGGGTGCTGCCCTGTGAGGCAATGCGCAGTGGCTGGGTGCCCCAATTTGGCAGAGAAGAGATGATGCACCCTCACCCCACAGTCAAGCTCTGCTTAGTGGAGAGCAGGGTGTTCAGCTATCCCACGTCAGGGAGAAAACTTCATTAGCTTTGCCTGGTAAACTTATTCACTGGTATCCTAAAGCAGCTGATCGCTCTTCTGGCCTGCTCGTGGCAATTGCTGAGTTGCTGCTTCCTATTAGCAGCAAAAACCTCCTGGTGTCTCCAGCAATTTCTCCCCAAAGATCTCAGTGGCCCTTGTGTGTCCTGGTCCCCTCTCTGCTACACAGCCAGAGAGGCAGGGGAGCAAATGTCCCCTGTGATTAAGCAATGATTTGGGTACGTTTTTGAGACCTTTTGGTGCCAGTGGGGCACTTGGAAGCAGTCGCAGGGAGGGAGAACAGACACCAAGACAGGGGCAGGCATCCCTCAAAAGCCTTCAGAGACAGAAAAATGCAAAGACCCAGACTAACCTGCCAACATAAAACAAAGGGGGTAGTACAGCACAAAGATGTGCTCCAGTGCTTACTGAAATCAATAGGAACTTTAACACTGCTTCGGAGGGGAATTTGATAAATGCCCAACATGGAGCTGACTAAGAAGAAATGAAGTGTGGCAGACATGTTTGTTTCACAGAAAATGAATGCTACAAAATGTGATGCAGAAGCAGAAAACAATAACGATTCAGATGGCTGAATACACCAACAGCTTGAGAAAGCAACCCTGCACCCTATTCTTCTCTTTTGAAAATATCCTTATGGCAGCAAACTAGGGGAGAAAATAGGGGTCAGAAAAGAGAAACATTATCCCAAACCTAGGAGAGATTCCCATCTTAGCATGCCTTATATGCTTGATCAATCCAGCGCATGCACACTCACAAAATCTTGGCAAAAGGCTGAGCATTTCAATTGGATAAATTACTTCCACATTTAATCAGCCAAGACTGAGCTGTATTTATTAGTGAGCACAAAACTTCTGGCAATTTCAGGAGGCTGCTTATGTCATTGCCTTCTCTAATGCTATTAAAACACTGCTACATTATCATTATGGAGCCTGAAAAAACATTTGTTGCGTGGAACAGGACTCAAAAGTCATGAATTTTAACCAAATTTGGATGTAAGGAGAACATTTTACATAATTGAATTAGAATGTTTTCTGTGCTCTGTCAGGCCAGTTCCATAGCTCAGCTCTTACCGAGGTCTCTTCTCGCTGATTCACTGGTGAGACTCTTGGAGAAGAGCTGTGCAAATATCAGACACTTGGGGATGATGAGTGAACCTTCAAATCAAAGGAGTTGTTCTAGAGTAACCTGAAATGAAACATATTAAGTTTTGACACAGAAATTGATAGCCATAATGCTTTGTCTTTGGTCAAACAGACTGTTTTTGTCACCCTGACACGAAATGCTTCATTTTGGGACTGCAGGAGGAGTTAGGCTCTTCAAAATGTTCTTCAGGTATAAAAATGAAATTTTGTTTCAAAATAACAGATGGATTTTAGGAGAATATACTGACACTAAACATCTAGATTTCTTTTTTCAGCCACCTTAGAAAGCTGGTTCTATGAATTGACAAATTCAAAGATAATTTTCTTTGCCTTGAATCTGCATTTTTGGTCACATTTGACCAAAAAACATCACCAAGATCCACCCTGAGCAAGCTCCCCAAACAGAATTTAAGTCAAAGGGATCCATTCTCAATGACGGGAGAAAAAAATCTAGTCTTCTCCTTTCTTAATTTAGTCATTTTCTTCCATTTTATTTGAACTAGTAATAGAGTACTTCAACAAATTTTCAAGCTAAATTAAGCCTCAGTAATTCACAAGTTCTACTGTGTAGTGAAGCAATGCTGTAACTGACAGATCAGTCTCCATTTAAATCAGCTCTTGGGAGGATTAGCTATATGGGGATTAAATCCTTTCATATCTGACCCAAATCCCCCCAAAATTAATATTAGCTCCCTAAGTCAGCTGGTTTAAAATGTACTTTGATCACCTGGGAAACTTGTCTCTACTTCTGACTGATAGGATTGCTGTGTTAAAAACAAATTCATTGCTCTTCTCTTTGACCTGACCCTGAAAACATGACAAAGCCTTGTAACTCCACACAAATGAACACTCATGTTATAAATCTGTGCAGGTACATATTCCATATCGCCTGCAAATGAATTCTTATAATCTTTTTTTTCTTTGTTTTTTGTAAGCCAAAATATAAGATTCTTGTTTAAAAAAAAAAAAAAGAGTAAAGGCAGAGTATTCCAGGGTGGTCCTAATCTTCTCATCTTGAATTTATATTTTTATGTCAGGGATGGAACATATGGGCAGAGTGGAATTTCAGACAGGCAGAGTATTAGGAACAGACAGAGTAGCATAAAGCAAGCAACCTTCATGTAACTAATTTACTGTGTGTTAAACTGGATCAAATTCCTACAAATGTGATGTTAAACACTTACGTATGGCAGTATATTTTTATGGAACAGGATTAAGAAATGATGTAAATTTCCAAGCATAAAATTTTGGCTAATCAAAATCTTTTGGCAAGTTAGCCATTTTCATTTTGAATGAACACTCCATATTACCACTTTATCTCCAGAAAAGACCATATCTTCATATAGATCCCTTGAAAATTGAATGGATAATTTATTTTCCTGACTCAAAGGATTTCCCAGCACCCCCACCATCCCCATTTATTTCCATATATTTTATTATGTACAAATCAAGTATTTTTTTTTAGTAGGAACCGACCTTATGTGTGAAATACAAACACTTAACCAGGTTTCCTTAACTTCTGACCTATTAGCAGCAAAAAACCTGTCAAAACATCCTGCAGTAAAGGAACATTCCTGCTTAAAGAGGGATGCCGGCACCTGACAAGCTGTGCAGATTTGGGGGGAGAAAAGTTTATAGCAGTATATAACAGACAGTAGAAGTTTCAGAAGTTATAGATGGAGACTACATCATCACCAAAGTCCCTAATAAAAGGTTTCAAGATGGAGAAAAAAACGTGGTGTGGCACAGCTCTGGCTCTGCTGTTTCCTCCTGTCTTCACGACTCAGCCCTCAGCTGCAACACTGGGACTGGCATTTTCCTTTTTGATCTGACTAGCTGAAATTCAGGATCTTGCCTATTCCAGCCAGAAGGAGAACTGAAGGTAGACTGAGATATCATCAGAGTAACTCCCTCTATATAAAAATATATTCAAGGTCTTATTTCTACACCCAGGAAGCCTTGAACGACCCCACTCACAGTTCTAAACATCTTTCAGCCTGCTTTTGGATCATATGGCTCCAGATCCAAGTGCTCCAAGTTAGGAGTGCCACCTCTGGCCAGAAACCACCTGCTCTTTGAGGTGCCCTTGCCTGCTGTCACACCTTGTGGGGGCCCTGCAAAAGCTGCTGGCAGCAGCAAGTACAAAGAACAACACAAATGCTGCTCTTTGTACTGGAAAAATTTTCTGACTGAAAAGTTTCTCCCAGCTAGTCCATCTCTGTTGTCTGAAATACAGGAATAGAGGGGCAACACTGCTTTCTGGAAGCAGGCAGTGCTCCTGGAAATGGTGTCATGAGCAAAATGAGGAATGTTTCTTTGCTTTGGAGGAAGAGGAGGAGGAGGAGGGATGGTGGGAAGAAGGTGGCTCTAAGGAGAACCATATGAGCAGGAAAGAAGGAATCGTTTAGTATACCATCTAATTAAAAAAGCATGTTACAGAACATTAGCCTATGAAAAAGGCAGTGTCTCTGGGACAGCCTATTTTGACTTGCAGGATGCTCTTGAGTGTGAAGAATGTACTAGAAGCAAAAGACTTGGTGACAGAGTCACACCAGCCACATGACATTCATCAAAATGTCTGCGCATGTAGGACACGCAGATGTCAATAAAGCGGTATTGATGGGCAGAGACTGCCTGAGAGGGAACTGCACTGACAGCTCGTTCATAAAAGCCCAGCAACTGGAAAAATGGAGGTGGGTGGATGTGCAGGGAAAAGCTTCTTGTTGTGCAACAGATGTTTTCAGCCTGCTCAGATGGAGGCTTCATCCAGCTTACAATCAGGGAGGCCAAGCTGAGGGGACACAGATCAGTTCAGGAGTTCATAGTCCTGTTGACTAATTTTTCTGCTGGGAAAATGTCAGGGTGTGTTTGCTTGCACTTTGGGATGTCTTAATTCCTTTCTCCTCTAATAATTCCTGTCCTGTAAATGTTTTTACTGTTGCTGGTCAATGAATTCTTTTTAGCCTGGCAACTTATCTGCTAATGCAGTTTGAGCAGCAGATAGTTGATATTTACCAGGCTGGAGTTAAAAATAATTCACGTGTTACATCTGAATGTTGAATCTGAGGTAACCAGTCAACACAAGAGCATAGACCATAAGTAAGAACAGATGCAAAACTAATCAGATCCTTTTTTTTCCTGTTTCTTTCCCTATGACTTTTCTATTTTCTCTGCTAAACTCTGACTCTTCCCATCTTTTTACTGCTGCAGAAATGACACCTGCACGCTAATCTCTCACAGGCAAAACTGCCTTCAGCTGTCTTTCTCCTGGTAAACACAGCAAATCGCTCATCTATACTTGCAATCCCAGGAGTCACTGTAATGACAATGTTATGTGTGACCAAAGCAGTGCCAGGAGGTGCAGGCTGCAGTGTGACTGGAACAGAACGTCCCTAAGCAGCCGGTGGCCAGAAAGCTGGGAGCTCACACCACGAGATACGCTGCTGTATCCTTCTTGGTATCTTTGCTTTGCTTGCAACAGAAGGACTTTTGTCTGACCTACCATGGTAGCTCCTATGGCTTGTTTTATGTTTTTATGTTTTCTTAACCACCTATTCACAAAGTAATACTGACTGCCAAGGAGGAAAGTCCCCTTAGCTGGACTGGAGTAAAAATTCCTTCAAGCACAATGCTGCCCGAGTGCTCATGGCTGTGCTGAAAGGGGAATGTAGCATAGCAAAGCAGCTAAAAATGGCCCCAGACATCCCCCACCCAAGTTCCCCAGACCAGGAGCCTTGGTCACCAGGTGTGGCTGCTGCACGAGCAGCTCCAAGGATTGAGCAGGGAGTCCTTATGGGCAGCAGGGGTGAAAAGGGTCCATTCTGCTCTCAAGAGGCCTCTCTCCCAAAAAGACCACCAGGTTTGACACTGCACTCTGATTTCTACTGACTAGCGATATCAGAGAGACTGGACTCTGTAACTGAGAGTCCGACAACCACTGATGGGGTTTCTATACCCACCATTTTCCTTGCCGTGCTGCCTCTTTCAGGAAGGATTTAAATGGTTTGAGGGGCAGGCTATGAGTAGGCTTTATTCTTTGCCCTGCAGGGATATTGTAAAGGGAAGTGAGAGACGTGCATTGTGGTGAGCTGACTGTGCTTCTGTGTGGTCCTAATAGCATCCTGGGAGCAGGCCTGCCATTTTGACACCACAAGACTAGGATTTCACAGTGGAAGGACATAAATCAGCATTAGATACCTCAGAGACTGTAAATGAACTCTAAAATACACAATGTGCTTGGCTACCAAAGTAAAAGCAGCAACATACAACTATCCGTGCCACATAAATTTTGGGCAATTCAACATAGGTGGGTCATTATTAGTGGCTCCAGAAGCCAGCCTTAATTCTGGCAATCAAGACCTGAGCTAGTGCCTGGGGCAGCAAACAGCAGTAGTGGTGATGAATCTCCACAATATCCATGTGAAGTGGTGCATTGGCCACCCTCGTGTACGTGCCAGGTATGGATTTCATGGGAGGGGTCAGGGACCTCTTCAGCATGTTCCCCCAGTGACAGCCCCCCACCCCCTCTCTGGGGCACATAGAGGTGCCCTGGCCTAGTGCTGACACTGAGCAGCGGGGCAAGCAAGGAAAACACACTCTTGTATGTCAGCCTTTCTCTCTGGTATTTGCAAGCAAACAACAAGAGCAACATCTGGTACCTCTCCAAGATGTCATGGAGAGGACGTGGTCTGCAACACCCCAGGGCAGTTCCTCCATGCTTATGGCTATGCTGTGGTTGCTGCCACTCTCCTTGTGGAGCAAACCCTTCCCCTCACTCAGGCTCCTGGGAGTAGCTGAACATTTACGTGCTTGTTGGTTCACATCTCGGTTCCTGCTCTGTTAGTTGTTCAGAGTATCTGATTTAATTCTTAAAAATTACACCAATACAAAAGAGGGATGGAGGTGCCTAGAATGTATATGCTGTAATCCAGCTTTTTAGAGGTTTCCCCCATAATTACAAACATCGCATCTCATCCCACTTGATTTCACACCCCTGTATCACTGCTGTTCTTTCTATCCTCCTAGGATCCAAAAGCAGGGCAGCCCAAGTCAAAAAAAGGGCAATGCTGAGAAATGGATTTCTGAAAAGGATGCCATGGGGCAGCAGACTAAGAGTCTCCCTGAGGACTTGTACAGACTGCATCTGAGGTTACCTTACCTGACATCAGGCACAACTTCTGACGACAGCCCTGCAAACTTGGCCAGAACTGCGAGGGCTGAGCCGAACCATCTTACCATGTGCATTGCTGTTGCAGGGGTCCTCAGGGAAACTTTTGCCCCTGCTTTCAGTCCACCAACTCCACAATCATTCCTTTCTCTCAGTAATATGTAGGGGCAACAGAGGACATTTTTTTTTTTTCTCACGGGAAGCATCAACTAATTTCCTAGCTCAAAACAACAAAAGCATGGAGGGTAGCTACAGGAAGACTCCCTTAGGCCTGTAGGTGTTTGCTCATCCTGGGGGTGTTAATGACTGCCAGATCCCCAGCCCTCCCCAAAATGCAGGCTCAGACAAAAGGGGGAACCAGTAGGGACCTGAGGGTGATATAAAACAACACAGCTGGGAAGCTGGTGGAGCTGTTAGCATCAGAGGTGCCTTGCCCCCAGGCAGGACTAAAGCTGTGTCTGTCACAGCAATGATGGGGTAACTTTTCCCCTCGAGGGAAGCTTCTCTCCCTCTCTGTACTGTCTCCACACCTGCAGTGGCCTTCAGGCACTGAGGACTGTTCAGTTTGATCCAAAGTTGTCCCTCTACCCTCTAGCCTTGTACCCAACTCTCTGTCCTCACCTAGGTTTCTGCAGTCCAGAAGAGTGGCTTGACCTGCTCTTTATTTCTGTCCTGCAACCTGGACAGCCAAGAGAGGCACTTCTAAGTATCTCAGCTGGCTGGCTTAAAGCTGCTGTCATTAAGGAGAGGATAGAAGTGGCTCCATAATGTCCAAAGAGAGTTTCAGCAATGGTTTGAAGGAATATTTCCTTCATTTTCTAGGACACATATCTGAAAAACACTCACTCGATATTAAAAATAATAAACATGTGTTAGACAAGAAATCCCAGACTATGCTTTCTTGATAAACTAGATTTTGTGAGGACTCTTCAGTGACTGAAGGCAGATTCTCTCATGGTGTGATAATTTGTTTTGAGCTTTTGTCTACACCCTTCTCTATGAATGAGACAAAAAACTCTAATCGCCCCTTGTGTAATCTTAAGGGAGAAATTCGAGTAACTGGTAAAGTAGTAAATCCTTACTACAGATCATCACTAATTTTTTTTATGAATATATTTAAGACTTTTACCATTGGTGGAGGGGGAGAAAGCATCAGTTAGTGCAATTTCTCTGCTTTATTACCACAACAGACTGAAGAAAAAAAAAATGCCTCCCTCTTGCCAGCTATTGCACTAGTCCAAGTCGATGCAGTGGGACTGTGAGTCATGTCACCAACAGCTCTGCAAGTACAGAGCTATTTCTACATCCTAACAAAAGCAATTCTGTAGCTCAGGATGACAAATTCATGAAACAGCTGTGAAAGGTCATGAAACAACGTGCCACTTTGGGACAAACAGACTTTCTTCTGAAGTTCCACGTTTCAGTGAAAATCTCTGCTTCTCGGCCCATGCTACTAAAAGTTATATTAAAAATATCATACCATAAAAAAGAAAAAGTGGTAATATAGCATAATGCTGTTTTATTTAGGTTTTTTAGCAACCTCAGAAGGGCAGCTGTAATATTTTAAGAAAACAGCAAGCCAGCAGCCAGGTATTAGCATTCTTCACACTGTGCAGATGCTTCCTTGCATCCAAGCCAGATCTGCTTTTTACCCATCTCTGCTGTCCCTTTCTCTCTCTGCATAACCGATGCAGCCCAGGGACCAGACACTGCATAGTTTCCATATCTCTCCCTTTTCCATTCCTGACAAACCAAGATGGCTATGAGGGTGTCTCCAAAGAAAACAGGCTAACTGGGGGCAGGGGTGAGGTGAGGGGTGAGAAAGACTCTTAGGGCAGGACCTGAAACAAGTTAGCCCGGGCTTCTGTGTGCCCACTCAGAAGGGAAAATCTGTGCCCTTTGGAGAGCAGAAAGAGAGGTTCTGCCTCAGGGACGACTCGATCTGGGAGAGGTCTGCAGATCACTGTGTAGCAGTTTCCAAGCAGAAATCCCCTCCTGTGGGTTTTAACATGGGAGGGGATGATCTGGCCCAGGTTTTAAAAAGTCCTTTTAAATCCCTTGGAATGTAGTTTTCCTTTCTGTTTTGTCGCTTACAATTGTAATTATAGGTGTTGCTACTGCTCCATCCATTGTTACACCAGGCTAATATTTTCCATCATACCCACTGTTTCCAGTTGCTTGTAACTTTGTCAGACATTTAACTTTTAAGGTCTGAAATCTTCCATGCTCTTTCTCTGCCTGAGATCGATTAGGAAATATCCCCAAAAGATCAGATATTTTCCAGAACAAAAACTAGTGACAAAGGCAGATTTCCCCACCCACGCATGAAGATCACTGTGAAGGTTCAGAGCAGGAAATTGCAATTTTGCAGAGAGACAACAGTGAAGTTAGAAAGGTATGTCACACAATCTTGTTGATGGTTCTTTTTGATTCAGCTGATGTGAACTTGATGAGGAAGGTGCCAATGCCTACCTCCTGCACCCCCACCCCCGCCCCCCATGGTTGAGTTTGACCAGTTCTCAGTTACTCTGTCGCTGAAGCAGAGCGTAACTGGTGGAAGCTCAGGCTCCTGCCATACACATCCCAGGTGCTGGCAAGCTCGGTGCTGTTCAGAAGGGACTGCGGGGGGTTCTCATGCCATACGGGGAGAGACAATGTGGCATGCACTGTGCCAAAATGTCTCTTAGGCTGATCCTGTGGTTAGTGCTGCAGTGGTAGAGCAGCTCTGCATTCCCAAGTCTAAACCATCTCATCTGTGTTATTGCCACAATCCTGTCTGTAAAATTGGGGAGCATGCACATCACAATAATTTTATCAATTGTTGCTGTGGGCACAACATGCTGGTATTTTAAACTGCATTGATACCAACCCTGCCCTGGTCTTCCCTGGTGCACAGTGGGAATATTTGCAACTAGCTCCTTCAAAGGACCGGCCTTCTGTGTGACCCTCCAGGGCTGGCTCCCCTCCCACAGAAAGCATATTGCCACTGACTGGGTGCACTTTGCAGAGCAAGCCACACAGCAGTAGGTATTCCTGAGCGGGGTTTTCATGCTCTCATTTCCCAAATGAACCTGGTGATGAGCAGTTAATCTGTTAAGGGACTTAGCACCCATATTTTCTAAACCTTATTGCTAACATTTCTCCTAGTATTCAAGGATGGGACATGCCCTTCATATTTATTAAGTGGAAGTAAATGGAAACTGTAAGCAGGACATAGTAAGGTTTGGAAAAGGAACAGAAAGCACCAGGCAGCCCCCTGGTCCATGGGCTCATTCTCTGAGGAGCTCTCAATGAAGCCACCAGAGCAGAAACAGTCAGACTCTGGCTCACAGTCCCTCCATAATATTCCCTGAATCCCTTTATCCCAACAAAGCACAAAGTATGCCAGCAAAGGTGTCACCATCACACAGCTGCAGCATTTCCACTGGGTTCCAGGAGATCTGTGGCTCGTGACATCCAACCTGTCTCCAGCCTAAGGGATGGACCCAAGAGTTGAAGTCCCCCAGTCTCTGCTGTGTTCAGGTTCCTCTGTGCCACTGATATATGCAGGAGGCAGCAAGGCAGAAAAAAAATGCTCTGGTAAAAGATGTTCTTAATGTTCCTTCTTCATGCATGTACATTTTGATACATCATTCATTTTTAAATAGCATTTAAACAAGCACGAATAAAAAATTCCCTTTGCAAATGTGAATGCTCCAAACATCTAGGGCTGTATGCTCCATTAACTTTCAAGGAAATAAAGGCTCATGAGTGCCAATATTATTCTTGAAAACAAGATCTAAGTCACTTAGATCTTAGAAAGTCTTATGCACAGCTTTTAATTACATGCTTGAAACATTAAAGCATGTACAAAAATAACAAAAATGTGTATAAATATATACTTAATGGACACACATGTTCACATGCGTTTCGTTTGATTTTAAGGTGGCTTTTGCATATTATCTGCTTTCTCTGTTTGTGGCTAGGACTGAGCTAAGACATTGGTTTGGAGCTTCTTTGTCTTCTGCTTCTTGTAGCTTTCTTCTTAGGATAAATTCTTCTGTTTGCTCACACCTCAAAATTACAATAACACATTTCATAGATAGGAAAAGTTATGCACTTTCAGCTATTTTCTAACATTATGACACCATACTGAGTGGGGAAGTAGACGCTCCAGAAGGGAGAGCCACTCTGCAGGAAGATCTGGGTAGGCTGGAAGAGTGGGCCAGCAAGAACCTTAAGAAGTTCAACAAGAAGTGTAAGGTCATGCACCTGGGAAAACATAATCTGGGAGTGCAGCACAGACTGGGATTCACCTGGCTGGAGAGCAGCTCTGTGGAAAGGGACCTGGGGGTCCTGGTGGACAGGAAGCTCAACATGAGCGAACAGTGTGCTGCTGCCACCAAGAAGGCCAACAGGATGCTGGGTTGCATCAAAAAGGGCATCACCAGCAGAGATAAAGAAGTCACTATCCCGTTCTACTCAGCATTTGTCAGGCCACACCTGGAGTACTGTGTACAGTTCTGGTCCCTCTATACAAAAAGGATGTGGACAGGCTGGAAGGGGTCCAGAGAAGGGCCACCAAGATGATCAGAGGACTGGGCAGCCTGCCGTACAAGGATAGGCTGGGAGAACTGGGTTTGTTCAGCCTTGAGAAAAGGAGGCTTAGAGGGGATCTCATCACCATGTGCCAGTACTTAAGGGGTAGCTACAAAGAAGATGGAGACTCCCTTTTTGCAAGGAGTCACATGGAGAGGACAAGGGGGAATGGACACAAGTTGCTCTTGGGGAGATTCCGATTGGACATGAGAGGGAAATTTTTCACAGTGAGGACAGTCAACCACTGGGATAATCTCCCCAGGGAAGTGGTTGACTCAGCCACGTTGGACACTTTCAAGATTCGGCTGGACAGGGTGCTGGGCCTTCTTGTCTAGACTGCGCTCTTCCTAGAAAGGTTGGAGTAGATGATCCCTGAGTTCCCTTCCAACCTGTGATTCTGTGATTATCCAAGCACTTTTAAAAAATTACTCTGAAAAAATGTTATTCCCAAAAATTTGCTTTCAAAATGAGGGTATTTTTTGGTAGGAAGAGATCTTCTGAGAAAACTGTACTGTTTAACACCCAGATATGTAGATGTATACCCGTGAACTGCACTGATTTTAAAGGAACTGTTTGGAGTGGTAGGCTTACACACATACAGGCTAGAACAACCTGTTGTATACAGTTTTCTTGCCTGTCAACACTCACTACAGATGCATTTCTGTTGCTTCTTCACCACTTGCACTGTATTTTATTGAAAAAAAAAAAAACAACAACCAAACCAGTAATTCATTATACCACTTTTGAACAGAATAGATTTAAAAGTTTTTGAAGCAAGAAGATTTTTCTGTTCTGTATTTGGCCAGCACCACTGCACTATAATCCAGCTTGAAGACTTGGCCTTTATGTTGTAATTACATTTCAAATAAGCTACAGGATAGATCAAGATACACTTGAGAATTGAGATACAGGTAATTGAATGCCAAAGAAAAAAATGTGATTTTTCCAAGAAAGATTTAAATCTTTATACGTTTTGAAGCCTTCTCTTGAATCAGTATCTAACAGGCCACACCACTGACTTATACTCCAAATATTACACCTGATTGTATATTAGACAATCACCATGCCAAGGGAATATTTTGCTTTCATTTTTACTCCTGGCCCTTTGCTTGTTTCCACAGATTGCACTGACTCAAAAGCCAGTGACCTTGGCTAATTTGTGAAGGACAATTAACACTTAAGCAAAAGTCTTCCAAAATCCATCTACCGCTAACTTGCCAAAAGAAGAGACAAAGTCATAATGTGTACATCAGGGTTGAAAAAAAGAAAGAAAGAAAAAAAAAGGGGGCGGCGGGGGGGAGAGAGGTGACTTCAGTCATGAGGAAGGAGAGAAGACCAAGAGAAACTGCAGCAGGAATACACTGAATGCCTAAGTAGTGAATGATTTTCTTGAACACTTGGCAAACCTGTGTGGGAATCTCGGAATCAAAGAATATAAGGAAAAATAAAAGCTCCCTATTTGTGGTTGCTTAAAGACTAAAAAAGACCATGTATGCAACAGAAGAGACCAGAAATATGAAAAATACATTACTATTCAGCAGTATGACCAATGTATTCAAAGTATTGGTGGCATAAGTGTTTTCTCACTGTTCAAGCTACAGCAAAACACCAATCGATCTACAAATAGAAAAAGAGATTCCCCAAATCCACCTCTATTTCTTCTAGGACTTCAGTGAGAGGAAGAATTCTTCAATAGAGCCATAGCCTGAGCCCACCTTCCCACTACGAAATGCCTTTTGGAAGCCTAACTTTGAACTTTACTATCTTCATGTTTGTTAAAATTATTCTACACACTGATTTTGCCTCAGCTACTTTATTAGAAGTTGTTAGTTAAACTGAGCTACTTTACAAAACACTTAACACACCTGTATATCCTATCCTTGGCAGGGTCTTAGAGATTATCTCAGTATTGAACAGGTCAAACTCAAAACTTTCAGCACGGGATGGGTCAGGGAGGAGAGGGACAACACAAATTCTTTGTGGCAGAAGGACCATAATTTAAATCATGACTTGGAAGGCATTCATTTAAAGTACCACTTTTACAAACAAATCTCCCTGGATGTCAAATCCTTTCCATAAGTACACTATAACTAGTCAAAAGCACACTCACTTTGGGAGTATATAAATACTCTGAGACTGGTTAGAGCTACTCACATATTAACATCATATATTACGGTTGTTTCAAAGCAAATGAGAATTTCAAATTATACTGGCTGGACCTCTTTTATAGGTAGTTGTAGTGTGCTAGAGGTAGACCTCAGAGAGCATACACTTCAGTGGAGAATGCTGCTGTGAAGTGTGACCTACCTTTACCTTCTTTTCTTCTTTTTTTTTTTAATAAGCAGAATTATTAAGATCATCATGTTACACAATGCAAAGCAGAAAATCTGTTCATCCAGGGCTCTCATACCCAATGCCTGTGGTTTTCAGTGCACTCCCCAAAGGAAAGTGGAGCTCAGCATTCACAATTTGTAAGCTATAAGAGGGCAGCACAGAGATTGGAGTGACTTCCCCAAAACCATGCAACAGTTTGGTGACACAGATGGGAGCAGAATCCATATCTCTTTGCCATATTTCAATGCCTTTATCCCTACCTGAACAAGGAAGCAAACTGAAATGCAACAGAGAGGAGCTTGCAGTGACCACCACTCCTCATTAAGCTGTCCCCTTGTAACTGTCCATGGAATTTGGTGCCCAACAACTGCAGCAATGGGAAGGATAAAAAATGAACTGCAGTTTAGGGACTCAGTGTTGACAGAAAGCCGCAAAGATGCAGTGACTAATCTCAAAGCCTCCCTGGACTGAACTGCAATATAGGCTAGGACTTTGGCAAAAACCTCAGCCTCCAAATGAATTGTCATGTACTATAGTTTTATAACCTTGAAGAGAAAAACCACCAAAAGCTTTCTGACAAACCTCAAAACCACTGTCTGATCATGACATTCTGAGTACCAAACCTGAACAAGAAGAATGGGGGATCAACATTTTCTGAAAGAAATATGAGAGTATGAGAAACCTTGCATGTTTTCTTCATGCTGCACATCTGTCTCCTCTCTTTGCCCTCTTTGGCAGTCCAGCTGAAATGCTACCTGGTGTTCTTCACAGCAAACCTAGGAATACCTGGACTTTGCAAGAGAAAAACAAACCAATAAACTTATATTTTCTGTGTAATCCCAGTGTGGAAAAACTACCAGCAGGCTTCACTTTTTTTTTCATTTAAACACCTGGGTAAAGCACTTCCCAAATTGTAATTCAGTCTTAGGGTAACAATTGCAGAAATCTTGACTGAAATTGAAATTATCCTCATTCTGAATCCTTTCTTATTGTTCAAAACTAACTTTGTATTGCCAAGCATACATATGAACATATATCTCTCATAAGATAACTAGAGACAATGCAGTTGCCTTCTCTTCCAGTGGGTTTGTGGTATCACTCAGCTATTCAATAACAAACATGGGCCTAAACTTCTTTTTTAAGCTCTAAGCTTTATCCATGGTTTTCTCTGGAAAAATTATCCATCTCAGTCTCCAGTTTTTGTGCTCCAAAGGACTGAGCAAGTTGCTAAAGTGTTTGTTCAAGCTAACAAACCAGTTGACTCGCACAGTTTCAGAACAAAGTCCTGCATTCATATGCAGCATCTTCAAAACTGTACCCCACTTGCAAGGACAAGAGCAGTCACGAAGCAGTAACTTAGCTCAAAATAGGTATGCAAATGTTGGCTGTACTAGATCACTAAACCACCTGCTAGAGAGTCATTTGCATCTACTTAAGCAGAACAGGGTTTACTGGAATACAGACTGCTTTCTTAAATATCTCTCAGGATCTAGGCAGGACAAATTTACTTTCTTAATGAAAAAGGTCAAATTCTGCAATCTACACACTAACAAGAATTTTGAAGAGCTAAGATCAACAGCGCTAAGAACATAATCAAATGAGTCTCCAAAAGAAATGCCAAGATCACTTTAAAGGAAGAGGAGTTATCTAATGTGCTTGTATGTGGGAATGCAGCTTTCCCTGCACTGACAAGTTTAACACCAGAGCACGCAGCAGCCATTCCAGGTGAGCAAGCTTTCTACAGAATTTCAATCAGAAAGCTTTATCAAAGCAAAGATTTTTTTTCTTCCTGCAAAGACAATAGACACCGCCCTGAAGTGCCAAGCATGGCAGTTTCTGTAATGTAATACATCTACCTGCCTGTGATCATCTCTCCAAGATTTGAAGTGTCTGTGCTGCCAACAAACAGTCATACCACAGAAAATGTTTGTCGAACTGAGGTATTTTCACTACGCAGGATTGTGTCTGGCCTTGAATCTTTTCACGCTGGTTCATGCCAGTACTGCAGTAAATCCACTAAAAACAGCGGAGTTGCAGCAGCATAAGCCTACAGTCTCCCTACCTCTGGTGGACTCATCTGTTAAAACAGGGGTCTCCTCCCTTTGCCGGTCACTACTGAGACCAACAGAAATCCATACGTGCTACTGAAATGGAGTCAATGCCTTTACTGGCAGAATCTTTAATCAGAAAATTACAGGTGTGGCTAGACAGCTACAGCAGAGACAGACCAGACATCAACAGCTTTCTCCAAAGTACCCCTTTATATAAAAGTTTTCCATAAAACTATCTTTCCTAAACTTTCCTTGTGGGTTTCATGATGTGCCGTTTTGTGTAAATACCTCAGCAGAGCCTGATTTTAGGATGCAGGTGCCTGATGAAGTGGAAGGGGTGTGTGAGAGATCCTGGACACAACCAAAGCAATGTGAGACTTTGCTCTTCATTTTTGACCGGAGACTGACAATGAGAACACTACTACAGATTTTAGCATTGGTGCAGTAAAAGTACTCCTAAATAACCAAAGTGCTAAGAAAGTCAAAAGTAAATGCCAGTCTACACCAGTCTTAAATGGAGACATTTTAAAGAATGCTCATTAGGTGATTTAAGCATTTACACAATGCTTATCAGTGTGTTCTTTCTTCTCTAGCGGTATTTTTTCTGCAGCATAGATGGATCTGTACGAAATCTATTCGTCACATAAAACGTAAAGGTGAAACATATGTGTCTGATAAACAGCCTGTTACAAGCTTATTGTATTTCAGGATTGTTCCACTTCAGTTTACAATTTGTTTTATGTTCTTTTGAAACTGTTTCGGTAAAACTGGGATTAATTTAATACATATTTTATTAAAATTGTTTGCAGTAGGGTAAGACAAAAATTATGAAGTACAGCAGACATTGAAGCACTGAGCTGCCTACAGTGTTTAGGGCAACTAAAAATAAAGCATGTCAAACTACGAATTCCACAAACTTTCTGATTTCCTGGCCCCAGTCATCCTGTCTCGGATCGACGTTAGAGTGAAAGGTCTTCTATACAATTCAGCCTTTCCTTAGACAATATGATAGGTATATCATTAAATTATTTCCATGCAGCCACTGTGTTCAAACAATAAAATTCTCAGTCCAACTAATTTTGTAAATATGCTATAGCTGTTCAAGGGCTCTCTGAGCTCATGTGGTTGGATTGATGGCCCTCAACAGTCAAAAGAAGGGAAAATTATCTGCTGGGATTTTTCCATCTGGTTTACATTGCAGTTCAAACTTTACGGATCAAAGAAAAAGCATTTTCTCTTCCACTGTGTTATCTAACACGAGCCAAAGTATTTTTGGGTCTGTTCAGTGGAAAAGCAAGACAGCACTGCTTTATGGAAACTGCCCCTATTTTTACTAGTTTCAAGTCACTCTTTAAAGTCATAATATATAGTAACAGACATGGCATGAGCCATGCGAGTGCTGGTACAGGAAGCTGAACAATGAAATCTTTGCTTAGTTTTTATTTGATCCTTAGGAAAAACTGTGACACCCATTCCTAGAAAGCTAATCAAGTGCCTTGCAAGTTCAGAGGCAAACATAAGCAAATTTTTGCTTTTGACCTCCATAAATCAATAGCAGAGCTACCAAATCCTTTTAGAAGTTGTAAGGCTATCCAGCCTTTAGGGCTTGGGCTGAAATGCAGCAGTCTAGAAGAACCAGTTTAGTTAGTCATACAGAGCTTTGACCTAGAGCCTTTGAAGGTAGACATGCTCTGCTTTCTTTCCCTTTTTGGCACTTTCTTCTAATGTTTCTTGGTTGTATCAACAGTCCCCATAAGTCATAAGTTCTGGTGCTCACTTCTCATTAGCTGGCACTTAACCATGCTGCCTAGTTAGCAGAGTTGGAGCAGAGATAGACAAAAGCCTTTTAAAAGAAAGAAACCAAAGGGAAAAAATAACGTGCAAGGAACATGGGCTGTCTTGCATCCTGAAATTTCCAGGAGTGCAACAAATAAAGATTTGAACAGGGACATATCCTTTTTGTAACAGGGTACAGTCTTCCAAAAAAAAAAAAACCAAACCCAAAACAACCCACAACCGAACAAAAAAAGGATAACGCAGCCATAGTTTTGTAATTTTTCCATCTCTTGGGCATTAGAGAGGTATTTAGCTATAACTTTACAGAGAAACAAAAGATGTCAGTTGTGCAGTCAAACACTTTGTTCTGGACTGCTTACGAAGTCTTTTAGTCATGTCAGTGTTTTATTGAGGATCAGAAATCCAGAACTTTTAAAAACTTCCTAGATTTAAACTTAGAAGAAACATAAATATTAATTAGATGTACAGAATGTACCCATCAGATCTTGCTGGACAGACCCTTAGACAGCAAGTAGCACAGGCAACTCAGTGTTCTTATTCTACAAAGTCTGTGAACAGCCCAACCTTGCAGGAGGTACGTAGCACACGTGGGAGCAAGCACAGATATGCAGAGTGTCCAGCTGTTGGAAAAAACTCCTCTGTCTGCAGGAAAACCAGACATTTTCACATCAGTCTGTGAAAAGGAAAAGTATATACCCAAGACCAGTCCAAAGCGCAAATATTCCAAATAAAAGAAATTTCATCTATGGAAAGGAAAAAAATATCAGAATTCAAGAGCTAGATACGTCCACTGACTGGAATATTATGTTGGATTTAGATGAGATGATTATTATGAACAGGACATGACTGCACTGATTAATGTGACATCTGAATCTAAAATAAAGATTTTGCAGAGAAAGTTGATTCATGTGGTACACAGATCGGTAAAACTTAAGGCATACACAGGGTAGATTATTCCCTGTAAGGAGAAATAAAGACTTGAGAAACAAAAACTTCGCAATTGCCTATGGAAATGGAATACCTGTCCTTGGGCTGAAAACATATCAGAGCATGTATTTCATTTAAAGACTTTATAGTGCAGGGGATGAGAAAACCTTGAAAATGGGAAATATTTCCCATGAAGAGGAAGAAAATGGAGGACAGCTCTGCATGAAAGCTGACATGTTGTAATCGTGGGCAGCCGCCAAGAGTGGAAGGCCAGCTTCTTTCCTATCCCCTGGTGGGGCTGCAGCATCTGCCATCCTCCCATGCATCAGCCCAGCTCCATCAGTCCAGCTCGCTCATCTCCCACAGAGCTACTTGCTGTTGTGGGGGGTTCGCCTGGTGTTGAATCCATTCACTGAAGCAGTTCCTGCCTTGACCAGACATTTACAAGCTATTTACCATAACCAGACTGTGCACAACAGGGAATGGAGGGGGAGCAGGGCTGCCTCTTCTAGTGGCAACCTGCAGTTAGACCAAGTTCCACATAGTGTTAAACCCAGTGTAAACAAGAGTACACCAAAAGAAAAGACAAATTGCCAGCAAGTAAAGAAATATTATAGACACTCTGTTACTGTCTGGTTTTAATATTAGAAAACTTCTTAAAAAAATAAACGTTGTTTAAAACTTCTGACAGAAAAGGCAGAATGAAAACAGCCCAAAATTGCACGCACAAGTACATGCAAGCAAACACTAAATCCACAGTACAAATTTGGCCTGGGAGTATTTGATGATGTTGACTCTGATGTAGACACTGTCGACATTACTTTTGTCACTATCCAGATCTCCTTAAAGAATATAATATATGATCTCATGTGTAACCTCTATATTTAATACCTATGGGAAACTAGCTGAGGGTAATGACAGACATCGGATCACAATATGATTATTATGCTTTGCGACAGCTGTGATTTGAATGGCATTACTTCATAACCAAGGAATTACAATTAAGCTGTCTTAATGTGTCAATATTGTTAAAATGACATTTTAAAAACCTGAGAAGTTAAGTTTGCATAGGTAGGAAGTATTAACCTGCAAGGCATCACACCTGGGACTATCACCTGCTGAAATCCTGTATAACAGAAGTCTTAGAAATAGGCCACTAATGTTAAAAATAAGAGTATTGTAAGTTCTTGCAAATACAATGAGAAGGTGAGACAAAGAAAAGCATTACAGGCATAGTACTATGCATATATATAGTACCAGAAACATAGTCCTTGTCCCAGAAGCATCTGTCTCTAATGAAGCTGCCTCTGTGAGTTGATTGCTATGGTCCTGAATACAACACAGAGCTCTGTATTTTAACTCCTGCATAGCACTGGGTTTTAGCTTCCAAAAGGTACTGTGGGAATCGGAGCAGCTTTTCAGAGCAAACTAAACAAGTACTTGAGCCACAGAGATGTTGCAGGAAAAAGCGCCACTTAAAACAGATGACATTGAGGTGAAAGTCAGTATGGCAATGGAGGTTTCATGAGAGTAAAAAACATACAGCCAGCATTTAAATTCTGTGCATCAGTAACAGGAGCAGAGGAACATATAATGAGAGGCCTCAGGTTTTTGTGAGTCCCCAGGCATGCACATATTACTACATGCTAAAAAAAAAAAAAACAACAAAAAAAAAACCCAACCAAACAAAAAAAACACAAACAAACAAACAAAAACAAACCAGCAAACCATGAATCTAGAGAGAAAGTGCATTTCTCCGGCAACTGCAGCATGGGCTAATTTCTAAAGGAACTCCACAAACCCCAGCGGAGAGGCAGCATGAGCCAAAGGAGGAGAAAAAAAAATATATATCTGGGAATGGTAGTGAATGTAGGTGGAACCAAGAAAAATCTAGCACACTCTTTTAGTATTGCTTCCCAGCTGAGCACAATCACAATCACCTTCGTGTGTGATGTTTCGTTCAGGTCTAGAAAGAGCAGGATATGGCAAGTAAAGGAAAATTTAGTTCTTCACAACCTCCAGCATTAGAGGATTTAGACCAATTCATAATGTGTTTAATGTTAGCTCCTCTGCTGCTTATGAAACTGCTAGAAATAGATTAAAGTTTAATGTATTCGTCATGCATAAAATTAAAACAAAAATCTTTTAGCTGATTGTGAATTGTTTACAGAGACTAATAATTACTTGATATGCCCATCTGAGACAGGCCAGCAACTACACAGTCTGTCTCCCAGCTAGATACGTAAGAATAATGTACAGTCGGAAAAGATGGCTTAGGAGCCTTGATTCTCTTGGAGAAAGCTGGCATTACATGGGGAGGCAGAAGATTAAAAAGCATTTGACATTTTAGGTATGTAAACTTTCCTTGTGAGGGCAGTTTATATTGCCTGATATGTCCTTTTCTAAAATATTAACTTTATTGGCCTGATGCCCAATTGTCTGGTCGCACTCATGGATAGCTCTCGTGTGAGCACAGACTCAGACATAGAGGATGAGAAGCAGTTCCTGAAGTCTGTATCTTGATATGAAGACGAATAAAAAAAATATCTTGTTCTATGAAATAAATATCACTGCCACCTTATTGCAAATACTCGTGGACAAGATGCTCGGCAGATGTGCATGTGTATACTGTTACTGACTTCAGTAGCACAAAGACAACTCACTCTGGGTAAGGCAAAGCCTTCAGCCTTCATAAGTTAGCAAGTTTTGCTTCTGTGGAGGTTTGCATGGATAAGGCTCAGATTGCTGAGCCATTTCCAGAAAGCAAAACAAGGGGCTAAGCAAAATATTTTTTTAAAATAAAATGAATGATTGCCCTCCAAAAATAGAAGGCTTGCACAGAATACAAGTTTGCCTCTTGTTTTGGCTAACAGGAACACCTCACAACTCCAGAACTTCACTCCACAAGCCCTACATGAGGCTGACAAAGTACCCTGTATATCTGGATATATAGCTGGCATGCTGTGATAACATTCTGTTTTCTGCTGCTGAGGAATTTCATTTGGCATGTGAAGTGGTTGCTAGCAACCACATATGGCATCCCTGCCTCATAGGAAGGGTTTTATGCGGAGTTACACTGTCCATCCTCAGATGGCCCCAAGCCTGCAGTGATGTGGGCAAACTGCCCTGGCAGTGGCTGCCACGTTATCAGACAGATGGGCTCTGGGCAACCATGTGGACTCACCGCAGGTGAGCAAACCAAGGAGCATCTCAGCCTGCGAGGAGGTACTAAGGTACTAGGGAGACCCCAGAGGAGTGTTGGGAGTGTCTCTTCCTCTACCAGCCATGGGACCTGGCAGCACAACCCAGCACCGACTGCTGGGGCTTTTATGCTTTGTAAGACTTAAAGCGCACTGAGGCAATTTCAACCATTCTGGGCAAGAGACAAAGCCATTTTTGTGAATTATTAAAAGCCTTATATGGGTTGAAGTTCGTAATTTTTGACTGTACCTGGCTGCCCAGCACAGTGAGGTAATACATCTCCTCGCTAGGTCAGGCACAGTCCCTCAAACCGTAGAGCAGTCCTGGCACCAGCACTGTTCCATGTCTACCTATGCAGGCCAGATGTTTGTGTTTTACAGCCTACAATAACAAAGACATGAGGCCCGCTGACTGCAGGCAGCAATACTCCTGCATCTCAGACAAGATTTGGGTTTTGTCTTCAGCAGACATTCAGGGTGCTTGTGGCAATTTTTCTGTTGGCTCCTGAAGACAAAAGCTTTTTCCCAAAGGACCGATTGATCAAGCTGAAATACCTGCTTTGGACTTCGTCCTTAAGATGACCTTCATTGCTTGCTGAAGCAAAAGGGATTTTTTTTCCTTTGGAAAAAATGCAACAGAGGCAGTTAACGTCAGCCACGTGTGTCTATATTACTAATATATTTTTACTACATTTTTGAAGCCTGGTGGATTAGAAAGCCTGATGCATAAATTACACTTTGCAATCCTTTGCCAGAAGCTCAGGGGGAGACTAATTTTAACCAATCATCATCCCATCTCCTTCTTATGGGCTGTACTGATTTTCAAGGGATAAATTCACGACAGCACTCAGGGTTCTAGTTTCTAGGCTTAAAAAAAACCCCAAAACCCAACATAAACCCCCCATAATTATGTGATTACATAATGCAGAAACACTTTCAATTCATTACTATTATGAAAAAGTAAATAAAAATCTCGAGTTTAACATGCCCAGAGTTCTTGCTTTGGGAAAAGGCTTGGTACAGGGGAAAGCAATGCAAGAAAAGCCCCTTTGGGCTTTACAGCACGACTCAGAAGCCATGAGATATTGCTCCCAATGCAAACTGACACCGGCTGCACCTTCCCTTTACACCGTGGATGCAGGCAAGACTGGCAGCAGGTTCAGGATCACTCTAGTGAGCCAAGCTATCCAGAGAAACCACAGCAAGGAAAGAGCCTGTCAAAAACCCTGGGGTTAATGAACCATGCAGCGGCACTTTGAGACTCTCATTTCATTCCAATGAATGGTTGTAAATGAAAATTAAAACCACCAGTAAAGCTAAACCCATGAAAGGAGGAAGAGATTTACACTCACCTGCATGAGGAGTTTTGAATCCCTCATTCCCTCAAGACAGACTCTTAACTCACCCAGCAGGAACTGTGGTTTCTCGAGATGCTTTGGCCATACAGATTTTCCACATGAACGCCGGTGCCTATAATTTGTACTCCATGAGCTGTATGTGTTACCAGGGGTGGGATCCACAGATAAAAAAAGCAAAGGCGAACCCACATGTTAACTAGTTTTTACTCACTTCTGCTTTTAACATGACCTTGGAGAGCATACTTAATTCTTTTTCCATATTATACATGCTCATGCATACCTGTGGAGTTTGTTTATGGTTTGGGTTTTTTTGTTTTTGTTGGGTTTTGGGTTTGTTTTTGTGGTGTGGTGTTGGTGTGTGGGGTGTTTTGTTATTTTTGTTTTAAGATCTGTGAGAAAGATTTCAGGAAGCTGTTACTTTTTGAAGTTCTGCAACTCACAAAAACAAAAAAGCCAACACAGAACAAAACAAAAGTCAGCTGTGGTGATCTCTTGTGATCTCTTTTGGCAGCCTGTTCTGCCACAAATATCCATTTTCAGATCCTCCAGAACAAGGAGAAGGTCAGTGAGGCTGTAGGCTGTCTGGAAAAAAAAGTACCTGTGAGCTGGAAGCAAGGCTGAATGGCAAACTGAAGGCATTTGAGACACAAGATGCTTGATGATGCTGTATAGCTGGGAGGATATTTTTTCATCAACAGTTTTCAGCAAAAATAATTCCCACCATGTGAAAGATACCTTGATCTTTCTTTTTTTACTTTTATTTGTGGGAAAACCAAAAAATCTAAGAGGTAAGCTGACTTAAATCATACATCTCTCTGTTCTTTTAATTAAACTGCTTGGTCTTTCTGATTTTTGAGGCTTGGGGAGCTGCAGGATGAAGCATTAGTTCCCATTTTACTCTGATGCATTTTACCAACAAATTGTGGTCAGATCAATGCTGCATTTCATGGGAATTTTGATCATAGGTTAGCACAAGAAATGCAAGTCAGCTGGAGAGCCATGCTTATACAGGATTGAAGCATGAGACTGTCAAACTGTAAATTTCACGGAGCACTGCAACAGCAGAGGGGACACAGGCTCACTTTGACCTGAACTAGAACAAAGTATTCCTACTCTGTACAAGATATTATTCAAAAATATTTTGATCAGCAAAACAAAAATGAATCTGAGTTAATGCTTTTCTTCGTTTGCCATTCTGTGAAATAGAATTTCAGGCCTTTCACCCAAACTGGACATTTTTGCTTTTGAAATAACCTGGGTTCTCCAACAGCCAGAGTTTACTTTTCCATGAGATCTAATGAGGGCAGCTCCTCTCTCTTTCCTTGGAAGAGGTGGTAGGATGACGGACTCAGCATGCAGCTGGGAAGCTGCTCTCCAGAGCAGCTAGAGACCCCACTGTGTGTAATTCAAATAGGCAAATAACAAGCCCTTCTTAGTGTATGTCTTTCAGGAAAACACACCTCTGGTCACATCACACACTGAACACTAGCAACATGTCATTTAAAAGCAGGAATAGATCAAAATGTAAGGAACCGTGAAAAAAAAGCATAGCCAAGAGGTACAGAAAGCAATAACTGTAAACTAGCTACATCAAGAAAAAGCTGAATCCCCACAGCTGGGATAAGGGGAGCTTTCTACCAAGGTTAAAAACAAGTTCCTTGTGGCAGTAGCTGGGAAGAGATGACACTGCAAAGAGTCATGGTTCCCATGTCCTCAGCATGGCTGAGCAGCCACGCAAGCAACGGGGCATCACACACCTAATTCCACACGGTAAAAGCCTGGAGAGAGGAGTTGTACAATAATCCCTAAAGGGCAGGGTGGGAAAGGGCTCAGTTAACTATATGGCAAAATGAATTTGGCAGTTGTTAAATTCCCTTATTTAGTCCTTTATGAACCAGAAGACTGAGTTTGATCTCAGATCTCCCATGGTAGCAGAACAGGGACAAGAGCACTAACATGGCTGACCATCTAGATATCTAGATATGACTGGCCTGCAAAGGGTATTTCCCTATCTCAAGTTTCGATTCAGCTGAATTTCCAGGATTGTTCAGATCAGCCTTAGGAAGACATTTTCTCCCCTCTTTTATTACAATTTCAATATAAGGTAATCACAGAAGCTTCCAGGCTGGAAGCACTTTAACAAGTGTACAACATATAATGGTCTGTCTGGGCCAAGAGAATAATTGATCAGTGGGATAAGAAAACAGAGATGGGTAACTTGACCAGCCACAGATGGCAGAAAGGGGAGAAGGTTTTCTGACCTATTTTTTGGGGGGAGATCATGAGCAGGGGCAACCCACAAAGATGTCTAGTCTGCTTTCTGAAGAACAGTAATAAAACCTCACGAACAAGCCTGATACAGGATTTCGTTAACTGAGAAATTGAGGCAGAGGTGGATATTCATGTGACCTAACTGCTAATACCTACCACAAGTCTTTCAGGTTCTTTGTAGGTAATAGTAAGATGGAGAGACAGATGCATCTCCGGAGAGTCAGCCAGTTTATTGAGAAGGGGATTTAGAGCAGGAGTGTAATTTAGATAGAGTAAGCATCTCTGTCTCTCTCCATTAATAATGTTAAGGAGTCTAGTTCATGACTTAGGAGTGTAATCAGTGCCAGGAGTTGGGTGCTGTTAGTACTACCAGGTTCTCTTTTCTCTTTGTAATACCAGAGCTGTAGAGCAGGCTGCTCTCTAATTTTTCCTAATAGCTTCTGTCTGCTTCCAAACAAAAGAAAAGCACAGTTTGCATCTAGTTTGTGATTAGATACCAACACACTGGTACCAGATATGCACACAGCAAATAATAGTTTTACAATGAAAAACAAGCTAAATATCAATGAACATCACAAAGTCTTCTTCATGGGAACCTACTCACAGAAAGCTGTTTATAGGACTGTGCAAGCACAGGGGATCACTGTAAATGGTCACTGATACTATCTCCTTGCTGGGGTAACACATAGCCACTAGGACACCAAAGAACTCAAAATAATGATAACAGACAGTCTATACATACACACACAAATAAAGCTAACAAAAACATCTCACCTTCTGCTGAAAGATTATCACCAGATGGTTGGCTGGCTGACAGGAGGTAGCGCATCTCAAACAAGCAAGATATAATAAGAGGCAAGGTTGTAAACAGTCTTTATTAGGCCAGCATGCGCATCTGATGCAGTGGTTGAGCTTTTTGGGGTATGTATGCCCTTCTCCAGGTCTGAAATAGAAACAGCAACTACCAGGCCAAGAGTACGTGGGAAAAGCCAGCCTGAGTTGTGAGTGTAACAGCTACACCTAGACTGTCTTACCGTTCGCATGATGTCCCCTCCAGCGAATATGTTCAGCTGAGAACAAAAAGTGAAAATTCAGGCCAGGCGGTTCCCCTACTGCTGCTCACAGAGGAGCTGCCTGCCCTTGCCTGGTCAGCTGTTTTTAGAGAGGGATGGTGTCTATATCTGCAAAGATGGTAGAAAGCAGCAAGGCAGCAAGTAATTTTCAAGCTTAAAACAAAGATAAAGCCAAGTGGAAACATACTCCACAAAACTTTTTTCCTTTGAGCTGCCTTCCTCCTAAGGAGGCATGAATGTTTTATCCTGACAAAGGCTATAGATTAAAAGATTGAAGTGTTTTTATTGTTAAAGTTTCCTATGCTAGAAAAACAATACATTTTTTTTTCTCCTAGTTTTAGCCTACCTAATCCAAAAATATTTAAACATAAGAGAAGAAAAAGGGAAAAGAAGAGTAAGAAGGGGCTTTAAACTCTAGGAACATTTTTTCTGCAATGAACTTGGAGTGACTGAGGTTCATAACAAAAGTTGAGCATGTAATATTTTCCACTGCTTACGGTTCCCTTCTGAACTTCCATTTTGTGGGAATACACTTGGATCACTGCTGACCTGTCTCTGGAAAAGGCTCACTGTGTATTTTGGCTTGGCTTCCTTCCATTTCTACTCCTCTAAGTCTGTTCCCCATTTCAACATCTCTTATTGCCACATTCCCAAACATGTTACACAACGCTAAAGAAGAAATTTATAGGAATATTACTAATTCAGCTGTGACCAAACAAGCACTTTTCCCTTTTAACAGATCATTCCCTCCTGGGAACTGTAGCTATGTGGCTGTTTGCTCACTTGTTTACAGCATTGTACTGGATTTTTAAACAGTATTTTAAGCGGTATTTAAACAGGCAAATGACTCAAAGCAATATAAACCTGTGAAAGCCACTGCTCTGCAGCAGCTTTCAAAGCAAAACCTGGCTGGAAATATTCTGTGAAGACTTTTCCAATACAGCCTGGAAGAGACTTATATGCAAGTGTATAACCTTCCTACAGCCAACTAAATAATGCCAAATGCGTTTATAGAGAGATCCTGCTTTGATGTTTATAGCCTGATGCAGCACCATCCTGATGAGAGTCCTGGGCACTCTGGGAATATAACCCATCACCAAGTCATCAAGTACAGGGCAGTCTTATAATGCTAGCAGATACAAGGATATGAGGCTGTATGACTTATCCCAGGACTGGAGTTACTCATAAATGATAAGTAGCTTAAAGGCAGTCTCACCAAATGTACTGAAATTCACAACTTTTCCCTGATCTTCCCAGCCCTATTTGCTTGAACACTGGCTCCCATGGGATACTCCTTCAGGCTGTCAGTTTGCCAGGTCAAAGACCTTAGTTTTCAGTATTTTATCAGAAGATTACATCAAGTTCAATGCCAACTTCTACGGAAAAAGAGGATCGTCATTATGTGAGCTTAAAACCAAAGCCACAGTCAAGACTTCTTCATCTACCTCTCTGCAGAACAAAAGCTGCTGATTCATAACATGAAGTGTATTTTGCTGACCTTCAGTTGCCCTTTTTACCCTGCTCCAAATGTTGGCACCCCAGCAGAAGATCTTGCCAGGTGGAGTGTCTACCTGCCACAGTTCACAGTCTGAGACATTAGCGTGAAATAAAATGACTGACTTCAAATGTATGCGCTCATTACAAGCTGCAGCTCGTGGTCACATTTATTTCTGCTTGGCTATGCCTCCAGCACTGATAAAGACCTTTGGAAAAATGTTTGTGGCACGAATTCAAGGCAGTAATTGCTCAAGCCACCCACATGAATTCCACCTTCAAGTCAACCCAAAGGAAGCCCTATAGCTGTACTGTGCTCTACCAGGATCATATTCACCCTCTGTTATGCAGTCAGTATGACCTAACACCAAAGTTAAGTGGAGAACTGTGATCAAGAGCTACTCAGCCTCTCACAGAAATGAGGAAGAAGCCTAGGAGACTCTCTAGTTCGAGTCAGGGAGCACAGCCACAGCAGAACAGGCAGAACAGCGAGCTGCTGAGGCAGCAGTCACAGCTGATGGCTGCCTGACACCCACCTGAAGGTAAAGTAGGTCTACTGAAAGCAACACATGCAACCTCGCCTGTGAGCACACACAGAGATGGCCTCACAGACACAAAATGACATTTTTCCATGTAAGGCTACCCAATCAATCCAACACAGTCTGCACTAGCTTCAGTTACAAACAGATTTTTTGTTTTCCTGCCCCAAAGTGGTGATCTCTGCAATCTGCCAAACAATGACACCTATGTTACCACAGAGAGGTCTTAATCAGAAAGACTTACTTAGATGCAGGCAAAAATAAGTGTCTCCATCACTGGTGCCATACAATTACCAATAATATCTTCAGCCTGAGAATGTGGGTACAGAATAACACCCACATACCTGTGCCTGAAGTGACAGATACAATTCTCACCATACACTGTTTCCTTTCAACATCCTAGCAATATCACTGATGTCTTTTCTGGCTTCAGCTAGTGCCTACCTATAGGACAACACTGTCAACACCATTGCATGGGCAGTGGGATATCTAGCTACTGGGTGACATGCAGTCACAGAATCACAGAATGGTAGGGGTTGGAAAGGACCTCTGGAGATCATCTTGTCCAACCCCCCTGCTTGAGCAGGTACACCTAGAGCAGGGGACACAGGAACACGTCCAGGTGGGTTTTGAATGTCTCCAGGGAAGGAGACTCCACAACCTCTCTGGGCAGCCTGTTCCAGTGCTCTGTCACACTGAAAGTAAAGAAAGTTTTTCTCATGTTCAGGTGGAACTTCCTGTGTTCCAACTTGTGCCCATTGTCCCTTGTCCTGTCATAGGGCACCACTGAAAAGAGTCTGGTCCCATCCTCTTGACACCCACCCTTCAGGTATTTATAAGTAGTCATAAGATCCCCCCTCAGTCTTCTCTTCTCCAGGCTAAACAAACCCAGGTCTCTCAGCCTTTCCTCATAAGGTTGATGCTCCAGCCCCCTGGTCATCTTGGTAGCTCTCCACTGGACTTGCTCAAGCAGTTCCCTGTCTTTCTTAAAATGGGGGGCCCAAAACTGGACACAGTACTCCAAATGTGGTCTCACTAGGGCAGAGTAGAGGGGGAGGATAACCTCTCTCAATCTGCTGGCCACACTCCTTTTAATGCAGCCCAGGATACCGCTGGCCTTCTTGGCCACAAGGGCACATTGCTGGCTCAGTATCCACCTGCTGTCCTCCAGCACTCCCAGGTCCTTCTCAACAGAGCCGCTTTCCGGCAGGTCAGCCCCCAGCCTGGACCGGTGCATGGGGTTGTTCCTCCCCAGGTGCAGGACGTTATACTTGCTCTTGTTGAATTTCATGAGGTTTTCCTCAGCCCAGCTCTCCAGCCTGTCCGGGTCTCGTTGAATAGCAGCACAGCCTTCTGGTGTATCAGCCACTCCTCCCAGCTTGGTATCATCAGCAAACTTGCTGAGGGAACACTCTATCCCATCATCCAGGTCATTGATGAATATGTTGAACAGGACTGGACCCAGCACAGACCCCTGGGGAACACCACTAGTTATGGGCCTCCAACCAGATTCTGCCCCATTGATCACGACCTTCTGAGTTCTGTTGTTGACCCAGTTCTCAATCCACCTCACTGTCCATTCATCCAACCCACACTTCCTTAGCTTGTCCATGAGGATGCTATGGGAGACAGTTTCAAACACTTTATGGAAGTCAAGGTAAACAACATCTGCTGCTCTCCCTTCATCCAGCCAGCCAGTCATGCCATCATAGAAGGCTATCAGGTTGGTCAAGCATGCTCTTCCCTTGGTGAATCCATGTTGACTACTTCTGATAACCTTCTTGTCCTATGTATTCCTGGAGAAGACCTTCAGGATGAACTGCTCCATCACTTTTCCGGGGATGGAGGTGAGGCTGACTGGCCTATAGTTTCCTGGGTCAGTATGCAGCAACTGTCCAACCAGCCTAACTGGCCATTTCACCTGTCACCTCCTCATGTGACAGTAGGTTGTCTCTGGTTATGTGCACGCGCTTTGGTCAGAGATCACCAGGGATGTGTGTATATGGACAAGGCTTGGCACAATGGGCCCTCAATAGCTTGAGGGAGCTAATCTAGCTTGGCACAGACAAAGCAGTTTGTTATCTTGCATTGCACCACTAGATCCATATACTTGAGCTTGTTTGGTCTGGCAGATATAAGCTACTCTCTATCTGCCATCTCTTTCAGAAGTAAAGCATCAAGAAAAAGTTATTTTAAACAATCTTAGCAGTAAAACTGAGGAGCAACAATGAAGCACAGGGCAGGGACAGGAGCAAGGGGCAGGGGGAACCAGGAATGTCAAAAGCTGCTCGATACAAAGCCACCAAATTTTTTGATACACCCCCAGCTTCTAAATGTCAGCACTGACAAGCGGGTTTTCTCCTGCCTCTGAGTTTTCAATTTCTGTCCGGGGCAGAACTGAAGGCTACGTAGGCAGTAACAAGGGAACGAGTAGGCATACCAAGTGACAGATATTTGTCAAAAAAATTGGACAGAAAATTCCCACATCCTCTTCAAGGATTTTAGTTGCTACAGAATCACAAAAATAGCATTGGGCTATAAAGGCACTGCAAACCAATAACTTTCTCTCACTGTCCAAACTGGTGGACAGGTAAACAGGAGAGGAATGTAAGACTAAGGCCAGAGCCATAAGTTATTGGGAGCCTTCAGGACAGAAGGAAAATCAGTTTGAGCCCTCCTGTGTGAACTTTCTGAGAAATAATAAAGTTAATGAAAAACTGCCATATCCAGACTCCATATAGAGCTCTACTGATGGCTGTGCCAGCACAGTATGATCTATCAATTTGCTGGCTACCCTCAACAACAAATACTTGGACTTCCTTTATCAAGGATACTTTATCCACATTCAGGCTGAAATACAGAACATCCTAACACACCAGGACCTTATTAGACATGCCATGGAGATACCAGGGATGGATTTGGTGACTTGTTCCCCAAGGTTCCTCCTGTGGGAATTTTATCTTCTCAGTACTATAACAAAGCTCACAGAAGATGCACCACCCGTTGTTTCTAAAGCACTTTGAAGAGAAAAGAACCTGAAACACAGCCTTACTGAGACCACCTGGACTGACTTTTACCTGCCCAAGGGACGCCAGAGCATCCCAGGGCTGAATGTCCCAAGCCAGAGGAAACGACAAATATGGGCTGGGATGAATGCTGAGTAATAGGCCTAGGGTGTCCGGTGTGCTGTTTCCAACATAACTGCAAGAGCAGGGGGGTAGAGATGTCCCTTGTCCTAGGCAAGCACAGGAAAAAAAAAAAGGGGCAGAGGGGGATAGAAAATGTAATGCTTTTGTTAGAAACGGGTGTAGCCACAATGCAACACAGCTACAACAGAATGGTTCAGACTCCATGTTTGCTTTCATCCCCATCTGGTCTTGGTGTTGACCTTGATCTTCTTGACATTGCAGCACCTGCAATGCTGGCCCAAGTCCCTTGGTGCATGCTCCAGTGGGACCTGGGGCCTCCTACTCCTGCAGGGCCTACAGCTGCCATCACCACATAGGAACATCCTTTGGGGTGGTGGCAATGTGGTGGGAGCTCCACAGAACCAACTCAGGGCTGCTCCCCAATTCTTTAACCACTGGGACTCTTCTCCCAGTATGCAAGCCAAATACCTTCCTCTCTTCCAAATTACCATTCCTCTCTCAAAGAGAAGATATGGAATCAGAATAAAACCAGGCAGGGCATGGGGAGGCCTTGTGGGGGGCTTGTCATGGCCAGTGATACCCTGGTAGTGCCACCAGGGCCATGACAGTCCCAGCCATTGCCTTGAACACGAGACCACACTGGTATGCAGCACTTGCGGGTGTTATTTCGTTACACTGATTGCCGTCTTGTTTTTGTTTTGTTTTTTCACCCCACATTTAGAAATGAAAGCAACTTTTAATCAAGAAGAAGAAATAGAAATGCTGAGAAGTCAGCAGGATTGATGGTTTCATCTTTGGTGAGGGTGATGGCACAGCAAGGGTGTTTGCAGCATTTTGTCCTGCTCCAAGACACCTCCCACATAATTAGCCCTTTTGCTACTGTGAAACTATTCAATATATACCTTCCCTAGTGAGCAGTCCCATCTAACCACAGCAGTCAAGTAGCAAATAACCTTTCGATTGTCCATGCTTATATTTTCCATCTTCAGGAGAGCAGATATTTTATTTCCACTAGATTTTCCAACCACTCTTCTCCCATTCATGACAGACATAAAAGAAGACAGTTAACTCATACCTTTCCTGAGGCCACCTCGCTTCAAAATCTATTATCTAGATTCTCAAGAAACTTTCTCTGTTACTGTGGAAAGTGAGGGAGAAAAAAGCATCAAATGAACAATTCTGTTGTGCCATCTGTGAGTCTGTGATAAAATTAATGCAATTCTGTCCCCAAATCCTCAGTTGTTCTTCTTAGATGATTGACTTAAGAGTGAATACTCCTACTCAATGGTTTCTTTTCTTGAGGTAGGTTTGTTTGTTTTCGCCCAAATACTCAATATTCTGAAGCAGTGACAAAAGAGGATTGCTGCTTTTCAAAGAAGCTGATCCTGTGAGAGCTCCTTTCTCTTCTCCTCTAACTGCATTAATAGGAATGGGAGAAAGGCAGATTATTTCCCCAAAACATATGGATAATACAAACCCACAATAACAGGTACTGGCCCTTGTGGTCCCCAGGGAATGAATGCATCTCTCTACTTCTGCAGGGCTTTGAGCTTAGATAAGTGAGGATCACTGAGCTCACTCTACCATTAAATCTCTGCCACATCAGCCTTTCACCATCACTGTCCAGGATCAAGAAGAATATTGTAGAAGTATGGAAAAAAAACCAAACCACAAAGTACTTTAACTTTGCTTTGCACTCATTTGGGGCCTATGTGACACCTGCTTTAATTTAGATTTCAGCTTCCTCTAAGAAAACATTTCTAACTCATTAAAATTACCCACACTCAAAAAACCCCAAACAAACCCAAAGCCCAACCCCAAAACAAAAACCAATCCAGGGTGGACAGGGTGAGCTTGTTGTCATTTATGCCTATGAAAATTTGGTAGATGTAGGGCCACTTCCTAACTGATTGTTTTGGTCATTGTCTGCTTATAGCAGAGAAAGGGAACAGGCAACAACAGTGAGAATTTTATTAACAGTTTCCCCAGGGACTTCCCCAGTTAGCTAGTCCAAGCAACACCTATATGAAGAAACAGTTAGTTTCTCAATTACATATTAGTAGTTACATCTTCCTTTGGCACTTAGATTCTACAGTATGTTTGCTGTTTGAAAAAGATTATTGTAACTATACAAATCTATGCAAGCTAAAATTTTATTTTGAAGTAGATTAAGAATTGCCAACTTGTTTTTTAGCAAGTGAGAAGCTGGAGAGCTTAGTGCCATACCACAAAGGCACCAGAGGTGTTAAAAGGCACCAGAAACTGAAGAACTGGAAGGTCAGGAAACACAAATGGAGAAAATTTTTTTCCAAGTATAATGTCTGAAGTTAACAGACAACAGCAAGATTAACACTATGGGGATTATGAAGCTCACATTGAAGAAATAAAAAAAAATATTTAATTTTAATAAAATTTAAAATTGTGGTTTTATTATATACATTTTTAAAAGGGGGGAAGGTGGATAAGGGAGTGTTTCTCTGAGCTGGGTTAACAAGGCTCCAAATTAAGTCTAAAAGATCTTGCTCATTTTCCCTCACTTCCAGTTGATGAGCTTACTTTCACACCAAGCTAAAACATAAGTAGCTCAAGAGTTGTCTGAGGATCACTAGAGAATGGGAAGACTGAACATTTTTAGAGAAATGCAGCATTCAAAAATGGTATCAGTAGGTAACAATTAGCATCAGTATCCTGTACTACTTGTATTACCTGCTTGCAGTCTCACAGCACTTTACAATATGACCAGGTTTACATAATGGGAAACTGGGACACTGCTGATTTAAGCTTAATTCACATCCAGACGCAGCAAGTTATTGTTTTTATCACCTGTGTCTCAGAGGAGCTGTTGAATCAAATAGGCACTTTCCTCACAGGGGAAAAACCATGGGTTAGAAAGGTAAGAACAGCTATACTAGGCCAGAGTGCTGTATCCTCCAGCTCAGTATCCTTTCTTGGACAGGGACCAGTAAAAGCTGCTGAAGAGCAGACGAAGCACATAGCAATGCTTTGCCAGAATGCACTCTCAGCAATCAACAGCTTTAGGACTTCTCAGACCACGAGCATACACTCATGTATCCTAGCTGCTGATGAAATTTTCTTCTATGCACTTGTCTGGTTGCTTTTTGAACCTGGGTAGAGCTTTGGTCCCCACAGCGTTATGTAGCAAATGCTGCCAGGGCTTAACTATGGATCACAGAATAAAATTCCTCTGCCTATTCTGAACTTTTGAACCTTTTATTTCACTTGGCATCATGTAACACAAGTAGAGAAAACAGTGAATGACTGTCCCCTGTCTACCTTCTCTGCTACTCTTTATTTGATAGCTCTCTATCATATTCTTCCCTCCTAGTAATCTCTTCTCCATGCTGAAGAGCTGTAATCTATTTAGTCATGCCTTGAAAAGAAGCCATTCTGTATCTCTGATCATCGCTGCCTTCCTTCTTTGTATGCTTTCTCTTTACTCATCCTTTTTGAGAAAGGAGGATTCATGAGGTGGGCACACCATCAGCTCTTACAGCGGCACAACTGTTTCTCCTGTTTTTCTACACCATTCCTTTCCTAACACAACATAATACTCTTTTTGCCTCTCTCACCCTCACTGAACACTCAACTGACATTTTCACAGAACTGTCCAAAAGGACTCCAAGATCTTTTGCGATTACTAGCTACTTCACTGCCTCTAGCTGTATATGTGAAATTAAGGCTGTTCTCCAAAGCACGCCACTTTGCTTTTATCAACAGTAAGTGTCAGATGGTATTTTGTCACCTAGTTATGAAATGTGATCTTTCTACACCATTTTGAAGTAAGCTCTGTTTCTTCTCTGAAATTTCCTATTGTCATTCTCCATCCCCTTTACCAGATCACCCATGAACAATTTGGACAGCGCTGGCTCTAGCATTGATCTCCAGGAGACTCCAGTGATCTCCTTCCCTATGAAAACTCATCATCTATTGCTACAGTTTGAGCGAGATTTGGTGTATAAAGAAAAACATCTCATGTAGTTTTGTGTGTGGCATAACCTGTATGGTGCCAACAAGTACGTTTCCCTTAAATCCCAGGTCACGTCTGTCAGCTTCATGCATATGTTTTGGATATCACAGAGCATCCCAGCTGGCATAGAGAGCCTATTTTTTAGGCCACTGAACCCAACTCTTTGTTTCCTGTTTCTTAATGAGTTACAGACTCATATAAGGACAATAGCATTGCTTTGTAGTTTTGTTTCTTTTAAAGTGTTTGGCAAAAGCTGTTTTGGAAATGCAGAACTACCATATCAACTTTTCACACATGCGAGTAACTACTCTAGAAAAACCTCTAATAAATTTGCAAGGGATAAGATCCTTCTAGAAAACTAGTGATAACTCTTTCCTATCATACCTTATTTGTTTATGTGTCCACTTTTTACTACACCTTCCACGGTTTTCCTGATACAGACATTAGACTTACTGGTCATTAATTACCAGACCCTCCTGAAAATCTGTTTATATACTGTAGTCACATTTTCCGCTTTTTAATCATCTGGTACCAAGGCAGTTTTAGGTACTATATTACAGATTGAAACAGTTCTACTTCTCCACGCTAAATGTTGATGCAAAGACATTGAACTAACCTGAGCTGTGGCTCAGCATAAATTAATCAATTAATTAATCTGTAATCCACATGCCATGATCAGCCCTTCACAAAAAGGAGAGAGGACGTGCATCTAATTCTTGGTCTGTGGCCTTTTTGCATTTAAAAGCTATAGCTTTTAAATACCAGTAACTCCTCCTAGGGTAAGCACAATTAGGAATAGGCTCAAAAAAGTTCTTCTGTCCTTGCGGTTGGTATCTAACCCCTAAGCAGAACATGCTACATCGATTTTTGGGCCAGCATTTGTACTGGGGCTATACTGCTATTGCCACATCAGCAAAAGGCTCTCACTCCTCACTGACATTTCTATGCCAGCAAAACTTTGAAAGTATAGGCTCGGCCTATGTTTTAGTACTTTCCCATGGCTGCCCCAAGGGCCACAGGAAAAGGTCAGCTCTCCACAGCTTGTGGCCCTGTCCCCAGTTTCAGTCCTCTTCCTGCATCTTTCCCTCTACCTGTGCTTTCAAAGGAAATCAGCCCCAGCTGCTTAAACATGTCTGCCACTGCGCCCACACTGGACACATGCCACCAGCAAACAGGGGAAAGACAGCGGGGTATGGATCATATATATGCAGATTTTCACTGGCTAGACAGAGGTGAAATCTTCTCAGGGATGTTTAAACCATGAGTCATCACCATCATTAAGAATTCAAATCTTCCTATGAATTAAAAATTTGAATAACTGTTTGAATTAATTAAATAATGTCTCCTTTTGTGTCATGAGTAGTAAAATAAAATTTCTATCTAAGTGAGTATACTGTCATGTAAAGCTGTTTTAGAGGAATCATTGCTCTTGTCCATAAGGAAATCTATCGCCAGATGGAATTTACTCCTTTATAGGGATCTTATTTCGCTGTACCATCAGATGCAAAATCTCTATATTCTGTGTTTCTGAAGAGATTTATTCATAGCCACTCTTCTGGTAAGATACTTGAATCTCATGGTAGTATTTAGACAAGGTCAGATTCTGGCTAAAACTAATATGTTGCTGTAGATTATTGCTATCCTTAGCCAGCATCGTATCACATGAATGCATTAGGACATTTTCCTGGACTACAATGTCTTTATATGTACTGGAGCAACTACAGAATAAATATATGGAAGGGCATTCCCTGTGGCTGACCTGTGATTTGGAGTTCTCTTTCAGTTCCTTGAGCTTCATTCTCAGTGTATAAAAATAAGCCCAAGCATCAAAACTATACAACTGTCACTTCCGCTAATGTTCATCTATGACTACTTATCTGAAAGGAATACAGGGCATAACATGCCTTCGCAACACCCATGCATCAATACATCCTCCATTCATATCTGTATTTCATAGCTATGTTGCACAGATCTCCGTCAGGTCTAATGCTATTTTCAGCCTTCAGCCTTTGTCCCTCGACTTTCATCTTAGATCTTCCTTCTCTTGGGGAAGGCAGTGAAGGAAGAAGGAAAGCCATGCTGAGTATTCTGTAGGCTCCTGTGGCTCACCTCTGCCTAGAAGATCCCTGTGCACAGAGACTAGTTCTGGGCACTTCACACCTGATCACAACAGTACTACCAAAACACCATACCATTTAATGCAAAGGCCTATTTTACTCCCTCAGAATTACTCAAATGCTGGGATTAGGGTTAATTCTTTGAGACAGAAAGTGGCAAGCATCAGGGAGGGTGGGAAAATTAAGAGACACCAGACTCCTTTTTAGTAAAAATTCAGGGGAAGATTTTGGAGTCACATTAATGAAGAACATCAAGTTTACAAGACCCTTTGTGCCTTACTCCGCTCCTGCAGCACATTTTCAAGGGTACACACAATTTTCAAAGGTGGATTCAGAGAGCAAGTCACAGAGCAGGTGGCCAACATCAAGCGAATAGACAGCAGCTCTGTAGAAGGCTGCACAGCTGCTTCCCCAGAGCACAGCAGTGCGGGATGTGCACCAGGCTGCTGCAGTGGCTCCAGATGCCCAACAGGGAACAGGCTCACTTGACAATCACTGCAATTTGGACAGGAATATATGGTGCTTCAGGTATTACCCACACAGGTGGTATGACTGTCATTCCCCCTCAGGATTTCAAAAATCTTCAAGAGCATAATTTTCACCTTGGGAACACCATAGAAATATTGGGCTATAGCGGCTGGAACGAAGCATTAGTTTAACAGCATGAAATCAGAGATATTTCTGAGAGTGGATATGGTTGACAGTATGTTATGGTAGGTTAAAAAACCCAAACAGCCATGATAAGTAAATATCTCTGGGGGGTGGGTTGCAGACAGGGTGGGAGATTCCAGCTAGGTCAATGCTTTAGCCCAATTGTCAAGAGGAAACCTGCAGATGTTTCAGGGCCTATTTCAATATACAGAGCTCAAGTTAAGAGCCTGTATAACAGATGGCAGTTTCTGAGTCACTAAACATTACTATTTGGCAACAAACTTATGCTTTCTCAACCATTTATCAAGGGACTCTTGCCACAAACTGCTGTGAAAGTGATGTGGATTCTGTAACATTCAGTTGCAGAGTTACTAAACCGACAAGCAGAGCTCCATATAACTTCAGACACAGATAAATCTTTAAATAACAGATCTAAAGTAAACCTGGCATACATCAGCTTGAGTCAGAGAAACCAACACTGGAGTCCAGAGGCCCAACATTTTCTGTGTATTTCTGGATGGTTTATGCTTGCACTTCACTGTCTCCTAACTGATCAAATAATTATTTCTTTTTAGGTAGATATTTAGAAAATTTCAGTAAATATGACAAGGGAATTAAATCTTAACACCAACATCTGGCACTGAAAGCAACTTTCTCTTTAAAACATCTTTTAAAAACAACCAAACCATATTTATATGTTGATTCCAACAATGCTACTATGACTATTACACATCCCACTCAACAAGTAGATACAGGGTCAGAAGACAAGATACACAAAAGGATTCAGGTACCCAAATACTTCCTGATTTCATTTAGTCCAAGTTTGGCGGGATTTAGGTACCAAAACACTTTACAGGATCTGACCCTGTGTATCTTTGCAAGGCTATTGGAGGCATTAGTCTTAGGAACAGGATTAAGAAGACCCAGCTCTAGCCTCATCCTCAGTTTATTAGGCTATAACCTTTTGCATCTCATTGCATCAGAGTTAATAGAAATAGCACATGACCTTTCTGTAATAAGGCTCTTTATGACAGCAGCCTCCCAGAGAGTCACAGTGTCTACTCTGCAGAGCTAATAATAGACAACATTCCTACAGGGACATAATTCATGGGGCTGCATGCACAAGGCATGCACCAAAACCTCATAAAGCATTAATTGAATCATGTTCTGAATAAAAACAAACAAGCTGCACATACTGCACTGTGAAAAGTTCAATACAAGCTATCTGCAAAACAGCTACATATCTTAAACCCAAAAGGAGAGAGAAATGGTAGAGGATAGGCAATAGCCAAGTGACTGTGTATCGCATCTTGGGCAATGGGGTTGCTATTTTTGCCTCTGTGGTAACTCCTTCCGTCTCTTATGCATGTTATTCCTATCCTGTAAGGACTGTTGACTAGGAAGAGAAGAAAAACTATGAATGAGAAGAGCAGAGACTATTCACAAGAGATCAGTATGATCTGCTTAAATCTCAGAAAAGGAAATACAGAAAAGGGGAAAGGATGGCTTCACTTAAAGCAAAACAAACCTTCAGAGTTAAAGCATGTGTCTTTCAGAAGGAACATCCTCTTTCCTCCCTCCCCTGTACAATGCCATGAAGTTTATCAAGTGAAAGTCTGCTGGATTAAATACTTCTTTCTCAGCAATATGCCAGTGATATTTAGAACTCCTCATAAAAGAAAGCAAAGTCTGCAACCATCTTTTGTAAACAAAGTTGTTGCTTTTAGGCATGTATGTATCTAGAAAGTGATGACTTCTTTCAGTGTTGCTTTTAAATTGTCATTTTTGGCACAAATCTGCATTTTTGAAAAACAGAACCAAGGCATCATGTTACATAGAAGAAAGGCATCGTGTTCCAAGCTGGAACAATCCTCTTCTTTTTCTCCAGGTTTTGTCTATCAAAACAGGACAACAGAGCTTTGTAACCTTGGTATTGTACACTGATGTCAAGGTGACTGCTATTATACCCTGCTCACTGTGCTAGGTATGAAAAGGAACCTACTCCAACAGTACCGATGGTGGTAGTAGTCTGCGAAACGAAACAGTTAAAAAACACTGATCTAAACTACATTGATAAAGGGAAGGCGACCCTTGTGGATAACTAGCATACAGAAACCTTTTGGAATTTGCTTTTAAAGTTCATGTTTTCCCCCTACTACTTGTGTTATGCATGCTGCATTTTCATTTTGATCTGGTGATGATTCACAGGCAAAAAAAAAGTTATGGCTTTTTCAAGGAAAAACAATCTATTATATGGGTAGCATCACAGCCTAATCTCCATCACAGAAGTATATGGAGAGAAATTCTGTTCCTTCTGAAATGCACAGGCGTCTATCATTGAGTTCAATAGGGACATCAACTGAAGGTCAACAATGGTGAGACAAGGCAGCCAGCATAAATGCATACTCGTTAACATCAAATGGTGCTTAGAATAATTTTATGTTCGTATAGTTTTGCTGTTTGAGGGGCTTACAGTGAAGATACATTAAAAAACCATTTCCAGAGTCAAGCTTTATGAGCTCTCCTTCTGTAACCACATCGATATGCAGAAACAGATGTCATTAGAGCCAGACCTTTGTGAGCTCTTTTTCTCCTGTAATGTTTTTAATGTGTCCCTGGTTAGCAAAGTGTCCAGCAACTCTAGAGATGTCAAATGTTTCTAACTTGACATTGTAGACAAGCAGACAGTAACAGACATGAGATACTCCCTAAGGATTCAATCTTGCCAAGCTTTCTCCCCCTCTGTATTTCACACTCAAGTAGCGATGTCCATGCATCTCTAACAGTATCTCACTTTGCTCCTGAGCTTTGGCTAGAAGGAATATCAGCAACAGCTCTGCCTGCAGTGACCTCCGTTCTTACTATCCTTTTTTTTTTTTAACTGCCTTTTTTCCACCATGTAGGAAGCAAAACAAAATAATTGACTCATAGGCTAAAATAGATCCTTAAATCCAAAGAAACATTTGAAATGGATGGGTGTTTTCCTCCCATAAGACAGACTGCATAATCTTTAGCACATTCTTTTGCTAAGTAACACGTTCCATCTCACTTTAAGAGAGAAACGGCGTAAAACCACCTCTCTTTTTTTTCCCATCACTACACATTTTTACAGTTGTTCTGTTGCTGCTTCAGATATTGTAAAATGCACCAGTTCAGTCAAGTGCTGCTTCAGTCTATATGAAAACAGGCACAAAAAATTCAATGCCTTTCTAGTTTATTTCCCTTCCAAACTCCCATCAGCCATCATTCCATCTCTTCACAAACAGCATCCAGATGTTAATAAACATCTCAAACTTACTGTTTTTCAATGGCACAACCTTTTCCTGTTCAGCTTTTCCTATCATTTATTTTGTCCACCCTGTAGCCTTTGTTGTTTGCTCATATTTCCAGCTCACCACAAAATATATGAGTGTCAACAGAAGAATTCCTTTAATATGAACCAAAATAATATTACTTGCTTCAAATCCAGGGAAATAGAACCTGCATTTAAATTTATGCTCATTGGAGCTTCCACTAACATTTTTCTGGATGGGAATTTAATGTGGAGTATCACTGAGTGTTCCAGTTGGAGTTCAAAAGGGAACTTTTATTTTCAGAGTTCACAATAACAAAGAGACTGACAACCTTTTATATATTTTTAAAATGTGCTTCATTCAGTAGAACACAGGTCCCCATTTAATGAACTATGCACTGTAAATCAATACAGGTCTGATAAGGCTGACAAGTGACAGAAGTAGAATATGCAACACCTTGCACAGGCTTTGCGGCATCACTAAACATATTAATGCCTCTACATTAAAAAAAAACCCTTCTGACTTAAATTTATGGGCATGCTGATCTTGACTAGAGAAAGAGATCTTAATAGCTACACAGGAAATATTAAAATATATTATAATGTGTTTGCCACAGTTCCCATCATTGTGTGTATAGCAATAAACAGTTCAGTGGATTCTGGAGGCTTGCCCACAGGGGTGCTCAGTGCTGGTCAGGGTCCCGCCCAGCATCTGCTCCCTACAAGGACTCTCGTGCTGTGTGCTATCACTGGCTGCTTTCCCTTCTGAGGTGGTCCATTTTCCAACTCAAATTGGTTTAAACTGGTTTGGGGTTACCAAAGCGGTTAAAAGCCTACCAGTTGTCTGCATAGGAGCAGACCCTGAACAAATTCAGCCAGAACAAAGACTAAAAAGAAAAAAGTCATGGTTCAACTTTCTGGTTTTACTTCTCCAAGGACTTTGCAAATGAAAGTGAGAAAAATTTAAAGGAAATGGAATTATGTAGAAAATTATAATTACAAATGGTCTCTTGAGTCTCCTGTAAAGTTTGAGACCCATGGGCTAGATTTTTGCATCAACACAGTTCTTGCTTCAAACAAGGTCCAATCCAAATAAACAAGAGAGGAAGGGAAGAAAGAAAAACAGGGCAAAGAAAGTTAAGAGCAGGGTAGTGAGGGTGCTGTCTTTGAGCACAAGCCCTGTGCTCTGCTCCAGAGCAGCAAGGTAAGAGAATAAAAATCCACAGCAAATGTCTTGGTTACAATATCCTGCTCATGACACAGTTTCAGGGTTGCTCTCATAGGGAAACAAATAGCATCTCACTTTCCCAGGAAGCTTATATTTCCCCCCCCCCCCCACGTGGTCAAAAACTTCTCAGGAACATAAAATTAGATTGCAACTTATATGCAGTAGATGCTGTTATGACAGGCTAAAGAGAAGTCAGTTGTGATGTGAACATGACTATGGGAAAGGCCTCCATTATTTTGGTTTGGTTTTAAATAATCTGTGGTCCACAGCTGAGTATTTGTTCCAGGAAATAACGGGTATAAAACGATCACTGACTGTACGCAGCAAAGGGCCAGATGCTATTGAGTTACACTTCCCTGGGCAGGCACCACTAAAAGTTAGAACACTGTTGCCTCAATAAAAATGCAACAAGTTAAAAACAACTCCAGGTTGTAACAGTGCAGTCACTGCTTGTATTCCTACCCCCATTTGTGTAACAGCGTTTACTACATTTTCTCCCCAAGAGTAAGATTTCAAATAATTGACCACTCTTCTCACCGGCAGGCTCGGAACTCTGTTCTTTTCAGGTCTTTATAGAAAGGAATCAGATTTTACGAAGTCTGATTTTGTTCACTTCCTTTGCAATTGCAACGTCTTCTGCAAACTTGATCATTTATACCAAGAAATAGCTCCAAAACGAACCCCTATGAGAAAAAGTGTTGAGATTATTACTAATGCCTGTAAAAAATATTCAGGGGCAAAAGCTCCAGATTTTGCTTCAGCTAAGAGGGAACATTGAGGTTTTGCTGCCAAATTAGCATCAAAAACATGGAGAACCCACAGAGACACAGCAAGGACCATAAGATGCTCTCTAGCTCCATGGAATCATGACTATAGACAGGGCTATCTCAGCACCAAATTGGATTTTGCCTCCTGAAATAAGGAACTCGAACTGGAGGCTGAGCTGTTCCTACCACAGGAAGGACAAAATTAAAAGGGGGCACAGGGGGGATGAAGAGCCAAAGAACTGTAAACCTTTGCAACTGGGTTATCTGCTGTCCTAAGGAAAGAAGTGGAAAGTTGGTGGTCCATAACTCTGAGTCACACTTCAGATACCCTATTGCCCTTCCCTCAGCACAAGCACCCTGGCCTTTGAGGGATCCCAAGCAAACAAACCAGGATTATGGCTTTTTTTATATATTTGCTGCCCTAGGCAACTTTGATATCCCAAGGGAAGGTCCTGGCTACCTATGTATGTATCAGTTCTCTGTGAGATGGCTTCTGCAATGAGAAGCAAGGAGGTCCGATAGAGGATTCCCAAAATATTGCAAGGTACCTAAAAAATTTCTAACCATTACAGGAAGCATCATTTTGATAACCCTGATATGTTGCACTGCATTACAACAGTAGTATTATATCACAGTTTGAGAACTTCTGTCATATACTGCACTTAGGACCAATTAAATGCAATCTCAGGGATGGACTGGGATGCATCCAATTGGATGGATCAACCATTGGGATGGATCAACCTGTTCTGCTGCACCATCAATTAAGTCCATTTTGGTGCAAAGTGTAATTGAAGTATCAAGTTATGACAAACTCAGAAGTAAAATATTAAGATAATTAGTTGCTGTGGTGACTCAACACAAAACCTTTCCCAATACCACATGTCACACATGTTCATGCCTAGGATTTTCTTGTTTGGGGTGGAAGGAGAGTAGATGTTCTTCATATCATGCAGAGGTCTCTTCAGATAGCGCTCCACAACAGCCCATCTGCTCAATTATTAGAAAGGTTTTAAAGATATAACAAATCTGGCATAACAACTGGTTAAAATTCAGGATCAGTCTCACATGAGGACTAACCAATGCCAGAAGCCACATAAGAATTTGGTACAAAAAAGCTAGAAATTCAATACCCATTTCATGAAATTTCACCACCTCAATGAATACAAATAGAAAATGAGTAACTTAGATTGGAAAATTCATATATTTAAAACAAAAAAAAAAACACCAAACCACCCCACACCATAATTTGATCAGTTTGCTGTTGGCTTATTTACCAGAACATGTTTACTAGGAAATTTCAAGCCAGTGCAGTCACACGACTGTACACACAACTGTAGCGGCCCTGATGCTGAGATATCAGTTCAGTCACATATTAAAGAAAGAGAAAGAAAAAAAAAAAAAGACAATAAAAGGGAGACAGATATTTATCTAGGTCTTTAGAGGTGACACTTGGTATAGCCCCATCAGCGGCACTTCGACGCCCATTTCAACCGCTCCTGGTGCCGCTTTTTGGTGCTTGCCAAGCATTGGTTCTAATTTGTTTATGGGAGTAGTAGTATTTTATGCCAGCAGGAAAAGTGACCTATCAATAAATCAGTAGCTGGCCTGCTGTGTTCTGCATGGGAAACTGTTAAGCCAGTTCTTTCCCCTTTCTGTATTATCTATTTTATATAAATGATTCATGAGGGTTGGGGTTTTATTTTCTTTTTAAGAGTATGCAGTAACTCTACAAAGGATCATATAAAATATTTATGAGGTTCAGATAAAATACACCTGCTATGTGTATGCATTACCTACAAAGTCTTACCTCAGTTGGACCAGATTTATTTATTTTGGCGCTCTCTTCATAAAGTTTCCCAACATTTCCCAGTCTTCCAAGCCACATAATCTTCTAACCAAGGAAGTTAAGAAACCAATGTCAATGAACCCTGTTCAAAGCTTTCACTTTTACTGATTTTAGCCCTCCAGATATTCATAGATCACAAATTCTGATCTGACCAGAGCCAGATGGCATGAGTATGCATAGCCCATTGTACTAACGATTTTGGAGAGGATTACTCAGACAGTAAAGAGCACATCTCAAACAAGAAAAGAAGAAATGTTTTCTTCTTACTTGCAGTGAAAGAAACAAAACAGCACTTAAAATGGACCCAAAATTATTTAATTTGATGTCTTCTCTATGTAAAAAGGCCAATATTAAATAAAGAAACAAACTACATCGAGTGCATGTATAAGGATAGCATGAGACAATGACACAAACGAGTCAGTTTTGCCAGACCCAAGTTTTATGTCTGCATATCTCTGCTCCCAAAGGGGAACAACTGTGCATTTATCATGCCATTACACTGATGCATTGCTTTCACTCCTTCTAGAATGTGAAAAAATAGAAGCTTCACCCACTGAAAATAGTTTTGCTTGTAAAAAAATGATTATTTGGTTTGTTCACTTGATATTAGAGTTGAGAACTTCCATTAGCCAAGGGCTCGTCAGTCCTTGATGGACTGATCTGTTAGGGCCAATGTCTTTGGTATCCTTGTCTTACCATCTGAATCAGTGAACGTCTTTTAACCTCTGATATGTTCCACTTGTTTCCAACAAAGCAAACCCTTATATGCATCACTGCATTAGAACAACAACAGAAGTGTGCTAGAAGCATGGCATTAAGTGCCATCATTATCTTTTTCACTGTAACATTTGGTGGTTTAGCTATTCAAAAAAATAGTATTTCATGACTAACATAATCATTGCATAATGATGCTAAATAATACTAAATAAAAATAAATTAAAGTATTCTAACAGTGGTTTTGGAACAGACCTGAAAAGGCTGTTAATGAGTGATCTGCAATTTATGAGGAGCTGGGGGAGTAGACTCACACTAGCTGTTTGTCTTCGGAGATGGAATAATAAGAGCGACAAAAGGCAGCTTTGAATAAATGATGCATTGCTACCGATGGCTGCACAGAGGCACAGATACACCGACTCCATGGACAACAGCGGGAAGATGACAGAAATGCTGCTTAGTGAATTGTAGCCCAGAAATGTACAACCCTCCTTAGCCTGGCAGGCTACGTGGTTTATTCTGGGGGTGGGCAGGGCCGTAGGGTGCAATCACCCTGCAAATATGCTACACAGCCATTACTTTCCATACACACCAGAGAATCCGATGCCATTAGGAAAGAGAATTACTTCAGTCAGGTTCCAGGCCAGAAGTTTTCATGGACCATTTATAGACCATTTGATCTGAGTGGTCATCCTTTTTATGGGTAACACATCAAGTAGGATGAAAGACTAAAACGCCTGTGCGCTAGCTGCCTGCTCTTGGGTTTTAAACTTATAAACAGACTTCAACTTATAAACACTTTCTGCATACTAATTCTGGGAAAGGTTTTTGAAACTTCAGTCTGCAGTTGGGGTGGAAGAAGTACAGATGAGTCACACTTTTTATTGGTTGCATAAACTTTGATCTCTATTAGACTGTTTTCTGAACATGCATTTCATTATCTTTTTTTCTACTTGCTGATGTTGATTTGGCATTGTTTTTCTCTGCATCAGACAGATCGTTGTTTTCATGGCAAGTTTAGTTTTCACGTTTTTGGTGACGACAACAAAAAAATACTGTTTTCCCTGCACTAATCAGCCCAATTTATCATGATTCCAGAGCTGACAAGTTGTAGCTTCTCTATGAGTACAATTAAGCATGTGCTTTTCAGCTAAGCATAATAGTCATACTACCTCTCAGCTGGATTTCACTTAAAATATACACCACCTAAATCCAGAACAGCTCTGTGTAACCATGATCAGAATCCAGCCCGGACAGTTAATTCAGGAAAGGAACATAAAAAAACTATGATAGTACTGGACGTGCCATGCACAGCATCATTATAACATACTAACATGCTAAATATAGCAGGACAGAACCTGCAAATAGGTGAAGACTTTCTACTTCACGCTGCTTTGATGGGGCTTGGCATATACAAGTAAAGACATATGGCACACAAATTGTATGGTTAGGAGGTCAACCTCCATATGTGGCTAGGCTTGTTCAGCAAGAGTGAATGCCCTCACTGGGGCACAGCCTGGGACACCCACGCAGGGATGGGGACTGACAGCTCAGTTGCTTTAAAAGACTCCTCCACATCCATTCCAGGCAGCAGCACGTTGCTCAGAGCAGGCCACACAAGTGAGGTGGGATGGAGGGCCCCAGCCGACCTGATCCAGACCTCCACCTTGCTCTCCTCAAGTGGCAACACACAGACCAGGGCGATGCCCAGCCTGGGAAAGCTCAAGGCCATTTCTTACCCCTTTCACAAATCCTGCTACTCACCATCATGCGGGCAACTGCAAAAAGTGGCAGCAATAAAGACATGAAAGGATGGTGTCCTTAGGGGAAACAGTCCAGCCTACGCTCACATTGTGAAGGATCTGTCAGTTTGCATGGGGCAATGAGAACTGGAGCTGTTTCACTGATTTTTGCATCCTTTATGTTTCACATTACTCAAGAGCTCTACTCCACTTTCTGTAGTCACCTGGCACTAACTGTATGTGATGCACCAGCACTTGCATTTCCAGCTCTGGCACAAAGCATTTAAAAGCTGCAGGTATCATCTGCTCCTTGCTGTGCCATGAAGACATGCTACAGGTATCCGTGTCTTCCCTTGCAACACTGCATAGTTTGGGGTTAATCTTGAAACATAGTTCACCACCTGCCTTTGACTTTGCTCATGCTTGAGAGGGACCAGCCTGTCGCCTGGTCTGGGGCTAATACTTCCTCGCTTCCAGATACGCAGCTTACCCATGGCAGCACAACCATGCCTCAGCTCTGTATGCTGAGGCAGACAAATGGCAGCAAACAGCTCTGCCTTTTAATGGGTACACTTAATTCTGTGGGCTTTTTTAACCTAATATTCTCTATAAATACTTGTGGCATGGTTATAGAGGACAGAGAAAGAGCAGGACCGTTGCTGTCCTTCACTTCAGCCTGGAGGCCAACTTATCTCAGTATCTTGTACCAGAAATGGGGTCTAAATACTACTGTGTACTTGTACGTAGATTTTAACCTTTGGAGGCAAACAACTTAGAAATGCATTAAATGTGGATATTTTAATTCCTTGTCTGCCTGACACTCTTGGACTCTTCCTATAATTTTTTAATACTGAGCCCTTCAGCCTCCACTAACTACGCTGGAAATTGTGTGTGGCATTTTGACCACTTTATCTATTTAAGTGCATTTAGGTTTTGCAAAATAGCTGGAAATGAGAATTAAATTAATCTTAGATGCAAGATAATGAGTAAGGATCCAGACTTATGGACTACAAGATTTGGTAACAATTCTAGAGGAAATCACAAGAGATTGAAGCTAAACAAAGCTCACTAGTCCTCTTTATGCTTGATCAACTGGGTCCACTCTGATTACACTGGGGAGTGGACAGGGCTGGAAAAACAGAGACCTCCCAGTGTTACCATGGGGCTAACTAGAAAGGGAGCCAAACTCCTTTACTCTGCAACTTTAACCATTACAGCCCATTCCCCCTTTCATTCTCTCTAACTGGTAATCAGCTGTGTCTCACTGCTCAGGAATGAAACTGCCCGACGAGTATGTTACATACTAATAAAGGAATTAATATTTTTCCATCATCTCTAGCCTCCTGTTTTAGGAGGTTGGTTTTGGCTTTTCCCCCCACCCCCCTTTCCAGCAATACTTGTCCCTATTTTTCCCTTCCCAGTTCTTTGAGTCTATTTCAAGAGAGGCTCTTGCCATCCTTTTCCCCTTGCCTCTTTACACTCACCTCTTTGTCCTTGTTCCCCTAGTTATAGTTCCTACGCTTTTCCCTAAAACAGGCTGGCCTGAACCAAGTAATAAGCTGTGTTGCCTTAAATGCAAAGGCAATGGTTAATGAACTAAATGGACAGAAGGCAAACTCCAAGGAGACAAGATTGCAGCTACACAGCCCACACTGAGGACTGTCTCCAAATCACAGAACCACAGAATGTTAGGGGATGGAAGGGACCTCTGGAGATCATCTTGTCCAACCCCCCTGCTTGAGCAGGCACACCTAGAGCAGGGGGCACAGGAACGTGTCCAGGTGGGTTTTGAATGTCTCCAGGGAAGGCAACTCCACAGCCTCCCTGGGCAGCCTGTGCCGCTGCTCTGAAATACTCATGAATAAACAAGATGTAAGGGAAGCAAAGGCATTCAGTCATGAAGATGGATGAAGTAACAGTTTTTTGTTCTCAGTTGCTTGGCATTTAAATATATCAGTGAGATGGCAGCAAGTCTTGGCTTTAGTACAACTTCAGCCTGCAAGGATAACAGTTTGTATCTCTGCCTTGCGGGTGCCACATTTCTGCCTTGTCAAACAATAATGTGGGAACATTGGCAGAGTATTTTTCCTCCAGAATGAAGGAAGCAAATAATTGCATGCAATTGTCAGAGACATTCCAAGGTTACACTAATAAACTCATATAATAATTATATTTATTTTTCTTTTTTCTCTAAATGGGCACCAATTAGCCTTGCATTTCGCTGACAAAACCTTTCCATTCTGGTCAAAATGGGATCTTTGAATACACTTCTTGCATTAAGTAACAAAACTCCTCAACATATTGTAATGTGCCTCATATGAGTCACAGCAGCTGGGTAAAAGATAAAGACCCAACACTGACATTTTTTCCTCTGTTAAGCAGTTATGAATATAGACCAAGCAAAGGTTATAAAATTAAGGCAGTAAACTTGCCACCTTGCCAGAATCAAAATGGGTGAAGCTTTCTTCTTGGAGTATGAGTTAACAGAGATATATGGATTCAGTTAGCCCCTGCCCAGTATGAAGTGTATAATTTACCTTTATGTGAAGCTGCCTTATAAATCAGAGAGCATTACAGTCATCTGTCTTTAAGTACCTTAGCTGCCGTTCTGACAGACTGCCACCATGTTTTGTCTACTTATGGAGTGAGAAACAAAGGGGTGGGTTTTTTTCCAGTTCCTATGTCCTTTAATTTTTGCTTTGGAAAGAAATTCAGTGAATTTTCCCATCCTTCTTCCCCTGCAGCTCCTATTAGAGGGAGGAACGAGGGGAGGAAGAATATGAAAAGAACAGCAGAAGGAGAAAAAAAATGTGAATGTATCAAGCATGTCCTCATACCTTTAACTTGCCAAGAAAGAAGGATAACTATTTCCAATTCATTTTCCTCCTCCAGTCTCAACCACTCCATGGGAGAGGACACAGTAACTGGCTGAAGGCAGCAAGAGAAACACCATGAGCAGCTGCAGTAAGAGACCTGGCAGTGTCTGAAAGATCAGAAAGGTTTCCCCTCCCAGCAAATTGAGAGTTGTAATGTAAAGCCCAGCTATCTCCTCCCACTTCACTGCTTACAAAGGAGCGTAATCCCCAATCCACTCTACACCAAGCTTTGAGGGAAGTGCTTTTCTCCATCAATTCTCCAGAGATGTCCACTTGTGGCCATATCTAAATATCACTCGTGCAATTCATGCACCACTAGCATTAGTCACTCTCCTTTCTTTTGATCTCCAATTGATCCAAGGAAAGTGAATGAGATAAAGGCACATCACAAACAACAGTTGTTGACTGAGTGATGAGTTTTGGCAAACTGAAGTTGAACTTGAGTTTGGTAAGGCAAGATTTCTATTGAAGAAATTCACAAAAAGCCATGAAAATGGATTTTGAAACATCTAGAAGCCTTTATAGTAACTTAATCTGTAGTAATAAACAAGACATAGCCAGGACATACGCCTTTACTGGCTAGCATGGTGCCTGCCATGGTTTTGGCCTTTCTGAACTCAAACTATGCTCAGACAGCATAAGCCAGAGAGTCATCCTTTAAGAGAAGGTGGCTGGAAGTACCCTATACCTGGGGTCAAGGGTGCTTAGCCATGCAGCTGGAAGCTGGGCCATACCTCTCTCCCCCCCTCCCCAGAGGCTGGCTCATAAGATTTACTAGTACAGATGTATCTGTAAGCCTCTGGACAGGAATACCACCAATACACAAAACCTGAGAACTGTTCCCAGAGAGCAGGGCCTATTAGTGAGTGATGCATCATGATACATCCTCAAATGAGCCATGAAACATGTACTCCATGGCATTCTCAAAACGATGATGCTGGCAGTTGAAAAGCTTGTTGTAGGGGAGGTTGTTGGGTTTTTTCCCTTTTCCCCTAGACTCCTAAAAATACTCCAGGGGACATACCAACCCTTTATAGTAAACTTAAACAAACAGGGAATACTTGTTTTTTGGGGTTTTTTGCCTTCCATGGTCCACTTGAAAATGGTTCAAAGATTTCAGAAACAAACTTAGGTGGAAAAGTCACAGCTGTAAGTCAGCAGACCTACATCTTATTATAAACAACCATTTCTGATATTAATTAGATACCAGATCTTGCAAAAAGTCTGTCCTATAACAAGAAGAATCCATGAGTCCTGCTCCAGAAAGATACTTTGGGGTGAGGATTTTTAAAGAGGGGCACCTTATCTGTAGATCCAGAGGACACAAGTACAACCAAGGCAGTGCACCCAGCATGACTGCGGGTACCACCATGGTGAGTAGTGTGCTGTGCCCTGTAGCACACCAGGGACAGCAGCAGAACCTCCCACAGTCGCTGCTTGCACTTTTGCTCACTTGCACAGACAACAGAGAGTTTGCCACACTCTATCCCCAGGGACTGCTACTTGTTCCTTATCAAATACTCTTCTCAACCCTGAACTCCGAAGATGGAGACTGTCAGGCAAAGCATAAATCACCCTGTTACCTGGAGGCAGCAAACCTCAACACTTTCATAAAGCAAGGACCTGAGTACTGCCATCAGCAGGGAGGCGACTACAGCAGCAATCAAATAGTGTCAGATCATGTAGTCCTGACCTTGGCAAACCCAGATCTCTGCCCCCTGTGCACCACAGGGTATCTTCTGGTGTTCAGGGCTGCCTGCAAGAAATCTAGCTAAGCTGGCTGTCAAAGAAGATTATCTGCGCATTTAGCCTACATTTTTCATTCGTATTTTTCATGTTTATACTGATTTATGCATATAAATAAGCTATATGTATACATTAGCTTTTCTACATTTTAAAAGCCAAGTATTTCTGAGTGAATATTGAAGAGATGTTAATAACATGGCAAGGCTAATTAAACATTGAACATGTTGCTATGTAGCTAGCATTTTAAGGAGAACTAGAGCTGCTGTGATGGGACTTCATTTATGTGCAGGAAAACACCCTCTTAAAATAATCAGATATATTATTCAGAAAAATACAATCTCAAACTATTTCAGCTGTCAAAATAATCAAAAATCTGATGGAAGCAATTCAAGACATTTAACAATTGTATAAGAAAGCTCCAATTTATAGGAGGAGGTGAGGCTTGTTTCTCTTATACCCTAGATGATTGTGGCTACAATAACACTATCTATTTATGATGGATTTGGATGAAGTAATCCAGTCTTAAATGGAACAAAAAGAGATAAATACATATTAATAAAAGCACAGATAAAAAGTGTCAGCAGATATGCTAAGTATCTCTCAGTTGTCAAATACAGAGATATCAAATATCTTTTAAGAGTTCAGTAAATAGCTACTCTGAATGGTAACAACAAGTGCAGGCAGGCAATTTAAACAAAGACTAAAGCAGCAGGCAAGCTGTACTGCACTGCCCCAGATGGCTCTCCTACTAAGCATCCTGTATCATCACGCAAGAGTGTTATTTTCCTGTTCATTATTTATATGGTAGATCAAAGTCTGAAAGACAATTTTCCGTATGAAATATGATTGCCAGCGCTACTTCAACTCTGTCAATGTAGCAAAGTTGCTTTTCTATGTATCATTTCTATGTCAACCATTAACTCTTTAAGCCTTTTTTTTTTTTTTTTTAGATTACAGTCCTTATAAATACTCTCTGAAATGTGAAAATAAACCTAAGTTATCATAGCTTGCAGTTCTTCTCAAGCATCACAACAGCTATACTGCAGCTGTACAGACCCTGGTATCTCATATTCTGCCTTCTGATAACTGTGCAAACTGCAGTGGGTTCACACAACTTAAACATCTGTAATTTAAGCAACTCAGTAGACGAGATAAATACCCAGTTGAATGTCTCCAAGTAGTATCAATTCACCTAGGAAGAGATGGTTAGTAAAACTGAGTCTCAAAACCAGATATGGCTGTATCCACAGAGGAGTCAGATCTGACAAATTACATAGTGGCTAAAATAAATTGGAGAAAAGTCATAATTTAAAGCCATATTGGTTCTGCAAGAGAACCTAGCCAAACCTAGCCTCTTCAGCTACAGCAACTGCATATAAAAAGATAGAAGCGGGTCCCATAACCTCACAGTGTTGCTGAGGCATTCTAAACTCCTGAGTAATTTTTAAAAGACAGACTATATCCAAGCAGGCTGAGGTACAGCACTCCCAACTCCTGCAAGACTGCCCTTGAAATAAAGATGCTGGCACGCCACATTTGAGCAAAAGCAGACTTTCGTAGTGGGATGAAGCATTGAGATATTTAGACCGGCAGCCACAAAGATTAGATACAGCTAATGATGATGTTTTATATAAACAGAATCAAGAAGGTCCTATCCCGGCATTTCAACAGCCTTCCCTCTTCCAGACAATCCGTCAGCCCTATGATGTAATAGGGAAACCTCCAGACAGGAGACACATTTTCCTATGCTGCTTTTCACTAAGGTCTAAAGTTTCACTGCAGAGTTATTTTCACCGATTGTCTCCCACAGGTCAAAACAATCTATTTAAGACATGCATCTAAAACAAGTATCACTGTCACATTCCCCAAGACAGCAAAACATAAAGATGATCTTGCCAAGACTAAAAAACAAACAAAAAATCCCACTAAGACTGAATGTCAATACACAAATCTGGTAAAGTAGTAGCCCTGCAAAAAAACACTGACATGAACTCTGCATCCCAAGATTGTCCATGCTCCTAAATTTGGGTCTTTGAGTGCTAAGTGAAAGTGTTTCTACAAATGTCTTTAAGGAAGACACAATATTGTGGCCAGAGATAATTGCTTGCATTCAAAGCATAACACCTTTTGCTAGAGAAAGCTACTATCTTCCAGAAGGAATATCCGAGAAGAGAGAGCAGCTGCTGGGAGAACCCCTTGATTGGACTGCAAGGATGGCATCTCCCACAGGAAAACGAGACACAACAAATGAGGTCCCATCGATGTGATCTGCAGCCTCATGGGATCATAGAACATGGGTGCTCTGACAATTCTGTACAGAATACTTTTCCTGAACATACAGAAAACATGACATAATAAAGACTTTAACCTGAATGATAGTCGCTCTTTCTAATCCTCCCTCACTCCATACTTGGCAGTGGATCTTTAGACACTCCAGCTTGAGCCAGGAAACTCTATCTAAGATAGCAAGCTCCCTGGCATGACACATAGGAGTGAAGAGGAGCCAGATTTGGTTTTTCTCAGCTCCCCTCCTGAAATCTGCACAAGAGACAAGGCTAAGAACTCCATGCTCAAGGAGGCAAGCATCTCTCTTAAATGTGGTTAGGGGCAAGGCAAATCGGTTGATCTAAAAGACTAGAAATAGTATGGATATCCCTATGCCTAGATGAGTCACTAGCAAGTAAATGTCGAAGATCATACCGCTAAGACCCAGTTCATGCACTGTACTCACTCTCTCATTACAGAGAGAGTTAATCAGCCAGAGCCCAGACCATGAATGAACTGAACTTCTTTTGGACCTACAGACACAGAGGAAACCTGGCAAGACTTCTTCCAAAAAAGAGACCAGCTCAGGTAAATAAGCCCATCTTTGTTTCAAGAGCAACATGAGCAAAGATGTTTATTTTTTTTTAATATTAGCAAGAAAAGGAAAATCTACTTGTCTTATGCCTTTGAGCAAAACATTAACAAAACAACCACGCTACAGCAGAGAGCATAAAAACCATTTTCATTAGAAATGGCACAACTGAAACTATATCCAGTAGCAGGCTACAGCGTAGCAAGTGTGAGTTTAAATAATTTCCAATAAAGTCCAAATTTAGAAATTTAACAAGTAGATCCTGTTAGCCCCAACTAAGGAGTTGGTAGAAGAGAGTGTCAAAATATAATGCCTACTGTAAAAGCTATAGACAGAGGCTGTGATTCATATTTAATACTCTTAAATTAAAAGACACCAGTGGAGAATGGATGGTTGCCTGATAACGCTTTGTTTGCTAGATGGTTGAAAACAAGAACATCTGCACTGTTACAAATTCATGTTAGTTGCTGAGGATTTACAGAGATTAAAAAAAGCCAAAATGAAACCCTGCATTTGACTAGGAACCCCAAGACCTCTCAGTGTCCTGGGAATGATTCTGTACATACTACACATGATAAGATCCAGGTGTCTCTTTTTTCACATGATATAACACAGTGGTCATAGAAAAATCACCACTGCAAGTGAACTTTGTGTGTAGGAAAAAATGAGATTTTTTTTCTTATTCCAGAAAAGGTGTGAGATAATCAGGCATGAGGCCACTAACTCTGCAAGACTGGTAATAGAGCAGCAGGCCATGGCAGCCAGCCACCCTGGCACGGCAGGCCACAAATGGACATAACTTTATCCAGCAGCAGCACAGCTGATGTCCCTGGGGAGACCAAAAGATCATACAATTAATAGCAGAGCACACCCCAGAGACTAACTGAGCATAACAGGCCCTTAGGTTGTTCTAACGCATCTGGAATTCTGCATGACATCAACGTGGATTGTAAATTACTGTCGTTTAGATGTTTGTCTCAAGAAGCATCATACAAGTAAGTACATTTTCAGTCTGAAGAGGAATACCTGGCAGGAACAGATGTACCGTTGGGCAATGTTTGTTAGCTGGGATTGTGATGCAGTGTGCATCCTCTCTGCAGAAGCCATTTTCAAGCTGCACAAGAGCCCCACGTCTCCCCTGAGCAGGAGCCCTTCTGGGCAGCATTTCCACGGGGGAAAGTACACAGGGATATTCTCCAGTATTAGTTTTTGACAAATTCTGCACAACAGCAATTAGAGCAGAACATGCAGGACCAGCTGCTTTGTTGTTAAGACAAATTCATTCTCAGAGCAGTCAAAAAGAATCTCAGAGATGTGTTGATAGTCTTCTGCTCTAGGAAGAGCATCAGGACAATATACTTATATTCCAGAAAAAAAAAAAAACTAAAAAAAAGCAAAAACCGCTGTAAGACTGAGATGAATAAAGGCGCATTTTGCCTGGCATAAGAGCAGACAAGCCCATGGTGATGCACAGAACATGATCTGGCTGGAACTTTGGAATTCCTGATTAGAAACCTGATCTCACATCCACCAAAACCAGTGGAAAGACTTCCAGAGACTAATCTAGGCGAGATGTGGACTGAATCCTTAACCAACACAAGTGGGGAACAAGTTAGGTGATTGTTTTCAGGGAGTTTAATATTTGTTTGAAACAAGCATTTCCAGAAAAAGTTCCCTAAAAGGAGGAACTCCTGTCACAGGAGAACATTTTTCTTCACCGTTATAATTTTATTTTTACTTAATTTACCATTAGACTAAGCTTAAAAGCACATTAATGAAGGCACTTCAATACATCTCTGGTTGAACAGAACATACACCACGAAACATGTGTCCTTCTAGCTAGTTGCCCATTGGTGGGTAAAAGAACTTCAAAATTGTTCCCCTCACAATCCTTTTCTCTTTTCAAAATTAGTGACATTACACAGTTGCATTGTTTGTAGTAAGTACCGTTTCAAACAGCATTTGCCTGAACAAATACAGACTTCTAATTAGGTTTTTAGGTTGGATACAGTTTACTTGTGTTTGTCTGTGTCTTTGCTGTTGTCTCCAAAGAGATAGCAGCAGCTCCCAGATTTGCTTTACAATCAAAAGTAGTAAATTTTATCCATTAGTAAGTTACCATTTAAATATGAAAAGTCCCAGAAAAAGTTTGAAAAGAAGCTGTCAGCACTGTCCGTATAAAGTAGCGTCAGATAGCTACTGGGTTCAGTGCAACAAAATCGTACCTATGTAAAAACTACCTTCTGGGAAGAGCAGGTTAAAAGTCTAGCTAAAGAAGGATGCAGGATGGTGTGTAAGACCTCTTTGTCAAGCAGGAAAACTTCAAAATATTCTTGACTAAACTGACCACGTGAAATTAATACATTAACAACTTGCAGCAGGTTGACTCCTATTCACACAACTACAATATTGTTGCAACATGGTGTGTTTGGGCAGAGAGTTATGAAAGGTTATTAGACTTATGTTAAATTAAGCACTTGTCCCAAGACTCTCCATCAACACTGATGTAGTGAACAGCTGTCTGGAGACACATGGACACAACTGTCCATAATCTATACAGTGTACACACAACAGAAGCTTTTCAGCACAACGTAAGGGCCAGATAGAAGCACACTCCAAACTGCCAAGTTACCATCTCTGATGTACACATCAGCATTTGCAGAGGTCCACATCTGACAGTAACACAGCTCCGTCCAGGTTTTGGAGAAGACACCCCTTACAGACCACCTGCCTTCCCCACTACTGCAGCCACTAATGCATGCACTTACATTAAACACAAGAAAGCAGGCCACTGCTGGGTCAGAGGGGAAAAAAAACCAAACCAAAACAAACACTTGCTGCCTAGCACAAAAAGCCACACTGATGCCAGCACTAGGAGAGGCCACCCAGCAGCTTGCACATTTACCAAGCCAGGAAGAAGAGAGCAACCTGGCTTTGTACATGTCTGGGGATGTTCTGCTGTTCAGGCAGCACTCAACTCTCCAGCTTTCAGATTCCAGCTACATCCAGCCATGCTCCATCATGGGGCAGGCAGGAATCCTCTCCCCACTTGTCTAACTGATAAACCAACACCACTACTACACGTGTGTTGATGATGCACGCCAGCTACTGCCTACACTGCCACACTGCTGCCCAGGCACCTGCGTGGATGGAACTACTGTGGATAACGAGAAGCAAATTGTACAGCCACGTGCAGAGCTGAAGATTGCTGGCTGGGGTCAAAGAGCAAATGGAGCAAGTGCAGGCCAGCATGGGATGATGAAGGCATACAGGAGCAGAAGGCAGTAGGGATACAGAGCATCTCAATGTGCTGAAGGTCCTGATAGGGCACTGGGAATGATGGTTCTCATCAGGATTAACCAGTTTGCCCCTCATTTTGCACATTGTTCCCAGTCAATAGTAATCAAGAATCTCTCTCTGTGAGACTAAAGTTGCCTCCACGGAAAAACCCTGCATTTCCTATTTGCCACGTCACCACAGCTGTAGGCCTCAGACAGTTGGCCTGGCAATCTGTCACTAGACACACCCCTCATGTCAACTGAGGCAACAGGCTCAGACAAATAAGTGTACTGCTGTTTATTTCTTTGTTTCCAACTCATTCTTCTGCCTCAGTCCTCCCTTGGCACTAAGGAATACTTAAGCAATAGTGCGTGCATCTCATATTTCCACTATCACGGGTTCAACACAGAGCACAAATCACACAGATGTATCACGGGTGCAAACCTCTGCAAGAATATGCTGCGATTCTTCAGTCTATGAATAGATGTGTCGATGACTAGGGGCAGCCCATGCATCAAGAACTACAAAATAACCAGGATTATTTATTACCACTCATCAAGGTTCTCCTGATCTTAAGGCTGGCCTCTTAGCAGTGTCAGGCATTTTTTCCACACCAAAAATTTAGTATTGGGAAACAATGGCAAGATCCTCACATACCACTGCTTCCTCATCTCTCCGCACCATGCCAGGAGCATGGGGCAGCTGAGGAGTTGAGGTAGCCTGAGAATCTGTGGATTTGCTTTAAGCTCAGTGGAACCAGAAGATAGCATGGGACATTCTGTTTTAGCACACTAATACAAAAGTCTGTCAGGAGACAGGGGAAATGAGAGTTCTGTGGTAGTGATTTCTATCTGCAGGAGACAGGAGCAAACTGCACAGTCCTCTGATCATTTGCAGGAATAATACCTGTGATGATACACATCACAGGTATTATACAGAGCGTGTATTTTTATTACACGCTCTGGATAAATGATGTGATTTCCCCTTATATTATCTAGTACTATAGTGTTAGAAGGATACTCTTTAAGCCACAGCATAGACTGCCCTGTCGGAAGAGATGAACAAGTCTGGTAGCAAGACTGAAGGATACAGATTCCTTGTAAACACCACTTGTAAACACCACATCACCCATGCAAATGCTTAAAAAAAAATACAGTGGACAGCAAGTAAATAAATATTGCAGAGGAACAAGTAAATATTTTACAGATGTTAACAGTCACACCAAGCTGAGGGTACCAGTATGCCACAAGCCATTTCTGCAGCACTTGGAATGCTCCAGTTAGCAAGCCCAATTTGGAAGAACCAGTAGAGGATTAGTGGAGACAAATCTCTTATCCTACTATGTAGAGATGTCCTAGCCACCTGGAGACTCTTTATAAAAGGATGTTCCAGCTGCAGTCCTATTCCACTGGTGAATTTTCTCTTATGAGGGATCTGTCATGCAGAACTATATGTGTTTACACCAGTCAGTTCCACCTACACCTAGTTGTTAGGTTACTTTCTTTTATAGCTTCATTGTGGCTATTAATATGTCTGATGTTACACTACTGTAACTGGGGACTCAACATATGATATCCTGAACCAAGCTAAGAGCAGCTTCCCCTCAACTTAAGCATTTCCTCAATTTGCTGCCCACAGTAACTACAGCCTTTATACAACTACCGTTAATGTAAGGCTGACATTGCAGAGATGCTGTACCAACAGTTGACATAACACAGGTCCCATTCGGAGAAGATGGAAATCTAAACAGACAGAAATGTTGGAAATAAACAAAGTTAAGTGATCCACCAGCAACGGCTAAACATGGGGAGAATCCACACCTCCTCATATCCCTGGTTTGTGCAGTTTCCAGGGCACTGTCACCATTAGCTACATCTTTCCGAAGCAACTTTCAAGCAGATTGCTAATTCCCTCTACCTTCGTCCATGCATAGACAGTACCAAAAGGCACATACATGCCCAAGTGTTGTTTAGAGAACAACAAGTAACAGTGTAGTCTGTACAGCTTCCAAAGGAATTCCTTGTCCCTTTACTCTGCAGTTATCATAATACCAATATGCGTTTCCTGGTTACTTCTCTTTGCAATGTTTATATGCCAAGAACAGCTGATAGTTTCATAGAAACCAAAGAGCCTAATCAAGTGCAGACACAATTTACAGTATCGCAAAAAACCTGGGGCATTACGCTTACAGAGTAGGTTAAATTCTCAAAGCTTTTAAGAAATATATGCAAACTGATACTTAGTTGTAGGAATAAAATATTTTCCATGTTGGACAGTGTCCACCCATTCTTTTTAAATTAAACTCTAAGAAGGTAATTTGAAAGATAAGTCTGGAATCTGTCCTTACTGCCCAATTCTGTAATTAAGATACAGCTCCGCAAAGTATTTGCAGGAAGTCCCACACTAACCAGCTACTTTTATATAGACAATAGTTGTTCCACCAAGAATCCACGCAAGTCAACTGAAATGAGACCTATACTTTTCTTCAAGAATCCCATCCACAAAGTATCAAAATACTGGAAGTAATGACACTGTTTCACATCTAACTTGAATGGTTTTGATTCTGCATATTGCATTTAAGCGCACAATGCAAATTTATTCTTTTGCTTTGCTGTATTGCCTTCCCCCTGCCCCAAATAAAACATCAGAGGTGTAACACAGATTAGTCATATCTGAGATATTCCAGCACATTGGTCTGCCGGTCATTAGCAATCTGAATGGAGTTCTGTGTAAAACTCCCACTAAGAAAGCAAAACACAGACAGATTTTGCCAAAACTCGCTCAGATAAAGAGGGGATCCTTGAACTCCTTTGCAGGAGCCAAGCAAAATGCATTAGCTTGCACACCCAGTATGTAGGGCCAAGGGGAAAACAGAGACCTAGCCTCACTTATTGGCCCTGTGCCCTTTCCACACCATAAAACGACTGAGGCAACATGGAAGAAATATTCTCCGTACCCTGCTGAAACATACGGGCCAGCTTGCTTGTATCCTCAGTTCCAAAGGCCTTTGCTTTAATAAAAGGCATAAACGCATTGCTTCTTTTTGGGTGCCTGTGTGATGTCCAGTGTTTCACCTTCCATAACTTGATGTTTGACAGCTTCCATACTGTCAAGGAATGCACTGAAAGCAATGCTGTGCAAGAGGGTGAGAGAGAGAATGAGGTGCAGTTTGTATGTAATATGATCTACAGACTTTCATACTGCATGCGGTAGGAATAAAAGTAGTCATTAGTGAGATGAAGTATAAATTTTACACTCCTGTAGTCACTTAGCTGATCTTTCCAGAAACCTGGTGAAAGACATGTACTGCAGCTATGCATATATATTATACTTAATGATGGCAATTAAGCCTGCAGTCATGCAGTCACAAGATTCAGTTTGCCTTTTGCTGCAAAATTTGTGCTGCAGCCTCACAGATTTTGTAATAGATACTGACAAGCTACAAAATTATAGTCCTGTGAAATCATGACCCTGATCAGTAAAGGGCTAACTGCACCCCCCTCTCCAACTTCATTGGTCCCAGTGGGTTTATACCAACAATAAATTTGGGTCATTCTTTGAAGATGAAAGGTGCTATAATGTGCACTTTATTAAAACCACTATAAAGATTTGTTATTTTTGCTCATATACCTGCTGAGTGATGGTTTCCAGAAGTCTAACAGCACCCCCCGAACATGCGCACTCGCTTTACTTTCTGGCGTGGAGAATTCATCTTAAAGTTGTACGCCATTTTTCCAGCTTTTGGTGTACAGTTCTTATATGCTTCAGGACTATAGATCATCCTTTCTATAAACCATACAGCTGTGTGGGAACACAGCTTACTGTAAGGTAGAAGTGATACAGCGTTGTAATAGATGGAGATGATCCAGCAGACCAAGTTCTGAGTCAGATGCTGATCTTGACTCTGGACCAGGCCATGGACTGCTGGGTTTGGGTTCAGATATGGCAGTGCCAAATTGTCACCATCTTTGACCCCAATAAGAAATCTCCCACAATGATGCTAGCGATGATTTCTTCCCCTGCACAGTGACTTTCTTTACATAGGAAAAATCCTGAGAAGCCTGCAGAACCGTTTTTTAACTTCTACTGAAAGATTTCCTCCCTCTCTTTCCCTTTTGGTACAGGATCTCTGAATCACTCTTTCCCAGAACAGTGTCCCAAAGCTCACATGACCTTATTCTTTTGAGGCTGTTGACAGAATGTTAGTGCTAGCAATAGAACAGCTCGAGTTCCTAGTACCCACACCATGATATAAATCTACAGGCACCAGGCTTTTCCAAAAAGGATGCCATCTCCAGGTCTACTCTTCCTCCCAAAATTGTCTGATTAGCATTTTCAAGCTGTTGTATAGATGCCAAGAGTATGGTTTCTGAGAAGCACTCAAGAACCATGAGCAAAGGCTTTGTTCAAATTACTAACTGCAAGCCTGCCTCCTGAATTTTCCTTTTCTCCCCATTTAACAGCTCTATCACTTGTTTCAATTTTGGTGAGTATTAACCAGCCAACTGGCTTCTCAGACTACATCTGCTAACCACTTTCACAAACCAACCGTCCCACCTATGCCTAGAGATCCTTTTTATTAAGCAGAAAAAAGACCGAGACTTAACACAAAGAGGTAAGGAGTCAGTGAAAAATCTTGACTGTCTTGTGCCATATGCAGCAATTAAATAAGAGAAGAGAAACAAACTTTTACTTCAGCCACAAACACAGAGGAAATGAACTGGCATCTCAGTTCGTATTCTTGTGCAGCTCAAAGCACGTTCAGAGTCTGGTGAATGGCACTAGTTTTCCTGGCATTTGACAGTCGGAAATCCCTGCCTCAATGACCTTTACAACCCAGCTGATATTTCTGCAGGCATATCTTTTAGAAGACTAATCAATGTCTATTAATGATCTGGCTTGCTTGTGATTAGAGCAATAAAACCATTTGTCTGTTCCTATTGCTGCTTGTTTGGCAGTCAGAAGTGACCAGCCTGTACCTTCCACCACCTCTGCCCCTTTCCTAAGCTGCCAAGAAGCCCGAAGTTGTAGAGAATTAACCTATTGTTATGACAATCCTATTTCTAATAACATAGTTTCCAAAAACCCCATTCTTGCCTGAGTTTCTGTTAAGAATAGAAGAAAGCTCAGAAAATCACACAGACAACTCTTGCAAATTACAAACATAAGGAGGCTTTTCTTGCAGCAAAAATCCCTCATAGCTGCATGCCTCACCTCCTTCAAAGGTTACATTTGGAAAGAACACACTTTTCCTTTCTACCAGAGGGGTTCCTTTGGAAACTCAGACTTGTATTGGGAATGTAGTAAATTAACACATATCTGTTGTCTTGCCGCTTCCTTCCACCCTGTTATTCTTTTTAATGGCTTGCCAATATGAGGATATTTTCATGAGACAGTAAACAAAGGGGTCTCACGTCCCTCAACAGATTTCCTGAAGTAAGGTTGTTGGGTCTCTTATTTTAAGACAGAAAAGAGCTGATTCAGACCAAACCAGGACCCACAGTGGCTGTCACAACACGGAAGCAGGGTTGCTTCTGCTACAGATTTTGTTTTAAATTGTTCTCCAAGTTTCGGCCATTACTGAGCAACTTCCCAGAGCATATCAGTTTTAACCAAAAATGTATATGGATAGCAAGTTTTAAAAGTATATTAACAAATTAAAATGTTATACTTAATTCAGCTTGTGCAGAATTCAGTTCTATACTGCTAGAGGGATGAGAATAAGAGTTTTTATCTATTCTTGTTTAAAAAAAAAAAACCAAACAGGCAAGAAAGGAAGCCTCTTCAGCAGTTGACTTACTCCTTTCTTTAGTCACCCTGCCACAAACCAAACAGAGCATGTAAGACAGGACGGTAGGATAATCCAGGTGGGAATGGATGTGTGAGCCATAAGAGTACACTGGGTTGTCTTTATAGTTTTATATTGTCATATATAAACACACATACAGTATATACACAGACTGAAGTTTTATATGCGTACATACCTACACACACACATTTCCTTTCTGTCTGTCTCCTTAAATTCAATCCTACTCTTAAATATGTAGGCCACACACAGAGCTCCCACAAATATCAGTGGCAGTGCACATGTGCATCTTCGGGCTAAACCTAGTTTATCTAGAATGTCTTAGGCACGAAGCCCAGCTTCATTTTTTAATACTACTTTATATTTAACTTTTATTCACTCTACATGAACATTGATGATCCCAAACAGATGTAAAGAAGAGCACACAGTTTGTTTTGGATTCTTGAACAAACATTCCCAAGATCTATATCAGCATACAAAGTTTCATATTTTATAGACTATCCATCCCATCACAAGCTGCACTTCAACAGGGTGCGGTAGAGAAGAAATCTAGGCCTTTTTTCTTGAAAGTTAACTTCTACCTACATGCAGCTGAACTGCATCATAACTTCAGTGTTAATTCTTATTAATGGAATGTGGGTTTTTTAAAAATTAATCTTTAAACAAACAACTAATAAAGGCAACAGGTTGCAGAAATGAGTATTTTCCACATTCCTCTTACCAAAGAGTTAAAGAATACAAGCCTTGTTTGGGAGATACAAGGAGAATTCATAGGTCCAACTCACGCACCTGTGATATTAACATAGCTTACAGCTTTTCTCTCTATTTTCCTCATAACAAAAATGAAAGCACAGAAAAACAATATCTGCTGTAGCCTTACCTCAAACATCCATCCCACAGTTACTCCAGCTCTTCTATTATAACAGCATTCCCAAATATGCCCTCTGTGCTCTCAGTTTATGCTCACCTGCTCCCTAACTGCAGCTCATTAAGCTGCACACCTGCAGTGACTTAACTTGGGCTTTACTCAGCTCTTAACTCACCCCAGCAACACTGAAATAATTTGCTTTTCATACTATTATTACATATTGTCTTCCCATAAGGGTTTTCACAACTATAGTATTCTCTGGCAACTTCCCTGATAAATCTTACCCCTACTATTCAGCAAGTATCTGAAGAGCAGCCATTTACTATGCCAAATATGTAAAAAAAAGGTATTTTCTAGCTTAGGTGATTGTAACTGCATGTTACTTAACACTTTAGTGTGTCAAGAGATGCAAGCTTTTTCTTTTCACTTAGCCTAAACACCCTTTTAACTAAAATTGCTTATTATAGGGACAGCCTCTCCATATGAATATTGTGACTTTTAAATGCTGTCTGCATTTACAGTTTCTGCAAATGCTGTCTGCATTTACAGGGAAGTGTACGCTATTTATGTATCTCCTGTATATGCAGAAAGAAACAGAGCAGATGTGAACTTAGAGCTGCCCACCAGGGAAAGCATACTTGGTAGGGGGGAAAAAAAGGCTTTGCTGTGGGTGTCTTTAGTATCGCCCAGATTTCTAAAGATGCCCTGTTTGCAAATGGTTTCATGGCCTGTCCTATAGAAGTAAAGTAAATTTCTGACCACAGATGAAACTCTATGGGCAGAGTTCCCCAGCAGGAACCCATGGTGATTTCTTTCTTGTGAGCCTCCACCCACAGGGCTGAATTTGTCCCTGAAGTAACTCTACTGATGTTGTTAATATTACATGAGGAATCAATTTCCCTTACCTCATTTGTTTCATTTTTAAAGCCAAAAAGGCCAGGCCAACCACTCCAAAAGTGTAAGCCACCTTATTTCCATTTCTACCCGAGCAGCTACAGCAATTTAGAGCCAGCTAAGAACCTGTCCCACTGCCTGTAATGGTGGGTTAGATTTCATAGTCAGTGTGGGATGAGATGATTTTCTAGTGAAAGATGTTGACAATAGTCAACAAATAGTCCCAACCAGTTTAGAGCTGGATTCAGGTTACCTAGGTTGTGTCACTGGGGGTTGAAGGTATAGAAAACCCTTCCAGCTTAAGGATATGAATAGCAGGAGGTTGTGATGGCATGTGTATTGCCCACTGTGCTTGAGAGGTATCATTTCTAGGTTGGCTAATAATGATGAAAGGTCTCACCCCTCCCAGACAGCTGGTAACTGTCTAAGGCTGCGTTAAAGGCGAGGTTTCAGCCACGGAGTACATACTACTGCCCTTTAAGTCCTGAGAGCTACCTGCTGGGTTAGCCAGAAGCTGTGGTGCAGTAAATCCAGAAGCTGTCACTCCTGTGATACGTTCCTTCTACTTCCCATCAAGTGCTGCTGACCTTCATGTCCACAGAAATGCTTTTGCAAAGCAGCACAGAGGTCCATGGCTTCCATGCTCCATTTTACATTGGCCATGTAATTTATCAGCAGAAATCTTGTAAAAATGGAATTTCAGCTGCATTTCCCTCACTGGCAGGATGGCAAACATCTTATAAATCACAATGCTAGCATCAAAATCCCTGCCAGTGATCAACAGATTTTATCAAGCTTGGATAGTCTCCAAAACCAAGTTCCACAGAATCTTGTTCTAATTTATTATTAACTTGCTATTAGAAAATGTCATTGAATTAATAATATTTGGTGCAATGCCAAGTACACAAAGCAACTTCAACACCTGCAAATAAATTATATCTTGCGATAATCTAAAAATACATATTTCTTATTGTATCCTGGGAAGAATGGGGAAAGTAACTTGATTATAAACCCACCACAAATCCCGTGCACCATGTAATCAGTCTCATTTTATACACTGACTTCCTTCACATATGTGCAAATAAAACCATTGTTACAACGTACAGAGAGCTGTGGCATATAATACATGCAACTATGAAGCCATGACTGCTGCTACATGTTCAGTCTTCAAATGGAAGGTGGCACGTCTGCTTTTGGCATAGGAGTGTAAATCAATCCAAGATGTTTATTAAAGAGTAAGTAACAACATGTTCGTGTGTTCTTTCCTCCATCCAGACTTGGTTTTGTTCTTTCTTTGTTATTTTCTTGGCAGTTAAATACAGGCTCTGCACATTGAAAGTATGTGTTGTTTCTTCACGTACGGATAACGTAACGTATCACATAATATTTAACAGCTATGTAATGGGGAACGGTTTGGACAAAAACGCAAGCCAAAATGAGGTGGGGAGGAGAGGGTAAGTACAAACAGCTACACCACAGTGACTGAAATGTTTATTAATCTGGATAAGGCAACTATGATTCCTAATATTTTTCAAATTAATAATAAGACCTAGATTTGATTTCATGTTCTAGCTCTTGGCAATTAGTGAGCAAAATTTGCAACAGTGAAGGATGGCGAATATTTTCTTCCTCATCAATCAGAGGCATAAGCAAGCATTAAAGAATGGAGTAGTCAATATGGCTTGACTCTGTATTTACTGAAGGTATGTATACCTTCCACAGCTGGATCTGCCTGAGCAGGACTGGTAGGAGCCTGAGTCCTTCAGCACTCACATGGGTTGACCAGCAGGGAAGACAACACAATATTGGCGCTGGTGAATATTAGCACTGGAGATTGGCCCTTTCTGGAGCAATTGCTCATGTATATGGCACAGCTTGTAACATGTTCCTCTCCCACTGACCAAGGAGATCTAGGATCTGTTGTATGAACAGCAGTCCAAAGACAACAATACTTTCGTGGGCAGCCACTTTCGTGGGCTACCTGCATGAAGCAGCACCTAGGAGACTGGAAGCAAGGAAGAAGGCAGTGCCCTAGGCCTGAGGGTAGAGCCTGGGACATGCAGTGCTCCTTCCCCTTCCATCAAAGGATGCACAGGAACACATCCGAGGATGCCTGGGGAGAGGGACTGCCCACAGATAGGCAGGAGGGAGCAACCCATTCTGTGCCCTAGTGAAGGGCCTACTTTGTACCACGCTTTTTAGTAACCATGGGTAGAGATAAAATATCATGGACACGGTCTTCTTGACTTCCAGGTGGGGAGGTGATAAGGAAGTGATGCTATTCTTCAAGTGCATTTGGGAAACAAAACATGTCCTCTCAGACACTGAAGGGCTCATCCATTGGAAAGACAATCTTTCTTTTATAGGCTGGCAGTGGAAAACCACAGTGCCTTCTTGGCTCATTTTTAAGAGACAAGGTTGGAAAACATACAGGCTGACACATAATGATTCAGAAAGGCTTGTGCAGAACTGGGGATAGTTGTCAGAAAGCTTCAACAGAGAGGTCCACACTGGTCAGGGAATAGAGGCTGCTGGAAGTGTGCCACCCAGTGTTTTGTACTTGCGCATTTAATTAACTAGGCTGATCATACACATCTTCCGTAATTGTTCATTTCTTCTTTGTTGAAATGGCCAGGATATATTTAAAGGCCAGATTCCACATACATGTGTGTCAGTGATAATGTTACCTACCAGCTCTGTCCCAAAAGTAGGAAAGATTTCTTGTAAATTTGTTAATTGGGTCCCTTTTCGTCTGTAGCTGAAACACAGCTGCACGACAGACCCAGGTGGATTTGCTCAGCAGCACAGAACATACCAGCACAGAATTTATACAGCACTTACAACTGCAGGCTAGAATTATCTTGATCAGAAGTGTTAACAGCATCCTGTTATAATATTTTAGCCAGGGCAAAAATATTAATTAAATTAAATCAAAATACTTGGGAAGATCAGAAAAGTAAAAAAAGCAAGCCAGTAATACTTTCTCCCATTTATTCCACACACTTTTAAATTTCTCTTTTTATTTTCTTTTATTCCACAAGACTGATAATGGGACTCTGTGGAACGGAACCTCTCACAAGACACTGGTGCCAGCTTTTTGTAGAGTGCCTCGGACAAGTCTCTTCATTGTCTTTCTGTGGCTGACACATATTGTTATTTAAATGAATGCTTTTGAACTCAGATTTTTTTAATGCAAATGTGTGCTGCTTCCCTACTGAATTGAAAACGTCAACACTTTTTTTCCTTATGAAAAGTAGGATAAAAAGCAATATTCTCAGGGCTGAAGGTGGGCTGAGATATTACTTTTCTGTGAATTTAAGTTAAAAAAGGAAGACACACACAATGGTGAATTATAAAAATATTGGCTAAATCTTCCTTCTACCCAAGACATGATTAAAGCAGTATTATATCTTTTAAAGAAAAGATGAGGTAGGGAAGGTGCCAAGACACAGCAGACTGGTCACACTACCTCAGAGCATTCTGTGTAGGACGGTTAAGGGAGTGCACACAGAAGTGAGAGACAGTACATGCTGCCAGCAATTTTAAGGTGCTCTATTCCATCCTTCCTTTTGAAGGCCATGACTCATTTTAGTTTGAAAGCAGGTGTTCTCTCATTTTGAAGTTTTTGGAAGCCGTTTACTGGGAACCATAGGCTGAACTTACAGAAATCTTATAGGGAAGTAATGGGGAAGAAGGAAAAAAAAATTTAAACCCTTGGTTCCCTTTAGAGTATACTGTATTCATGTCTTCAGGTTTTTCTTTTACCTATAACATCTAGAAATGTACTTTTTAACAAAAGCTGAACGTGGAAATTCTCCAGTAATCACATGCCTCCTGGAGCTGGAGCTTTCTGCTCACCAAATATTACAAGATATGCAAAAAATGCACATCCCATGCCCCCAGCATCAAAAGGGTTGGTAACACTTGAGTTACATCCATACCTGACCTCTGCCAGACCAAGAGGCATGCGATGCTGAAGCATGTGGACTGTCTCATCCCATTTCCCATTGGACAAGCATCCATCTCACAGCAAAAAATGCCACAATCCATGCCCACTAGCACCCGTGCCAGCAATATTAGCAAACTGACCTCAGAGACTGAGCTCCCCTTTAATTCACCGAAGCTGTTGTTTTCTTTCAGTGTCAGTACTTGTTCCAGCCACAGCTTTCTGCACATTATTCCTGGACTACTGGAACCTTGAAGTGCTGCATCCCCTGCAATACCAAATTTATGGATGAGGAGACAACTTCAGTCTGCCAGGTGATAATTTGGCATCCTTATGTCAGTGTTAAAATCCCTACAGCTGTAAGTATTTATTGAAAATGAAATATACTCTAGCTAGCACATTACCATATGAATAAATCTAACCTTAAATAAATCATGTACACTCCATCTTTTACCCAGTTTATAAAATTTTTGCTTCTTGCTGTGAGCATTTCTTAACTTAATACAGCTATTCAGAAGTAGAGCAATTCATGGTGTGCCTTGATTTCTTTTATAATACGACGTTTTGCTTCTTATATTTCACATCTTACAGCTTTTGCAAAGTTTGGATTTGATAGGACAAGAACAGTGAGGGCATTAGGACCAAGAGAAAGACGCACACATTGCTCTGTATTATGTCTGGCAAAGTGCTTCCTGACTGAGTGCCGTAGTTACGTGTGAAACAAAGTCAGGGACCGACTAGTTCTCATCTGTTGATCACAGTTAACTTGAAGCCTCTGAACGGGGGAGAGCTGTCAGATCCACTTTCAGAGATAAGGTGCTTCAATCCAGGCAGCAACTGGAAACTTTGAAGAAGGAGGAACTACTCTGGAAGGAAACTATAAGAAATGGAATTTCTTTTTACTTAGAATTTAAAAAAGGGGAAAAAATCAAAACTTTAGATACTCTTTTCATCAGCTAAACATGAGCTTTCCTAACTGAGCTGGGACTGTATAATAAAAGATCTACTTTATCTCACTGGATCCATGCAACCTTTTATGACAGTAAGTGCAATATTAATAGGAATGTTATATTTTGTCTGTAAATAGCGAGGAAAGCATGAAACGGCAACAGTGAAATGTGAGGGGAGCAAGAAAATCCTCTTGGCACATAGTGAAAACCAGGGCTTTGCTGCAACCCGAGGACTGGAGACTGAGAAAGATCCAAGTGATATTTAACATGACCATCTGTATCGTTTTGTCACCAACAGTATGTTCTTGAGGAAGAAGTGCAGATATGGATCACGTAAGCTGCAGTTTCTCTTGTTGTTGCTGATGCTGGGCTTTCTGCTACTGATGGTTACAACGCTGAATCCACCACCCAGCAACCAGAGCAAGGAAGGGACCTTCCAGCCTGTGGAGTTCAACCCCCGGGAAGGGTATCAGATGGACTTTGCGGAGACCCAAGAGATGCTGGAGACCCAGGAGGAGAGCCAGCAGTATTACCCTTTGGATGGGCTATCACCTTTCATCTCCCTGCGGGAGGACGAGTTGATCGTGGCCGTTGTGTCGCCCATCGGCAGAAGGAACCACAGCAAGGCCAGGAAGGGCTATCGCGTGGTGAAGCAGCAGAGCAGGCGGCCGGAGGCGAGGGCTGAGGGGGACCCGGAGTCCCAGCCCCTGTCCCTTCCCCTGCAGGCTGGGGAAGGGGCTGCTGCGGGCGAGCGGCCGCTCGGCCTGGAAACCCACGGCTTTAACGAAGCGCTCAGCGAGCGGATCTCTCTGCGCAGGGAGCTCCCTGAGGTACGACACCCGTTGTAAGTAAAACACCCTATTTAATCTCTGGGAGAAAACTTGTCTCTTTCCCCGCCGCCACCTCCCCGTGAACCTCTCCTCTTCGACACCCCGCGTCCTTCCCACCAAACCCTCCCCTCCGGTCGGGGACAATGATTTCCCCCACGCCGTGTGAGGAACGCAGCCCCGCTGCGCAGAGCCAGGTACGCGCCCAGCCTCCCTCCGGCGGCCCCCGCGGCCGCCCCAGCCGGCTCCCACAGGCGCCCCGCGGCTGCCCGGCCACGGCCTCCCCCGCCGCGGGCGCACCCCGAGCCCGCGGGAGGCGCTGCCGGAGCCCGCAGGGGCTGCACCACCCACGGGCGGTGTGTGAGCCCTCAGGAGCCGAGGGGCGGCGGAGTGGAGGGTGCGGGGGTGGTGGGGAACTGCGGCTTCCAGGGGGCCACCGGCTCAGAAACGGGAAGGCGAACGATCGTGGCTCAGCCGAAGGCTGATGTACGTCTGCAACCTGCGCCCCCCCGCCCGCCTCCCCGCGGCCACAGGGCGGCCGGGCCACCGCGCCCCGCCCCGGCCCCTCATCGCGACTACGCGGCGCCGGGCGGGCGGCAGCGCCTCCTGCCGGCGGCGGCTGGTGGGGCCCCCACAACCGCACAGCAGGTGCCGGTGGGCGGGCGCGGGGTGCTGCTTGTGCCTCGGCCCCCGCGGGGTGCGTGTGTCCGTCTGTCTGTCCCCGCCCCGGTTTTCTGTCGGTCGGCGGGGGCTGGGATGGGAAAACGCGTGGCGGACGGCGCCGCGCTGGGTGCCGGGGGCCCGCCGGGTTGTCGGGCGGGAAAGGGCCCACTCTGCGGCGGGGGGCGAGCAGCTGCCTGAGGAAGGGTCGGGGCAGAGGGGAGGGAGCGGCCGCCCCTCCGCTTCCCGCCGCCATCACCTCATGGTGGTGGGCCTCTGCCAGGGGTCGCTGGGCTTATGGGTGATACAGGAACCAGGACGTGGGGATTTCAGATACAGGAACCAGGAGGTGGGGATTTCAGCTTCTGTAGTGTAACAAGTGACCTGACAAACGTTGGAAGGAAACTCCTGGGGGGAAGGAAGGTGCAGAGCAGTGTGTCTCATCAGATCCGCCAACACCGCTGTAGCTAACAGCAGCCAGGCTGCAGGGCCGCATCGAACAAGAGTTGCATTTGGAGCCCTATATTACATTTGAAGCCCCGTGTCCAGCCTGGAGACTTGAGATCCAGTTACACCAACAGCCCAGGAGGGGCAGTTAATTACACTTCGTAAAAGGGGACTGAGGTGTATCTATGCTCGCCTGCCCAGGGGAGAGGGAAGAGGATGTGGTTGGGCATCTTTTTTTCTTGCCTCCTATAATAAAAGCTACTGTAGCTTTCCCCCAGGACACAGTAGAATGATAAGCCAGAAAACATTTTAAGTAAGACACAGAATACATATATAATAATTTTTCTAGCGATCATTTTCACATGTTTAAAGACAGCTGGTGGCTCTAACCTAAGGGGACAATCCTAAGGAAAGAGCATGAAACAGTTTTCTACACTTGCTTTGTGTTTTCTACACTTCCATTGAATAATGAAATGCTAATATTATTTCAGTTATTTTTCATCATGCTTCACTGGCAGCACTATGTAATGTTCAAAGGAGGAGCGATGACCCTGGTTTACTGCCTGTGATGTCAGCCAAAAAGCAGTTTTACTTCAGCAGCTGAAGGGCCATCCAACAAGAGACAGATTTAATTAGTACTACTACCGGTAAGATTTAAGCCATGGTCTCAGATGTCTTGGATGGGTTTTCCTGTCTTACTAGTTGTAGCCTAAAGAGCTATCAACACCACAGCTTATAGAGCGCAGATTGAAACCACAGATCTGAACATCCGAGGCTTCACAGTTGTTCAGATCTAAATCCAGATCATAAACCTGCAGCAAAGGTCTACCTCTAAGCCAGTCCTGTCCTTTAAGGCACAACACATAAACCTCAATGATATTTTTTAGGCGAAATTTACTCTGGGAGCCTACCTCACAACTATCAGTCCAGTTTTATACTAGCGTAAAATGAGAGTGAACCAGTAAGGAATCAGATTGCCTGTTCCTCTATCCTGTTTGAATCATGTTGTTCTTAAAAATGTCTGTTATTATTTAGTTAGAGAGAACCCAAGCAGTTTGAGACATTGCAGTGAGTTAGCTCCATGGACTCGATCTCTCTCATTTTGCTTGAAATTAGATGGCAAATTCTTGGTACCAGAAGCTATGCCTACTAATTGTGAAGCAATTCCAGATACTATAAAA